>NC_059414.1:8506707-9711245 GCF_905220565.1 Melitaea cinxia | reverse complement strand
AAAAGGAAACAGTGAAGAGGCTGGCAGACTGCTGTGCCGGTAGAGGCTACAATATTGGCATTTAAGAAACGATAAATAATATATGTCTTTGTAATTTCGTGTACAGTCTCATCGTAATGCATCACAGGCCTTTAATCAAATATTAAACTTTACATTGTCATACTCCGTAGATGTCCCGTCGGTCAGTAAAAAATGAACAATTTCATGTTACATGTTCAATGTAAATAGGAATTATTTTAATATGATTAAATTATTATACAATATGACTGGTTGAAAAAATTGTATCTATATTTTATTTATGTGCATGTGAATACATGGTTTGATGGTATTTTAAATTATGTAACGTAGTTTCTTTGGCAATGGTATAAAGCTATATTTTATATTGTTCAAAAGATTATTTTATATAATACATCAGAATCACACAATTCGTTTTTTTTTCATTTACTAAAATTTTTCCACTATTGAATGTTCTTTAATACTTCAATTCAGAATTTTGTATGGAATAAGAAAGCATAGCTTTAGGCAACCATCGAAATGAGCAGGTACAGTTATATAATAGTTCTGTATATTTACATATAATATATTATTGTATTGAGTGTAGCAGTGCTTTTGCGTTTAAAAACTGTTTAACAATACAATTTGACTGGCGTTAATTAAAATGCGTAAAACGAATTTATTAGCCGCGGGAGATGAGAATTAAGTATGACACTACTTTAGTGACTTCGTGTCTTTTTATCGATATTTTTATTGGAAGCATTATAAACAAATAAGTCATTATTGACAATTACTAATATAACCTTTTTAAATATATTACAGAACATAAGCTTATTAAATATTATTTAAGTGATAAATTATAGATGATTGGAACATTTTAAAATGCAAGAGTATTGTAGTCTCGAGGTAAAATATTGTTGAACTAGCTGTGCCCGCGATTTCGTCCGCGTGAAATTTAACAAAATAGTTATTGTTTAGTTCGCAGAGTTATAAAATAATAAAAAATATCTAAAATAAAAGTAGTCTAAGTTACTCCTTATTATATTATAAAATCGGTCAAGCCGTTTCAGATATTAGCCGGAATAAACAGACAGACAGAAAGACAGACAGACAGATAGACACCAATTATAAAAAGTGTTATTTTAGTAAATGTACCATGTATACAAACATACGATTTTAATAAAAAGTGGTTATTTTAATATTACAATCAGACACTCCAATTTTATTTATATGTGTAATTTTAGGACATTTTTACCAATTGAACATTGCGTATATGTGTATTCTCCACCTGAATCCATTATCGAGCTTTAGACAGATGCGTCTGTGTAGGTTGGTAGTTGAATGCTATCATTAACATTCCAGCTTTTGTTATAATATATCAACATACAGTCGTAAATATTGGTCTTATATAATGAATCACTTTTTTATTCAATTAAAAGTTGTAACATTTGGACTTCAATATAGCTTAAATTATTTTAAAAGATTGACTGTACTTTTGAACATTAGTGCTATATTTTAATTCAGAGAATTGAAATTGCAAACCAAAAAAGTAGTGACAGGGCATGGGTATATACAGTTAATAACTATTCGTTGAAGTAAGTAATTGTTTATTTAAGATATGAAACTTGGTCATATAACACAGTTATTTTCATTTAAAATAAATGTAATCCTTGAACTTATACTTACTATCTTTCTTTACGTAAAAAAAACTAGTAGAACTAGTGCATATACCGCTATAACTATAAATTTCCTCGATTCCAACGACAGAAAGTCATTAATCTCTGATAAGGTATACATAAAACTGTTTATTAACAGAGACTTTCTTCCGTAAACACTGTATAGGTAATGTATCGATATGCTCGGCCCATCACTAGTTCGCATCTGTTTCAGATGTATGGCAGGTGGCGCTTGCGCAGGTGAACGCTATAATAGGAAAACAGCCTTGTCCTCTCCCGCCAAAATCTCTTGCTCTCGAAACTTCTGGAGAATTTTCTATACATATATTTTTAGTTTTAAGTAACAATTAATGTTATTATTGTAATATTTAAATAGATAAAATTAAATCTGAATTATTATAGAAATAAATAGATTCTTGAAAAAGTGACGACAATTAAATAAAAATCAAAAAATATTTTCATTCTTGTGATCTTATTTGTAAGATCTCATTTACATGAGTAAAAGTGGGTCGTAAGTATTATGCATTGTTTTTTTCGAAAAATTTTCACTCATTATTTTAATTTTTCTTAAAAATTTATCATGTTAACTTTATATTATTTTTTTTAGATTTTTCACAGAGATATGATTGAAAATGAAGAACATATCTTGATTAAAGATAGCCTTGTACCGTATTTGTGAAAATATATTTTTTTAAAGGAAATTAAATACACCTGTCAAAAGAAAATAAATATGTTTAATTTTACACTTGGTTTAAATTTGGTTTTTAATAAGCATTATTTGAAGCAAAAAAAGTCTTCTTAAAGTAAAATTTGCTTGTCTCTAAATATCCTAGTCAAAATCTGGAGCAGCGTGACTGGGGAAGTACCTCGACCTTACATCACGCTAAAAAATACTGCTTGACTAAGGTGACTAGAGTTCTTGGAGGTAGAGTCGGTAACGCTCTTGCGGTACTCTTGCTCTACGGTAATCGCTTACCATCAGGTACAGCCGTACGCTTGTAGCCGTACGTTGCGTCCTAGTTGTATAAAAAAAGTCTTACTACAATATTTTTTCTTTGGTTTTCAATGTTTTTTACTTTATTTTTTTTGCGTAAATATAGAATATTTGTATTTGAATGTGTAGAAATGGATTCTCTCTGCTATCTCATTTTAATACTAGCTGACCCCGCAGGAGTTGTTTTGCCATATATGTTATAAACTCCATCAATCCCCCCTTTCTTATAACTTAATGTTATGAAAAATAGATGTTAGCCGATTTTCAGACCTACCCGATGTGAACACAAAATGTCATAAAAATCGGCCAAGCCGTTTCGGAGGAGTATGGTAACTAGCATTGTGACACAAGAATTTTATATATAAGAAGATAAAGGTAAATATTGTATATGAATTTAATACGTAGTTGTCATTACAATATAAAAACAACCGGCTTCAACAGAAAAAGTTAATATAATTCCGATAAGGAAAAGAAAAATATGAAGCAGTTTATTTATATAATGTATATTATTTATATAACCACTAGATAATAAACTACGAAAAGGTTGCTTGTGAGACAAATGTGTCTGTTATGTGATTCTAACGCGATTTATATGTTTTCATGTATAAAAAAAATTATATTTATGTTGTGGCGGAGACAGTTATATAATTATGTTAATATTAGAAGAATTAATTATGCTTAATAAATAATCTACCACCAATTCGGAATGTAGATTCTGTAGAGAAGAATCGGCAAGAAATTCCGCAGTTATTCTTTTAATAAATAAATATCATATAACATACACACACGGTCGTCTGTTCCCATTGTAAGCAACTTAATGGTTGTGTTACAGGTAACAGCCGACTGTTATAACTATTTTTTTTTTGATAAACATACATAGAAATGATACATAGTCTCTATTCTTCTATAATTCTCTATTCTTTTATATTGGCAAATATTTGAAAAATAATAAGCATCAATCGTATAATAGTATAATATTGATACAGATTACAGTTGAGTGTGATGACCTAATTGAGTAAAGTCGTGTGCCACGACGTTAGTGATGAGAGCGACCCGCGGACCGTGACATTTGGCTCACGTGAAAAGAGTACTAAGGTTCTATCGGGTTACAAGTATGTACTCTTACATTATCGTACACGAAGATATCATCTTCTTAATAGAATTTTAATACGTATATTTTTTATTACATTATATTATTTTGGTGATATATAATCGTTAACACTTTCATGGTTTTGTGTTAACCATTAAGTACGAAATATGACTATATAACGTTATTGTAAAAGAAAATAAATATTGTATTTATATCTTCTTTTTGATAAGAAAAAGCTCACAATAAAGCATCAATACCAAATTTAAACAATAAAATTATTGAAATTTAGACTTCAAATCAAATTAATGCAGATATTTTTAACATAAAAACTTTTTATACGTACACCTAATACACATTAACACTCGTACGTCTCGTTGAAAAACTATCCGTACCATATAATTAAGCTCGATTTAAAACCAAACCGTATTTGATAATCTAAAATCGATATAATTACAAAGAAGTTTTAAAACACTCAAGAGCATATTATCGAATTTGTCAGTAAAGTTAAGTATCACATAAATAGCATACTTTACTTATTTATCAGTGTTCGGTGACCAGCTGCAACGCTGTTCTTTAACGGTTTACGCTACGGAGCAATTAACATAATTGTATATATATCTGTGCGACATATCTCATTTCTGATAAGCTACCCGATGCTAAGAGTACGCTAAGGGCCCGTTTCACAGGTTGTGGATAGTTTATCCTGCAAATAAGTTAAGAAATAGACTTTACCAGCAGGAGGTAGAATAGGTCATTCTCCTCAATTAACAACAACTGTTAGATATGTGTTCATATTTGCGAACAGAAATATTTTATAAAAGTAGTAGAATTCGATGATAAAAATTAATAATATAATAATTGTCTTGCTCGCAAACGAAAAAAAAACCGACTTCAATTATATCGACAAGGAATACAACGTAAGTAGACGAAACAAATTAACAAACGCACTAGTCATCACTACAGTTTTCCAGAGTTTCTCTCGATTTTTCTGGGATTTCATCATCACATCCTGGTTTCCTTATCTCCTTGGCATATCTCCTATCCAACAAAAAAGAATTATAAAATCGGTTCATAAACGACGAAGTTATCCTCGAACATAGATTAAAAAAAAATGCGGTCGAATTGAGTATCCTCCTCCTTTTTTGAAGTCGTTTAAACAAAAACTTTTATCTGTTGGATACCGACATCTGTCAAATCGCGTTATCCAAAGCTGGTGAAAAAGGCCTTAAGATGATACATTTTACTAAATTGACACGGTGTGGCAGCTGAAGTATATAGATTTATTTTTATGGTTAGCAAACGAGCAGGTGGGTCACCTGGTGTTAAGTGATCACTTAGAACGGGTACAGTTGAATGGGGTGGAAGGATAAAAAAACTGAATTCTTACTTATGACATGTAACAGTAGCTATAGTAGCCACACCACTTATTGAGGTAGTGCTGAGCAAGATATATCTTGCTTAAATCTGGAACGGCTCGATTATCGAAGTTCCTTTATCTAACAGAAGATCGGAACTAAATAATATCGCTCCCAAGTAGTGCTGTGTTCCCGTGGTGAGTAAGGTGGCGTCAAAAGCACTAGCTATCTTGGTATCTTGGTAGCTAGTGCTTTTGAGGATTTGCGATTCAACTGGTAACCCACAAGCATATTCAAGTTTGAATTCTCATTGATAAACCCTAGAAAAATCCCAATTGATTGATGGTTGTTTCGATTGAGAACATACACATTAAATTTGTAATCATAAGACGCTACTACAAGAATAATCCGTGTTAAATATATACATATACCAGCTGACCCCGCAAACGTTGTTTTATCGTTAGTTATTAAACCCCCTTAATGCCCCTTAAAATTTAGGGGTATAAAAAATAGATGTTGGCCGCTTCTCAGACCTACCCGATATGCACACAAAATTTTATAAAATTTGGTCCAGTCGTTTCGGAAAAGTATTGTAACTAACATTGTGACACGAGAATTTTATATATAAGATATTTTCTTTACATTGCTCTTCGGAACACTTGAACATCTATTTTTAACATACGCTTTGCTTTACATTTTACAATTCTAAATAAAACTATAGAGATCGTATCACTTTATCTACTTAGATGACTACTTTGTTTCATACATTCATCTTAGGTAATCCATGCCCACCAACCAGTAAACCCTATCGTAAAAATGTGTAAGTTTCATTTTATAACCTTTTAAGGAAATTTAAATATACTTTATTTTTGTGTGTGTTTTACTATTATCAACGTACTAGTATTTGCAATTATTTCGCAAAAAAATCATATCCTAATCTCTTTCTTCCGTAGTTATTTTTAATTAAAATATAAAAAAAAATCTCTCTTACAATTAAGTTACTTAAATACAATTTCAAGTATTGGTCGTATTTAAATCGTAATTATATGCTAATAGCTGCGTCTGTAATCCAACTGAAGTCTAAGTAAATCAAACTAATCAGTAAGTGATATCGCCTGATACTGTGCACATACATATTAAATAGGCATACACATAACGTACTATAATTATAATTAATAAACATCTGTAGAGTTTAAGTATTCAGGGTTAACGAACTTCGGTTCATTTCATTTCACATACCTCCACTGCGCATAATTACGACTGATTATTTGTACGTATAAAATCATATTTATATGATTTAAGATCTATCACTGATTTGAACATCGAAAGACTGCGTAACAATGATGTCGCGAAATTAGCGCTTTTCCTTTCTTACAACAAAATATGACATGAGATTATTTACCCATATAAAAACCAATTTTAGTAGGAAGCCTAACTACGTTAAAACTTAAAATGCAACAACTTTTTCGGATTTTATTATTATTTTTTTCTTACACAGGACAACCTTCCGTGACCATGGTTGTTGTAAAGCATCCGATACACCGGCCATTTAAAAAACCAAACCGCGATCGCATCCGAAAAAGTTTCATTATTATGAGTGAAATTTGCGTAAACATTAGAAAACAATATATGTTAAACCTTCTTAGTAGCAATAACCTTGTATTATTTATATTCTTTAGTTAAAATTACTACTGAAAGATAGGTATGTAACTAAATACTACTTGTGAAAAAATAAATAAAAATTCTTTTTAAATAAAGCTTATACCGGTACATTATTTCAATACTTTACAATTTGTCAACAAATAAATGTTTCGAGCTCGTGCTATTTTCATATAAGTTACTTCTAAATACATGTGGTCTTGGAATAAACAAGAAATGAATTGAGTAGTCGTTTACATGTTTAGTTGTTAATAATGGGCACTGAATTACGAGATAATTTATTTTAACAGGTGTTAAATTTTATTATTATTGAGTTCGCTTTGAGCTATTATTATTCGTCATAAAATATTACACATATGATGTGTAAAAGAAATGTAATGAGAGATTTTAAGCACTATTATAAGACTATCAGTGACAATAAAGCGTAGTCGTAAAATAAAATAATTCCGTATTGAAGTAATAACGGCGTTAGTACTGCATAGTAAATTGAATGTAAATCGTAAAGGCTTTATTAAACGAATACTTAAACAAAAATAAATAATTAAAATTTACTATTTAAAATTAATTTCAGTAATGTGTAAGTTGTGTTATATTTATAATTTACTGTAAATTTTTATGCTTAAGAATAAACTGAACGGGTTACGTCTTCGAAACTCAAATGTGATCATCGACAGGGGCGTGGGAAAAAGGCCTTCTGTTCCCCGTTCTTTTTTCAAATCCCTATTGTTGATTACACCTGCTGACCGTTCGCAGCTTTCGATAAAAAAATCAGTGCATTCTTTTTTCGAACGCGTCTATCGACCGATATTCTTATGGGCATTTTTATTTTTAAAGTAGTCGTGAGATACTGGCTATACGTTATTAAGTGGTAGAATCACGAAGGCGTAATTTGTTTTTTATAAATCACGATCGATGAAGGGCGATTGATCATTATAGACATCATATTTTTTTATAACAATGTAAGATCTTATTAGAATAATTATTACAATATAAATCAGAAGTTGTTTATACGATGAGGTCACAAGAGTAGTCCAGACAACCTACCGCACGCATAAATAATCGCTTAATGATTGTGAGACACAAAAAACTGTTCAAATCAAAAGCCTGTACGTAAAAAATAACGCTATGTAATTTCGTTAAATTGACCATAACTGTGTCACGTACTTATGATTGGCTAACCGAGAACAAAATTGTAACCCTACCGGTTTAAGTTAACCACACTTGCAGTGTAATGTTTAAGTATGACATAGCGTCTTTAACTTAGTTGTTTTATTTATTTTTATCACTGATAAATCAGTTAATATTGTGACTCGATATAAAAAGTACCACCTGTACTTCCGTTTCATTATAGTTTTCTTTTTAAAATGAGCGCGATGATAGTGATTTAAATATTTATATACGAAAGCTGTGTGGGTACACAAAGTGTGTTTTCTTTGCCGAGTATACATTGTACACACACATACATTTTAAATACACACAGTTGTTTATAGAAAAAAATTATATGTCAGACTTGATGTTGAACGATTTAAAAGACCCATTAAAAAAACTAAGCCTATGATTGAATAGCGTTGATTAAAGGAAGGGCTAGTTATTCAATTAAATGTCCATTTCAACTATTTAGCCGCGACACCTATACAGTGATAGCGATTATACGAAGGATTTAAATCACTAGACTATAAAAAAAGTATATACAAAAAAATTTAGTGTTCTATTTTTTATTTCCACTGAAGCACAAGAACCAATAAGAATTGTTAATTGTTTCTTTTACTGTTACTACTTACTAATATTTTATTTTTCAAAGATGGTTTAAAAATGCAATACTTAAAATGTATCGATAAAAAATCATAGTTTATAATTTAAAAAACGGAGGAGGTCCTCTATTCGTTTGTATATTTTATGTGTGCTACCTTATAACTTTTTCTGGGTGTACCGATTTTGATGATTCTTATTTATTCGAAAGCTGGTTTCGTCTCTATTTCAATTTGATCAGTCTGGTTAAATAGTTTTTGAGTTATTATCTCTGATAAAGCGTATTTGACTTCTCGATTTAATTATAAGTATATATATTAAGTACTTGTCGATGTAAATTCATTTCGGTTTTTTTTTCGTTTACGTATTTACGTTTATATTACGTTTTATCAATATTTTTAAAGATAAAAAAACGTAGTAAAATTTTCCCATTCCGTTCGTTCTAGGAGAATACACGGCACTCATTTTCACTTCCCATACTTGACAGTTTGATATTTATGATTATTGTTTCGCGGCCTATAGGCCTCGTAGCGTGATATTTTATAGCCTATAATCTTCGTCAGTTAACATGCTATATAACAAATAATATTTGAATTGGACGAGTATATCTTTAATACTAGTAACTAACTCTAAGTAGTATAATTTTTTTGTTGTCGTGTAAGTGAATTTAATTTTTTTTTGATAATATTTTTTTAAACTAAATTACATTTCTATCAAAGTTCTCTTCTATTTAATTAAATGGTCCATAATATTGATAAGTAGGTGTATATACAAACTATTACTTTAGATTTTAACTTTTTTTCTCTAGCGATCCCACTTTATTTATTACTTTTAAATATTGTGAATTAACTTAAAATATTTTTTTGCTAAGCACTAGTTACGTCTTCAATTTATACTTTTGATTCTACAGGACCTACTGTGATTGTTAATTAGGAACTTCCGATATTTTGGCGACGTTGCGGGCGCCATGATAACTTTGTCTCAATTTATGACACGTCTTTTTGTAAAGTGTAGAACTCTACTTACTTATATGTAGATACATACATCTTTTATGACGCGTAATAAGTGATGTGTTCTGTTGTGTGTTAATAAATAATAGATTTTTTTTACAATAATTAGTATTATAATTACAGTAATAAAAAGGATACTTATAATGAGTAGGTACAATCGTAAAATAAAGTAAAAAGCGGAGAGAACAAGATATTTTTTCTATACAACTAGGTCGGCAAACAAGTGCACGCCTGATTACTATAGCCTATAGACGCCTGAAACACAAGAAGAATCACAAGCGCGTTGCCGATTCTACCCCCAGTCCTCCCTCAGGAGGTCTGGTCACCTTAATCACCATACAAATACAACACTGCTTGAAAGCAGTATTATTTAGCTGTGATCTTATGTAAGGTCGAGGTACTTCCCCAGTCGGGCTGCTCCAGATTTTGAACAGGGCATTTCCTGCTGTACCCTACCTCAGTTTTTAAGCATTTCGCTTGTGATTACTACTGATTGATAATTTCACACTATCTGTGTAACTATGTGTGTATGTTAGAGACGCGTTCCTAGGGTAGAAAACTTAGAGCTTGTGTTTTAGGTAACGATTGACTGGTAAAAATAAACTAGCTGACCAGACAAATTTCGTATACTGATATATTTATTTTTAAGTATGTATGAATGTGTACGATATATGTACATATTTTATTTTTCTTTTATAAAAATCTTTTTTTAACAATAATGAACACAAATAAAAAGAGTTATCCAATTTAGTGCTAGTAGCTATTAGTCCTTCAGAAGTTTATAACTGTTCATAATTTCAATAATCACTGTTTTTGTATATTTAAATTTGCATAAAAGCAATAAAATTAAAATAAAATAAATAAAATAATAAACAAATACGTATTAGTGCTTACTAACAGTTTGTTTGTTTGCTTCATAAATGATTATCGTGTTACTTAAGACTTACCTTAATCAACAGTGAACTCGCGCGCCGTTACTCGCGCTGCTCTTGAGCTTATACTACAACCTGCGGGGCACTTGCGTAGTTTTTGCACTTCCGCCGTGCACAGGCGGTTCCGCGTCCGGCGGAAGCTTGCAGATGAAGTTTTTTTTGTTTAAAGCTCGCTTCCGCTTACGATACTTGATTGAAGGTGCGCTATGACCTTGGGATCGTATTTCAAATTTTGAGGGCGTCTGCTATGGGAATATCTTTCAATGTATGGCATTACGTAATGATTTTAATTCGTTTTGTTATGGCTGTTGTTTGGTTCGTGAATCGTTTTCGTTTGTGAATTTCGTGAATGTTCTTGTTTATTTTTATCTGCATTCATGATTCGATTACCGTAGTTATAATAACAAATAGTCACTATTTATTTATTATTATTGTTTGAGCTTATAACAAATCGTTAGTATGAGTAGATATTAAAGAAAAAAAAATATAGCTGTATTTGTATGGACAGGGTTGTATTGTATGTACGTATTTTCTAATAATAGTTTCTTTCTCTGCAGAAAATCACAAGAAGAATTGTTAACATATTAACTTAATAGCTTAGCAATGTTAGCTGATGCGAAGTCTCAAACTGTTTCTATCAATGTACTTAGGTATATTTTACAGACAGCGATTTGTTTGTCTAAACACACTAATTTCAGAAACTACTGGTTCGTATTGAAAAATTCTTTTTGTGTTTTATGGTCTATTTTCCGAGGAAGACTGAGGCATTTTTTTTTCTTAAATTAACGCATGTCAAAAAGCATAATATGAAGAACAATTGAAATTATTTGTTCGTTTTTGTTAAAAAAAATAAGTTGGTAATTGGATTTTTATGCCTATTTTATTTAACCGATTTCAAAAAAAGGAGGAGATTACTCAATTCGATTGCATATATATATATATATATATATATATATATATATATATATATATATATCCCCGGTGTGGTACCATGATAAGGAAACCAGGATCTGATAATGGAATCCCAGAGAAATCGAGGGAAACCCTCGAAAATCGTAGCGACGACTAGTGCGTTTGTTAATTTTTTTCGTTTACTTACGTTATATTATTTGTCGATGTAATTGAAGTCGGTTTTTTTTTCGTTTACGAGCAAACACAATTATAATATTTTAAACTTATAATCAGAAGCAATATAGGCGATAATACTAGACATCAATTTAAATATCTAATACATTAGATTAATTAAGAATAAATAAAGAGATACAATATTCACAAGGTGTTTAGTGAAAGAAATTAATAAGTTTTTAAGATGCATGAAATTAGTTATAATTAATGCGTTTATCGAAATGAATCTCAAGTTCTTATTTAATCCTTACATATTTTTGATAGCTATCATTTCGTTGAGTATTTTATTTAACAGCAGTAAGGTGAAGGCAGATGGTGAGTATCAAATAAACCACTTGTGCCGAACGATTTATTTTTTCTGACACCATACGGATTACGACTTCGAAGCTGAATCTACCATTTACGTAGCGTCATATTTGCATCTAAATGACATATGTCGGCTTTGAAAATTAGAAAAAAAATCCGAGATTCGATAGAAAAAATCGGGAAAAAAAGGTTCAAGAAGCGACAGATGTACGAAAAGAAACATCTTCGAGCACGTGCCATCTGCCAAATCTCCTAAGAAACACGCACACAACGGTGTAATAGAACTGTGTATAACACAAAAAATCGTATTAAATGCACACAGTCTCACACGCGATCTATCAAGGCAGATCGGCGCACGCGCCGCGCGGCAGATGGTCTGATCTGATTGGTCGACGCTGTTTGCATTTCGAACTTCCGCACAATGCTGTGATAAGGAATATGACTTACAGTCGGTTGCTACTCAAGATGGACACATTAATATATTCTTTTGACTATTTTCGATTGTCGATCGACAGACACGCAGTGACAACAATTCGATCAATTTAAATAACTTTTTTTTTATCACTGAGGACGAAGAAATATAAGTTATTTTGTCCCAAAACAAATCCAAAATGAATACTATATTTAAATTGTTAAAATTATCTTCCTTTCTTAAATATAAGATGGCGGTATTACAAAATTTAATTATTATTAATTACTAATTGGTTTACTGTTGATTAATTAATCAAATTAATTAACTCGACATTTCGTACGTCGTGAGTGATTGTATCAATTATAATTGTTAATTACAATACGTTACTCTGGTTTGATATATTGTCTTAAAATATACGTATTTAAGCGAACTTGCATGCAACGATGTTATTTTCTTTTTACTTTCTTTAAATTGTATGTTCAAGAAAAACTTGTTTACGAATATGTAAATAGTAAAATTATTTAATTTAATCAGATTTCTAATAAACCTTACATAATTATAATAAACAATTCTATCATCTATACAAATAAATAAAATTGGAGTGTCTGTTTATAATATTAAAATAACCGCTTTTTACTATAATTATGGATGTATACACGGTAAAAATACCAAAATAATAGTTTTTACAATTTTTGTCTGTCTGTTTGTCTGTCGTCTATTTGTCTGTCTGTCTGTCTGTTTGTCTGTCTGTCTGTTTGTTTGTTCCGGCTAATCTCTGAAGCGGCTGGACCGATTTTGACGGTACTTTCACTGGCAGATATCTGATGTAGTAAGGAGTAACGTAGGCTACTTTTTTTAGTAATTTATTTATTTTATAACTCAGCGAACTGAACTACAAAATTTTTGCCAAATTCCACGCGAACGAAGTCGCGGGCACAGCACAGGGCAGAGATGTGAAGAAGTTTAGATGATATTATATCTAGTGCCTTCGTATTGTTCATAATTTTTAATAACAATATAATTGTTAAGAAAACGATACTAAAATGATATTTTAAAGCTTAGTTTGTTTTAGAAAATGTTGTATTTAATTGTAAAAAGCTTAACGCTTAATACTTTTAAACAACAAGTCATCATCACACTTCAGCCTATCGCAGTCCACTGCTGGAGGCCTTCACAAGTTTGCGTCAAAAATGGCGTGAATTCATGTGTGTTGCCCATACTCACCACGCTGGGCAGGCGGGTTGGTGACCGCAGGGCTGGCGCTTGTCGCACCGAAGACGCTGCTGCCCGTCTTCGGCCTGAATATTTCAAACCCAGCAGTTGGATGGTTATCCCGCATAGGTCGGCTTTTTAAGTTCCAAGGTGATAGTGGAACTGTGTCATCCCTTAGTAGCCTCTTACAACACCCACGGGAAGAGAGGGGATGGTTATATTCTTTACTACCGTAACCACACAGCTAAAAATCAAGTGCATTTCTTATATTCCCTTTTTAACCGACATCAAAAAAAGGAGGAGGTTACTCAATTTGACCGTATATTTTTTCATGTATGTTCGGGGATAACTTCGTCGTTTATGAACCGATATTGATAATTCTTTTTTTGTGTTGGAAAGACGATATCCCCGGTGTGGTACCATGATAAGGTAACCTCTGATTAAAGGACCTGATGAAGGAATGAATCCCAGAGAAATCGAGAGAAATTCTCGAAAATTTAATGATTTTTAATTTAATCGAAAGCCGAAAGCCGAAAGCCGAAGAAATTTAAATTTCATCGAGATCTGATTACAACTTTTGCAGTAATTTTTGATAATGCGTATTTAGTTAACTATTTTTTCATCTACCTACGTTGTATTACTTGTCGATATAATTGAAGACGGTTTATTTTTTCGTTTGCCAGCAAACACAATTATTATAAACTTTCAGCTTTTCTTTTTACTGTCTTTACTTGTCATCCATAACATTTTGTAGAATTTACAAAGATTGTGTTGCAAATATAATCATTACGATTTCGACTATTGCATATATTATAAAATAAGTAATTTTTATGTTATTTAAAAAATCAAAAGCCAGGTTAAAATCGTAAAGAATTTTTACGTATACACGGGTAAGGCAGTACGCTTCAAAATATATTTTATAAAAAATCACTATTCTTGAACTTGAAACGTTCTTTGAGAAATAGTACGCATACAAAGATTTCAATAGACTTAGACTCTTTAAGCCTTGCTACCTGGACAGACAGCTGCATTTAGTATGCGTCTCTTTCTAGCTTTGCCTATTTTTATATATCTATCATCTTTATGATAAATCGGGTGATCTGACAAGACACACTGTGAGAACAGGCTGCGTTTATTTCAAACGATAACTTTTTATTCATATATTACCTTTAATTGTACCAATTGGTCTTTAGTAGTTAATATTTTTAACTATTTATAATTGCAACTTGAAATTTCTGGTAGCTTCCTTGATTTTTAGTTTCTTTGTGACGTTTACGTAGCGGTAAGTGATTAGATATGGTGTACAGTAGCACTTGGGGTATTTGCGACCCCGCACGATGTCAAAAAACAAGCAACAAGTCTATTTCAAATTTACTTTGGTATATTTTTGTACTTTATGATTTTTGCCATTTTTTTTTATTATTTTATTAATTTCGATAGAGTTACGCAGTTTATTACTACCTATATGTATATATGCTCATAAAATTAAAAATCCTCTATTTTTGTATTTACAAATTTTCATATGTCTGTTATATATAGGGGTCATTAATAAAATAATTAGTAGGGGGATTTGTTTTCCATGACAAGATATAACTAAGGGAGATGGGGTGTTTTAAGAAAATATGACGTTCGTAATAAGTACATATAGTTTTTTGAGATTTTTTCATAGCTTAACCGTTCTTAATTTTTTATGACACTAAAATATCTTTTATAGGTGGGCCCAGTTTTTTTGATATTATATTTGCCAAGGGTGATAATGAAAGCGTCACAAAGTGGGAGGAAAGGGTTCAAAAGGGTAAAATTTTTCGTGACGTATTTTGTGGACGGCCTCTTATTATACTTTTTTATTCATAACCATAAGCAGCTATACTATGTATTTACTTTATTATTTTAATTAAATTTTATTCTGATGTGTTGACATATTATAATATTTGGCTTATAAATAGATTTTTTTACAAGAAACTGGGAAAAACACATCAATTAGAACGCGCAGTTCTGTCTGATGAAGATTCCTCTGATGGTGAAGTTTCAGCCCAACAACAACTAACAGTGATATGCAAACAATGAAAAGAGGAAGATGTCACGTCTGTATTTCTAGAATTTTTTGTAATATATTGTAGAAAAAGTCTGTAAGACTGTAAATATGTACTTTTTCTAGAGATATGGGTAAGGGTATTATTGTACGTGAATTTGTATTACACACGTGCGTTTTAACATTGCATCTTACAAATGATACGGACTTTTAATTCTCCTTCGCGCACTTGGCTCACAGCTTTGTTGAATTTATATTCGTAGTACTATTGCGATAGAGCTCAGGATCTCAATTACAAATAGCTTAGCAAAATCAGCTGATTCCCAAGGCTTTCACGACACACGTGTTTGAGTCAAAATATGCAATTTTTTTTAATATAATCGAAAAAAATCTTTCCTTGAACTTTGTTTGCGCAAGAGCGTGGGAAACTGTACGTTTTGTAACCACGTGCAACAATTTACCTGAGTCACAAAAGTATCAAAGTTTTTCTTGAAGTTTAAGAAGGATCACAATTTTTTCTTTTAAAATGATTGTCGATGACAGATTTGGATCAATTTGATTGGCGACCAGCGGTGTTATTGTACAGTTTTTCTGATAAGGTTTTATGCGTGATGTAAGAATATTGAATGAAATATATGAACTTCAATAGTAAAATATATTCTGGTAGCGTTTTTAGAGAGGAATATATTCCTACTAAGCTTAATAGGTATAGGTAGATATAATACTTAAGTGATAATACTTATAGTATGTACCTATTTTTTATTACTTTAGTACAAAAAATCACATTTCAAACAAAGCTAAAATAGAAAAAGCAGTTTCATGTTTTAATTTTTTTTTAAATTATGCTAATGAACCTTTACTTATACATTACGTTACATACCAGTCATTTAAATTTAAAATAGATCACAATTACACCGTATCGTTTTTTTTTTTTGTAACGTTACAAAATAACCGATTATAAAATTGACACAAATAGCCGTCTCAAATCGGTCACATATCGAAACAATAACGTCGCGTGACCGTCATATTATCAAGTGTTAAATGAGGGGTTATGGATTAAATATAACTGTAGCGACCAGAATTGCAACTTAACATGCGAGGTTCCGCTATAGTTGTTATTGATTTCGAAATATTTTAACGAAAATTTGAATATTGTGATCTTGTAAATTACACAAAATAGCCTTTAAATGTCTCATTGTTTTGCAAAGCGATATAATTAATGATAAAACTTCCCACGCGTATTGTTTGTTACATTTGTTAATATTGATGCCTTCTGCTCGCATTGTAGTCTATTGTTTTAAAGCCTACAATCTTTCTCAGTAATAAGGATATCTAACGCTAATAACACTTTATTTAAATTCAGTTTTAGCTTCTAATATTAACGTAATCAAATAAATTGAAGGTTTTATTATTAAGTGTAAATTTTTAAATGTAGAAACATTCAAATCAAATAAAAATAAATTACAAATAGGCTTCAAAGCACTTTCGAATCGCCATTATGTGTGATTAGGAAGGAGAGTGTGAATGGAAGGGGTGGAAGGGGTAGACCTAGGCGGACTTTTCGAGACCAAATAAGGGACGTTTTTTTTTTATGTCAAACGTCTTGAAAAAAGGCCAGGTCAAGAGTACCCAAAACCGAAGAGCATGTATGAAGGGAATAATGAAAGTGGACGAAGCGAAAGAAGTATGTAAGGATCGTAGCAAGTGGAAAGAAGTGGTCACTGCCTACCCCTACGGGAAAGAGGCGCGACTATATGTATGTATGTATGTATGTATGTATGTATGTATTATGTGTGATTAAAAGTGAAGTGTGTACAATCGATTCGAAATGTAGATTATGAAGCGAAAAATAGACAAGAAACTTATAAAAAATATAAACTGAGTTTTAGTACAAAATTAGTAATATCTTGCATGAAATACAGCGTCACTAAGTCCACGCATCTTTATCATCTATGTAATCCTGCTCCGATTAGTAAGCTTTATCTATCAATTTATTTTTAATAAAAACTTTAAATTTTTCGTTATTTACACAGACATAATTTAGAAACTGTAAAATATATAGTGGGTACGTCTCTTAAAGTAAGATTTTCTCGTAGAGTAGTCATATTTTTCTTTTTTGGATGTTTGTTAAATTGAATTAGAAGACCCGAACTAGAGATGAACTTCACCCATCTGCTTAGTGCATGAAAATGATTTTATATTTATTTTAGCATATTAGAAAAACTACTAAAGAATCTACGAGTTTAAGAGGAAGATACCGGCTCTATTTCCATACAAACGTAGTCGACTGTTTTCTCCCTGGATAATGACACTAGATCAAAATTTTTTGTAACATAAAACCTTTTACTGCCATGACTTTGCTCCTATGTCTTGATTTTTTTCATATTCTTATTATTATAGGAAGTAGGAGACTTCAAAAACTAGAGAATAATTTTAATACCAACCGATAGTATGAATTATATATTATTGGTATGGATTGAATATTATTTTCTTAGCATAACTGGGATGGCACATATAAACAGGTATATTAATATATTTTTACTAGTTACTTCCACCCACATGTTTAATAAATAAATGTTACATTAAAATGAGCGCTGTTTTATTGCGAATACGATGTCATAGGGTTGTCTGCTAAAAATCTGATTTGAATAGTGGTTACCGAAAATATAGCCTGGCCAGGAATTTTAATTCTTTTAAATTGTCTTTAATTTTAGAATGATATTATATTGATATAGCAAATTACCTTTTTACTGAAACCATAAAAATGAATTAAGATTTATATTTTTGTGATCCGTGGATAATGCGATTAGCGATACATTTAAATATTTTTTAGAGACATAAAAACGTCACTAAAGACATTAATCGATGGTAATTAAATAATATTTTATGTGCTTCAAAGAGATAGAACTCGTTTCCGTATAAATCATTGTTCTGATTGTATTCTAAGTTCCTTCAATTTCACCAGGTGTCACCGTATCTATCAGGATCGTATTGAAACGGTCCTTGTATGGATCCCAACAAATCTTAGAATAAGCATTCTCTTTTGTGAAACGATCTCTGCATACAATAGCACAAAGCAAGGACGAATTTCGTTCACTCTATTAAAATGCTATTACGGAACACTTATACATTTGCGAATAATATATACAACATCTTCATCTGTATTATTAACGCAGTAAGGTCGTTTATTGTAGTGAAAAGTTTTTAATTTCCTCACTAGAAGTTTTAATAGCTATGTGAGACTTGAGATTACGATATGAGTATGAATGTACTGTTGACCATACATGGGAAAATACATTTAAATTCTTAGGACAAGTATTAGGTATTTCGAATGTCAGACCTGTAATGAGGTGTTGTTAGGTCTTGTAATGAATCGCTTTTGTTGGCGCTGGAAAAAATATGTCGTGAGAATTGTTTGAAAATGTACCTAATTAAGATTTATAATAAACGATTGTAAGGTAATATTGAGTTTAACATTGTAGACAACTTGCATAAAACGGTAATCATAATTACTTAAGCTATCTGTAATTAAAACACAGCCTTAAAAAGACATCAAACATATTCATGATGATATTATACAGTAGGAAAAACAATCCACTTACAGGCTTGTGCAGCATTAAATGAGAATAAGAAAAAGGGGAATAAGAATAAGAAGAAGGGTGTACTGTGTGGCTACGGTACTCAAGAATATAGCCACCCCCTCTCTTTCCGTGGGTGTCGTAAGAGGCGACTAAGGGATAACACAGTGCCGCTACCACCTTGGAACTTAAAAAGCCGACCGGTGGCGGGATAACCATCCAACTGCTGGCTTTGAAATACACAGGCCGAATACGGGCAGCAGCATCTTCGGTGCGACAAAGCTAGTACTGCGGTCACCAACCCGCCTGCCCAGCGTGGTGACTATGGGCAAAGCACATGAGTTCACGTTATTTTTAGCGTAAACTTGTGGAGGCCTATGTCCAGCAGTGGACTGTATAGGCTGTAATGATGAAGAAAAGGGGGAAAGTTAAAATAAATAATCTAAATAGTAACACTAAATAAAAATAAGCACTTGCGATGTGCGGCGTCGGTAGGTAAAAAACTAAATACAAGATAAGTTGATTCTCAACTGATCGTATATTGAACGAAAAACAAGGATAGTAGTTTACTTGATACAAAGAAAACGTATTTGTAATACAATGTTTATTTATTTATTTATTTTTATTTTTTTTAAATATATAACTAGGTCGGCAAACAAGCGTACCTACGGACCTGGTGATAAGCGATTACTGTAGCTTATAGACGTCTGCAACACTAGAAGCATTGCAAGCACGTTGTCGACCCTATACCTTATTCCCCCCAGGAGCTCTGGTCACCTTACTCACCAACAGGAACACAACACTGCTTAAAGACTATTATTTAGGTGTGATCAGCCAATTTCCTGCCGTACTCTATCTCAGTTGTTTTTAATGCATATTTCACTGGATTACGTCTTACACTACACACCAAATAATTGACTTCCATGATACGTTTTGTATACCTATTTCTAAAATTCTCTAATTCATTATTAAACTATCGGTTGCTCGGAAGCAAAGAAAAGATATAAATCCTTTAGTAAAATATTATTACTATGAAACATTTAGTAGGTATTAAATACACCGTTTTGTTAACTAGCTTTTAAACTACGAACTAATAAAGTTATGATAATTCGAAACACTATAAATATATCGTTATTTTTTATATTTCTATCATATACATAGTATTATTTTTATTAATTAAAGCAGGTATTTGTTGTTTCTCATTGATTAAATCCACTTGGCTTCATCTACGTTGATTATCGATTTTTGTCAAATACATTTCGTTTGTTTCCGCCTCTCTTTTGTAAATCATACCTCTTTCCGGAGAGATCGAAAGCCAGAAACAAGCTCGATTTTGGACTTCTAATACGAAACAAACAATTAGGTACGTGTTTCAGCCTTCTTAAAAAATAATACACTTAAGAAGATAAAATCGATAACATTTTGTGTGATATGAAATGATGTCGTATGATATAAAGTCTGCCACTTTTAAAAGTAAGAAAATGTAGTCATTTGAATTTGCATGTATATATTTGAATTCTTTAAATAGAAAATTTTAATCCATAGAGACTCTAATTAAATTTATTCGTTTTTAGTTTTTATTTTAGAAATATTGTAATAATATATTTAAAGAATTACTAGCGGACCCCGTAAATGTTGTTTTGCCATATATGTTATTAACCCACTGAATCCCCCCCCCCCCTTAAAGCTTAGAGATATGAAAAATAGATGTTGGATGATTCTCACACCCACTCGATATGCACACAAAATTTCATAAAAAAACGGTCCAGCCGTTTCGGAGAAGTATGGTAACTAACATTGTGCCACGAGAATTTTATATATAAGACTAGCTTTTACCCGCGGCTTCGCTCGCATTGTTTTTTTTAAATAAAAAGTATCCTATGTTACTTCTAATATCTCTAAGAATATGTGTACAAAGTTTCATGATGATCGATAAAGTAGTTTTCGCGTGAAAGCGTAATAAACAAACGTACATTTACATTTATCTATAATATAAAAATGAGTCGCTGAATGTGTTGCTAAGCGCAAAACTCGAGAACGGTTGGACCGATTTCGCTAATTCTTTTTTTAAAATATTCCTTGAAGTACGAGGATGGTTCCTAGGGAGAGAAAAATTCTAAAAAAAAAAAAAAATAATAAAATTAAAGAACCGACTGTTAGGCGATACGAAGTTCGCCGGGTCAGCTAGTAATATTATAAGATTAGTGTCATTTTATCTTACCGCTAGACTCCCTAAACAAAAATATATTAAAAAGTATGAGTATTAATAATTTTATTGAGACACGAGTTCACCACTTACCCCATGTTGACCCATGATGTTCTATTGTTGAATGACTAGGATGGGATGGTTTAACGGTGAACCGCCGTTTAATATCCCAAAACGTCTTTTATCTCGACCGAAGAATGAATTTATAATATGATTACCGTTATTCGTTTCGGTTATTCTATTGTATTTAAGTTCACTGCAATTTTATTGTAAGGTTTATCTTATTTTTCTTATATATAAATCAGAATCGAGTACGTTAAAGAATTAGGAGGGTTGTTGAAAATATTAATTTTATAGATTTTTTACTTGAAAAATACAACAGGGCAAACAATTTGATAGATATAACTTAAATATTAAACATTATAAATATACGTCATTTAGTTAAATCTGTGTGACGCGATGGTTAACTAGTAAATTGTGTAACATAGGTACTTAGATAAAATCTAGCAAAAAAACTAAGTAAATACTTGTAAATATTATACTGTGCAGTTTACTAAGAATGAAAAGTTTATATTTGTTGCTGTTTCAAGTGAGATCGTTTTTGTGCCACTTCAGTCAGAAACCACTTATGTCTCTTTAGCGTACTTACACAGTAGCTTCTTTATCTCCAGAGCAATTTAAGAAAGTGCAATTTGGCATTTTTAAGTTGACTGCAAAGCGTCATACGAGACTAACATTTGTGTTCTATTTTAATTCATACGATACATATGAAAAGCACCAGATGCAGGCGGCAGGTACCAAAACAGACAGCATCGTGTTGCAAAGTACAACAGACGTCGGATTAAAGTAGTCACCTTTCGAGAAATGCACGAAAACATCTTGTAACATTTTGAAATTGCCGGTTCATACCAAAAACCACAGCTTGCTCTGACAGATGCATGGCACCGGCATAAGGAAGCCGTACAAAAAACGAGCACGTGCTATAAAAAAAATCGCATGTGGGCACAAGTTGCACTCCAAAAAAAAAAAAAAAAATAGTCGCACGTGATTTCTTAGAAAAGATTTGGCATGAAATTAATATATTTATCGGAGCGTTCAGCAGCTGTTGCTGTGCGATGTGTCTAGTGATTGTATATTTCCATATCTTTATGTTCAAATAAAGTTTTATACTCGCGTAAGTAAGAAAATTGTATTTATAAAATTTTGTAGTATTTTTAGTGCAAACAATATTTTTACCAAGTAAAAAATACCAGTCGCAACAACCTTCAAAAGTTCATGATCAAACCTTCATCACACTTCTGTTAGAAGTAGGTACTTAATTAGTTTTTTTAAACACATAAAATATTCTCCTTTTGATTATGATTATAAAAATATTTTTTCTATCAAGCATTTGATCCAATTATGCATTATGATATGAGCTTGATTATGATTATAAGTAAAGATTTATTCTATCGAGCACTTGATCCAATTATGTATTACGATATGAGCTTACTTACTTTGTTCACCAAAAAAGCAAAATTTGAACCCGGAAGTTTTAATGGGCTTTCGATGCCATTACCGCACTTGTCACTCTTTCGGACCACCCATTATCATGTGACTTGCTTCAAAAAGCGCTTTGAGCGCTAATTAAAAGATACTTCATTTTGGTATACCGTGAAATTTATATTCGGTATCTTTATAGTTCGTAATTATGACATATATAACATGACAGTGATTGTATGTAGTTATTACAAAGTTACATATTTTGCAAACCACTTATAATTATAATTGGGTCAATTTTACAAAAATTGATAATCTTAATGATGTACTGGTCGCAAATCATTAAGCGCTTTTTGCTTGGTAATGTACCTCACATTTTAAACGTCGATAACGAAAATATTTAAAATTTTAAAAACATTGTAAACGAAATAAAAATATGTTATCTGTGCAGCGCTTTAATTGCTTAACGTTCTAAGGAAACTACAATAACTAATATGGTCGATCTCTTATCACAATCGCTTGTTTGTAAACAATGAAGGTTTACTCAATAGCGTAATAGGGGCGGATTTCATCAAGAGCCACCAACGCAACAAGCGTTGTGAGTACTTTTTAGTATATTTTTATGCACTATTCTGGCAAACATGCCCACGATCCACATGATAGTGAACCAATAGACGCCTGTAACACCAGGAGCACCATAAACGCATTGCTGACCAAACATGCCCGTGGGCGATCAAACTGTAAAATTTATTGTATATTAATGAAGTATTACCAACCTATTTAATATTATTCATTCATTTCTTTAAAACTGAGTTATCTTTTAGCAGTACCAAAATATCGTGTAATTTGTCTTTGAACCACTGTTATTATTTTTTATAAGGAATACAATGTTACTTGCGAGCTATAATATTTAGCTATGTTCTTCTTTAAGGTAGAAGTACTCAGATTTAAGACGGATGTTTCCTGTATTGGCCTACCTCAGTAAACGTACCTTTTATGGTTCCCGCTTGAATACCCAAGCTACATTAAATCTAGATTTTATCAAGGATATTTATTTATCTCTTGCCGGGAAAATAAAAAGTGCTACTTAATAATCCTCTAATGATAATCCTTATCAGATTCATCAGCGTAGAGCGCCAACTATTGCAAAGATACACATTTCATTACAAAATATTTGACCCTTGAGTGCTTTTTATAATACTCAACATAAGTAAAAATTCAAAAAGATTTACTTTTACTAGAAACTCGAAATTAAGTGTGATTGTGTGTGAGAAGTAAGTAAATTTAATTTATTAGAAAAATTAAATTATTTAGCATTACGCATCGTAGATGAGTAAAAACACATTATAATTACTAGATATAAATTTTATGTGAAAAATAATATACAAAAATAATAAGTCGTAATTGCCTCGCAACAAGTTTTGACACGAATATTTGATGGACGGAATGAATTAAAAATATAAGCCGTAATAGTATCATAATGTAAGTAATTCTTTAAAGAAAAATCTTATATTCACAGACATATTGAAGGTAAAATATTAAAATATTTCGTTATCGCTTAAGAATCTGTCGCCACTATAATTATGTAATTGTATGAAATATTTTTCCTCGCTTGAAGGTTGTATACCTTTTATTTTTAATACCTAGTCGAGTTTGCAACTAACGAAAATGTTGGAGAAAAAAAACTTTGGAAACACAATTATAGTTTTGATCATCGTGCTTCAACAATTTTTAAACATATTTAACTGATTTCTACAATGTAATAATCGATCAATAATAAATGTTCGTATTAAGCTTTCACAATCAACAGTTTTATATTTATGGGACTTACGGCGAATACCATTTTGAAGCTTTTGATATTACGGCGACCCATGGTCAATGGTGAGTGACCAGTCGCCGAAATATTGGGAATGTAAAAATGAGAGAGTGATTATTTAAATTATTAAATCAAGCTTTAATACGAATGTACTTAAAAAAATAATGTAATATTAAATCGAATCA
Source organism: Melitaea cinxia (assembly GCF_905220565.1). Classification (NCBI taxonomy): domain Eukaryota; kingdom Metazoa; phylum Arthropoda; class Insecta; order Lepidoptera; family Nymphalidae; genus Melitaea; species Melitaea cinxia. The sequence goes on along the minus strand of NC_059414.1, from coordinate 9,686,435 downwards.
TATAAAAATGATGTAACTCACAGAAGTCTAGATAGCCGGTAACGGTATGAACGTTAACGTAATAACTTGTGTATTGTATATTAATGCCATACTTAGATATATAAGGAAACTTGTACTGAGATTTTATAGAAGACTATGTCATACTTCGTAGCAAAGGGCTCGGTGACAACCGTTTAATGGATTTTTATTGGAACTCATGTAAAAAATCGTTATAAGATCTGATCGTGGGTAAAGTTTTGAAATTTCACAAGTGTGATAATTACTAAGTACTCCAGCTTTGCGATTTTCTCATCGTTTTTGTTCAATACCACTTTTTATTTTTTTGATCTGATCCACTTTTAATGATTCAGCTGAATGACTTTTACATACTTTAATTTAAAACCAAGTTTAGGCTTTCTATTCATAAAATTATTAATAAAAAAAAAAAATAGTAATAAGTAATTTGTGGTTTATATTTTTTAAATGAAACTTATGTTTTGGATATTATGTACGACTTTTGAATATGACCCTTAAATTTTATTTATCTAACAGTTTAATTTCCGGACTTCAACTTAGTATAATCGTAAATTGTAATCGTATTCTTCTGTCTTATAACGCAATCCCGGCTTTTATCCCACGACCTTAGGTATTAAGGTACTTGTTCTATGTACTTTGCTATCTCGGTTAAGCGAAAATTTATATTCATAATAATGTATTTAAGTTAAATAAAAGTTATTATTTACAAAGCTATTAAAAATATTATTAAGCGTGAGCGACTATGAAGACCTACAATATTCATAAAACAAGCTAAATTCATTAAATTTTATTATTCTGTATTCGTTATGTTCTACGATAAATTTGTCACGACGGAATATAATTTCATACAAAGTAATGTTTATTTCAGCTGTAGGTACCGCATCCTTGAGATGAGTGTTTCCATATCAAAATGTGGAAATCTATGTTTAAAATATTATTGTTTGAGTGAAAATAATTATAGATACGTTGTTACACGTGTCCAGAAAATGTATGATGTATGTATGACATGATATTATCCTGATAGATATGTATGAGTGAAATGTTTAAAATGTTTAGATGTTCTAAGGTGAACTGCATTAAATCAGCCTATGTGCTTGACGATACTATCTTTTCTATTCATTCACGGGTGGTTGGAGATTAATTTATCACGCAGATCTATTACGCGTTAGCGACTTATTTGTGACCAACGTTTATCCGCCAATCCTCAGTGGAGCAGCTTAGTGGATTAAACCTTGCTCTTCTCCTATATGGATATTGAGCCCTATTCCCAGAAGTGAAATGTTGCTGGCTGTGTTTATATTATCGTTTATTTCGTACATAGTTCGGAAAATACACATAATTTCCTAACACATTTCCTCTAAAAATGTCATTGTAAATATATGGAACTGCTAAAATTTTAAGCTTAACTCAAGAGATCCCAGACAAAAATAAAGTATCAAAAATAAAAATTGTATTTTCTGTTAATACACACAAAGTCAGGGACAGAGCAGATATTTAAGCACATGAAACAGTCAAGTACACAGGTAGTTAACTTTGTCATGTCGTAAAGAATACCAGTAAATATAGAATTCCTTATTTTTTTCGAATACCACATTATCGCAGTAATGTATGCGTGACGTCAGCAGCAGATGTTGTTCACTCTCCTGGACGCCAAAACATGCACTCGATGGTTCGATTCTTGTTCTCAACTGTTAAAGTATGATCTTAAGCTTTTATTGTGGTCAGTATGCGTCAATGTTAAGTATGTACTATCGATGACACAGAACACAAATGTTAAAAAACTTAAAAGTGCTCGATCCAAAATAAAAAATATATTTATTATTTATTTATTTATTGTTAGTGTAATTTGTTTTTATAGGGTTCGAAAATGTGTTTCCTTTTCACCATATCCCCTGTGTAGACATACGTTAAAAAATATTAGAAGTATATAAGTAATAATATAATTTTAATATGTGTGTGCATAGGTATGTAGAATATATATGTATTTACAAATAGGCGCCAAGTGCGTTATTACTCATGTACACGTTTAAGGTAAATGTTTTGCTTCTGTGTGTGTAAGTGTAGCGAGCTGTCTCAAAACCTATAATCATCTTCAATAAACAGCTTTGTAACAAATAGAAAACGAACTACTCAAACTAGCAGTAGATCCTGAGATTAGCAAAAGTATATATATGTAAAAAACCGCGAATTGTACTTCGACAATTTAAAATGAAATACTGATGTAATGAAACATTTGTATTTGTCACGTAATTCGTAATGAAAGATGTTTTGTATTCGATCGAGGTTAGTGATTTTTGTTGTGTGTTTCCGCTAACACTCGAAGCAAATTCCATCAAGCACAATAGAGTGTGAAGCGTTTGTTTCAGTTTTAAATATTGCTAAATTTTGTACTGTTACAAAGCACTGAAAACATTCGGCGAGGAATCCAATTATATGTAAGTTCATAGTATCTATAGTGTAAGAACTTTATTTATAAAAAAATATATTTTCGACCGACTTCAGAAGAAGGAGGAGGTTCTCAATTGGACTGTATTATTTTGTGTGTATTACCTCATAACTATGTACTGGGTATGCTGATTTTGAAGATTCGTTCTTTCTTCGGAAGCTGGTGCTTGCCATATAGTCCCATTTCGTTTGAGCGAGATCTGAAGAGTAAGTACTTTTTGCGTCATATGCGTTTCCCATAGATTATTTTTCACAATTATTTAAATTTAATATATAAATAAATTTTTTAGTTCCTAAAGATTTTTGCTCTCAACGGTACCAGCAAATCGACTGTAAGTGCGATCGCGTGCCTACATGTCATAATTAAGTTTGGTTGATTGAAAAAACCACCAATTTAGACATTTACTTGCATAATTATTATTAAATTATTGTATTTGTTTAGTGTAGTTGCGATGAGGATACTATTATACTATGTTTCTACGGTACCAATGTTTGTTCTATTTAAAACTAGATATTTCTCAATATGTACGATTTTATTTTTGTGTTACCCACACATTAGGAATTCTAAACATTCTTCATATCGTACATATTAAAAAATAGCATGGTGTCGTCCCATGTCAAAGATTTTCGTTGTAATATGAAACTTTGAATAGTTACGGGTCTCTGTAAAGAACTCACTATAGACGGCGCCACGGTTCGCTTAAACCGAAAATGAAAATAATCATATCAAAAATTTGATCTAGCGGGTACATCGTTTCATAGCTTAATTGGCTAGAGCGCCGACACAGTCAGTCGGAGACGCGGGTTCGAACCCCGCTGGAGCGGTCAATTTTTGATATGATTTGTTTTGTCGCTGTTTTGTCGGCGTTCACTATTGATGTTTGAACTTTTATACTATTCACGATACGACGATGTTCGATTCAGCCTGTAATATCCCACTGTCGGGCATAGGGCTCTTTCCCCACGTAGGAGAAGTATCAGAACTTAATCCACCACGCTGCTCCAATGCGGGTTGGCGAATATTGTACTTATATATGAACTTAATACTTACGTCGTCGCTATAATTATCATGTAGGAAGGAATGGCGAGAAATTTAGTAAAATCTCCTGAAATTTGTTCGAAATAGTGAGAATTTTTTCTTTTCCTTCTATGTATCTACATTCAAGTAAATAAGTCATAGATTAGCTCTTGCTGTGTACACGTAATTACTGTTGGTGCTTACTTATTAGACACGCTCACACACAACGGTGTAGAGACTGACTTAAAATCTCGTAAAAAATTGGAGGAATCTTAGAAGATAAATATAATAAACCCAGTGCTGCCATTATTGACAAATTGATATATTAACACATTATAAACAATTTTCATAATAAGTTACAACCGTACTATTTTTACAATAACTTTAATTGTTGAATTGTCGCTGTTTTGTACGTATCGGTTCACACCTACTTGTAAGTATGACGATTGCGAGGTAACGTTTTAAAATATTTATATTTTGATTAATTATAACTTAGTGGAACACGTAGTCCCGTTACATTCCGTACAGGTGTGCGACTGCGAACGTACAAAATATTACGCGCTTTTAAAGTGACCCGTCCAAGTGACTTTGACATTTTAAAACACGGACTTCTTTGTATGTATTTTATGTGTTTGAAGCTGAACGATATAGGCTACACCGTATCTAAAAAAAATTAGGCTATATTATATTTTTGTACCTATTCCTATATATACGAATGTTTGTTACTTGTTCACACTAAAAGTATTAAATCATTTGCCATTAATTTATTGTAAAATATTAAATAACATATAGAGTGCACTGTGTTACATGTATCATCATATTTACACATATCGTATAAATAATTTGTGTATGTAATACTTTTTTCGTATATAGTAAATTTTAAGCGAACTAATTGCATTTTTTATCTGTCCCATAAATATTACAAACATTTTTTCCTATCTGTATTTGAATTCGTTAATTTTTTTTTATAATTATAAAAGGAAGTTAGATAAAGGTTTTATTAAAAATTGATGTAAGAATTTTTTACATATATCAAATGATTATTCCGAGTTAGAGGTATCTTCAAGCCAATTAATAAAAGTTCAAGCAAAAAAAAATGCTTCACATTGTGGTATGTAAACTAGTCACCGACTGGTTCCAATTATGAACACCTTTATATAAAACTAGATTTTACTCCCCGTTTTCCCCGCATACATTTAGGACTATTGCTCCGCTACTAAGATTCTTAGCGATATAATGTGTAGCCTATATTACGTCTCGAAAAATTATCTTTATAATTTTGAAAGAATCATTAAAATCAGTTCAGTAGATTTAAAATTGCTATAGACAAACAAAGAAACAAATATCGTTTTATTAGTGTTGATAAATAAATAAAAAATCTCGTTCGCATCCTCGTTCACATTTAACTGTTAAATTGCTGATAATTCTCTTATCTCTCTGGAACTTCGTAAGTTTATTACATCTGATATCATACATCTTACGATATCATCATTAATTTGATAATAACAATGTTTAGAAAAGTTTACATTTGAATTGTTAAGTAAGTACGAGTATGTATTTAAATTATAAAATTGTAAATAATAATTTATTTAAACTTTATGACACAACTAAACTTAATATGTTGCTTATCTGCAAGACGCAAAAAACAGCGTTGAGGTAGGTTTTTTACAATAAAAAAAAAATAATGAAATATGTAATATAAAACTATTTTAATTTAAAAGCCCGTGTTTGCTTATTTTTGTTACCACTATTTGTCTTTGAGTCCAGAAAAATATGAAAAATGAACTGAAGACAAAAATGTAAGTTTTATCATCCACCAAACACAGACACGCTTCTTAAAAATAAATATTTTTATCATTTTTAAGTGCTTTCAATAGATTTAGCTAGATAATTACCGAATTATTGAGAGCATGAAAGGTATTTTCATGAAAAATTACATCTATGCTTTTCAACGATAAATGAAAATAATCTTTAGTAAGTTGAATAATCTTTTAAAAAATTCAATTTGGTATGAATATATTATTATAAGTCTTTAGAATAGTTTTAGGTAAGGTTAGCTCAGTTTTAAAAATAATAATATCAAAAGTGTGAAAGAAAAAAAATGTTTGGATAAAACAATCTTACAAGGATAATAGCAGATTCAAGCATTGATCGACTACTTTATATGTCAAAGTCATGGGTTGTTTATACATAACTGGTCTTAGTTATTAGCATTGTACAGCTGTGCATCTTTAAACACTACGGAAGATACGTGATCTTTAAGTAAAAAGGCGGTATTAAGTCCAATTGTTATGGGACAATGGAATCCAGAAGCAAATACAACAAACATCCCTTAAAAACATCAAAGAAATGATTAATTCTCGGTACCTTCTTGACATCTGCCTATAAACCCTTTAACGGAAAAAATAGATTTTAGAAGTACAAAAAGTTCAACCCTTACAATTTTCTGCTTGGTAAGCGTAGGATTCGATCTTGTTGGCGTTCTATTAAATTTTGTTCTTTAAAAAATATATTCTAATGTTTGTTTTTTATCTGTAAACAGGCGTAAAACTATCGTACAATTATAGGTATATAAATAACAATAACATATTATTATGTATATATTATTAATATATACACATATTTACACAGTTAATTTATGATAAAAACATTTTTTTGATTTTATGTATAGTTCTATTCGAAACTTTATAAACTGATTTGTAATTTTAATAAACACAGTTTGTTACTTTGATGTCTTAAAATTAAATTACATGGGGTATTCTTTAAATTTTTTGCCATAACATTTAATTGACTAACTGACTTTTTATTTATTACACGTTAAACATACGAATGTTTAAATAATCCAATTAAAGTATTTTAAACATATATTTACAAATGTAAGCACGAACATTTAAATCAGTATCGCAAATAATTAATTGGTTCAAGGATCACATTTAACATTCTTACAACTTGTTTTCTGTCGAATTGTTTCACACGTGACCTAGATTATACAAATTTTAGTATTTATATATCCTTTTTAAAGTTTATAGAAAGTGTCACAATTTGACACCTGCTTTACAAATTTTGACATTTATGATTACTACCACAATAATATATTACAATGTTTCATGATAGATCTTCTTCGATAAACAGTGTATTTATTTTAAAAAAACTTTCTACTTACTAAATTTGCAATTAGGTAATTTTGCAAATTATTGAATTCACGTATACAAATAAGCTTTTATGAGGTGCTATATTAGTTTATCCAAGATAAAAATAAAACGTATCTTTATTTCTGACCATCAAACTCCACTTTATGTCAGATATTTGCAACCTAATAACTATTTGCAACCTTTGAATCCAAGATTTGTAGTACCTATACTATTTGAGGTATAACAAGTGGCCCATTTTATCTCCTATAAAGCCTACCTACTAGAAACTTACTTACTAGAAAACAAAGTAGGAGTAACTTACCTACGAGAATTTTTTTATCGGCAACCGGTGGTGTTTATTGGATACGGGCATGGAGCAGATTGTGTATGCCTGTACCTATCGGTCGCATAGTGGTGATCGGGAGACGACTCGGATGTTCGACTATCTCAGTGAGACGGCTGACATGGTCCAACGTCGGTATCCTGCTGCCCAAATGGTATTTCTGGGGGATTTTAACGCTCACCACCAGGACTGGCTGTTCCCATACCAGAATACCGACCACGCCGGGAGAGAGGCGCTCAAATTTGCTCTGTCGCTAGATCTTACCCAGCTAGTCCAAGAAGCAACACGAGTACCCGACGTTGACGACCATACACCTAATTGTTTGGACCTTCTGTTGACAACTGACCCTGACCGGTCCTCGGTATCAGTTGCAGCTCCCCTGGGCACATCTGATCACTGTGTGGTAAAGTCAGTATCTAACTTTCACCCTCTGGATACAGGTCCTACCGGAACCAGACGTGTGTGGCGATATAAGTCGGCAGATTGGGATGAGATGCGACACTTTTTTGCATCCTACCCTTGGCGGCAGACTTGCTTCTCTTCCAGTGATCCGTCGAGTTGCGAACAAGAAATATCGGAAGTGATACGTCAGGGGATGGAGTACTTCATTCCATTTGCTGATGTATCACTAGATGGCAAGATCCCTAGGTGGTATAATGCAGAATGTGCCGAAGCTGCAGCCCGTAAGGACTCAGCGTTTGCAGCGTGGGCTGAAGCCCGTACCCTTAAATCTCCGGATATAACTACGAGGAAGAGAGCGTTCAACTCTGCTGCCAAGTCCTACAAAAGGGTTCTTAAAAAAGCTCGTTTCAACCGTATTAAACGCATCGGAGCCCAACTAGCTTCCCATCCGCGCGGTAGTAGAGCATTTTGGTCACTCTCCAAGTCGGTTGAAATGAGCTTCTGCCGTCCCTCGCTGCCTCCTCTGCTTAAACCAGATGGATCGCTGGCCTTTACTGCGACAGAAAAGGCTAACCTTTTAGCGAATCTGTTTGCAGAAAATTCGCTCCTTGATGCAGGTAGTGCCTCACCGCCCAGACATCCACCTTGCGACTCTGTTATGTCAGAACTACGCATTCGCCAAACTAAGGTTTTGAGAGTACTCCGTAACTTGGACGTGAATAAGGCTAGTGGTCCTGACGGGATACCAGCAAGAGTACTTAAACACTGTGCTCCTGAGTTGTCTCCTATTCTCACGCGCTCGTACCGCCTCTCTCTAAAATCTGCTCAAGTCCCTAAAGCATGGAAGATTGCCAACGTACAACCTGTACCTAAAAAAGGTAGTCGTGCCGACCCGGCTAACTATAGACCTATCGCGATCACCTCCATACTGAGTAAAAGTTTGGAGCGTATACTGAATCAAAAGCTCCTAGCATACCTCGAGTTGAATGACCTCCTGTCGGACCAGCAATACGGTTTCCGCCGTAACAGGTCCACGGGGGATCTTTTAGTGTACGCCTCGCACATCTGGGGCGAAGCCTTGGACAAGCACGGAGAAGCGCTAGCTGTCTCACTTGATGTATCGAAGGCATTTGACCGGGTCTGGCATGAGAGCCTATTGAGCAAGCTTTCAGCTTACGGAATACCCCCGAGCTTGTGTGACTGGATATCAGATTTCCTGAGTGGACGATCATTTCGGGTGGTCTTAGATGGCTCCTCGTCTGAGTTGATGGCGGTTAATGCCGGTGTCCCTCAGGGATCAGTTCTCTCTGCAACCCTCTTCTTGATTCACATAAATGACCTCCTCAGGCCCGGTATCTTTGGATACGCGGATGACAGCACTGTTACGGAGAGATACGTGTCCGGTCCCCGAGCTGGTGGGGCTGAAACTCATGAGCATAGAGAGGCCCTGGTTGAACGCATGAATTTGGCTTTGAAAGAGGTATCCGATTGGGGTGACGCCAACCTAGTCAAATTTAATGCTTCCAAAACACAAGCGTGTCTTTTCACTGCTAAACGGAGTCCATTCCCATTAGCCCCAACTTTCCGGGGTGTATCTGTTCCGATCACCGATAGTATTGATCTTCTAGGCATAAATATTTCGTCTAATATGAACTTCGGACAATGCATAGAATCCAAGGCAAAAATTGCTGGTAAGAAACTTGGTATCCTCAATAAAGTCAGGCAGTACTTCACACCGGAACAGCTTCTTACTCTCTACCAAGCACAAGTTCGATCGTGTATGGAGTACTGCAGCCACTTATGGGATGGCTCTGCCAAGTACCAGCTCGCTGCTTTGGATTCTGTGGATCGACGCGCCAGAAGACTCATCGGTGACAAATCGCTGGTTCGCTCTAGACTTCAAAGTCTCGAACATCGGCGCAAGGTTGCCTGTTTGTCGGTATTTTACAGGTTATATTTCGGAGAGTGTGCTCTAGAACTATACAATTTGGTTCCACCATCACCTTTCTACCACCGAACCGCAAGGCATCGCATGAATCTGCACCGCTATGTGGTTGAAATCCCACGATCTCGCACTAAACGATTTGCTTCCTCGTTCCTAATTCGCACCGCTAAAATTTGGAATGCCCTTCCGGCTTCCGTTTTTCCAACGAACTATAACTTAGGTATCTTTAAATCAAGAGTGAATAGGCATCTTCTAGGCAAGCGCGCACCACCTTAGGCTGCATCTTCACTTGACTTCAGGTGAGATCGCAGTCAAGCGCTAGTCTATATATTTAAAAAAAAAAAAAAAAAAAACCGATGAAATAGAGCCTTATAATAATGAAATTGTCACAGAACTCTTGAATTAACTGATTTGAATTTAACTGAGGTAGGCCACAGCAGGAATTTCCTGCTCAAAATCTGGAGCAGCCCGACTGGGGTAGTACCTCGATCTTATAGAAGGTCACAGCTAAATAATACTGTTTTCAAGCAGTATTGTGTTCTGTTGGTGAGTAAAGTGACCAGAGCTCCTAGGGGGATTGGGGATTGGGTAGGCAACGCGCTTGCGATGCCTCTGGTGTTGCTGGCGTCTATAAGCTACGGTAATCTCTTACCATCAGGTGAGCCGTACGCTTGTTTCCGACCTAGTGATATAAAAAAAATAGCATGAAAATTATCCTCTGCTAAGCATAATCCTCTACATATTAGAGAAAGTTTGGAGTTTAAGACTTATCTTTATCACACAATATGTTTTTTTCATGTACAAATAGTTATACACTGTTCTGTAGAACAACTAACGGTCTACACCCTGCTGTTTAATGGAGTTAATCACAACTCAGCTTGGGACCACCAAGGGCTTCTACATTATATGTCTTTATCACGTATGCGGGTTTGACACTTTATTATCAAAAAAAACTGACAACTGCAGGAATTGTTAGTTATTTCTTCTTTTTTATTTAATTCGAAACAGTTTAGCACTCTTTGTTTTTGTGTTTGTCTAATTAATTAATTGTTTAGTTATTTTTAATTTTTACGCGAATTTCACTCATTACAATAAAACTACTTTTTGGATTTTATCGCGAATTATTAAATGTTTCAGATGGCCGACCTTTCGGATACTTTACAGCAACCATGGTCACAGGAGGACTAAGTCCTCCTGGCGATTAAATCCGAAAAAGTTGTTTTATTTTAATGTATAGTAACTAGTAACTAGTATTATTGTTTTTCTTTGATTTAAGTAATTTTAGGGAATCGAGATAAACGTGATATAAATAAATTAATTAGCTCCACCATACGTGTTGGGTTGTTCTTGTGGTGAGTAAGTACCTGCCAAGTTTCAACAACGCGCTTGTGATTCTCCTGATGTTTGGTTCTTTGTAGGTGTTTTTGTTTGTTACCCTAGTTGCCTAAAAAAGTCAGTTGTGCAAACTGATCTAGTGAATGAGATTACAAATTTTTTTTTCTATTTTTCCAAAACTACATGGTTAGAACAATATCATAGGTACGAGTAGCATCATATTTATAATTACTTAACCATGTTGTTAGCTATCTTGTATTAAATGTTCTAGGTAATGGGACAGCTGCTTGCAATAGATCAAGTCTTTGATGTGTAGGACGGATAGCTTCTTTTGCGACATTTTTTTAATTGTTACAGCGTTAATTAATCCTAATATAAAACGACAGCAGATATACGATAACGTCATATTAAGATCGCCTGAGTTATGTTTGCGGTACTTGTAACATTAACATGGAAATAATTTAATAAGTTTATTGTTAAAAAAATATTTGTTTATTTAGACTAGGCTAGCCAAGTTAACGCAGTTTACGGTTACCCTGCTTTCAACTCTAGAGATTGAGGCTGCGTACGATTCCCGCCTTGAGACTGGCGACTTGTGTATATTTTATATTTGTATTTATTTTATATATGCATGTATGAACATTTAAAAAAAAATATCTATATTAGTCGACGGTCACACAGGCATTAAATCGGCTATTTTAAGAACAGTCGGCAGTGTGTGTGTGCGTGTGTGTGTGTGTATGTGTGTGTGTGTGTGTGTGTGTATGTGTGCGTAGCATATTGTGTATATTTTATTTATATTTTAAAGAGATAAAAAATATTCGTTTTCACGATCTCAATCGAATCAGATATAGATCAATCAGTACATCCTTATGTCTGTATGTGTGAGTACTGGGAGGGTTAATCGCCTATTTACAAGAACACATATGTATAATTATTTTTTGTACGATAGTGACGTGGCAGTCACAGTTCGAGCAATAAGTGTTTTTACTGTCTTCTTTAGCGTTACATTATATAAAAAATGACGTTTTGTTGCAGATACAATTTAATTATGGAAATAAGAATACGATAGTATAAAACTTAGCATTTTAATAAGTGATTTGAATGTACTTTTTTAATACGCACACATCATGCGTCAAGGTGGTGGAAATTATTCGGTTATTATATATTTTAATATTTGCTTATAATATACACATTATAAATTTATACAAATTATTACGGTTTTCCAAGTAATTGATGATGCTTAACCATTATGGAATTTTTCATTATGGTACAACTTTTCACACTAAACAATAAAAAAAAAAAAATTTAAAGACAAGATTATTCTTTAAATTGCACTTGCAGATCCTGATGTTAAAGCTATCAAAGAAAATTAAGAAACTTGAACATACTATTTACATAATTAAGTTTCTTTGATTTAGGGCCGTTGTCGCAAATACCATATAATGATTATCATATGCACTTAATGTCACTGTACATATAATTATTCTAGTTCAAAAAGGTTACTGGCTTGCCCTCAAGAGTCCTAAAGGTCTGTTGGAATTGGTGCTGTGTAAAAATCGGTAACCTGTTATTATACAAAATATAATAATAGGTAAAAAGGCTCATAATATAGGCAAAGATATACTGTAAGATATGAACGTTGAATAAATTATCTTATACAAATAATACTCTAACTGAGGTAAGGGATAGCAGGAAATTTCCTGCCTAAAATATGGAGCAGATTGACTTGGGTAGGACCTCGACCTTACAGAAGATCTCAGCTAAATAACACTGTTTTCAAGCAGTGTTGTGTTCCTCATCAACTCTAAGCGCAAAAGATTTCGCGCAGAAATTTCTAAACTGACTGTAATGGAACCTGGTATGTATATACATGGAGTCCTAGAATAGCACTAAGGCTACTCTTTTATCCCGATATTTCCACAAGGTTGGAAATGACGTGGATGAAACAGCGAGGTGCAGTTAGTTATGAACATAGATGGAAAGCATCACAGCATGAGAAATATTTTGAAAACTAATTAGTTTTGACTTACCGCTTATCTCTGCTGATTTTAATAAACTAAATATAAATATTCAAAAAACATGCAGTCGCGTCGGATTCGTAAAATAAGTATTTTTTATTAATTTATTAATTATGTAAGAGTTGATAAAATAAAGTGAATGTTTTTATGATAATCGACTAATGTCCCAAATTCAAACGAAAGCAAACACCTTGCATACAAAAAACGTAGCTAATGCAAAAGGCAGGTGTCCTTTCCAGGGTGCAGGTATTAATGTTTGGGAAGTACGACTGATTACGACGACATTGATAGTGTATTTAGTGTACTTCATTAAAATTATCAAAAAATTAATAAATGGGTCACTAGTATTACTTTCAAATCTATTAGGTACTTTTAGTAAGAGTTTTTTTTTTTAGTTTTGCTACGTCTCGAAACCTTCACTTATAAAGAATCTTTTTTGAGTTTTAGATGAGTGAAAGTGATTATGCTTGTCGACCTAATAAAACGAACTGCTATGTTTTCAACTTAAGCAAGGAGTAACATTTAATAACCAATGTAAGTGGTTTTACTTTAATTACAAATATTTGTGTGTGTGCGTGTGTGGGAGGGGGGGGGGGTCATGTTCATGGTGTGGAGTTTATGTATTTTTTTTGTATGTTAATGTTTTTTTTTACTGTTTTTGCAATACTTCTAGCTTGATACATGTTGTTCTGTTGGCGTGAAATCTATAGGAAGGTATATAGTTAGTTGTGTTATTTTTTATATGATACTTTATTGATGAAGATCGAAAACACGAGCGGAGACATCACGCCACATTGTGCTGTGATGCCGAAGGTTTTAAAAACGGCGAAGTTCCCAGCAAGAGAAGACGTCGTGACGGGAGAATTCGTTTTTGTAGATCTTGTCGAAAGTCCTTCATCGTCACGTATGCTATATCAAAACGGGGATGATGTCATTACTTTCAACGCCTACTCGTTGAAAAAGTATTGTAGTAGAATTTTTTATTTTTTGCTTATCATAATTTACTTATTTCACATTAATTCAGAGATATACTAAGATATAATTTTATGTATAAAAATAGTTAAGAATAAAATTATAATCATCGGTATGATAATAACGGTGTAATTGACCGATCATATTTTAATACAAGCTGTCAAGTTTAAATTGAGTTATCAATCGAAATGTTTTCCCGCCTTCGTCGTGTGTCAAATAAATGGGTTCAAGACGACACAATGACAAGGATATAAAATTGAACAATGATTAAAAAAAGTTTTCACGACAATAAAAAAATGTATACAGATAATATATTACAAAATAATACAGATAATATAAAATAATAGATGTGATAAAAGTATTTACTTTGAAACAAATAACAGAACGATAATATCAGTGGAAATAACACACACATAACACACACACACACACAGTGGAAATAAATTTGAGTTTCTTTATGCTAATTTGAAATTTAAAAAAATCGGCCAGTAAACTTTTAATAATTTCCGTGTCGAGTGAGCTTGTTGCAACATTACAAGTGACATATTATTACCGAAATTGTATTTAAAAATGTTTTGTATGTTTTGCGATATACTTGTTGGAAGGCAATATGGCGGCGGTGGGCAGGTGATCATCGGCGCAGCTGCGTGCGCATCCAAGGTTAGGTACCCCTCCCCGCGTATTTACTGTACCATCGACAACTAGTGATGTGCTATCGTTTTTTTTTTTCTTTTTCAATTGCCGTAGCGTAATTTAATTTTATACAGCCAATTATGTCACGGGTGTGTTTTAGCTAGCGTTTTATTAAAACCATCGGTTAATTTTCTATATTGATTAGTACTTAAATTTACTTTTATCTAGTTCATGTCATATACGTACGGCATTTATTTTTATTTGTTATTGTGGTAACAAAAAAAAATATATAAATTGACCAAATTTTTTATATTTAATACAATAGTCAATTTTTACTGTCTTGTTATTATTTTTATTTTCATTAAAAAACCTCGTACTCACATATAGCCATCTCTAATTATGTCCACGTGGTGCGCACGCGCCGGTCTTGTCTGATAGTTTCAAAGACGGCCATTACTCGATCTACAACATTATCAATAGGGTAAATTCTTTAAAACTTGAAGGGGTCAATTTAAAGAATCGTTGTATTGAATCGTACTATGATAAATATAAATATGAAATAAAATAGTGTTAAATTTCGGTGTATGTATAAAACTTTAATATTATTTCTGTATGTAAGTTTAAATACCGTACCTATCTACCTCTGTCTAATTTTTATTAATGCTCATTATCATCATGACAAAGTTTGTTTTAAAGAAAATTAAAAAAACCACCACCAAAAAGTTCGTTGGATTACATTATTATTATTTATTAAATATTATATCATTTATTAAATACCTATTTTTGTACTTGTTTATGTATGAATGTTACATATTTTGCACAGATATTTAAAACCTGGGAAAAGCGAAGATTAATTCATTCTTCAAAAGGGGCGTTAAGAAATTACTAGTTAGAAGGTACTTGTTTCCTTGACATTGCTAAGATATTCCCTTCTTTTTGCATTCTTTTCCTCTATATAACTGTTTTTCCCATGAAAAAAGACAAGACAAAGGTTTTTTTAATTAGACGTTTTGATCGTGTGCTTCTTTGACTTTTATAAAACAAAGCTCTTTCACACACCGCATAATTGCGATTCACGCTTTTAAATCGTTAATTGTTTCGATTTTTAAAAATTCGAATGTAAAAAATATTTTTATAATTTTTTATCTTGATACTTTATTTTACACAAAAAAGGTGCATAATAGGCGACCTTATCACTAAAACAGCGACTTCTTCCAGGCAACCTTAGTTAGAGCATGTCTAGCTATAAAAATATAGTATATATGTTATAACAGCTTTTTTATTGTTATGATATTCCGATGCAACTTACTAGTCACAGACGTAATATCTCTGAGTGTCTTAGAGCGTGTAGGCGCCACGCACTACGTCACACATGAGCAAAATGAACTTATAACTAAAAAAAATAAAAAACATTATTTATTTACATGAAATAAACAAAAAAAATATTGTAAACATACATTTTGATTAAACCATTAAATACTTATTTGATTGCAATTTTTTATACATTTTTTTTATTTCATTCTAATGCATATCTAATTTATTATATTAATTAATTCTTCGTAATTGATTAATTACTATAAAAAATATTTGAAATAAAAAAAATGATAATAAAGCGAGATCTATAAATTTCAACTCATAGTTTTGGAATTTCTGTGTTAAACACTTATAAGAGAGTCAATGAACAACTTAAATTACGCAAAACTTTATCAAACTTTTATATCGCAATATTATGTCGAATATTATATCGAAACGAGTTAATTAATGTAAAAATATCTCCTCCGTTGTGAGAAAAGATCAAAATTTAATTTTTATGAATAAAATTAATGAGATTATACGAACTATTTTAATTTAAAGCCATAATTATTCCGTGCACTTACTTTTTGCTTTTTATCGTATAACATGAATATTGATTTTATTAGTTAAATTGATTCTGAATCGGATTTATTGTTTCCACCGGTAGAATAGCCGGTTCCTTGTGTCTATAGTTCATTTACACCGGATTTAATGTGATATTTTGAAGTAAAACTTTTTTACGCAAGCTTGACTTGGGAGTAGTAAGCTGGTGAATGCGTGACTAGAACGTTACGAAAACTGTGATCGCGTGAGGCGAACGGAAGTTGAAAGAGAAATATATTTTAGTGAAGATAGAAAGAGAGAGAGTTACGTTTCGTAAGTTTTACTTCAGTCGTGTGGTCTAAATCACACTCGTTTTTTTTTAATATGTACTTGTGGCTCTGTTGCATAATTTCAGTAATATTTATGCGATGGAGCTACAACTTTATATAGTCGAGTTTCTAGCCGATTCTTCTTAGCAGAATCTATACTTCGAATCGGCGGCAAAATCTCATTAAGTCATTTATCAGCCTGTAACCTCGCACATCACACCTCTTTCTGCGTGCAATCATTTAATTAAAGAGTATCAGATACTTTGTTGAAAAAAAAATGCAAAGGCACCTAAGTTATATGTAAATAAAATTTATGTATTATTAATATTAATTCTTTAATTTATGTTTCGAAATGGTATAAAATGTAATTTAGACCTTTTCAAGTGTAAGTAGACTTGATATTTTAAAAAAATGATCTAAAATTAAACTTTAAATCCTAAAAACATACGCCAAGCAATGTCACAAAAGTTTAGGAACTTGTAAAATCCTTTGATAGTACGGAACTTATCGCGGTTGGCATTTTGGAATTTCCGATATTTGGCGACGTTGCAGACGCCGTACGGATTACGGGTATGATCAAGTGTTCACAGTGACCGTAAAAGTTAAATTTCGAACATAGGTATTATTTACGACCATTTTGAACGTCCATTTGACAAGCATTTGAGCAAATTAATTGAGTTATTACACTATTAGATATCAAGATACACATTTTAAGAAAAAAAAAGGAAAACAATTGAAAGATAAGTAAGTTTTATACTACATTATGGTAAATAGATGAAATCAAAAAACTACATAATGGTTTGAGATGCATATTTTTGTGATATCGTATATCACTTGATCAGCTCAAGAAAAATGTTATGATTCTTATCCATTTTAATACCATAATACACTTTAGCTTAGTTAGCTTTTAGCGTATATATTTTTTGAAGACTATTTTTTTAATCTGAAAGCTGAGGTGTATAATTCGTCCGTTGACTTCATACTTGCTGTCTATTCACTAGTACATTCTTAATCCGTACAGCCAAAGAATGAAATTCTCTACCAGCGTCTGTGTTTCCGGATAACTACAACCTGGGGATCTTTTAAGACGCGAGTGAATAGGTTACTTATAGGCAAGCGTGCTCCATCCTAGACCGCATTTTCGATAAACATCAGGTGAAATAGTGGTCAAACGCAAGCCTATCTTGGTAAAAAAAAATCTTATTGTTATTTTTAGTTAAAGAAAATAGAAGTCCGCATAGCTCGTAAGTACAGAGTTAAAGTTAAACGTCGACTTCCTATTTTACGGCCGTTGCACACTCTAACGACGAACACTATGGAAACCACCCTCAAGATATAGTTAAAGTACTTTGTCTGTCTTTCTTACTGTGTTATAGGAT
Organism: Melitaea cinxia; assembly: GCF_905220565.1. Taxonomy (NCBI): domain Eukaryota; kingdom Metazoa; phylum Arthropoda; class Insecta; order Lepidoptera; family Nymphalidae; genus Melitaea; species Melitaea cinxia. The sequence continues at coordinate 9,668,631 of NC_059414.1, read as the reverse complement.
TGTACTGGCACTTGTAACAGTCTAGAGTATGATTCTATCATGAATCGTGAATCGTGATGCTCGAATATGATATCATCAAGGACATTGTTTAAAAAAACATCCAATGGAATTAATTGATAACAAATTGAGATAATAGTACAGTATAGTTGAACACGTAATATAATAAAAAAAGATTTCCAGTTAACAAAGTAGTACACGAAGCGTCCTTTTAAGCACATTATGCTCGTAATAAGAGACTTCGAAATAATATTTCATAACATTTCAAGAATAAGTATATATAAAGTGCCTTTTTCACATTTTTTTCTAAGAATAATTATAACAAATGATTAATTAAATAATTAAAAAAAAATCAGGAATATTAAAGATACTTTTAATTTAGAAATACTGGTTGTGACCATTACTTTGTTGGCAATTTTATAACCTTCAATAATTGCGTCTTCAGTTCGGAATTTCAGCAGAAAAATCGTTTACTTCGTATTTAAAATCATGCTAAGTTCTAGTATTTACAAAAAATCATCGAAGTAAATATATCTTGAACGTTTATAGTAAATAAGTGAAATGAACTCCATAAACATTAGCTAGGTCCATATTACTTTTGTTTTAATTTATTTTTAATATTATTCAAATTTTATTATTGATTTTTAATTTATTAAATTTACCTAAATTAGGCAAACAAATTAGAGTCGTAAAACTTTGCGTTGATTTTATTAATTAATAGCCGTTTATAACACAATGTCGAGATGTATTAAAATGTATATTAGCTGCTGAACAAATTACTATAATTTACGGAATACCAGTACGTTTATATATGTAACTTAAAGGTCTTATAAGGTCACTAGAAGCGTGAGGTAATTATTTTTTTATAAAATTTCAATATTCAATTCACACTGGAATAAATGTATCTCCTATTTATTTATATATACAAATAAATAAAATTGGGGTGTCTGTTTGTTATATTAAAATAACCGAGTTTTAATTAATGCATATGAATGTGTACACGGTACATAGGTATACCAAATTTTTTTACAATGTTTGTCTGTCTGTCTGTCTGTTCTTCCGGCTGAAACGGCTGGACCGATTTTGACAGGACTTTCACTGGCAGATAGCTGATGTAATAAGGAGTAACTTGGGCTACTTTTATTATAGATTTTTTTTATTTTCTAACTGAATAACATTTTTTTTTGAAATTCCACAAACAAACACAAAACAAACAAAGACAAAGTCGCGGACACAGCTAGTCTATATATATATATATATATATATATATATATATATATATATACTTAGTCGGCTATATTTTTTATGAAGTGACGAAAGTGAGTAGATCTAGTCTAAGTTAAATCCATTTCTACATATATTTCTACGCTACGCCTTGACCTCAGAAAATAAACAAGTCTGTAAAGTTTGCGAATAATTGAAATCGTTAACATTTTCGTCAGAACATTATTAAGATAACAGGGCAATTTACTTACGTCATCGCATATTTGACTGTTTGTTTGTCTTAGACACTGAATTGAAAGACTGATTGTTGACAAAATAGCATATTCTATTGTCCCGTAATGACGCAATTGATGACGTCACACATTCTCTTCCAATGCGCGCGTTTGTATGCATAATTGTAAGAATTTAAACAGAATGCCCGCACAATTAATACGGTGTAATTTTACTTTACCTAAGTACTTTACACTTATAGGTTTTTCAGAAAACAACTCATTTTACAGGAGTTTATAACTTAAAAGTGTGAAGAGTTTTTATGGTAGTTTTTTAGTCATACTTATGTATAATAAGTATATTAAGTAAATAACAAATTAAATTGTATACATAAATATAATGGATTTCTTGCATATGACTTAGTATGACACACGCATTTTTATGACAAATCGTCTAAAACTCTTGTTATTAAAAACCATGAAAACGTTGAGTCTAGCGAACATTTTAAGATTTATATTATAACATATATATACATGTATACATATATACGTTCACTCGAAAAACATTACTATGGCAGTCACATTATAGTTTTTTCGTATATTCATCGAATCTCTTAAAGATAAAGATTAACATTATAATGTAGCATATATGCTTTTATACAAAGCAATAAAGATTTGACTATTTTTGGTATGTTCTATTTCTGTTATAAGGCATCACAATTAATTGCGTTATAAAAAATAAATTCTGGTATTTGTCCGTTTATATATGTCACCTTGGTCTATCTTTTTTATTTAAAAGTCACTAAATTTCTAGACTTTATCAGAAATGCATTTAATTTGCGATAGTGCGATAAAATCAAGTAATTAATACAAATTTAGTAGTTTTTAATAGTTATTTACTTATTTTTTTCATCTCTAATTAGTAACGCATATAAAAATTTAATATCATTAGGATTACAGTAGGTCAATGCGGTCATTAATATATCGCTTGAATTTTTTTTTGCCAATTCAACAAAGGTGCGACGTGAAATTATTTGTTCCATCACCTCAGACTATTAAAACGATATCGTTCTCAAAATCAACACATGGGGCACACATAATCTTATCACTTCGTAGTTACGACGTAACACAAATACAGACATCAATAATTTCAACAGCTGCCTGTCAAAACAGCTTTTATTGGGAATAAAGGTGTTTACAGACAAAAGTTCACTAATACAATAAAGGCACGTCTGACACTATCTTTTGTTCCTATCTTTTTATCTATTTTATAATCCCAATATCGTAATAAAGTCATTGTAATGTATTTCATTATAAATTAATCGACGTTGACAGGGCTTAACATCTTTATGTTTAAAATTATTTTTACACTACAAAGGTTGAAAGCGGATACCGTAGCCTGCGGACGCCTACAAAACCAAAAGCAATGCAAGCACGTTGCGGACCTTAGCCCCATTATATTTGCTTTTCCCAGTCTTACCGAATTTCTGAATTACATTTTATATTATAGTATTATATTATATTCACAGCCTGTCATTATATATTTTTTTGTAAGTAATAATAATTCACTTCATTAGCGCGCAGTAAATTTTTCGGCGGTCTTGTTACCGTAGCCTATAAGCATTACAAGCGCATTGCCGACCCTATCCTTAACCCTCCTACTTTACTACTTAACTGCCTACCTATTTCATCACAAGAGCAGATCACTACTTGAGAGCATTGTTATTTATCTGTGTTCACAGGTTCCTCCAGACTTTGAGCAGGAAATATTCGCCTGTACGCAATTCGCCCTTGAAATATAACCAACTAACTATTTAATATAACTAATTTTATATATATTTGTACAAAGCTACGAGACTTAATAAGATAGTCCCGCTTTTTAATTAATTTGGAAAACAAAAATACAACGACTTTTTTTTGGGTTTTCCATGAAATGGAAACAGGTTTTTAATTTCACTCTTGGTTTGCTTTGTCCTAAAGTTTTTGTTTCCTCTGTCGTGGTGGGTCAATTTGGGTTGTAATTCTGTGTTCGTACATTAATCTCTTTAACTAGCCTTTTTGGTGCAGTTTGTAGTGGCCCTGTTTCTACTTCGCGGGCTGCGTGTTCGATTGAGCTTGGGTGTAATATTATATAAATTAAAAAAATAGCTATAATAGTCAGCTGTAACCTATAACACAAACATTAAGTTGCTTACCTTAGGAACAGACGACCGTGTGAGTATATTATAATATAAAAAAATGTATCAATTTCATTATTATTACCTGTAATTCGAAGTCAAGATATAACTTTGCTAATCCCTTACATAATAAAAAACTTTTAAACATTTTAAATATGTTTTATATGTACATAATAGTTCTATTTTATTTGGACACATTTAAAAGGATATTATATTATATTTAATTATTTATAGTATCCATAGGATCAGTAAATTGGTTGCAAACGAAAAAAAAAAACCGACTTCAAACACATTGACAAGTAATACAACGTAGGGTGATGAAAAAATAGTCAAGTAAATACGCATTATTACATTTACTCAAAAAGTACTAGATAGATCTTGATTAAATTAAAATAAAACAATATAACAAGCACCACTAAGCACCACCATCGGTCCACCAAGTAAAAAGCTGTAAAGTAACAAACATTTAAAAAAAACAGTCGTATTGAGAACATTTTTTAAGTCGGTAAAAAATAAATAAATCATTTATAAGATAAAAATTAAGAAAAAACTATACGACTACTATTTCAGACTTTAGTGAAATTTTTAATCATGTATAAATAAAATGTAATTAATTATTTTAAGTTACGTATATACGTAAGTAGATATTATATAACTACATAAAGAAAACATTGACCTGACCGACAGAATTTCATGAATGTCAAGGGAATACTGATTGAAACATTATTATGACATGACTTAATTGGTAAAATGCCAAAAATGTCAAATATGACCTTTGTCGAGCCACTGATCTACTTTTGTGACACTTATATGATGTGATGTGACAGTAGAATCGGTTCGTACTGGTTCACATACTGTTTTCTTATGTTTACGCGAATTTCACTTATTATAATGAAAAAACTTCTTCGGATTTTTACGCGCTTTATTAAGTTTTTTTAGATGCCCGATGTTTCGGATACTTTACAGGAACCATGGTCATGGGAGGATGGTCCTCTCTTATCAATACTCCGCCATAATATCTAGATAAGTTGTTTCATTATAATGAGTAGAATAGGTCCCAAAACTGGATTTATCTTTTCCTCTAATTAACACACAAATAATAATTCTGTAAATATAATAAATAATACTCTTAATGCTCTTTAAATATGTAATAATAATCCTGCTAGTTTTAATACATAACGTAACAAAATATTCGTAGTCTATCTCACAAAAACGGTGATCTCATTGAAACATTTATTTTGTGTTAAATAACCTGTTTATTGAGGGAAGTTAAAAACATCACACTTTAGATAGATTAACTAAAACAGGCACGTACTCACTCATAGCTGACGTTACTCCTTCTTATATCTACCTCTCAATTTATATTCATTACGAAAAATCGTTATACGTATATTGAATATAGCGTCCCAAATAAAATAAAAATATCGTACTTATTTACCTAAATTATTAATTTTATTATGTGGGTCTTATTCTATATATTCAGATTTAATTCGTTTAATTTTCTTTTATATGTGACGTAGTTTAATTTTTTTTCATATAACACATATTTCCATAGATTATATTGAATGAGCTTATAATTGCAATGTATAATGAAAAATTAATATAATTTAAATTTTTACAAACGAAAAAAAAAGTAAGGTTGTACATTGTGTTGGCTTCTAAATTGGACAGGTTAACTTTGAACTGATAGATATTCATTTCATTTTTTACTTATATGTAATGGTACGATAATTATTCTCTTTGTTTCATATGAAGAAATAACAAAAAGACAAAACGTATATTGAGTAAACAATGTACAGAGTATCGCAGTTGGTACCATTATTATAAGTCACTTAGCTTTTAACGAACACGAAGGCCATTGAAATATTAATGGGGGTTATCAATTTTATACTATTCGTTGAATTTTAAGACAATTTTTAAAATATGTACAAGGTTAGAAGCTTAAGAAGCCACGTCTATTAAAATATGAGTTATATAAGAAAGATAAGATAATTACGGCAGCCTACAAAATTGTCGATAGAATTCTAACACAGTTTTTATTCTTATAGGCATGTATTTTAAATTTATTTCAGTTAAACATTTATTTTTTTAACTTTAATCAGTAAATAATGAAAATAGAAAAAAATTTAAGTATAGGGCATAGCAGATATATCTTCAGATTTCAGAGCACTTACTGTGGAATAACTCAACCTTCCAGAAAATAATACAGCCAGATAATATTGATCCACAGTACTATTGCGTTTCTGTGGTGAGTAAACGAGCCAGAAATCTTGAAGAGGGTCAGTGATATAGAATCGGCCATGCGCTTGCGATGTTACTGGTGTTGCACACGTAGGTAACGATATCCGCTTTTTTACCGTAAGTTTATTTACAAACTAGTTGTAAATAAATATCTTAAAGTTATGATTTATTTGTGATTTAAATATATTTATTTTACTTTATCTCTAGTAAGATCAAGTATGTAACTATACATCTAATAAATTCTCCTTTATAGGTATTTAGTTTGTATGTACCCTAATTAGATTCTATAAAGCTCTATGACCTTGATAGCCATCTGCACTTAAAGCTGGCGATCGTGAGATAAAACTCTTTTTTATACCGTACACATTAAATAAATCAGTTAAATATACTTTTTTGTGACTGATTATGATAATGAAATCTAATCAACGCTTGTCATTAAGTAGATTGAGGGAAGTCGTTATAAATTATTACATAAAAATTATCTCATTAACGCCTTATGTTTTATATTTAATTACTGGCGAAAATTAATTAATTATTTTTCATTGTCAAATTTTGTTTCTTACCTACTACATTTATCTTTTATTACGACATACGAGTAAGCTCTAAAAATATGATAAAGGTCAATATGAAACATAAACAATGTAAACAATATCCAAGGTCATTTTGTATTGTATTTTTTGTATGTTCGCTGATGTATTTGTCAATCATAAGTCGATTTAAAATAAAATAAAAATTGTTTGAGAACTTTAGAGGTAGATTGCCGAATCAGGCTGATATGACGATGATTCCATCATAATGTGCTGGGAAATCGAAAAATCTATGAAATAGTATGTAATTACCATGTTTACATAGGCATGTATAGTGAATTCTTTGATAATTCTGAACCGAATTGCGTAATACTTTTTTTGTTGGTAAATCAGATTAGACAGACTAGGTTTTGTTAAAAATTGCGATGAACTAATCATAAGCTGTATCGAGAAATCTGGAAATATATAACATAACTTCTTAATAGTTGTTTTCTAATGTTTACGCGAATTTTACTCATTTAATGAAACAACTTTTTGAATGAAACAATACTTGCTTCATTCAAAAACCTTCATTCAAAAATTCTTGCTGACCATGGTTGCTGTAAAGTATCCGAAACGTCGGGAATCAAAAGTTAATAATAAACCGCGATAAAATCCGAAAAAAGTTGTTTCTTAATAGTTGTTATAAAATAAAAATAAATACACAATATTATTCCTAATGACAGCTATTACTTGTTAAAAATACACCAATTGATATTAAAGTATAATCTGTTAAAGATTTGGTTTTTGTTTAAGTTTTACTTTAAAAAACCAAATCGAATGGAATGTTTTATAAAAACTGTACAACTAAATTTTATATTTAATTCCATACAAATAATATTCTGAAATCAGGCCGGGTATTCAGGTTGTATATTCATTCATTTTGTACATTTTAAAAGTGTTACCTGTTGACTTAAAAGTAATAAGTGCAAGAATACAAATAATGTTACTGTACACTTTGCAGAGTTGTGTCCGTCGCTAGTTTATTGCAAGTATCTATTTATAGAGCATTTCAATTTACTTAATAAGTAATTTTTCTTCTATACTGATTATTGGTGACTATAGGCAACACACATGAGTTCACGCCATTTTTTAGCGCGAACTTATAAAGGCCTATGTCCAACAGTGGACTGCGTGAATAATAATTAAGGTAAGGTGTAATATAATAAATGACGCCTATGACGCCGCGTTGGCGCAATTATAACCCTGTGGATTTATCTTTATATATATTAAAAAAAAAAAACAGTGGACTGCGATAGGCTGAAGTGATGATGATGAGTGATGATGATGACTGATTATTTGATATTATAAAAATGTGTCATAATTTGTACTTGCGATTTGAGTTGAATCCACGCATATAGAAATTTAATATAGTTTACTTAAAGTATTCAATAAATTAATTTTCACTATCCTATTTATTGAAGATTATTTATTATACCGATTATAACGCATAAGTAGGTAATTAGTACAGTACCAAAACATATAAAGCGAATACGGGGCCTTTGATGATATAATAGCGCATTTTTTATATATAGACATACTTAATACATATTTATAATATCAAATTAATGCGCATTATTCTAGTGTAATCTAAGTAAAGCACATTCAGTCTATATCTGACAATAGCTACGAGATAAAACAAAAATTTAAATAAACTTTTTGTGTGTTTTGCATTAATCTGTCACTGTGGTCTTTAATTATACACTCGTCTCGCGTCTCGGTCTAGACCAAACGAGCCATTGACCTTACTTGGTCATGACTAATGGAGTTAAGCAATATTTTTGAATATCATAAAAAATAACCGAAACTTTGTTACTCAGATTCTTCTTGTCTTTTTAACATCATTAAAAAAATAGTCCAGAATATTTGCTAACGATAAAAATCCATGTAATTTTTTAATTAATGTTGTTGTATAATTCGTTTACAAAATAGAATTACACAAAAAATGTTTTGTTTTTTTTTTTTTACAAACACATTTACCTAATTATCGTAACGTCAGAGTTATTGAGTATCGGTTAAAAAGTAAAATACAATGTCTTTTAAGAAATACTAACTGTGAATATTTCATATATATATGTACTTAGTTCATGCACTGTAATTAGAATAGCAGTGTCCATTGTATAATAGCATAATTCAAGCTATTTGATATGTGTATGGATGTCTCATCTATTTCTATTTATTACTCAATATAGGGTAGCTACACGAACGAACTGTCAAACGCGTAAATTTTAAATTATAGTTACGTTTTCTGAAATTTTCCAACTTTCTGTACAACTTCCTTGATTTTTTTTAACCTTCTACAAACTATGAGAAATTTATAATATATAAAAAAAAAATTTGAATCGGTCACTTATTTTTGAGTTTTGAAATAGATTCAACAATTCATATGGTTATTCCATATTGTTAATTATGTGTGTGTTGTTATTTGACCGTAATAATTTTTGCTTGGACACGCCTTAACCGGAATTGTTAAACACAAGTTATGATGTATAAACTTTCTGTGTAGCATAATTCATAGTTAAACATAAATATTATTTAAAATTGTAAAAAAGATTTTATCGAACATGCCTCGGCTTAGTAATTAATTAACAAACATTCTAAATGATCGAATAATACACACACTATAAGAAAGTTTAAAATTAAAATTTTCAAATTTTTTTATTAATTATTTATATAATATTTTTATTGTTATATTAATTATTTTCGACGGCTATTTAAAATAATTAAAAACCACCTAATAAAATACATGATTTTTATATCAATATACTAAAATTATAAAGATTTTGTTTGTTTCGAGGTTTCGAGCAATCTTGGGTTCCTGTTGTGAGAAAGGTGACCAGAGCTCCTGGGGTTGGTTGGGGTTAGGGTCTGTAACACGTTTGCGATGCTTCTGGTGTTGCAGGTGTTTAGGTATAAGCTAACGGTTCTACGGTTTCTGGTAGCACTTCGTAGTCCCAATATATTTATTTTATTTTATTTAAATACTTGAATTTCTATAACAGATACAAGATTGCACATCTTTGTAACAGATATCTTTCTAATTTTATTCTTGGTATAAAACATCGTATGATATTTTAAATTATAGAAAAAAGATGTAAGCCATTGAATAAGTATATTTTAATAAATTATAACACAAATTTCGTAACGATATCACAAGGTTTCATTTATAACACTTTAGTACAATCAACCTTAGTAGCACGTAACATTTTATCTTCATAATCTGAAGAGTAATTCTTTACGTTTCTAATTTGTTTAGATTAATTATCTAAGTTAATGGGTAATTGTAGTATAATGTGAAAAGTTTAATGCAGTGAAACTGAGACACACATCGCTTTAATAGTCATTATATATGTATATAATCAGGGACGAATTTTGATAGGGATAATTAAACGAAAAAAAAAACTCAAATTCAAAGACTCCTAGTAGGATCTATTGAGTGTCTGGAAGTTGGCACTAACAGCACACGAGCATAAACGTCCAGACGAAAACAAAATCTGGATGATGATATGGATACATTCTTCGTGTGCAGGGTTTCTAACCTGTGACAGATGTCTGCAGTCAGTTGTTGTGGCTACTGTGCCAAAGTTGTAAAAAATACAATCATATATTAAAAACCTAGGAATACAAGGTAAATCTTAACATTTTCTTTCCGCGTAAAAACCCAACACATTTTACACATTTTGTCTCGCGTCGTTCTGCCTGCTGTTTCGTTACAATTGTTGGATTTCAGATGTCCGAAACATTATCGTTACTTTTTTTGACGTGATTCCCATTGTGATATTTTGTTGCTCGATGTGGCTTCGTATTCTGCAATTACAAATGTGTCAATTACAATTAAAATAGTAAGATAGCCTTAGGGGATCTAGAGGACAGCGTTTTCGAACAACGATCGAACAAGGAAACTCTTGCATTGTTATGGTTTTTAATAACAATAGAATCATTTAATATCTAAAGAACAACCGGTTCGAAAAAAAAAATTATTATTCTGCATAAAGAGTTTTATATAATACATATGTACATTCAACAATCCTTAGGTAACACTTAACAATGTGACTTTTTATTTTGAAGGATATTTACATGCCTCAATCCGGCTCTGCGTGTTGTTGTCAAGTGTTTGGAGGTCAAAAGTCAAACTACAAACGTGACAAAATAATAGTTAGTTGGTGTTGACACTAGACGATGTAAATTTAGGTCTTAAAAATAAGTATGTACTTAGAAATAGTTTGAAGAGTGGTATGTAAATATTGCATTATTTTTGTATTATTTTGTACAGTATACATGAAAAATTACTTAATTTTGTATAAATAGCTGTCATATTAAAAAAATATCGTTCTTAAAAAGAGTAAAAAAAAAAATGTTATATTTAAAAAGAGGACCGAAAATAAAAAGTATTTATGCAGTACTATTCGTTAAATAAAATAAAATAAAACAGCAGAATATATCCTACTCAAAATCTCGAACAGCCAGTCTGGAAAAGTACCTCAAGCTTACAGAAGATCACTGTTAAATAATACTGCTTTCAAGCAATCTTGTATTCCTGTAGTAAGAAAGGTGACCAGAACCCTGGGGTCGGTCCGGATTAAGATCAGCAACGCATTTGCGATGCTTCTGGTGTTGCAGGTGTTTAGGTATAAGCTACAGTAATCGCTTATCATCAGGAGAGCTGTACGCTTGTTTGAAGACCTATTTGTATAAAACAAAATACCAAGAAAATACTAAAATTATTATTAATAAAAAAGTTTTATTTGTATTCTGATACTTTGTAAAATATACGAAAAATAAATCGTAATAATATATCTAATTATTTTCCAGTATTACAACGATAGATATCATCGATCACGTCAAATCGAACAAGCTTTTATGTAATTATTGTGGAAAATCACAAATAATGTAGGTAACCTACATTCGTGTAAAATTATATTTTCACCGCAAACGATAAAAAAAATAACTAAGCGGTATAAACCTTCGTTTTACGACTATTTAACAAACATGTAATACAAACATGTTATAAAACAGCCCGCATCTGCCGTCCGACATCAAACCCACGACCGTTTCATTTCACCTGTCAACTGATTCGTATTTTGATTTTCTTAATCATATGCACAGCTAATTACATTAAATAGTCTAATGTTGCTATTATACAGAATATTTATAATTTTGAATATTTTTCAGATAATCAAGTGAAAACACTGATAACGTAATAGAACGAAATAAGTAAAATCTATTTAGTATAAATAAGTGAAAACATAGAATATAAAAGGATTAAGTTCCTCTTAGAACTGACTTTTTTAACCGACTTCTAAAAAAGAAGGAGGTCCTTAATATGACTGTACTATTTCTTGTGGTTCTATTTAAATTTGATCGAGATATGATATGATGTCGCCCAGAGATCGAAAATAAAAATATAAATTAAAGAAAATCAAAAAATAATAAAAATAAAGAACCTTTTTTTAATATTTTCAAATTGACTGCAGACTTTGACAATCAACAAAAAAAAGCGTATAATATGCGTGTGTGTATGTCAAATGAATGGTAGTGTGGGTAATGTTCTTTTATTGACTTCATTTATTTTTATGCATAATTAAAAAAATATTAGCATTCTGCACTCCTTCTCTAAAAAAACAATAAGTGTAGGAAATTTCATACTCCTCCGTCCGCACAAATGTCGTAAAAAAGGGTACAAAGTATTTGCTTCATGTATTAATATATATATATATATATATATATATATATATATATATATATATATATATATATATATATATATATATATATATATGATATACTGACTTATTGAGTAATTTTTGATATTGTTGAATTGTTTCTTTTTCGTCTAACTATATTGTGTTGCATTACTAACGCTCTATGTGTAAATAACTGTTTTATGTAAGTTTTTTCTGAGTTGTGTGAAATAAAGAATATTCTATTCTACTCTATTACTTGTCGATGTAGTTGAAGTCGTTTTTTTTTTCGTTTGCGAGCAAACACAATTATTTACAGTACACATCACTAGTATTACGAATGCCTCAATTAACACGTAAGTCTCATGTTTTGTCAGTCTCGTAACGATGTATACGGGTCACCTCTAAATTATACACACTTGTATAATAATTTACATGTAGCTTGTATAACTGTTTTGTTTTAAAAGGTTATTGCGGACAGCACTAGTTAGACACTTCGTTAACACTTGGTCTACAAACATATTGGTAAGGCATGTAAAAAGCACATTTGTAATACTAAATAATTAAAATGTATAGTTTTTCCTTAAATGATTTGGGTAAAGTAGTGATTTTCTAATTTTTCTATGAAATTGATTTGTTTCTAGCTTAAATCGCTTATTACTATATAGATTTACATAGAATCCCTTATTTCTGTTTCGATTTTTTTTGCATTTGTCATATTTAAAAAATATATACATAATTATGCCCTGTTTATTTGCACCGACGATCTACGTAAGATTGCCGGTGTAGGCTGGATGAGGATTGCGGAAAACCGGGATGTCTGGCGCGAACTTGGGGAGGCCTATGTCCAGCAGTGGACTGCAATAGATTGAACTAACTGACTGATAATTATTGAGGTAGGTTCAGGTAAGTATAAAACATATAGGTCGTGGGATAAGTGGTGTCTATTAACGTAAGCTGATGTGTCAAGATATCAAAAATAAGCAGGTGAAAGAGCGCCGAGCGAGAGCATGTGAATATATCGTTAATAGTTAAAAGATCACATAAAATTTTACAGGTGAAAGTTTTTTCTTTACATAATCATTTTATTAACTAATATAATTAAGGCTTGTATGTTAAAATAAATATAGAGCAATGTAATACAGTTTTTCGAATATTGTGTGATATAAACGAGAAAATTTACGAAAACTAAACGTTTGTAGACTACGGATTATAGTTATCTATAATCCGTAGTCTGGCCGTAAGCATGGAGGTCGTTAGTGGGACCAAAGTTTGAAATCAAAATCGATTCTTCAGCTTTATCTCTTACTATTTATTTAACCTAAATGAAGCAAGTTCTGAAGAATTGTTATAGACATTTATACGGATAAATAAATTGGACTGCAAAGAAAAAGGGTTGGTTAGAAAATCTTCAATATCATCAAAAGTACTTGACCTAGCTTTATGATATAAAGACTAAATTAAATCATATTTTAATGTGCTTAAATGAAAACAATAAATAAATAAATTCAAGCAATTTTCAATTCAATTATTTAATAAATATAAAATAAATAAAAATGCTTAGTTTTTGCAGTATTTTAGTACAAGTAGATTGGTTACAGATGTGCCGTTTTCGCGCATTTTAGTACTTTGTGTTGACTCCACAAGCTCGCAAAACTGCTGTTATGCGATTTAGCATACTTTCTACTAAGTTTTTGAGGCGATGCTGCGGAATATTCTGCCACTCCACCATTAGAGCTTCTTTCATTTCAAGTCTCATACAAGCTTAATGGATTCTTTATTTCAATAGCCATAAGAAAGCGATTTCTCAAAATTATTGACACTATTAGCGATTCTCCCGCGCCATCGCGCAGTTTGTTCGGCCTGTTTCTGGTCTTCGAAGAATGGATCCAATTTCATGGAAACGCTGGAGTAATCGCTGAACTATAGAAGAAGTCACACCAACAGTTGTCGCTGTATTTCGCTGACTCCGCATCTTCAAGCATTTTCAGGATCCTGGTTCTCATTCAAGATGAACCTCTGATGACCTACGCGGACGACTGCTCACACGTGGTGGTTTTTTAGTCAGTCGGAGTCTAACATAACCATCTGGCGCCCCCGCGCCGGTGGCTATCCATTACGGATTTTCCCCACGTTAAAAAAAGGTACTTTTGAAGGCTCGCCTTCGGGTGGCTAGTGCGTAATGCATTTCCCAGTAAAAAAAAGATACATTTGAAGGCATTGAAGATTTTCTAACCGACTTCTTTGTTTGCTGTGCCGTTTATACAATAAACATATAATGATAAATATTTGCAGCATAAATTACTAATTAATATTAAATATTGATTGCAGTAATATAAAGTTACAATACTTTAAGATTCACAATTTAACTACCGTTAAACAGAAATAGTCGGGACATTTTTATATGTCATTGGAAGTCGTGATCGCCCGGTGCGAGGGAACGGTATGCTATAGAATCCGATTTATTGCAGAACTGTACCGATCGGCCAGAGTTCAGGATGATATTAAAAGATAATGTGGATATAACCGTTTGAAATAATGTAACAAATATGACTAAATCAGTCAGTTATTCTATTTTTCAAATTAAAAAAATCAACATGCTTATATAATTTTTTCTATGTACTTTACTTACAGTAGAAACTAATAAGAACTCGCAACGCCTTTTTTAAAGTATTAGGAAAGGCTGTCTAGCAGTTCTCGAGTAAACGAATAACATCATTTTTGATTTTTCTATTTTCCGAAATTAAATAGTTTATTGTATAGAACTGTAAGGAAATTATTACATTTCCTTCATTAAAGAAATAAAATTAATGTGTATTCTTAATTAAAACATCTGTACATTTAAAACAACATAACTTTACAAACGTTATGTATAAATAAAGCATATCATTATGCAAGAGATTATTTAAATGCCAACGATGTATGGCTTAGGATTTAGGTTGAACTTTATATTGAGTATTTAATTCGGCTCATAATAATTTATGTATTTGTTACCTTTTTAAAATTGAATTTTATATTTATTGTTAGTAAAATTTACAGTTTTTTATTCCCAAATTTATTTAAAAAAAAATGAAAAAAACGATTAATGGGCTAGGATTTTTTTTGGTGACTATTAAAAAACTGTAAAATAAATTATTTATCTCTGCTATTAAATTTTATTCAATTTTTTATGTAAGATTTATATTTTTTTTGGTCTTTTTAATTAATATAAATTGATCTAGACATATCTATACAAATAAATAAGATTGGAGTGTCTGTTTGTAATATTAATATATAACCGCTTTTTACTATGTGCGTATGGATGTATACACGGTACAAATACTAAAAAATTTTTTTAGAAAATTGTCTATCTGTCAGTCTGTCTGTCTGTTTGTTCCCCTAATCTCTGAAACGACTGGACCGATTTTGACGGGACTTTCACTGGCAGATAGCTGATGAAACTAGGAGTAACTGAAGCTGCTTTGAATTCAGAAATTTATTTACTTTATAACTCTGCGAACTGAAAAAGAACAAATTTTTGTTAAATTCCACGCGTACAATGTCGCAGGCATAGCTAATTTATAATAATACAAGATTCTATTTAATATCTGAAGTCGATCATAAATATAATATGATATTATTAATTGGATGAAGTTAGCAAACTAAAATGTGTATATTTGTTTAATTGTTATATCTATATCTTAAAATAAATAACAAATATATAACTATTAAAAGCAAGTTTCTTACGTGATTCGCCATTATGGAACAATAACAATCAAAATATTTACAAACATACATTATTACATCAGATATTATAAATCAAAAATTATAATATTATTATATCAAAATTACTCAATACAATAAAAATGTAAATGTCATTATTATTAATTAATTTCACATAATTATGATAAATTTATTCATGACATTTAACTTTTTCAATATTATTTAATAGCATCTACAGCATGTATGGTCCAGTCACTGCGATGTCGGTCTTTTAGAATTTACAATATTTGTTTATTTGCATGTGAAAAATTGGATTAATACATATATACATTGAAATAAATGGTATGTTACTTTGTAATAAAAATAAAATATATACATATTATTGTCTCTTCTCCGTTGGAGTTCCCATTTTCAAACATAACCTATATTGTTAACTTTCTTTAATATAATAATTTGATAGTGTATACAAAATAAGCCATGATTAAATATTATATGTAAGATAAGAAATATTACCGTCAAAGATCTTTAAATACGCAACAATACACTCTTTGACTCGAATCGTATTACTGTTACTAAGAGAAAGATAATATAAAAACTAAAAGTCGTATCCATAATTTCTTGTAATAATGAAAAATAAGTTTCGATTTGGCACAGAAGCAGCGTAAATACACGAAGCTAGCTTACTTCACGTTTATTTCCTAGATCCAGCTAACATGAATCACTATAACAATTTTAAATTTCGAATGAATAAAATAAGACAGATTTTATAACATACGATATTTGAAAGTGTTAGAAACAATTTCAATAAAAATAATCTTTACTGCAATCGAGCTAGACTTTCGGAAGATATATTTTTACGACTGGCTTATTGTTATAATCTGTGGCTAATTCTTTGTCTATTATTCTACTTTTTTATCATGTACATCCCTTTATAGACGAAATTTTGAAACAATATTTTTTATACCAGATTTATTTAAAAATTTTTGAAAATTATTGAATCGATTAGATATTTTTGTATGAGGCTTAATAATATTAAAAGCTCTAATAAAATTACATCTATTTATAATATTTTTTTTTATATAGTCAACCTTAATTATATTCAAGTGGTCCCTACGGTTCTGCATAAAACCTTTTTATTTAGTGTTTGTACTAACTTTTTTACTCAAAAAAACTTTTAGTGCTCAAAAGACTTACGAAAATATCAGCATAATTAGCTAGACTTCGTTCTGTCAAAAGTTCGAAGGTCGAGCCATTCTCGAGATATGCACGTAGTAACATTAATTTTTATTTATATAATATAGAATATAAAATCTCTACGAATGGCGTTTTTAAATAGTAAACCTTGTTTTCGAAGTTCAAACTTTGTCTTTACAAAATTTTATGAAAATCGTAACTCTGGTTTAACTATAAAACCATGACAAACAGACAAAGTTTACGAGTTATACATGGAATAAGATTAAGAGCAACTATTGTACATTAACATTTGACATCGACAGCAATATAAAAAATCGTGGGAAACAATTCGATGTAATAAAATCTCCTACCGCTATGAACTTGTATAGGAATGCACTTGTTTCAGCTACGCAGTTAATATTAATGCTTATTGCAATGAGTAACAAGCGACAATGGCATCTCACATATGTCATTGATTGTTGAAAACACGGAACGAAATTCGCGGCGTGCTATAATTTATATTGCACGTTCTATTATATTCTGCTACATGGAGTAAGCAAGCAAATCCTTGGATTAAATGGCTTTCAGTTGGGCCAGGGAAACACGGTTTATTTCGTGAATTTCACGTCGGATATAAAAACACGAAAAAGGTCGTTGTGGTAGTTGTGCAAGCTAAATTGAATATTATACATTGAGTTTTATACATTATACATTAAAGATTTGAAACACAAATATTAATACATCCCCTCAACTGACTATTACTGACAAAATCAATTGCAATGTTGTACTCCCCCATTAGTTAGTTAAGGAGTGTAACGTAATTGTACTGTTTTTATATTTTTTTATTAATGATACATTTCTAAACTTAAAAAAATATATATATTGACACTTAATAAAATGAAACTTCGTTTTAATAAAAGCTGATTTGGATAACACTATACTTGTGCGTGTATTTCAAAGCATTGCGGATTTAATGTGGAGTGTCATTATCGATAAGACACGCGCTAATTTTCTCGTCTCGGCCGGTTATCGACGCTTGTTCAGATTTTACACTCGGTGGGCTATGTAGTATTAGTTAAGTATTTATGAACTATTAAAAATTGTATTATGTTCATCGTTGATTGTAATTTTGTTAATTTATTTCCGACTTAACTTTTTTAATAAATTTCATTCGTGATTTGATTTTTAGTACTGGGTTACCATAATAATTACCTAACAGGAAACTTTTTGTGCAGACCAATGTTATTTCTTAAGCTTTATTATACATATTATTATATGTCGATTATTGGATCGCCTTTTTAATGCACCGTAACATAAAAGTGAGGATATTTAATAATACATTACTTTTAACGATACTCATTTTGGATCTCAGTTTCTTTTGAAGGAAGCTGTTTCATATTTCAATATAATATATTCCATGTATAGTTTTATTGACGTTATCAAAATAGTTTTATGAATATTAAATATGATGTTTTTCGTTAGAATTTTCCTAATTTATGCTAGATTTAAATGATGTTATAGCGATCTGGAATTTTTTATTCGTTTAATTTATTTAGCGTTTTTTTTTTACGCACTTTGCTGTAGCTCCGGTAAATTAAAAAATTTCTGCAAGGTTAATGTAAATTTGAATATGCAACGTATTTTTTGTGCGTATTTATATAGTTTGAATACAAAAGAATATATATTAGACAAATCCTAAAAATAATAGAAAATTATATATACTTTAAACTAAACTAATATAATAAAAATATATTATTCTTAAATCGCTCTTATCCTTTCTTCGACTTATTTCCGATTAAAAATTGATTGTATAGACAAAATCAGCTCTAAATATTAATAAATATTAACACACTGTAATTTATTTATGTATTTTATATAAATATCCCAATTTGGTTATTTTTTAGTACGTTTAGTACATAACTACTCAAACAGCTCATTTTCTACATTAACATTTTCCTTTTAACATTTGGGATAACTGTAAGAAATGACTAGTCTATACAAATAAATAAAATTGGAGTATCTGTTTGTAATATTAAAATAACCGCTTATTAATAAATGCATATTGATGTATACACGGTACATATACCAAATAACATTTTTTACAATTTTTATCTGTCTGTCTGTCTGACTGTCTTTCAGTTTGATCGGGCTAATCTCTGAAACGGCTGGACTGATTTTCACTGGTAAATAGCTGATGTAATAAGGAGTAACTTAGGCTACTTTTATTCTACAAATTTATTTATTTTGTAACTCTGCGAACTGAACAATATTTATTTTTAAATTCCACGTGGACAAAGTCGCAGGCACAGCTAATTAACTATAAATATTTATATAGTATGTATTAGAGTTACTTACTAAGTATATGTATATAACAATGGGTAGGCCATTTCAATATACAAGTAGTAAATAGCCCTTAGTAACGTTTATTGTATTTGTAGTATATATTTATACATAAATAGATAAAGAAATAAATTTTGGAAGGACGGAACCACGAAGGACATCAAGTGGATATATATATTTTTTTTTATTACAAGTGATTATATACTATTTTTTTACCCCCTGCTATACTAGTTACATTAAATTAGAATAAATATGCGAATCAGACAGAAATCGATGTAGTTTTTTGCGCGAACACTAAGACTAATTATTAATTACATTTTGAATATATTAAATATAAATGACAATAATTATATCTTAACGTCTGATTCTTGTATTTTTATTTGTTAAAGTTTATTACAGAATGACAGAACCTACGTCCGTATAAAGAATAACACAAATTAAGATTTAACAACCGTGGGCGTTTTACCGAAATAAATAAAAGTATTGTAAGACCTTCGCAAAATACCTACGCCCGTCTTTACCTTGACCATTTTTTGCAATTACGAAAAGTTACTTCATTTTATTTAATTAAGTTTAAAGTATTATAAATACCTTTATCGTTTAGTTGACAGAATCATCTTAAATAAATATTTTAATGTATGTCTTTCTTCGGTATATATAAAACATTGATTAACATTGATTCATCATATTAAACATTGATTCATTGATCACTTCAAGACATTTTCTAGTAATTTTATATTTAATTCTTTATTTAAGTGTTTTAAATGCTTTGGAATCGTTTTTTCAGAATCTTATAATGTTCTTTAATTAATTGTAGTTAATTTGAAATGACTACTGACTCAAAATGTAGGTAAGAAATGTAGATTAAATATAATAATACATTATATGGAGAATAACCCTCACATTTGTTATGATATATCATTATGTTTTTTTATTGTTCTATTGTATGTAATCTGTTACAGATGTTAGGTTGTAGAACAAGTTTTATACAAAGTCTAAACTAAAACAACTAAAATAAATGCCAAGAAAGTATACTAGGAAGAAGGTAATTGCTAAAAAAACGCGATATTTAATATTAGTATTTAGTACAAAATCTAACAGAAATACGTTTCAATGATCGGGTGCCGTGTCATTCGCTCCGTCGATTTTCGCTCAAATATCAACGATTACACAATAAATTATCTATAACTTTGTTCGTTTTTAGTTAAAGTATTAAAAAGTATCCTCTATTATTTTGTCTTCAAAAAAATTGTAATAATTAAAAAATGTATATATTTTAATTATTATTGAATCAGTAGGTTTAAATAAAGGAGTTTAGAAATTATTAAGAAGATTTGAAGGATTCTTTCACCGTTAAAATCGAGCAAATTAGTAATAACATTCTATAACAATAGTCAGGAACGATTGAAGCAATAATCTAAAAAGTATCCATAATTGAAATATAGATAAAAGCGCGTGGGATATCTAGTATTGTGGCGACTAAGGGATAACACAGTTCCACTACCACCTTGGAAATTAAAAAGCCGACCGATGGCGGGATAGCTATCCAGCTACTGGCAATGAAATACGCAGGTCGTAGACGGGCAGCAGCGTCTTCGGTGCGAAAAAGCCAGCCCTGCGGTCACCAACCCGCCTGCCCAGCGTGGTGACTATGGGTAGCACACATGAGTTCACGCCAATTTTTGGCGCGAACTTGTGGAGGCCTATGTCCAGCGGTGGACTGTGATAGGCTGAAATGATATACCCACATAATGTTTTCGGTAACAATGAGTATGTTCATGGAGTTAAGTTATGGCCTGCAATCCCTTTAGAATTTTCAAAATATCGATTATTGTTATTACACATTTCTAAAGTATAACACCCAAAGAATATAATGGCGAAAGGAAAACCCAGAATATTGAATATTACCGAAGTTATTGAGTATACTAAAGAGCGAAGGAACAGCCTGAGTCGACCGCTTGGACCGTTAGGGGCGGAGCAACCTTTGCAATCCTTCTTATTTACTCTTTGTCTGGATAGATGTTTTGAGCGATTTCTTGAAGCGGTTGTCCCCCTTTTTCCTGTACGGAACGCTATTTTTTTTGGTATTTCAAGCGAACTCATTTACGGGTGATATCAAGGACGCCCGCGTAGGCAGTCCTAGGCCGTATGTCGGTTTCAGCACTTGGGGGCACAATACCGACCAAACCCCTACGGGAGCCTTCAGCTGCTATAATTGGAGGGTCCCGGATCTGCAGGCAATAGGATCCCTCCAGCGACAGGCTGGCCTCGGCAAAAAGGCCAGACTTCTCCTCTATGGAGAAATATTGAAATTTTGGCCTACATAACTGCTGGCGTACCTAATGATGATATCACTTCCAAATTGAGGATTATGAATGCGTTGGACATAATCGTTGGCACCAACTGCAAAATCATTTGCCGAAAACTCTAACAACTCGCGCATCACAAGACAAAATAGGCTGAGTCCACAGACCACAGCCATGAGTCTTTCAGAAACGAAAGAAGCTCAGACAGCCTGAAGATAACGATTGAGGGAAGAAAATCAGTCTTTCGAGGAAGACAAAGGTCTGCTGTAAGCGCCTGGTATTTATTGCTGGTCGAGCTGCAAGTCGCAATAATATTAATATTAATTATAAGAAGAATATACCTAAAGTTTGAAAGAAAGCATGTTAACAAATAAATTTTTGAGGTCAAATTTGTTCAAAAATGGCACCCAAATTTTAATATCGCACTTTTTCATAATTGTCAGCAAACGAATGAAACTTCTTAAATCTATTTCAGATCAATATCAGAGGAGTGACAGTCTGACAGATGTAGCACGTACGTAATGTACGATGTGGCGGAAAACAGGAAAACGCGGAAAATTTTAAAAATTATTTATTATTTATTTTTTTATTACTAAAAATTGAAATATTATTTTTATAACAAACGCACGAAATCTACACGCAATCAAAATCTATAAATAAATATCGCTTTACGTACTATTGTCTATGACAAAGGTATTTTTTAAATGAGCAAAATTGCCAGCGGCTGCGGCAGATGCGACATGATTTATGAACAATTTTTTAATGGTTTTTCGAAACGTTTACGTAAAAAAATCAAACCATGTGGAATGCGTTGCATACTGTCGCAGTCACGATATTTAATTAATATTATGTCATGTGTTTCAAGCTAAAGACATTTTTTATCGTTATTTTGATTTTGGCGCTTTTTGTTTGACTCTCAATTTTAACCCATAGTCAATTACATAATTATACGAAGGTATAACGAATATTTGTGTAATTAGAAGTACTATGACATATTTTAAAGCAAATATAGATTATTTCTAACGAAAAATACAGATTTATTCAAAAAAGTTTTGATATAATTCATATCTTAAATTATACAATGAAAAAAAAAACCACCACCATAACTTGACCCCTAAACTTCCATGCAATTGAACAAGTGCTATTAAATTCTAACACATGGTAGAAAAGCAAGTGGGCTCTTTTTAATTTGGTATTGTAATTCCTGTGAGGGCGGAACGCATGTGCTTAGATTTCGAATATGGAACTCATTCGGATATAGAACTTCCGATTCTTCCTTTTGAAATGTAAAAAGAGGTTCTTTTAATACACATATGCTGTGAAACACGTGCTAACATTTGAATACCTGACTCTTTTTTCTAAATCTTTTACATTTTTTATTCTTCCTATGTAAGGATAAATTGGTATGGATAGAACTTATTATTTTATATCAAACTGGAAATTTATTGTGCTGTTATTTCTTGTATTAATATTTTTATTAACTTTGTTAGGAATAAAAACTTATTCTGTTTTAAAATACGTTGCTAGGTCTATTAAATAGCAGCCAAGGACTAACAACAATATTAACGTAATAAAATGATATTTTTTTAATCATTCCACGTATTTTCGACACATACAAAAATAAGTGAATGTGCAGTAAATTACAAAATAAATTCTTCCATTTAAAATATGTAGCAACCTGCAAAATATGTCTTTAAGTTGCAAGTTCAAGGGTAAAATTTTAGTTTTGATTCATAATAAAATAAAAATATTTTAACAGCAACGAAATTAAGTTGTCAAAATGCACTATTTATGTGCGTACGTTTTATTATTTATGTTATATGTATGTATTATTTTATAATATAGAGTACGTATATTTAACATATTTGAATTTAATTTTTTTTTTGTGTATAATATGCAGTTTAAATAATTAATTATCATTTATTGTTTATGGAATCAATATTTTCTCTGTTATCTTCTCTATCTCTGTTATCTGTTGTTATAAGAGGTTTGTCTGCGAAAGATCACTGTTAGTGATAAGACCGCCTTTGCACTTTTTTAAAAGTTAGAATATTGTTATTTTTCTCATTTAATTTCAAATGTGTAATGAAGTATTAAATAAATATTAAATTAATAATTAAAAATAAAAATAAAAAAAAAAAAAATTTAAAAATTAAAAAATAAATATTAAAAATATTTTACAATAATTCAACGTAATTATACTTAATCATTTTAATTTTTAACAATTCAAGGAAATGTCACTGACGAAAGTTAAGTATATCCTAAAGGTTAGTACATTTTCTTAAATTAATATAAAATGTAGTGTTAATTCATAATATAAATATATAAATAAATTCGTTCCATGCCGATTACGTGTTACATAAAACTTATTCTAATCATTGGCTGAATGCACTGGTGTAGAATTTAAAAAAAAAATCTCAATCATGGCTGCACTTCCTAGTTTTTGTCGTACAGCTGCAGAGGCACGTGCTTAGTATTGGACCACACCAATCGTTTGGGTATCACGCTTGTATAAGCTAGGTTAAAAGTAATCTGTTAAAAAACAAGTTATTAAATTTAAATTTTTTTTATGGCTGGTTTCATGGGTTGTGAATAAAGTTTATTTTGTAAATAAGTTACAAATAGACTTCAACAGCATGAATTAGAGTAGAGCATAAGGACCTGTTTCTCAATAGTGAATATACTTTAACTTTTAGTTTCATATTTACTAATAGAAATATCTCACAAATATAGTAGAATTCGATGGTAAAAAGAATAATGTATCTGTAGTCTTTCGACTGAATTGGAAGGTCCTTTTCTATATTTGCAGGGCGCAGGCGTAGGTTATACTCGCACTCTTTACAATACTATGTAGGTAGTACTTAAAATGATTATAACAAAATTGTAATGCGATCCGATCCAATCTATCGTGTGGCATAGGGAGTAACTCAGAGCAGTGCCTAGGACTTGCGACCCAGGTGTAGGTTTAAGGAGATCTCCTTTGAGATGCGCATCAACGCTCACCTTCACTGCTCGAGTTATCCGCCATAATATGTAACAATTAATTCGTATGCACAAATTAATTATCGAATGAGTCTAGGTTAAGCTACTAGCAGGATACAACAAATGTATCGTGCCAAGCCAGAGCCAAGACTGCCTTAGCCGAGGTGACACCGTTCGTTTTATACACGTCAGAATAACTCGAGTAATATAACGAATGAGGGTAGTTGACTATCGAACGATGTGCAAGTGTTGTTTATAAATTCCTTGCTAATTGCGTACGACAGTGCTATTGCTGACATATCTATATTTTTAATTTATTTATTGGATACCGTCATTCGTCAAATAGCGTTTCACAACCGATGAAATATAATGTAATTCTCGTATTAGCCTTCAGCCATGCACAGCCATCGTCCCACAATATACAAGTGTTATCTTTACCCTTTCTTTTTAAATAGACAAAAAAAATGAAAGTGAAAATTGATTTTAGAAAATTGCAGATGGCGTTTATTTAAAGAGGATCGAAAAAAAAAATGTTTTGCTAATTTTTTATTGTTGAGAAATAATCTTTTAGTCAACTCCTAGTATAAGTGAGATTGGTGTAAAAGTATATTTAAAATTTTGTACATTTACATTATCGCTACGGCATTTATCTTTTCCGTATACAATAAATGAAATTCAAAGGTAAATTTAGACCGGATCTGAAACTTAGTAGAAGACCCGCATATAGGTAAATCAACATTGTTAACTCAACTCTACTCATACCTTGTATAAGAAGTAATTATAGACTTTCACTTAATGCTATTGTAGTTTGGTTTTAAATTTATATACATATAAGAAACAATTTTTTGTTAATTCTTAATTGTATTGTTTAGTTATCATAATTTAAATTATGTAATACTTTTGACATTTGCATAAAACTTTTACCAATAAGGCTTTATATAATTTAACTAACATGACTTTAAAAAATAAAATTAACAAAGAAGGTTGTATACGCATATTAAACAGTAAAAAAGAAAGTTAATTTAAAATATGACATGAACAATATACAAAAGGAAAAGTAGTACCAAGTAAAAGCAAAATTCGAAACAGTCACTTAGGTTTTACGATATTGCGATTTGAATATGGTGTTTTCTCCACGATAAACATTGATCAAAAGATTTGTTAATTTTAAAATATTACCTTTGAAACGATTCGATGAACACCGAGCGTGGATAATCCGTTAGGTGGCTTATTCTGAGTAGTAGATACTATGTCAGAACGATATAGTACTCGTTCTTTATTATTGTTAGACATAATTCGATTTTTACAGATATAATATTTGTAAATTTTAACTATTATATTTTTATGTTATTGTAGATTTCAATTTTTTTGACTTATGTGTATCTGGAACAAGCTTTAGTAGTTTGAATGTATGAATTATAGTAAATGAATTACTAAATAAATGAGTTTGATGTTGAATAAATTTTGACCGCTACCACTGCTCTGTTATTCTCTATGATATTTTCTCTTAGTTTTTCTAATATTTTATGTCGAATTTTATGTTATGATTAAGATCTACACTCCACCTATTAAGGTATTTGCAAAGTTTTTAAAATTGTACCAACTGATTGACCTCTAACTGACTTTGATTTTGTTATTTTATAAGTAATGCTAACAACTACATAAATGAACAATTTAAATTAATTATAAAATAATAAAATTAAATGAATTACGTTTCTATAAATTAAACCGTATCTTGAGAAGGTGTAAGTGAAGATGTCTTCTTATAATTTATTTAAAGGATTAGAGAAATTAGGAATTTCCAGATGTCACAGAATAAGCCTTCTAAACGCTAGGTCAGGTCATAGTGCGAAACATCGAGCTGAATCACTTTCACCCATCGCTATTCCATTAGTCAGCGTCTGTACGCCGTATTAACCATAACAAGATTTTTAGTTTTTTAAAACAACACAAAACCGAAGAGCGTCGAGTCGGCTTCTTTTCTTATCATGAATCATCGATTCCCGACAGCTAGACGTCTAGTAAACATACGAAAAATTTCTTTACTGCGTCAAATGAAATGTATTTTAAAAAGAGGGTTTTATATTTTTTCGTTTTTTCAAGAGCGTGTAGGGTCACAAGTGCTATTTGCAATTTTAAATGGCTCTGTCTATTTATTAGACTCTGATCTTGAGCGTTCAGGCAAAACGTTACCCCTTTTCTGATGAATAATTAAAAATAAAGAAATGACATCACCGTCTGTCGCGAATGGCGCAGCACATGCTTACCTAAAAATAACTTAAATAATCTGCCATATGCATACCAAAAAACGTCAAAACAGCGTGCAAGCAAAAAGCTAATGCGACTCCGATAACCGTCTCGACACAGAGAGTCTGTGTTAAAAAACCGCGAAGAACTTATATATAAATAGAAAATAAATGGTGTCAAAATTTTAAACCCGAAAGAGGAACGCAGCCGTGCATAGATAAGGTAGAATCGATTGTAAAAAACCAATGAAAAGGGGTAAAGGAGTTCTTCCCTCGAATTTGAAATTTGAAGGGTTAATGTAGAACAAAAAGTGGAGTCTTTTAAGTAGTTCTCGGCCAGGTGTTTTGTGATTCGGAACGTCTTACCGGAAATCTGTGGCGCATGTGTCTGCCCAACCCGTTCGTAGCGGAAACAGCGCATCCCTTCTTACCCTGTACTTTCTTATTCGAAAAAGTTACCCCTAAGTTATACTGTTTTATATCGTTTTAAAATAAGAGCAAAAGCCAAAAATGTAAGATGGGCCTTTTAACTTGATTTATGTTTGAAAGTGGCTGTTTTTAAACGACTATTAGCCTCGGCTTATAGCAGACTTCCTAATGTATTCATGCGATTTTCTTTTGATTGAACCATTTATTTACCGACACGCTAAGATAATTCCTGGCAACTAAAAAACAATTAAATATATCAGTCCTTCCTTTAAATGTATCACGATATCGAGATTACAACAAAAATACATACAACCTAGAGAATTAAAGTAAATTTTATAACCTTTACAAAAAAAAAATACAAAAAAAGATGACACATTATTTTCTAATCCGAAAAGAATCAAATTAGTACAGTTAATTTTAATATTAAG
Organism: Melitaea cinxia; assembly: GCF_905220565.1. Taxonomy (NCBI): domain Eukaryota; kingdom Metazoa; phylum Arthropoda; class Insecta; order Lepidoptera; family Nymphalidae; genus Melitaea; species Melitaea cinxia. The sequence continues at coordinate 9,640,930 of NC_059414.1, read as the reverse complement.
TTAATCAATAAAAAAAGTAACCATTCCGCTATATTATATTATTATTATATAAAACAGATTCAACAAAGTCACAATTACATTGGTCACATATTTAAAATTTCACCCAACGTTTGTTCAAACATAACGTGACCAACTTTCTGCATGTCCTTAAATTATACGAGTATAAGGATATTTTAAAGGGAAGCTAATATTTTATACAGTCTGTGCATGCACCGGCCACCACTGCCCTATAAAATCCTTTTTTCAACAGGTGGTACTACCAGATTATAAACGGAGGGTTGCGAATTGAATAATACCAAGGTTATTGGTTTTATTTTTATTTTGTGCCTGCTATTGTGAGGAATGATACTGCGTATTTCTTTTCATATTTAATTTATTGATTGCTATTAAGTGAATATAATAAAATAATTATTTAAAATTCTAAACTATATTTTAGCTGTTATAATAATTTCGATCGATCGATCGATTTAGCCTATTACATTCCACTGCTGACACAGGCCTCTTTCTGCATGTAGGAAAATAATTTAGTTATAGTGATTTAATTACTTGTTACTATTCATGTATGATAGTTACAAGAAATGAGAAAGAGACCTATGCCCACTTGTGGGATATTATATGTATATAGTACAATTTCTCCTTAGTACTGATCCTCGCACAGTCTTATTGCTATGTTATTTTAATTATACAAAACAGAAAACTATATAGAGAATAAAAAAAAATGTTTTTTTTTTTTAATCTGTGAATATAATACAATATGGTATTAATCATGTTACGGTAAAAAACAAAATTTTCACAAAATTTGTTTACTGTTTGAGAAAGCAACAATATTCTTGACGTTATATCTCTTCTATAATATAAAAATGAGTCGCTGAATGTGTTGCTAAGCGCAAAACTCGAGAACGGTTGGACCGATTTCGCTAATTCTTTTTTAAAAATATTCCTTGAAGTACGAGGATGGTTCTTACGGAGAGAAAAATTCTAAAAAAAAAAAAAAAAAATTTCCTGAAAAAGTCTAAAAACAACACTTTTCTATACTCCCATACAAAAGATTTGTGATAATACTTAAAAGTCAATTTGAACTTAAATAACATACGATAAAGTTTGTGTTAGGCGATACGAAGTTCGCCGGGTCAGCTAGTTATACAATAATTAAAACGTAATAAAATCTCATATTTTTTTTCAGTAACTAAATTAATTTATTTTCCTGGCTATATATTCTCTGATATTATTCTTTATTAATGAAACCAATTTAGTTTTTATAATTTGCAAAACATACTGTATCCATTCTTGTATTTTTCGTCTATGGTAACTATTTTTAATTTACAATCTACATATTACCTAATATTTTTTTCATATTCTCTTCGCAAAACATTATATTTATTTCACACACCTTTCCAAGGTCGTTGGAGTGGACTAAAATATAATGATATATTATTTACTTTATCCATAATCTTGCGTGTTTCGAGAATTATTTCGACTGTTAATAAATCAAGGCTTGTTACTAATTCGGAACCCTTTTTACACGTCGTTATGATTTACACACGTAAGGGTTAGCTCGGATTGAAATGTATAAATCGTTTAAGTGACGCATACCTCACATGTGTTTTAAAGAATTCATTTTTAATTAAAGCCAAGTTTTTTCGTTGACTGATTTGTTATTTTTAGAATTTTTAAAAGGGGTATTTAGTTATGCCATTTTTCATATTTTGCAATTTAGACCTCAACACTCCTCGTTATAAGGAAAGGGCTTACCCACCAATCATAGATTTACAAACAATTCTTGTAAATTATTATCTCATCTAATTTATGATATAATATCTGAAGTACGTTCTAAGAAACAAATATATTTTCCAGTTTTAGGTATCAAAAAGTTTAGATATCATTACAAATCCATCAAATCAACATCCCCATCGGATAGTTTCATCAAAGCGGCACTTTATAATTAGTGTATGAGGTAATCTAGTCAATTGTGGATTGTTTACTCGCCGGCTAGCGATCAATGAGGTCGTTGACTTGTCATCCATCTCAGTGATACGGTAAGACAACATTGGTGTTTACCCTCCCACGATGTAAGATGTTGATGGAGATACGCATTGCATTAAATTATTGATGTTATATTTAATGGTTAAATATTTTTACAACATTGCGTTCGGAATTATAGTGTATTGACGAACATTATACAAATAATATCGAAAACCTTTGGAGGTATGTAACATATAGCTTCATATTTTAACAGATATACAAATTAAGTTGAAGTTATTAATGAAAGCATAGTTCTATTTACTATGATTAGTAACTACTATAAATATTTAGTTCCTAAGTTATGTGAAATTAAATTAATTTAATCAATTATTTTACAAACTTTAAATACAATTTTCTTTTTACTGTTTATTTTACTTATAAAAATTAGGATGTGTAATATTATTAAATTTTAAACAACTCAGTTTCATAGAAATCGTGAATAGTTCTGGCGATCTATTCTTAGGTATAGTAGATTTTCGCATGGTGTGAAGTAATAACCATAATATATTGGTCTCGGTCTGGTCTATTGTCCTTGTAGGTCTCACCATCACGTTTCATAGAACACGTTAATCCATTTGTACCGGTCGTTATCATAAATATAATTTAAGAGTTCTAGGTTGAAAAACTTCAATGTTTATTTGTATAAATATAAAATTTTAATGTGGATTTAGTTAGTATAATGCCAATATTGGCTTCTTAGAATTATTTTTAATTTAGTTTTGAAGGTTCAGTCTGTAACAATTTTTATAGTTGAGCAGTATAAATTACATATATACTGATCTTCTTTTTGAAATAAACGTTGTTAAATTATAATATATATTGACTTTTTATCAACGAAAAGCTGATTGCGACTAACATAAAATTGGAAACTTAAATTTGTCTTCATAATTTACTTTTTTTCTGTCGTTTTTTTGTGTCTGGAATTTCAATAAAATACAAACTCTAAAAAAATTAACACGTAAATAATATAGAATTGTTGTGTTGGCGCAACGGTTACAGCCATGGATTGTACCTGTTGTGCTGGCGGTTGCGGGTTCGATCTCCACACATAACAAACATTTGTATTGGTCATACAGGTGTTTGGCGTGGTCTGGGTGCTTGTGCAGTCCTTGTGGGTCTCCTCACCGTGCCTCGGAGAGCACGTTAAGCCGTCGGTCCCGGTTGTTATCATGTACACCTGATAGCGATCGTTACTCATAGTAGGGAGGGACCCGCATTGGCGCAGCGTGGTAGATTAAGCTCTGATCCTTCTCCTACATGGGGGAAAGAAGCCTATGCCCAGTAGTGGCATATTACAGGCTGAAACGTAAAATAATATAGAATTATTTTTTGCCTATGGTGATATTATTTGCACGTGATTGACCTAATGTAAATCTACGGGTTTCTAGATCAGTAGCCAATAATGATTATGCAGGTAAAAAACCAAGTTGGATGACGAATGACGTTAAAACGTGATTATTATTTTTTAATATGGTTCTTTTATTTTATTCGAGATAATATGGTTCATATATTATCGACAAAAACTTACTCTAATATAATATAATTTTAATATTATTTTATAAATTAATCCTCTGCGAAAAAACAATCCTTTTATATAAAACCTTTTTACGCAAATCGTTTTAAAATATATCTGTCACGTCAAATAAGGTAAAGTATATTTTTTTCTTGACATCTTACAATGTAGTGTTCACGAGCGTATTATTGTTGTATTGTTGTATAACAAAAAAAATGAATATTTGTATAAAATACATCTGTTTAAGATCAGAACATTTTTCTATGAATTGAAGAAAAGGCTGAAGCTTAGTCCGTTCAACTGCCTTATTTTGTATCGGCTGAATTACTTATGCTACACTAACACTATTTTTTTTATCGCCGAGAACAATAAGACGATTAAACTAGCACTTGTCAACTATGCGATTCGAATTTGAACCCTCGACCTTTCGGTTAATATCCACGCAATCATCCACCGGACATCTCGTTGAACACAATTTAATTCATTATTAATACACTGCCATACAACGTCAACTTACTAATAAAAAGAGGTGTTCATACAAAGTAGTGTGTAATCAACATGCCAAATATTAAATATAGCATATGAAACGATAACCAAAACAAACCTCACCACAAATACCTGTACTTAGGGTTCGCACCATATGATCGTCAGTTGTGAACATTTTTTCCACGTAGCAGGTGGCCGACGAGAAACAATCTGTGCATGAAAAACCTGCGAATATAATGTAGTTTACAAAAACATCGGAAATAGTAAGAGACGGGCGCTCTTAGAACGAGAGAGATAGAGTTCTTGTCTTTCCGTTTCCGTTTTTTTTTTTTTTGTAAAAATGTTGTTAGCATCTGGAGATTTCTACCATGGGAAGGTTTTGTGCTTAGAAACGTTTAGATGTGATTAGGTTTTTTTTATTGACGTAATTAAGCGATGTGGCTAAGATTAACGTTATTACACAATAAAGTATATAAATAATACATATTTAAAAAATATTGACAGTAAAGCGATATATACAAGTATTATAATACAGTATTTTCCTTAGTTTGTACTTAGTTTCTTTAGAAAAAACTTAACTAAAACTCCTTACAAAATTTCTAAATATATTTATAATAGGTACATAATCCTTTAACAGTCTGGAGACCATTACACGTCTATTTCACTCACGAGAAAGAAAGGTAAGTGTTGTTCCTGAAGGGCGATATCTCTAACAATGACGGTGAGCTCCATATGCCGGCCCTCAATAAAAATAGAAACAAATAAAAACTCTTTAATGAACATAATTCCCGTATAAAAGGGGTACTTAAAATAAACTGACAAACGGAACTATTCTGGATAAAGATATGTAACATAAAAATGTTTATTTCTGGAAATAAAATTAATTAAAAAAGCTATTCAAGTATTTATTTTACTCGAACGTCGAAACGGTAATTTCACAATCAATAGCTGTTACCGTTTGAATAAAATACTTTATCATATTTATGAAACGTCAGTTGAACCAAACAACCATTAAACTAACTCAATTTACTATCGTAAATAACGCATCTACATTTTAATTAAATTAATCACAGCACAGATGATCCAATCAGTATGTATTCAAGTTCATATCAAGATCATTTCTCAATTATCGATGAACAATAATCGAATATGATTCGTTTAACAGAATAAGCCCGTGTTTCGAGTTGAGTTGTTTTTGACGGTTATGATTTATAGAAGCGATGCTGCCGGTGTAAAGGGTTATTTTTATAAACTATTAAGACATTGACATGTTCTATTGAACGGGAGCGTTTATAAGCAGGATGTGATAAAAGGAACTAAAAATATGACGTTAAAACGACATGAAACACATGAGTTCGCGCCATTTTTGACACGAACTTGTGGATGCCTATGTCCAGCAGTGGACTGCGATAGGCTGAAGTGTGTGTCTCACTGAAGACAGGCTCCTTCATTTTTGCCTGAGTTCGAAAATGTGACTCAACAGGGAAATGCTGAGCATAATTTATACAATATATAAATTTTTATCAATCGTTTGTTGAGTAAAATTTAACAAAAAAATAATAATTAATTTTTGACATAATAAGGTCAAATGTTAATTTAAAAAAATTGTGTTTTGTTTTGATTTCTTAGAAGTAATATTTTGATCAGTTCCTCGTTTTTCTATTCATAAAAAATTTGACTTTTAATTTCTTACGTAGAATTTTTAAAATATTTATCTTAAGAGAATAAATACACCTTAACATTTAAAAATTTTCATCAACTTGATTTGTTTTATTGAAAATATGAATAATGACGCTATTTGTTTTATTCAAAAAATCGTAGCAGATTCATATTACAAACTTCACTAGATCGGAAGTAACACATGCAGGGACGTGCAAACAGCCTCCCTCTGCATATCCGGTGCATCCCATATCCGTGTCGCAGGTAACGTCATTGTATGGAGCAGAGATGTTATTAAGCTCCGTAACCTAATACGACTGTCAGGTATGACTTACATTTAAAAAAAAAAACATCTAATATTACACCTATTCGAATTGAAGGTTGAAATTATTAAGGTGGTTAATAAAGAGAGAAATGTAAGAATACATATTCCGCTGACATATTTCAGTCGAAAAAAAGGTCTTACGGAAATAGCTTAGCGCACGTGGCACATAGTTCGAAGAATTTATGCTTGTAGAGGTCCCAAGATACTGGGCGAATACGTACCGGAAACTAAAGAGCACGTGTAGGATGGGACAGGCTCCATCGCTATTGACTGACGAAGCTAGACTATGAGAGATGCAGGATATGCATCAATGGACAACTAACTATTTGATTGGACAGCTTTAGGAGAAGAAGAGCGTTGGTCATTCCCAAGTCATGCAATGATCTCTGGTGCAATAATATTGTTACGTAAAAATGAACAACAACAAAGATATTAGTTTAAAACACATACATAAATCATAGTATAGCTATGTAAATTTATAAATAACAAATTCCAGAGTTTTGAAAGTGAGCTTCAAAACCAACGAAAGAAGTTGGTATATAAATCCGATATGGTAAGGGTAAATCTGGCACGGTACGAATAAAGATGATGAAATATCGGAAGTAGTCACCAAGGCATATGTGTTAAATAAACTAGGAGTAGTTCCCATGATCGTTATTCACATCCGCAGGTCCCAATTGTACAAATATTCGCGCCAAAGTTTTAAGTTACGATGTCACTAGATCATATCACCTTTCTATTTTGATTATTTTTGTTTTCGACAAGCTATGAAATATGAATCTATGAAATAAAGATTATGTACAGTGTATTACTTACGAAATTTTAGTACTGTATTTTTAGTTACCTATGACAAATCCTAAGCACGTAGAAATGTGATTAAAACTTAATAACTTGATTGAGAACTTGATATTTTTTAAGTGTTTAAGATAATTATGACGGAATTGGGAACAAAAATATGAATAGTAATTGTTTTTGAAGGCAAACGAAGAAAAACCGACTTCAATTATCATCATTACAGCCTATACAATCCACTGCTGGACATAGGCCTCCACAAGTTTACGCCAAAAATAACGTGAACTCATGTGTGTTGCCCATAGTCACCACGCTGGGCAGGCGGGTTGGTGACTGCAGTACTGGCTTTGTCGCACCGAAGACGCTGCTGCCCGTCTCCGGCCTGTGTATTTTAAAGCCAGCAGTTGGATGGTTATCCCGCCACCGGTCGGCTTTTTAAGTTCCAAGGTGGTAGTGGAACTGTGTTATCCCTTAGTCGCCTCTTACAACACCCACGGGAAGAGAGGGGGTGGCTATATTCTTTAGTACCGTAGCCACACAGTACGACTTCAATTATATCGACAAGTAATAAATACAACGTAGGTAGACGAAAAAATAGTCAAGTAAATACGCATTATCAAAGATTACTCCAAAAGTTGTAATCAGATCTCGATGAAATTTAAATGTGACCACACGATAAACATCGGCTTTCGATTAGATTAAAAATAATTAAATTCGGTACACCCAGTAAAAAGTTATGCAGATTTTCGAGAGTTTCCCTCGATTTCTCTAGGATCCCATTATCAGATCCTGGTTTCCTTATCATAGTACTAAACTAGGGATATTTTCATTCCAACAAAAAAAGGATAATCAAAATCGGTCCACAAACGACGGAGTTATCCCCGAACATATACATAAAAAAATATAAATGTATATACGGTCGAATTGAGTAACCTTCTCCTTTTTTTGAAGTCGGTTAAACATAATTAAAATCACGTTGAATTATCGTCAGAAATTGTAATATTATAAGTTGTACATGTTTTGCAAATTTAATCAAATATTATATTCTACAATTTTATGTATACATTTAAATTTAGAATTTAAAAACAAAATGGACAAAATAATTAAATAACAGTATAGATTTTCCCCTTTTTATTATTTCTAATTGAGCTACCGCCCCGCATACCGCGCAAGACAGTTCTGTTTAGACATAAAAAATGTACAAAATAATATGTAGACTTTCTGGACTAAAACGTTATTATTATGTTCTTTTGTCATCTTATAATGCTGAGCAAAACAACCTTTTCAAAAAGACATACCTTAATAATATGAGTACATAAATACCGTAACATTTTTTTGAAATGTAAATGACAAGTTGACAGAAATTATTTCGCAAAATGTCACGTGAGAAAGATTTGAGTCTTTTTTCTTATATGTAAGTTTCTTATGACGTCTCCCACACTCAATACTACCAATAAGAAGGAAACAGCTGAAGGAATCTATGATTCTCTTCCTGTCAAAATTTCATTGCAGTCACATTTGCAATAGATTATTCGGTATTGGATTACAAGTTTACAACGAACGAATTTAATTAGTTGAAATTCGAAAGTAGAGTTCTGTGATTTTTTGTGTTTTACTTTTTACATAATTGTGTAAGCCTTTTCATACACTATTTTATTTATAAATCGCTCAGATATTATTTTTGGTATAATTTATAATTTTGTTATAATTTATAATTAATTATATAATAATGTAAAGTAATACCTCCAATCTCAATAAACTAAAAATCACAATAAAGCCGCATTACTGAGGCAATCTAATTCTTTTCTTTTTATGAACTATCGAAAAGTTCATTGAACAGATAATTGTAATTAGATCACTACGATGAAAACCCAAACGTAACAGCATCACACTCTAACAACAATTATTACAATCAACAATGAGATGCGTTTCGCCTGCATTCATAATTTTATGTGTTTTATCTTCAAAGATTAAAACAATCAAACAGATGCGTTACCTCCACCTCTTAAATTAAGTAAATTTAATTTCTGAATGTCTCAAAAATTATTTTATACGAGCCAAAATTATCCTTTTTTTTTAAATCGGAACGTAGCATATTCCAACAATGAAAACACATTACTGTTTTTTTTATTATTTAGTACTAGCTGCCCGGACAGACTTTGTTCTGTCAAAAGTTATAAGTTCTTTTTATTTATTTATTAATTTTTTTTTTAAATATTAAAACCACCCGTGGGCCTTAAAGAACGTACAAAATAATAAATTAGCCGAATTTATCAGCCATTCTCGAGTTATGCGCTTAGCATTCATTTTTATTTATATAGACATATACGATAGCAAAGAACATGAGACCCTTGGAAAGAAATATCTAGAGGTACAGTTGCCATAAGTTACCGTCTATCGAAATTTAACTACTAAGTTTTTTTATGAGTTCATGCTGTGTCCAATTTATGACAGTAGTTTAATAATATAGACGAGTATCCCTCTAGTTAGCCCTCAATTATATAAAAATCTGTAAGTACTAATGACCGCACTCACGCATGTAGATAAGACTCAGGCGACGGACCTTTAGTAGGTTTACTGATGAAACATATATCATGACCGTCTTATATTGTCCAAAATAAAGTGAATAAAATCTACGCAGGATCATTTTTTTCCTATGTAAATGGTACAGTGTAATTACAGTTTTATCTGTGTATTTGTGTATAAATGTGTCTTTTCAACAAAATTTCGCCGTTTATATGTAACAAAATTTATAAACACATTTTTTTAGCTTCATTGTTTATCATAAGGTGGTTTACATATTTATCTGTTTTATAACTGTTAAACATGGCAATTTTCGACTTAAGGATATTCTTTACTTTTGTTGTCAATGCAAGCACTATTTTTAATTTGCTGTTTAAGGCGTGAATTTATTTAAATGTTATACGAACGGTCAAAGTAACTCATAACAACATAAAAAAATAGGTTATACTGCAGTAGAGTGTTAAGTTTAGTCGAGCATTCATACTAATGTTTTTTAAACTTCAAAGATTTGCTTGTTTGTTTTATTAATATATAAAATTTCATCATCGAAAAGCCATTATGTAGAAATAGCGAAGGCTATAATACGTCAAGATAATTGAGCACTAATTTAGAACAAGAATTATAAGGAAGGTATAGTAAATTAAAAAAGAAATGTAAGCAGCAACACAAGCATAACGTAAGATACGACCGTGTGTATATGTTAGAACATATTTATTTATTTTTATTATTATTAAAAATGATTAAGAAATAGGTATGAAAACAAAAAAAAAGAATATTAATCTTTGTCGATTCTCAAAAAAGGTGCTAAGAGATTGGTTGTTGATACAAACGCTGAAGATTCCTAAGATATGCGGAAGATTTAATTTCCTCTGATAATCACGTTAATGTGAAATTAAATAGGTTTTAATTTTTAATTTCAATGTTTGATTTTGTACTTATCATTTAATGTTATATTAGACTGAATAAATAGTTATTAATATCATTTATGCTGTTTTGATTACGCAAACTATAATATTAAATTTTAGAACTTATTATTTATTTACTGTTGTTCGAATTTTATTCATATGTAGGTTTATTATATTATCGGAAAAAAGTTCCGAGTTAATTGGAGTTTTCTTTTTTAATACGAGAACATTACTTTTACTAAAGTAAAATAAATTGAAAAAATACTTTATTGAATTGAGAAGGTAATGATTTCATGTATAAGCGAGGAGTCGAAACCGTACCTATTGTTTGCTCGAAAAAAAAAACCGAATTCAATTAATTACATCGACAATAATACAACGTAGGTTAGTGAAAAAATAGTCTAATAAATCGCGTTATTAAAGATTAATCAAAAAGTGGTCATCAGATCTCAATCAAATTTAACTTAAATCACAAAATAAGCATCAGCTTTCGATTATAATAAAAATCATCAAAATCGGTACATCCAGTGAAAAGTTATGCGGTAAAATACAACGTAGGTCGACGTAAAAATAGTCAAATGAAAACCCATTATTAGATATAACTCGAAAAGTATTTGTTAGATCTCAAATAAATTTTAATGTGACCAAATGACACGTACCACCATACGATTAAAAAAATTGTCGAAATCGGTTCACAAAGTCAAAAGTTCTGAGGTAACATACATAAAAAATAATACAATCGAATTGAGAACCTCCTCCTATTTTGGAAATCGGTTACAAATATGTATGAGGAAAAAGTGTCAAAACTGGCATGCAATATTTTTATTTTAAGTAGATTAGGTACAATAAATAATAAATTAATAATAAATACATAAATATCATATAACATATACACACGGTCGTCTGTTCCTATGGTAAGCAACTTAATGCTTGTGTTACAGGTAACAGCCGACTGTTATGACTATTTTTTTATGGATAAAAATACATAGAAATAATACATATATAAATATATAAATTCAAATGTTATATTACACCTAGACTCAGGCAGGAATCGACCCCGCAACCCGCAGAACAGAATGTAGGGCCACTGCAAACTGCGCCAACGGGCTAGTCAATATTATTTTTGTGTCATCGAAACCCAGTGAATTACATATTACAATTGTGACACTTAACAATAAATGGGATAACGCTACCTACATTGATCCTCCAGTTTTCGTCATCTATTGACAATTGCAAATATATTAATGGGTATATTGTTATTTTAATATTTGATAAATTTAATTATTATATTTAAATTTAAACCACCAATTTTGAATGCGAATTAACCAATGACTTATAAAATTTAAGACTTAAAAACCAGTCCTAAACTTTTATTTGTAGAACACTTAAATTATGAAATGGCTCAAATCTTCAAGAGCAGACGTTTTTGCGTATTACAAGGTTCACATACTTGATTCGAAGTTTTTTGTGTGTATGTGTATATACAATATTCAATGAATTGTATTTTTTTTATATAGCAGTTGAGTTTATATTTTTTTCTCAGATTTTATAAAAAGCTGTGTTGTCTGGAAGAAATGGCTAAATAGTCATAAGTCCGCCCATAGTACTCCACAATCTGTAACTATACTAAAACTAACTTTAACACAAAGTATAGAAAAAAAATAAAAGTCGAAAAATTCAATTGCAAAATAATATTACAAACCTCGTCAAAATCTAAATCCTAAAAACGTAATTACGAGAATCAGAGAGCATCGTATCACCTGCCATTGGCATAACCTGGTGAAAGTGGATATGATAATTGGACAAGCGATGTGCGACCGGCTTGCTCCGTTGGCCATTGAACGAGTACGGCGAGAGTAATATGGATAGGCTTGTTTAGAATATTAGGAAAAAAATGTGCAATATATATAAAAATGTTTGATGTATAGTTTTGATTATTTCTTAAATATTTTAATAATAATCCACATAAATGATGTAATGTATATTTTAGTGATATTTTTGTAAATTTTCAACAATAAAATTGCTCAGTAAATAAAATTGAAATATAAAAAATTAGATGCAATACAAATTATTTATTATTAGTTATGTTTAAAAAACCACAACATAATACCAAGAATTGTTACACTGAGAAACATTATATGTTATCTATATAAAAACAATCATTAAACTGACTTCAAAGAATTAGCTCACTGAAAAAAATATATAAAATTGTTATTTTTCATACATTAACTCATTTTTAAGATGGATATATTATAATAGTCACATAATTTGTTTTATTATATATGCATTTTATATAGTTATACATTTATGTTGCCTAAAACTAATTTGCTTCTTTTTTTGAAATCATTTAAGAACTATTTAGGTACGCATAATTAGCATTTCTGGATACAGTGAATACGTTACAAATTTTAAAAAAACCACCATACAAATTATTCTCAAAATTATTTAAGTAATCATATTATGATATACCGCAAAGATGTACTTTCCTACACTCTAATCAACACATTAAATAAATAAAAAATTAAACAGTTTTCCATTTAATACAACATACAAAAAAAATACATATTGTAAAATGCTAATTTTATTTCAAAATACAATAAATGTATGTTAAAAGAATTCTAAATCGTATCAATATAATCTTTCGCTGTCGTCTTCAACCATACGATTGTTTCTCTACCGCGTTATCAATCATATATTTTTACTATTCTGACGCTGGCGGCATTTTATGCAACATTCAATTTTATTCGTTCATTTAATACTTATTTTATTAGATTTTCAGGTCATCACTTTTACATATTATGTAAATGTCTACATTGAAAAGGTTAATTTAAAATTAATTAAAATATTATTACTACATTCATGCTAGAATCTAAACGCACGAAGCAATTTAAAATGTATATTAATATTTTTAAGACTGATTGACTATGTCTTTAGTTTCTGCATTACCTATCGTTAATTCGACACAACTCTATGGACATATAATTTAAAAAAATAAAGTAAATTTCTATTCAAGTCACCTAAAAGTTTTTTTTTTGATTAATTAATCATCAACATCAAGTATCATCCACTACATAATTTTTTTAATGGATATGATCAATAAAAAGAATTTTTCTAACGATTGAAATTTTCAACAACATATGTATATCAATATACATAGGCCGAATGTGACCTATTAGTAGTAGGATGAATTGAAGAATATTTTATATGTAACAGTAGCATGGTCAGTTTACTGATAAATAAAAATAGAGTATTTATGTCCATTTCTTGTCATTCGCATAAACAAGTTACAATGTCTTTAATTAATTTTTTACCTTAATGTAAGTCAATAACAATGAAATCTTTAATAGCTTAAATCCAATTCTTTAGCAATTTACATTCTTTAACTACTCATAAGCAACAGTTTTATCGCTTTACAAAATAATTATAACTACTTATGATCTGGTTTCAAACGGCTTTTGTATACAATATTGTAGAGAAATGATAATTATAAGTCCATTCAATCTGTACGCATTTAAGCAGTAAATATATCGCTTGTAGATAGGTAACTTTACTACCTACCCTACCTAACCTACTTTTTATTTTAACTCTTATCATTGAGCTTAACGTTGTTAAAAATGGTTTGATTTACTTTGATTACTAAACAATAGTATTTATATTTCTTTATAGATATGTTGCTTATATTTTTATATAACAAAATATAATGATTCTTTTGACGGGTTAAAATAATCCAACAAGTTGCGTCATACATTGCAAGTGCTCTACATAACCTGTACGTTATCGTGATTTAACGCAACCAAATGCAATGCGATTATCAAAACTAAATACGTTAATTGAAATTCTAGTTCTATTTATAAAAATTTAAAGGAAATAGTAATTATTATTATTTTTTATTTAATCTTTATGACGTACGAGTAGAAAAAAGTTGCGTCTTAAATTCTCTTTGATGCATTCTTTTTTAATTATTGAATAATATACGTCTAAATATAATCGGTAATAATTTATCAGTAAATAAAATAACATAAATATACCACTTAATTATGTCGTATGTAGTATTCAAACTATTATCATGATATTGCTATGGAATTAATTATCCATTAAGCGTAAATGAAAAACACAAGCAAGTTAACGCAAAGGTCACACGGACAAACACAATAAACTATAATTTTAATTAACATAGCGAAATAGGTGAATGACTTCTAAGTTCTAGTTGTGGTAGAAACAAAAGATTAATTAATCGCTGATCGAGTTTGACGTAACTTGACAGACAGAGCCGATATATTTACATACTTATATATAACCTTGTCATTCTCGCAATGTTGACAACATTAATTTTCAGATCCGAATTGAGATAGAAAGTCTGGTATGTATAAGTTATATTTTTATTACTTTATTTTTAGATTTACATAATATGATTTGACATAGTTTTTTCGAAAGAGGTTTTTCAACTTGACTATATTTTTGTACCATATGCTATATTTTTGTTTGTTGTGGGTATTTTTTATTAAATATATATATTTACAATTCACAACTTACAGATAGTTATGGTATAAATCACAGGCGCGTGGAAAGGTACCAAAAATGCTGACAACATTTCCATGTTAAGCTGCTGTGCCGATTCTCTTGGCAAAAAATACACCAGCCCTTTTGTCACCAGTGGAGGCATTCAGACGAGAATATTATATTTATGTATTATACTTTAATGTATACACATTGTAGCTATTTCCATAGCGTTATGTTTTACGGTCTGTTACTCTGGGATAATGCTACAAATATTGAGATTGTATTTATTTTGCAAAAATTGCTATTTGCGGGATTTATCATCTCGAAGCTATAGTCTGTCTGCGGTATGTTTTTTGTAAGGTAATCGTTAATTTTATACTATTAATAAAAAAATATAACTATTCATTTTCAAATATTAATAAAAATAACCAAACACGATGTGTGACAATACAACACAACAATCCTTAAGAAATTTTTGTATAACACATTTACTTGATGTCTGGCGCGAACTTGAGGAGGCCTTTGTCCAGCAGTGGACTGCAATAGGTTGAACTGAACTGAACATATTATACTTAAATGGTTATATACTACATGTATTTGACTAAACAAGAACTATAAATATTAGAATTAAAGGCAGGTATTATAATCACCAGCTGTTTTTACTATTATTAATTGCATCACATAACATCTGTAATCGAAAGACTTGTTGTTACTATTTCATACATTCACATATTTTAAGTTAAATTATATATACTTTTTCTTATATGAACTTCAGCGACTTGCCTTTAATAGCTTGGACCTAAGTGTATACAAGTATACAAGTTGTACAGAGAAGCTGTACAGTTTTAAACTGAACACATAATTCTCTTTCGTGTCATTTGATATCTAAGGTGGCTATCTAAATGAAAATAATATTTTTAAATATTGACAAATAAATATAGAAAAATAGATATCGACTGTCGGCAATGTGCCCGAAAACTTATGATACCATAAACTTATGAGGAACGATAATAAAATAAGGTTGCCGGCTTCTGTTTTTTAATAAAAATCAATGTTAATTATTCGAAAGCTTGTTATATTAGTTAGAATCATTAATTTAGTTATAACCGCCTGAGCATTATCGTTTCTCTTTCTAGCAAGATGTTTCTTGACTATGCTTTAACGTAGCTATTTCTATATATTTTAATTTAACATAATGGGCCTTCAGAAATAAACTAATGAGTCAAATTCGTTTAACTTTGATGATTTTTATTGATTCTCTCATTAATTACGGCAAGGTTGATCGGTTCGATAAACGAAAGGCTAGCGGTTGGACCGGAAACAGTTTTTTTAATACTAATCCTCGGGTAAAATATTGCTTTAAGTATAACTATTAAAAACGCAACATTGAATAATAATAAAAAAAACTAAAAAAAACCTTGGCTAAGAATGCAACAAATAAGGTATATGAATAATGGTGCAAGGTAAAACTGGTAGCGATTTTTTAAAATGCTAGATGTGCCTTTCGCATCGGCTAATACATCAACTTATAAACATATGGACAGTCTAAATAAAAAATGGGAGTTATATAAATTACTTTTTATGTTTTTTTTTTAATACATGACAATGCCTGCTGGTATATTTTCGAATGTATCATTATGTCAGTTTACTGTATATATTTCTTTGTCAGTCTACGTCGACTAATCTGTCCAACGAGTTTTAACATATCTATTATAAGACCAACCATGATAATAGCATAGAGCGTATAAATATTTACAAAGCAGCTGACGTAAAGCTCTTTTTAATTTTAATTGTATCCTTTTTATGTTTCGTGCCGAAAGATTACCAAACGAATTTTGTATCGCTAGGCTTTTTCTATCCATTGTTCGTTGTTCCATGAGTTCGTGCTATAAATTTGAAACTTAGATAACTTGGAAAATTGGGACAAAGTTTTCAGACACTGCATTAAAACTTCTACTTACGTATTTTAATAAGCGATACAGTAGTATGAAAGCTTTAATGTGTCAGACATGTTGTTATAGATGTTTTAACAATTTTAATGTCATAATAATTTATTAAATATAATATTTTAAGGAAAACTTTTTGGACCACAGCCTATAAAAAGGGAGTGAGTCCGAATTTGAATATTTCACGCATCCTGTTTACAACGCGTGTCCGACCTCCCCGTCAGGAAGTTATTAGAATCCTTTATTCAAAGAAAGCGTCGGTCAAGGCCTACGATTTTTATGAATTTATGACGCGAAATGCTTAGTCGCTGTAGACGTAGGTGTTTTTCTCACAGTGGCGTCTCGTTATCTTGATTATACATTTGGTACTTGAACTCGACGGTACACAATATACAGTTTATTACGTGATTTTATTTGACCATTATACTTTATAATTGTTTGTTAAAGATCTACCACTGGAACGAAAATACATCAGACGCCTGAGAAATTTAGTGGGATTTTTTAGATTGTATGTGATGAATGATTTCATTTATTTTGTTAACGTAAGACAATCTTCATAATTATTTCCCTAGACAGACCACTCGGCTCCGCTTCTGTAAATTATAGTGTGATATTGAAAGTCTATTTTATTACATAACTAGCGACCCGCTCCGGCTTCACACGATTGCAAAAACTATCAGTGTTCCTATACTATATTATGCATGTATTATACATACAAACCTTCCTCTAGAATCACTTTATTTACTAAAGAAAACCATATCAAAATCCATTACGTAGTTTAAAAATCTAAGCATACAGACAGCGGGAAGCGACTTTGTTTTATACTATGTAATGATTTACCTAAACTGTTACCCAAATAAGTCAATGAATTAACGCGTTCAGGTAAATAAAGTTTCTAACTGTGTCATTTTTAAAACAGGAATATTGATTTACAATGACACAATTTGAATACATTCTTATGATTCCCTTCAAATAAAAACTGCTCAGTAATCAGCTTTGTAATTGTGGTGTTTCATAACACTGTCAAGATACATTATCAATCAATGTAATTTGGTTACGTTTTTTTTTAAATATATATCACTAGTCCGACAAACAAGCGTACGGCTCACCTGATGGTAAGAGCTTATAGACGCCTGCAACACCAGAAGCATCGCAAGCGCGTTGCCGACCCATTCCCCAATCCCCCCCAGGAGCTCCGGTCACCTTACTCATCAACAGGAACACAATACTGCTTGAAAACAGTATTATTTAGCTGTGATCTTCTGTAAGGTCGAGGTACTTCCCCAGTCAGGCTGCTCCATATTTTGAGCAAGAAATTCCTGCTGTGCCCTACCTCAGTTGTTATTACTGATGTTGTAGACTAATACAAGCACAATTACTACAAGAGATTTTTGGGTCAATATAAAATTCAACTGAGGTATAGGCAGGTAGGAGGCATAGAGGGTAATTATATTGCTCAAAATCTGGAGCAGCCCAACTGGGGAAGTACCTTACAGAAGATCGCAGCTAAATAATGCTGCTTGCAAGCAGTGTTGAATTTCTATGGTAAGGTGAGCAGAGCTCCTAGAGGGGATCGCTTGCGATGCTTTAGATGTTGCAAGCGTCTATTAGCTACGGTAATCGCTTACCATTAGGTGAGCAAGAATTGAATTTAAATTAGAGTTGTTTTAAACAAATGATTAATATTATTTATCTTCATAGTTCGGCAATAAGTGCAGATAATGTTAATGATATTTTTATTCTGTACATTCTATATGATCCATGACATCATTTGGATTGATATTAATCAGACAACGTGTTGTAAGAGTGGTCATAAAATTTGACTAAGAATCCAGCAGTCTCGAGCTCGATTCCCGCACGTGACAAATATTTATATAGAATATAAAGATATTTTGTCGTTTACATGGTCTTTGTTTTATTGATACGTGATTCTAAGACATAACCCGAAGCTTGATTTTATACAATATATGTTAAAAAACAGTCTCTCTAACGAAATAATAATACTTAGTTTTAAAAAACTTAAAAAACACGCTTCAACAAATAAACCAAACTAAAAAGTAGAAAATCTTATCAAATTAGTGTATTTTCATCGGTCCCCGATAAGTCTACTAAGCTTAAATGAAATC
This sequence comes from Melitaea cinxia, assembly GCF_905220565.1. NCBI lineage: Eukaryota > Metazoa > Arthropoda > Insecta > Lepidoptera > Nymphalidae > Melitaea > Melitaea cinxia. The sequence goes on along the minus strand of NC_059414.1, from coordinate 9,622,133 downwards.
TGAACGTTTGAAGTGGGTCAAAATGAAGTCCAAAGAAGTCGGTTACAAACATACAAACATACAGGCGAAGCTAATAAGTATTTCAAAAACCTAAGTCCACATTAAATGTTGAGATTTCTAAAAACATATAGACATAAAAAGCATCCGCTGTATAATATTAGTACAGTTAATTACGAATTTACAGTAATACATATAAACGAATTCAGTAAACTTGTACATTTACCAAATCAGTCGAGATGAGTTGTGGCACTACGTGTAAGAAAGTCGTAAACAATTTAGGAATGTTGTGCGACCGGTTTTGCATTTATCGATTACTCTTTATAAAACAAAATATATTCTCAATATCAAACTCTGTAATATGACATGAACTCGTTATTCGTCTTTTTTGTTTACATATGTAATAAGTAGTGGAGTATAGGACATAAGTCGATCAAGTTAGAAGTTTTGTATTGATATTCTTATGTCTTGTCACAATCTTCTTCGCATATATTAAATTCTCGTGTCGCGGTGTTTGTTGCCAAACTCATCCGAAACGGTTGGACCGATTTTTATGAAATTTTGTGTGCATATCGGGTAGGTCTGAGAATCGACCTACATCTATTTTTCATACCCTTAAGTTATAAGGGGGGGATTAAGGGGGTTAATAACATATATGGCAAAACTACGTTTGCGGGGTCAGTTAGTAATATAAGTTTTTTTTTTGTAACGTGTAAATAATTAAAGGTAAAATTCTACTAAATATATAACTTTTACAACTTTTTACGAAAATATATTTAGTTTTTCTACAGTATTATTTTAACAAATGTAAAACTTAGCTGCCCTGCGGCCACCAACCCGCCTACCCAACGTGGTGACGACTTATGGGCAAAACACATGAGTTCACACCATTTTTGGCGCGAACTTGTGGAGGCCTATGTACAGCAGTGGACTGTATTAGGCTGACGTGATGATGATGATGAGTGATGAGAACTTAGTCATTAGCAAGTGTTTAAAAATGTAATAATGCATATATGTAACACACGTGGATATATTGTATATTTGCCGTAGCAGTCCACCAGTTCTAGTTGCGTTGAAGACTAGTCAAAAATACAAATCAACCAAACGCTTATCATACTTAAGTCATTGTGGTTGCTTACAAACGACTAAAACCGACTACAGTGTACATCGACTAGTAATAAAATGTAGATAGTCGAAAAAATTGCCAATTAAATACGCATATAACCCCCCCCCCCCCCTTTAAAGTCGCTTAAAAATAATAATTGATAGACCAATTAACATTCATATTTCGTTAATTACGTTTCCAAAAAAAAAAATTGAAATTTTTTTAGTGGACGTTTCCTAAAACTACCCTTCGTCGGAGGCATTAACGCGTTAAATTTATAATGGAGATATTCGTGCCCTAATTTTAGTTTTAAAAAAAGAACACCTGCTTACTGTTACCGTGTTGTTATAAAAAGTGATAATAATTTTGGAACTTTTCCTTTTTTTTTAATAAATTTCTATTACAAAAAAGTAAGTCTCTAAAGAAGCTAATAACTATTTGGATAAAAATCATTTTCATTTCAAAGTTTATTGTCCAGACGCGCATATAAAAAAGTTTTATAATAAACGTTATTCACAGTTGTTAATTTTCCATTTGTACTTTTACAAACATGGGGTATAATAATTAATAGGATTATTCGATTTCCCATTTAGATTTCGTACCTTAACATCCTTCTCAAGATTGTTATCTATAAACAAGTAAAATTTTCTCGAGCTTTCGAGTTTCATGTACATAGGCTAAAATACACTGTTTGCTTGCCCATTAACTCTGGCGCATATTGCGTGACCGAAGGGTTACCTATCCCCTATTAGAGCTGAATTTGATTTTAAACTTTAAGACAGTATAAATAAGGTTTATTTATTGATTATAAGAAGTGCAACGTTACGTCACTGAATCGATCATCCCAGATCACGCAATTTAGAGTAAACTAATAAAGACTTTATTCATATACAAAATAAGGTTTATTTTTCGTTATGGTTGACAATAATCATATCTTAAAGTTCTGCTTGGCGGATCACAGTATCGTCTAATGGCAGGCTGACCGCAGGTTTATTGTTGTAAATTTTTATTGTTTCTTAGGGTATATAATATGAAGGAAGTTACATGTCGTTGGTTTTGGGGACGTTATTTTATTACTGTTTCGTTTTTTTTTTCCATGTAACGACCGACGGAAGAGTAACGTTAGAATAGGAGTAAGATTTGGTGTAACATTTCATTAATGAGTACCGTATTACATTGAATACGTGGCTATTGTTAAATTTCGATCAAAAGCGGTGAATGGGTATTGTGTATTTATAGCTTAAATTCATAATTTTAAAAGTAAAATTTAAATTATTTTTAAGAACTATGTAATTCTATTCAAACTAAATTAATATCATATGTAAATAGAGCAAAAATTGATTTTTTAAAAATCGAAGGCACACTCCGAATATATTATTTATTATAGCGTACTTATTTGCACACTATAAATGAATTGATATTTATAGTTATAGAAATTAAATCGCTATTTAATATGTAACGAATATAATTTATGATCAATCAATCATCGAAACAGAAAAAAACGTGAAACAACCTTTTACTAACATCATCCAAACTAATATTTCATTTTATTTCGAGGGCACGTCAATCCATGATTTTAAAAGGTAAATTTTAGCAAAACTTTCGATCAATTAAATCCCATCTAATTCTACCGTTAGGTAATGTATTAGAGCGGTGCAGTTTGAGGCCGTGCACTGAGCAGTCGAGGTCGGATGACCTCTGGTGCCTCATGGAGACCTCTCTCTGAGATGCACGCTAACGTGTCAAATACGGGAACTCGCTCGCTTTATGGCTTTTGTTGTAATTGGTGTTATTACATTGTTCACTTATACCCTACAAATATAGTTATATTTTCTATGAACAGATCAATTATTAAGATTATGTAGAATTCTTTTTTGTTTATTTTTAAAAAGTAATTGTTTGATATCCTTGTATGGGTAATGTCTTAAGAGTTAAAAATATAATAATAAATAAATAAATAAATAAATATCATATAACATACACACACGGTCGTCTGTTCCTATTGTAAGCAACTTAATGCTTGTGTTACAGATAACAGCCGACTGTTATAACAATTTTTTTTTTGATAAACATACATAGAAATAATACATATATAACTATATAAATACAAATATTATATTACACTCAGACTCAGGCGGGAATCGAACCCGCAACCCGCAGGACAGAAAGCAGGGCTACTACAAACTGCGCCAACGGGCTAGTCATAAATATATTTTCAAATCAAAATATATTTTCACATAAACGGAGTAATTTATTATTTATAGCGACGAAATAACGTTCATACTTATTTAATTTTATACGTATATAATTTTAGTAGTTATAGTATAACAGTAATTAACTTTGAATATCATTTGAGTCAGACAGTTATGTTGAATATCTTCAAAATTGTAAATAAAATTGATATTGTATATGAAGGACATCGTCATCAAAAGATGTAGCTAAAGGGATTAACATCAAGATTTATTCTATAAGTTACATACTAGTCTAAAACAGACACACACGAAAAAAATTTTTTAATATAATCATAAAGTAACAATATGTAGTATGTAATCGATGGGCAAAGTTTTTTTATATAAATAATATATGTATATAAATCGTTTTTATCGTGACCATCTTAGTAAAAAACGAGATTTGTATGATATGAATAAATTATAAAAATCATATTTTACACACATTTTTATGTCATCATCATCATCATCACTTCAGCCTATCGCAGTCCACAACTGGATATAGATCTCCACGAGTTCGCGCCAAAAATGGCGTGAACTCATGTGTGTTGCCCATAGTCTCCATGCTAAGCAGGCAGGCTTAATTATTTTAAGATTTAATTTAGTAACAAAAACATCCTGCGTCAATATTTTCATAGAATTTAATACTTATTGCTTTTTATCCAACAACGTAAAAAGGACTAACTACGATAAGATCCGCAAAAGTAGTTTCATTATAATGAGTAAAATTCGTGTAAACATTAGAAAACCACATGTAAATAGGACTGCTAAGGAAATAAAATCTATCATAAAATTTTTAGACATAATGTTTGTACAGAGTTTTATCGTGATGAATGGATATAGGTTAAATGATTTGAAAATGTGTTCATGATTCTAGACATCAGTCTGACTAAAGAAGGATAAATCTATCAATTATTATTAAACAGTTTGCGGGGCTTTGAACAAAGAAACAATAAATAATTACCAAAAGTATTAAAAAACACAGCAAAAAAATATCACGTGAGATGTATAAATGTTATTATTATATAAAAATATTAATATAAAATATATTATAATATAAATTATATTAATATAAAAATTATTATTATTTATTGATTTTAGATTTTATTTATTGAATACTTAGCTTTAATTTATCAAACTGTTGCAATAATTCTAATTACAATAAAAAAAATATATCGTTTAGTATGTATGATATTTCTGTCTTATTAAAGTTCGAAAGTTGCTGAAGATAATTGATAATCAATTAACAAACAAAATAATTACAATAAAATGTAGGAATGCTTAACGAAATAAATTTCAAGTGTATATCTTTTTTTATAAACTAGGTCGGCAAACAAGCGTACGACTCATCCGATGGTAAGCGATTACCGTAGCTTATAGACGTCTGTAACAAGAAGCATTGCAAGAGCGTTGCCGATCCCCTATTCCCCCCGGGAGAATTCCCCTATGACGGAACTTTAAAAAACATAAACAAAGCATCCAGAATTTTTAAAAAAATCCTCGAAAAATAAATAGTATCATATCTTTTGTGATAGACAAATAGAGATTGATAAAAACTAATTACACTGAACAAATCATGTATTTACATATCATTATTTTTTACTAGCGATGAACTTAATGTGTTTTTGTGCTTGTTTCTGTTACAACGGCTTGTATATCAAAATATTTACTAACGCACATCAATCAAGGACGGTCTTGTTCTTCAGAAGCATGTTTGTTGCCTTTTATACATGTCGTATTACTACATTAATTTTTTATTTAGTCTGTTTTCTTAATAATGTTAATGTAAGATATTTTTATTACAAATTTGTTATAAAATTTTCATTTTATAATTTTAAAAATATTTTTTAAAAATAAATCTAACATTAAAAAAAGCCTGAAAATTTTCATTTAAAAATCAATTTAAATAAATTGCACCAAAATTCCTTCTTTGTCTCGCTACCCTTGTGTCTATCATATTAATTATTGTGTTTGCAGGCAAACGAAGAAAAACCGACTTCAATTATTATTATATCGACAAGTAATACAACGTATGTAGACGAAAAAATAGTCAAGTAAAAACGTATTATCAAAGATATCTCAAAAAGTTGTAATCAGAACTCGATAAAATTTAAATGTGACCACATGATAAACATCGGTTTTATCGATTAAATTAAAAATTATCAAAATCGGTACACCCAGTAAAAAGTTATGCGGATTTTTGAGAGTTTCTCTCCATTTCTCTGGGATCCCATCATCAGATACTGGTTTCCTTATCATGGTACCAAACAAGAGATATCTTCTTTCCAACAAAAAAAGAATTATCAAAATCGGTTCATACGTAAATATAGCCTATGTTTCAAGTTTGATCAAACCGCACACGGTGTACAAATTTGATTAAAATCGGCTTAGTAGTTTAGAAGTTCATCGCGGACAAACAACGTGACACATATAAGACGAATCGCTGAACGTGTTACTAAGTGCAAAACTCGTGATTGGCTTAACCAATTCGGATTTTATTAAACCTTAACCGTTTATAGCAGTTTCGAACGAAATGAAAAATTACGAAAATAACTCAGAAAATTTAAAAATTTCGGAAAACGTATTTGACAGATATCTCAAGACAGAACAACGTCTGTCGGATCAGCTTGTGGTAAATAATGATGACTCTAAAAAACTAATTACATAAAATATTCAAATCTTAACTAGCAACGAGCAATTAACACATTATTTAAAGTTGCATTAAATCCCAAATCATTTTTTTTTTCATAATATTTTTAACAAACATTCCAACGTAGTTGTGCAAAAACAAGTAAAGCGTTGCGTTGTGTTGCGTTTCGTTGCATCAGTATATCTTCATAGCATATCTTCTGTTGCGCAACAATAGCTCACAGGTGGAATGTCCGTTTATAGGTCGTCAGTTGGACACGGGTGCATGGACGCGCGGACTTAGGAAATATATTGAATTTATTGCCTAGACCTCGAGAACTCGAGATGAACTAAGTAAAAGGTAATTTCTTAATTAGTTATACATATCTAGGTAAGGCTTCTTTTAAACGATATAGGTTTCAACGCCGAACCGTATTTTTTTAATTTAATCATAAAAATTAAATTAAATAAATACAGCAGTTTTTAATATAAAATAGACCCAAAAACATACTGAACCGTACATAAAAATAATGAACAAAAAATTCTAAAGAAAAGGTCTATTACCACAATTTTTCTAAATTCGTCTGCCACGTGCCCTATTAAAATAAACCCACACTATACATTACAAAATTATAAATTTATTCTTAACATTTAATACACATTTAGGAACCCTTAAATATCACATATATATGTATACAACAAGCGTTAATCATTTATATATTCTTTATAGTAATACAAAATAAAAGTAACTCTAGTACGGGCGAGGAACCTAAAGTTAAGAGGTTGGCGCATGCGCTCACGCTCCGGAACGGCGCACACGTCACGCTCGCGGTACACGCCCGTCGCGTGCGCCTGTCGAGCTGTAGCTAGACCTCGCACGAGCTTAAGATCTAATATATAAAATACTCGTGTCGCAGTGTTTGTTCCAAAGCTCCTCCGAAACAGCTGGACCGATTTTTATGATTTTTTTTGTGCATATTGGGTAAGTCTGAGAATCGGCCAATTCTATTTTTTATACCCCTAAATGATAAAGGTGACACCCCAGGGTAAAACCCCGACCATATTTTTTTAATTTTTTGACAAAATTTTATATTTTTATTTTATCATGATTTGGCATTAAAAATACATACAACCCTAAATTTTCACCCTTCCACCACCAACCCCTATTTTTAATAGCGTTTAGCGGCAAGACAACATTTGCTGGGTCAGCTAGTATACTCGCATTTATATATGTCTATATAATATGTTAAACTACATATTGACAAGAAAGATTCTATTGTAACAGAAAAAAATCGTCAGCGTCGGACACGTACTAGCTTTACTATGCAGTCACAGGACTGTCGATGTAGTTTTAAGTAATAAGCCGTCTGTAGAATAAGCATAATTATGCTATTTGCAATATATGTTTATATCTATTATTTCATTATTACTAAGATAAAATAAATATTAGAAAACTGTTATAGAGGTAACTACTTTAAAAAAATATTAACTGTACCTGATAGTAATATAACTTATGAAGTTGTAGAATAAATGCTTGAATAATTTATCGATTGTGTGACTTGAATCAATTAAATTTTATTTTAATTTAAGTAGCTATGAATAAAACAGCTGTCTGTACCTGTCTGTACAATAAGTCAAAGTGAGGTGATGTATTGGAAAACTTATTTTTACCTGTCTTTTATGGAATATTATAAAGTTTAATATATGCGTACAGTACTGAACAATGCATGAGCATACGTTTTCTATGTAAAGGAAATAATGACAATGATTGATATACAACATGTTCAGCTATACGTATACTATATTATAGTGACAAGTCTGACACAAGCCCTATCAACACCGATCCATGTGTGTAACTGTCTTTAATTGCTTTTCGGGACGTTATACAGGAAAGTAAGGCTTACAACGAAGCATACTTATGTTTCACGGTCCATTTAATATACTAAGTTGTATAATTATACAACTTGTATATTCTATGCAAATATCTGCCGGGATAGGTCAAGTTAGTGCTGATAATATGATATAAATTGATATTTTTATATAATCAAATGTTAAAAAGAATAATAATAATAATATTTTTTTACAATTTTTATGTACAACTGTTTGTGTTTTGTATATTTTATTTCATTCATAACGGATTTTTTTATAATTCCCTTTAGATTGCAAAGATAAATCATCGATCGGTCAATGCTCACAGAAATAATAATAACTATTACCATGACAGCTGGTACGATGTCGCCATCATAAAAAAAATCGTCCGATTTTAAGCCTTAATGCTTCTAAATAAGAAGGCTAGATATTCATAAATTTTACAACCATAAAGTAGGGTAAACACCCCATGTATGGTTGTAATTATTCGACAAGTTTTATTGTACTGGGGTTAGGAAAAAACTGTTGGTATGTATTTTATGTTATATTCAATTGTTTGAATTCATTCGGTTTTTTTTCTTATAAGTCCACTTTTAACAAGAGTTTTGTACCCCTATTTTCTTGCATACTTGACCTATTACTTGACCTGTTTTGATGATTATTCAAAAAAATTATTGATAATACAAATACTAACTTCCTCTTTATAAAATTACCTATTGACGTAATTAAGAATATATTTTAAAGTAATTTTCAGAAAGTTGTATAGTTACAATTTAGCTGTTAATATAAATAACGACATTTAAAGCGATGATAATGTACATTGTACGAAATTTTTAAAATAAATGTTAGTAACTATACATACATTATTTATATGATTGATTTGGCAATAGGAACGCCGGAGATAAGAGCTGTAGACATTGTATGATACTTAAAATAATGATATTATCTAGTTATTCACACATCTCAAATAATGAAGAAATTTAGTGCACATACACGTGATGTCTTGTTAGAGTGATTTTTATAGGGCGTTTGTATTAATGTTGTTTTTATCGATTCTCAATTCCACTACACGCAATTTTACATTTAAGGCCCGTTGAGTATGAGGCGTTTTATAATATTTATTTGAGAAAAAAATATATACTATTTATATTCCTTAATTTAAGGAAATAAACGGAAATATAACATAGCATTTTATACTATATGAAATAAGATTCATAATTATAATAGCTTTTGGCAAAAGTCAACACTTTTTGTACTTTTTCCTTGAAATCTTTACCCAACTTCCAACAACATTAAAAAATGCCATTACCACTGCTCCATATAATATAACGCCAGTATACTAACATAATACATTGAAAAGTGAGACTCTTTTTACGGTATATCTCGCTTCGAATACGTAGCAACTGTTTCAACCTCACATGAATTTGACTAATCGACAAAAATGCCCGTAGATCTTTCACGTAAGTAATATCACACCATTTCGGCCAGTTCAACAACCTATCAGCAAAGCACGGCACAACAAATGGAGTCGTATATCGCGGCACCCACCGGAACGGGCAAACCGCGGTCACCGCATCTAGTTTACTTTACCGTGACCCTCTTCCTTTTACAATCTTGTACCTGTTAACGTTAACTAGATGTTACATACTGTTTACTACTAGTGTCTGGAACATCGATCGAAGATGTCGTATTCTATTACATGTTTGGTTTGCTATTCTGCTATTCAAGAAAATTCTACTTTCTATTTGTCAATCAATCAGTGATTTTTATTATTGCAGTTTTTAGTCATAAAATTTTTAAATACACTGTAAAGACATCAGAAAATAAAAGTTTACATTATGGCTACATTAAAATACTAGGATACAAAATCTGTCAAAAACGATGATGAAATTACTGACAATCTCTTATTTATCATTATAAAATGATTTGAATAAATGAATGTGCCAGCATTATAATATTGTTCGTTGTTAGTCTTTAGATTAACAGATATAGTCTATAAATAGATATAATGATTATTTTTGTAAACCAAGTATTGTGAAATTAAAAGAAAGATTAGTAAAATTATATAAATTTAAAGTGACTACATGTTTTCTACGTAACTGTGAAACTAAGGACAGCTATTTGAGTTTTATTTCACTTTTATTGAGTCACATTCTATAGAAAGAAAATAAAACGAACAAGAACAAGTATAATAATAGTAAATTCCTGTCATAGCTCGAGTTAATGCGAAGCGAAGACAGTAGTGCTCGCGCAGATGGTACGTACAATTTTCTCGTCAATTTGACGCGTTTTCTGATTAGGTACCCGTAACAATAGTAGACGTTGAAAGTATAACTGTTTTCAAAGCGGTTGGAGAAAATTGTATGTTCGCTTGTTTGGTGGTATGCTTTCATTTGTGACGAAGAAAATTATGAGTAACAATGCTTGTGATAATACGTAATATAAATTGGACCTACGATTTCTTATGTAATTTAAAAAAGTTACACTTACATGATTTACTGTGATGTGTAAAAAATGATATTAAATCTTATTGGAATGTTTATTGTTTGAAATAAAACGTGAATGCTTTCGAATTGATAACTGCACTGAAGGTACTGTAAATTGGATAAAAACACGAGTTTAATTAGAGTTAACAATCTAACTAACCTTATATAATGACGTACATTATACCACATTTTATAGCCAGCCTTTTTTTAATCTATTTTACTTTCAATCGTTGGTCAATAGTTCAAGTATATAAATGTATTGTGATTCAAATGTTTATAGTAATAATAGTAAATAAAAGTAACTTTCACGTACACCATTTTATATACTGTCCTGGCTTGTGCTGGCGTGCTAACGGCCGTCTCGGTCTGCTTGCGCGTGCTCAGCGCTTTCGTAAGCTGATCCTGAAGATAACAGTCGTCGACCGACGTGCTTCAAGTATGATTTTTTTTTTACATTAGAAGCGAGGAAAGTATGTGATTGAAACCAATACAAGACAGATCAGTATTAAATACATTTGTGATTAATCATCTATTTTAGACGAATATTTGGTTCGAAATTATAAATATTGCGAAGTATACGATGAAACTTGGTGTGTACATAGGTAACGGCTAGAAAAAAAAATCGACTCATGTTTGAAGTGACGACAGAATTCGGATGGACATAAACTATCATACGTATTTTTTAATCTATATTATTCATACTAAGATGGATACGTTAATTTTAAAACGACATACATAATCAAAATAAAAAAAAAACTTCCACTTTATTGTAGAAGAACAGATTTTGTTATTGTTATATACTAGTAATATAACATGAGGTCCTTAATATTTACTTTACCTATGACTTTTGTTATGTAAAAATCAACAAAAATTTTCATTGAATCGATTTATTAGAACACCTTGAAGGTACCAATGAAAAAAAATAATTCAAGCCCTAATTTAGTGTAAACATATCCAAAATTCAAACCAGAAAAATCAAATATATTACTGTGTAGCTTGTTATATTTATAACTAATAGTAAAAATTAACACTAAATATAGCAGCTGTTACATAAAAAAGACGAAATTTCCAATCAACAGACGGAACGAATCGATGTGCCCAGACAAAAATCATACATCTGCTCAACCCTTCCGAATAAAAAGGCTACTTCCGAAAACACTGGCCTAATAATAATCCAATTAAGGATGGACATGTTTTAACACGCGAACAATGGAAATTAAGAGTTTTAATCCTTTCTTATGAAAAGGACCCCTACAAAGATGTTTTAGAACTGGATATGTTAGACCCTTAGTCACGGTTGAGGTGTTATGATAATAATTTTTTTTTTATAATCTATTTTTATACATTCCATTTACTTCAAGTTATTTTTTTTTTTTTTTGATTGATATAATTGAATGTGTATTTAATTTAAGAAAATTTGTATAAAAACCTATTCATATACTTGTGCACTAACAGAGGAGCGACAAAAGGATATGAGTGCTACTGCCTAAAAGGATATGAGTAGCAGAACAAAGCATAAAATAAAGAAGAAAGTGAATTTATAGCTCAATTGACGAAACACAGATACTATACTCATTCTAATTTTCCATATGAGTAGTACTAGAATGATTAAGTCGCTAACGACCTACAGTCAATAACGTACAGTTGGTCTCTATCAAAATCTTCCAACGACCAATGTACGACGGTAAAATAAGACCTATTTGGGAAACCTGTGTGTTTAAGAAGGAATCTGTTAGATCGAGAATCTCTATACCTTTTTGTTCACAAAAGAAGTTACGTATGCTTAGTACGTAAAGGGGATTTATTTACAGCTTTTATGTAGAAATGTAGTACCTACACGCTTGTTCTAATAGCGCATAATATAAATTATTTTCTTATGTTCAGCATTTATATTTTTGGTGAGTATTTTACGTGTCTATTTATTGAATATTAATTAAAATTAGGGTTAAAATATTATTATATATTTATTCTAAATTACCTATAATAAAAAAATAAAATATAATAAATAAAATTAATTTTATTTAAAATTTTTGAATAAATTGTAAGTATTCAAACTTACGTTCCTAAACGATCTCGATGACCCAAAAAATAATATATCTCTTCATATTTAATAGTTATTAACGAAATATTATTTTAACTATCGTTTCTCAGTTAATTGACGTTTATATCTTATTCCTTCGCTTCCATAAATTATAACTAGATAGAGCTCCTATAATTCATAGCCCATAATTTTCCCCAATAAACAAGGATTCGACTAGTCCTAATTAAAACACTTTTCAGATATTATATTTATATGGATTGAATATTATTTATTAGATAAATTTAAATTTCAGTCACATTTAATAAAAATGTTTCTAAAAAAATAAAAATTATAAAAAATATGTGTTCATTTTAGTGGCAATATATCATCAAAATTAATTATCTTTGAAGTAATAATTAAAATAGTTTACTTTCCGAAAATGGCTATAATGATGTAATCAAAAAGCCGTGCGTGCATGCGCCAGTAATCAATAGGTAGGAATGATAATTACATAAGCTTTTGACACGCCATTGTAGATATGTTTTAATTATGACAAGAATTTCATGATTGTTTCGTCACCTCGCTGCAAGTTGTTGAATAAACAAGACAATTTCGGACAACGAAAGTCCACATTCCAATTTATTGGTAACTTCTCATTGACATAATATTGTAAAATTACAATTTGACCGTGCTCTTGAAATCATTGAAATTCCTCAAAAAAAAATTACTTTGCAACTTATTTAAAAACATATACATATTTGATGATAACAGTATTGAACACAGGGAATCACTAACTTTTTTTTTATTTTTCTGTACATTGGTTTTGTATTTTATTTTTCGAGAACACGTAAATGAATGTTCAAGTTAGAGAGGGTACGATTTTCTCTTATTATTAATGTGTAATTCATAATTGCCAATAAACAGTATTACTTTTTTTGTACATTTTAAAGAACTACTTACAACAGTATAAATACAATTATGACGTCATGTTAAAAACAAATTTATTTATAAAGTTTTACACACCTGTCAATGCTTCTCTTTGTTTTTAAAAAGTACAATTATTTGTGAGAAATTTTCTTGAAATTTTTTGTGCTTCACTATATAATATATTTGTCGAGTTCTTGAGTGCCCGTTAGTGTTAGGATACTTCTTGTTATTACTTCTAATTAAAAAAAAAAATTAAGATATTTTTATCTGTGCTGACAAGTGTCAATTGTTTTGTTTTAGCTGTGGTCACTCTCTCCACATCTCTTATCACAACAAGAACTGTATTAAGTTAGATTAGAAATAATAACTAAATAGCACACATTTAAAATGTCTGCAAAATGTGATTGATGTTAGATTCTCGTCCTCACCGATGCGTACAATTTCAACTGTGTCTTTTATATCCCACGTGACGAAAATTAATTAATTGATAGAAATAAGAGGTATATAAATAAAGATTTGATTTTATACAATACATAGAATGGGTCTGTCAAATAATTGTTTATTTGTTACTTCTTCATCCCACAAGACACTGCCGAAATAATTTGTGTCTAATTGACAGAAAGAGCCACATAAATAAAGACTTGACAATGTCTAAAATGTATTATTTTTCGACAACATTTGTTTCTTGTCAAATAATTGTTTGTTTGTTATTAAAACAATAACAATATTCTAAGCTCTTCTAGAAACAATTTTAATGCAACGACACACGAGGGTGGATCGGAAGTACACGTGCTGGGGCACACGTGCGACCAACCCTTTCATAAAAATCTGGTACACATTAACCATAGACACATAATTTATAACTATAAGTATAGTTTAATTACATCTTGCTATATAAATATTAATTAAATATGTAATCTGCTTATTTTATTAGTTCAAAAATTCTGTATAAGTTCGAATGTCTCTTAAACTACCCGAGTAGAAATTTTTTCGTCTTCCTTAGAAGGACCGGACCAGGCATGCCTGATCAGGACTAGATAAGGCATGTAACGCAGATGATTGGTCTAGACCTGATCAGGATGAGATGAGATTTCCTGATCTGGACTTGATCAGGAAATCTCATCTCATCCTGATCAGCGGGTTCGGTTCGGTCCTTTTAAAAAACACGAATGTATATTTTTGAAAAAATTGTCTAACAAAAAAAAAAGCGAATTGATATAAATATGTATTAACATAATTATTATAATATTTATTTCCGTTTATTTTTTCCAATGTATTATTTATTTATGTTTTTACTTTAAATATTAATTATTTTTATTTATTTTTAAGTTATTAATTAATTATTATTATTAATTAAATTTAATTTATTAACTTCTAATGATTAACTACTAACTACTATTTCCTATTACTTACGACTGCTCCACTGTGTAGAAATGGACTCCCTGCTAGATTGTCCTGATAACTGTATATATACTAAGTACGCTTAAAAACATTAATAGCGCGATTCAGGCTCAGTTCGCGTCATTTCTTTCAGGCCATCCTGATCTGGACCGGACCAGGTCCTGATCCAGTATGCCTTACCATACTTGGTAAGATTTTACATCAGGCTAGCCTTGTCTGGACCGGACCTGGTCCTGATCCAGTATGCCTTACCATACTTGATTATATTTTACATCAGGCTATCCTTGTCTGGACCGGACTTGGTCCTGATCCACTATGCCTTACCATACTTGATTATATTTTATATCAGGCTATCCTTGTCTGGATCGGACCTGGTCCTGATAGAGCTTGCCGGATCACGCATGCCTTATTCTATCCTGATCCGGTCCAGATACATGATCTGGTTGAGCCTGACCTTTTTTATACTCGGGTACGTGTTTAACTGTTATCTTAAATTTGTTTATTTTTTCAATAAATAAATAAATCTTTAGTTTAGTAGGCACCTTTTTTAAAGTGTTAAATAGTAATAGCAGATATGATATAATTACTACTTCGACTATTACTCTCTTTGGTTAAAATAAAGTGTAAAAAGAATCAGGTTTCAGGTTGTATTAAATTATAACTAACGCGTTTAATGTGAAATAAAAATAATTTAACAAGGTCCTAACTTATAATCAATTGTCTTCTGAAATCACACCTCATATACTTGTCTTCCTTTGATTAATTATTGTTTATAAAACCTGGTAGAGTTGGTTGTAGATCTTGTAATTTTATTGTTACTTATGATATGATTTATATCGCTTATTTTGCTTTTTTAAATTAATAATATATTAACAATTACAGCTTTTTAAATAATTAAAATTGTAATTATAATTAGTAATATTAATAATTGAAATTTAAGTTCAAATTAATCTAATATCGTAATTAAAAATTAATTCCTATGCACACACTGCAAATATTATCTTTTACAATCAATATTTTGACAGAATAACGTTGAGATACTGATTGTATTGCGACAGCAAATAATACAATCGGAGATAAAATATTTTTACACACACACGCACATACACACGACTCACACACATACTCACATTTGGCATATAAGAGTAACTATACAATAAATGTACAGTGTATAATATTACGGTTTAATCTTACCTTTACACTCAAAACCGATACGCATCTACCGTCAAAATGTTTTGCTACAACAAGCGTAATCTACGATCTACTGCAGGCCTTGTTAATGGCGGAAATCACCAATTGCTTCAAACAATGCTCTTCAGAGTACTATGATGTCGACCGAGCTTATACGACGCAAATGTTTGATCAAACGTTGGATACGGACACCCAACACAATCAAAGTAATTTATCAAGCTTGTTTTGGATTCGAAGATGAATTATACAATATAAGATCTTGTATGAATAGAAATGGAATTATACTTCTTCTTTTTGACTGATTTTATAACACGTATAAACATAATAAATTGGAATCATCTCAAAAAAGCTTTAAAAAAATATTATTCACTAATAAAATAAGACATAAATTTTGTCCCTTTTTATTTAATTAAACTAAATCAACAATTTTAAATCTATGCTTTATATTCTGAGAAAATACACACATACGTTATAACAAAAATGTAAGCAAATGTTTGGTACTAAAATTTCTTTTTTTTTTACAACGTCCACTAACCTTAATAGTCCTCATGATGAGGTGTCATGAAACTAGTAGTTACACTTTAAACTGAATAATGAAACTGTTAATCTATCTGTTAGATAAAATGCTTTAAAAACATACGGTGATAAAGCTCAAAACACACACTCATTACTTAAATTAATATACAACTTTGTTAGTGCTTTTTAAATTCAGTAACAAAATTCATCAAAAAGAGCCACATATTCCAATCACCTACGCCCCTCCATTCCATAATAATAGTTTATTAAACGGCACATCACTCAAATCCACTTTCATCCCCCGGTGATTTGCAAGTAATCGAAAAGTTTTACATCCACCAAACGTGTTGGAGTGTAGATAACCAGATAGTAAAAGAGCCACTTGACTGTCTGTCTGTCCTGCCCCTAAACATGTCGTTTGACACGTGCGAATGCTCTTGTAATGAGGTAATTGTTTCCGGCAAAAGTTATTGGATATATATTTTAAGGGTCCAAAGTGGTTAGTCACTTGGCAGACATATTTAAAATATTTATGATTTTGTTTTGCGATAGCGTAACATTTTCGATAAATTTGAATAAATTTAACTGAGAGAGGAGACAGCACTATTTATGATCAAAATTTCGGAGCAATCCAACTGGGGAAGTACCTCAACAGTACAGACTCTTCAGCTAAACAACACTGCTCTTAAGTGTATATTATGTTCCTTTGGAAATTAAGGTAGCCAGAGATGCTAATGAGGGTCGAGGATAGAGTTGGCAACGCGCTTACAATACTCTTGATGTTCCAGGTGTCTAAAAGCTACGGTATACGCTTAACATCAGGTGGACTCTAAGCTTGTTTGCCATTCGTATTGTATAAAAAATACAGAAAACAGTTATAAATTCAAATTTATTTAAAGGAACAAGGCATTGTTAAAGCCTCACGTGTGTCATCAAGTAGGCCATTAGAAAGTTGTAATTATTTTTTCTTCAAGGCACTTTTATTTGACTCGATTATAATCTAGTTCTAGCAAAATTGCTACGTAAATTTCTTATTATTACGATAACATCTCAACGAAATTGTTCACATGCCAGTTCGCTGGCCGCAAACTATTTGTTTTATGTAATTTAACATCTGTGGTTATTACAATTATATTGATTGTACCAATAACCGAATTTTTTTTTTGATAAAACCGATAAAATTTTAGGTTTATAAAATGTATTTTAAAAATATCAAATTACAAATCGAATATACTCGTATGTAAATTAAGCAGGCCAAAATAGAAATATATTTTTAAATTTATAATATCTTGCAAAACATTTCTTTTTTAATTATTATAATGTAGAGACGAAAGACCTTCTTTTAGCGAGGAAGAAGAGCTTAACTGCCATACTATTTAATTACGACTTGTGTTTTCATATATAATTTTCTAAAACATGTAGATTGCCTTAAAATAATTCATTCGTTATTTCTGTTTAAAGGCTCGTAAAAGTACCAAAATTGGTCATAAGAATCGACACGTATCTATCTCCACTTATATATAATGCGATGATGAGATGATATTTTTAAACAAAAGCAGTTACCATTTAAATGTGAAACCGTATAATTAACAAGTTCTTGTTTAAACAACGACCACTAAGAAACCCTGTCATAGATATTGGTATTAAAAGATGTATTTCCCATTTCTTACGTCATGTAGGCTTATTAACCATGAATTTTATGATATTGAAATACTTCACGGTTGAACTTTTCAATATAAAGTGTGAGAGCTTAATACTAGAGTAATAGAGACTGGCTGCCGAGGGTGATTTAGATATATGTGTCTATTTCATTCCGAATCACTAGTAACTTCCAATGAACTATATTAATTGATTAAAAATTATATACTTTTAATATCTAAAATGACGATACAAAATTGCTTTTGACTTTTTTTGTGCTGATCAAATTAAAATAAAAAGGTTTTTTATTCAATCAAGTCAATAGAATAATGTAAATTTTGATTTTATTTTCAATTTTCACAAACTATCCAGTTTTACTGTAGCCTAAAAAAAACTTGCTTACACATACAATAATTATTTCACAACAAGGAAATGTTATTAAAAGCTAATAAACACAAACATAATTGTTTGTTTGTTCAGTGAAAACTATGGAACAATAGACATAAATCAAATGTATAAACAATTTAATAATTACGAGTATAAGAATCAGTGCATTGTTGCTGAGTGTGATCACTGCTTGTACGACAAATTGGCGCCGTATTTCTCACATGTTCATTTATAATATCTACTCATATATTTAATTGATTACTACACAGCTACGTCTATGACATGTTGAGGTCACTGCGTTATGTCAGAAAGCTTATTATATTTTACGGAAGAAGGAATATATGTTTTAGAAGTGAAACTTCTTTAGGCGTATGAAGGTATTTTTTTTACGGATGAAACGCAATAATAATAATATTAGCGTCACCAAGATGTGCAACGTTTTTGTCGAACAACAGAGCCACCTAGCGTGTACTGTAGAAACTACAAAGGTTGTTACATTAATATCGATAGTATTACATTACAAACTAACTAGATGGCGCTGGAACGGAAATCTCAAGCTTTAGATTTGTATAAATATAAATTATTATTAATTATTAATTATCATTATTATTATTATTATTTTAAATTTTTTTTAAAATGTAATTATTTAAGGTTTGTAATTGTACTAACACTAGATTATAAGAAACATTATTACTAACACTATATGGGCTAGTCCCGAATTAAAGATTATTATTATATTATAAAGACTACGATTATTATTATTATTAAGTTCAAAATTAGTTTGGATAAGAAGTTTCACTTCTGACATGTGTACTTTGTACGCACGCACTTTTTATTCTACTGATGAAAGAATATTTGTAAATAATAATCAGTATACTAGTTTTTGTGTTTCTCCTTTAAAAACTTACAATATGTTTATAAATAAATAAACGCCTTATACTTGATGGCACTACAAGTCCAAATAAACAAATTCTATTCATTTTGTTATGTTTCTTGAAGTGCTGTTAAAACTTGACTGAAGTACTTTATACCTAATATAGTATGTAATAAAAAATCAAAATGAAAAACAAAGAGTACACAAACAAATAACATAAATAAGTAAAGATTTTTCCATTACATAAAATGTTAGCAATAAAGAATACTCATAATAACAGCATAATAATAACGCAATATCAAATCTGCCTACGGATGCGTCACACCGTGGGATCGGCGTAGGCGCATGCCGTGAGTTACTGAGTGACCTTGCGGAGTAGGCTTCACGATCAGGGCCGGATTGTCTCTAAAGCATAGTAAGCCTGTCAATCAGTCATAATTCAATGGCTGTGAACAAAAAAGTCGTCATTTTTTTTTATTTCGCGCTTTAAATCGTAAGTAAATATTTAATGATTTACTTTATTTATACCTTATGTTTGACAAATTTTTAAAAAAGTAACTGTGAAGTTTCCTGACCATTTTATCTTTATTTTAGAATCTGCATTTCGAAAAGATAGTAGCTTCATTTTAAACATAATTAATTTTAGGAGGAATATTTTAGTATTTGAAAAATGAAAATTAAAAAAAGCCTACTTGTATAAATTAATTTTAAATTTTGATGTTTTTGATTTAGTTTGTACTAAAATTGATGCTTGCACGAAATGTGTTAATGTGTAAGAGGAGTCGGGGCAGATAAGGGGATAAAGAATTATCATTTTATAGCCTAATAGAATTTTGGCATTTTTTTATTTGCACGTTCTTACAAACATAAATTTTTATATTATTTTACAAGACAAGTGATTTAACGTGAAGTAATACAAGTTTTTTTACCTTCAAAATACCAAGGAATACACGTGTGACCTAATCCGTCCCTGTTCACGATCATTAACTGTAATGACTGCACATTGACAGTTCGCAGGGCCAAGTTGACGTAGAGATGTGCTATTATTTGTTTTAGAAGTGAAGGTTATATTTTTTTATCTTATTTATTTCAGACAAGGTTTTATATTCGTTTATAATACACTTACCGCTTACAAAGACATTACGTAATGTACAATTTGTGTTCTGTCAACAAATTTCCTTTGTAGTAAACAAGGGATAATTTTAAACAGCCTAAAAATCGAAACACTGAAAATGAAAAGAAATGATACAACAACGTTGGTTAGAATATTAATACTAAATAGGTGCCTACATCGCCATATATTTTTAAAATCTATGCTCTGCGGTTACACCTGCGTTAATGGAGGAAAAAACGTACGTTAAAGTATAGCCCAGCCTTCCTTCTTCCTTTCTTAAGGCCTTCCTAGGTAAATTAATTACCCAACATAAAAATAATATTTCAATTCGAACACGTAGTCCCTGAGATTAGCTCTTATAAACAAGCAAACAAACAAACTTTTCAGCATTATAATATTAGTATAGATTCTATCAGTTGGTAAATAATAATTAATTATGAATGTGTTATAAAATTATGATGTTTTTCGATGCCTAATAGCTACTCGTTATACCGAAAGTTTTATAGTTTAGGAGTTTATCTTACGTAAATGTTTAAATAAATAAAAGATACTAATAAAAATCAAATCTCTAATTATTTCTTTTTTATCTTCTATTCTATTATTCTCATCAACACTTATTCATAGAAACAGTGTGATTTATACCAACAGGTCACAATATCAATGTCAATTCATAGAACAATGGGTTGTGGTTAGGGTATTGCCATGCTTAATAGAGTTGTGCTAACCTTGCGATATTTTACGATCATTAAACATAATGATGGTTTCAGATTGACAGGATAGTTAGGTCTTGCAATTGAATAAAATATATAGGTATGTATAAAATATATAACAATAAGTAAATAAAGAAACATACATGATTTGTTTATGATTACCATACCTTTATTAAGAATATAAGTAAAAATAGGCAAAACGCATGAGTTCGCGCCATTTTTGGCGGGAACTTGTGGAGGCCTATGTCCAGCATTGGACGGCGATAGGCTGAAGTGATGAAGTAAAAATGTAAATTAGCTTAAGATGAACCTCAAATTAAATGTTCTACGTTATTAAGATAATATCGAGGGTTAAGTCTGTAATTTCAAAATCTTTATAGATTTTTTTTATATATATACAATGAAGGCCTATAACCAGAAGCATCGAAAGCGCGCTGCCGACCTTACCCTTGCCCCCCCCCCCTCCGGAGCTCTAGCCACCTTACTAAAGCAGTATTATTGTATTTAGATGTGGTCTTCTGTTAGGTCGAGGTACTTCCCCAGTCGGGCTGCTCTAGATTTCGAGCAGGACATTTATTGCCGTGCTTTACCTCAATTACTGAATGATTGACGGATCTTATGAACCTTCAAAAGAAGTGATTTCCAATAAGAAACTAATTAATAGTTCCTTATTAGAGAAAATACTGTCTAAATTTATTTATAGAGTGTAAAGATTATCTGTAAACGAAACATAGTCTTTATAGCCATATCAAACTAAGTAAAGCTATTTGGGACTAGGATATACACGTTTGTAAGTAATAAAAATGTAATGTCTAATCTATATTTTTAAAAATGAAACACACTTTTTCTCGTGCAAAACATTTTAAATAATACAATTTTTTCAATGCAAAAATTAAATTTCATAACTCGAGTGAGATATACAACAATACACATCTTAGAATAGTGTAGGAAAAAAAAACTCTTTACACAATGCAATTGTCAAAATATATCAATATTTATGTCATGGAAAGGTCTAATTAATAACAAATAACCTCTTCATCAAATAACTTTAAAAGATACACGTAGCGTAAGGTATACAATAACATAAGGGCAAATGACAAGTAAGGAATTTTTTTAATTCTACTTATGATCTATGCGTATAACATTTTTCATGGGCACCATTATATAACCATACCTTTATATATAATTACAATACTAATACCGTGTTATTACGAATTAGTTTCTGTATTATTTGACATCGCTTATTCATCAATAATAAAGTGTATATATCTAGTATAAAAAATTCTCGTGTCGCGGTGTTTGTAGTTAAACTCCTTCGAAACGGCTTGACCGATTCTCATGAAATTTTGTGTGCATATTGGGTAGGTCTGAGAATCGAACAACATCTATTTTACCAAGAAGCAAACACCAAGAAAATATTAAATTCAAGTGTTGCTTTAATTATAGGTGTTAAACACATTTCAAAAAAACAAAGTAATAAGTAATTACTTGATTTACTCGATTTAGCCTGTAACGTCCCCCAGCGGGGCAAAAGCTCCCTTCTCTATGTAGAAAAAGGGTATAAGAGTAAAAGTAAAAAGTTAAAAATAACAAAAAACTATAGATAAAATATCTAAATTAAGTAAAATACGGTCATGTCAATAGTAAATAATTTCATAACGTGCGCTAAAGGATAATTATAGTTCAGTTAATAGGAGGTTACTAATACAGAGGTATTCAATTATGCAACTTTATGACATAGGCGTAAGTAATCGCTTACGTTAGAGTCCAATTAAATCGATGAATAAATATCAAATGTGCAATCTTCGTCGTGATTTGAATCATCGAAGCTTCCTTAGCTAACGATGGGCACATTTTATGGTGAGCTATTAAACCCACGGGTTTGCTCGGGTGGAAAAAGAGAATGCAATCAAAAGCCTAAATAAATTTAATCATCATTACAGCCTTTACAGTCCACTACTGGACATAGGCCTCCACAAGTTTACGCCAAAAATATCGTGAACTCATGTGTTTTGCCCATAGTCGCCACGCTGGGCAGGCGGGTTGGTGACCGCAGGGCTGGCTTTGTCGCACCCAAGACGCTGCTGCCCGTCAAAGCCAGGAGTTGGATGGTTATCCCGCCATCGATCGGCTTTTCAAGTTCCAAGGTGGTAGCGGAACTGTGTTATCCCTTAGTCGCCTCTTACGACACCCACGGGAAGAGAGGGGGTGGCTATATTCTTTAGTACTGTAGCCACACAGTACAATAATAAATTTAATATTCTATACTTAAATATTATCAAAGTTTATAAAGACTTTCATTTGTCATTTCTACCATAAAGAACATTTCATGCCTAAAACATTTCACAGTCTAAATATATAGAGAATACAGTCAGTCCTCCCGTGACCACGGTTGCTGTAAAGTATCTGAAATATCGGGCATCTAAAAAACTTAATAAACCGCGATCAAATCCGAAAAAAATGCTTCATTATAATGAGTGAAATTCGCGTAAACATTAGAAAACTATATAGAGAATAATTTCAGACCTAGTTATGTACAAAATATTAATACTGCATATTTTCTTGAATATTAAATATTTTATAGATTTACCTTATAATCAGGTTTGTGTTGTAATTTTAATTGATCTAACTATATTATTTTTCCTTAGAAACGATGAATCCTTCACTTTCAGACGGACATGGTATTTTATAATCATAGGGTCAGTTGCAGTTTACTTAATGAGATGTAATTTACAAGTTAGTCAGTTTCCGTTTAAATTTATCAAGCTCTGCTGACTAAAGTAAATAATTAAAATAGTTCATATTAGATAGGCCTATAAACTCTTTAAGGAAATTTGATCTAATTTTAATTATTGATATTTATTGTTTTTTGATCAAAAATAAGTAATCCTAAATTATTTTTATTTAAATTGCTTTTTGTTTGTATTTGAATTTCATTAATTAATATCTTTCAATTTGATTGTGAATGAATTTCGATCTAATGTTTACTGGCTATTTTTAATCGACACGTTACACATTTGAAATAGAATATACATTTCTACCCCAGCTACTTTGTTTTCAATAAATTTACTTATAACGCGTTATCGATCGAAAGTATTCGCGAATACAAATGTAGCGAAAATGCAGATAATAAACGCCTGACACTCCTCGAACTAAATTCATAATAAATCAACGTTACAATAACTGCCGTTAGAACGGTGATAGCTATCCAGACAACGACCTGCAGGCCTAGCATGCGCGCCACGACAAAATTTTGTCTACCCCTTTTCTCGTATTATCTCTCTATGTCTACAGTAGCTAACATGCGTGCACGCGATACTCTTCTCGTTACGTCAAGAAGAGATAATCATTAAATTTTAGTGATCTGTGATATTTATCTCTACGGAAGCTAACATGACATCGTAATTTTGTCGAATTTTGTCGTTTTAGGAAGAGAAACTTCTCGTCTTCAATATTATCGACGAGAAAGACGATAAATAAAAAATAAATAAAACCGGGTGCCTATTTTTTGTATACCATGGCGTTTCCCTATTATAATTATATAATTTCGGTATACGAAGAGCGGGAAATGCGAAAAGTCGAGTGAAGTGTGCCATATAATGACACAAAAAACGTATTTGCGCCCTGTTGCTTCTTATTCTAAATAATAATAATAATAATACTTTATTTCAGACCAAAGTATAAGTCCATATTGGGTTAGTACAACAAGACAAGACAACATTCAGAATAAAAAACAAAACAAAATTATATTAAAAAAATCAATAACTAAAAATAAAATTAAATAGAATAAAAGTAAAATCAATAATCAAAAAAAAAAAATTCAAAAATTCAAAAAATTTTAAAAATTAAAAAAAAAAATGCGTGATAGAATTACAATTATCTAATGTGCGACAAGATATAAAGCACAACACGAGCATATTGTTTTACATATATAATTAAATTCATTTACTTACGCCGTTTTATTTTCCATATTAGATTTTTTAAATTAGATATACACTTTTTATCTTAGCCAAAAGGCCGAGAACATTGTTAAATAAAACATGTGTCACTCGTTTGAAATTGGTCAATAACCTTGTAAATTCAACTTTACGACATAAGAAATAAGAATGATATTCAGTTGTGATTATGGTTGATAATGTTTCTCTACTCGACAAGGCGAAGTCTTCGGAAGAGAATTTTGTCTCTCGTAGTGCGCATGTTAGGGTAATCGAGAAAATACTCGATGTAGACATTATCTCTCTCTCTCGTCAAGAGATATCTCGTTGTATGCATGCTAGGCCGGCTGGATTATTTCACCTGTGATGTTTATTGTTACTATTAAACCGATATTCTTAACTTAATACACATGTTTATAAGACAGAAAAAGAAGAAAAGGCATAAAAGGGATCTTGTGTCTCAAATATTAAATAAAATTAAAAAACAAAATTTTCATATGAAATTCAAATTAATAAATTTTCTAGCAACATTTTTTTTATTTTTAAAAATTGTTCTTGAATACTCGATATGTACCTATCGTGAATTAATATAATTAGTTCAGTAATGGGATATATATGATATATATATATATATATATATATATATATATATATATATATATATATATATAAAAGCGAAAAACGAAACAAAAATGAATATAATTATAAAATTTACCTCGTAACATTTATAACAAGTAAAGTATTGTAAAGAAAAAACAAATTTTTATCCCGACTAGAAAAAAGGTCAGGCTCAACCAGATCATGTATCTGGACCGGATCAGGATCTATCCCGATCCGGTGAGGCATGCCAGATCCGGCAAGCTCTATCAGGACCAGGTCTGGTCCAGACAAGGATAAGCCTGATGTAAAATATAATCAAGTATGTTAAGGCATACTGGATCAGGACCCGGTCCGGTCCAGATCAGGATAGCCTGAAAGAAATTACGCGAACTAGCTCAGTTCGCGTAATTTCTTTCAGGCTATCCTGATGAATCGCGCGATTAATGTTTTTAAGGCTACTTAGTATAATATACAGTTATCAGGACAGTCCAGCATGGACTGATCCTGTCCATTTCTACACAGTGGAGCAGTCGTAAGTAATAGGAAATAGTTAATTAGTAGTTTATTATTCGAAGTTAATAAATAAAATTTAATTAATAATAATAAATAATTAATAACATAAAAATAAATAAAAATAATTAATATTTAAAAAACATAAATAAATAATACATTGGAAAAAATATACTGAAATAAATATCATAATAATTATGTTAAGTAACATATTTATAATATCAATTCATTTTTTTTTGTTAAACAGTTTTTTCAAGAATATACATTCGTGTTTTTTAAAAGGACCGGACCGAACCGGCTGATCAGGAATGAGAATGAGATTTCCTGATCTGGACCCGATCAGGAAATCTCATCTCATCCTGATCAGGTCCAAACCAATCATCTGCGTTACATGCTTTATCTAGCCCTGATCAGGCATGCCTGGCCCGGTCCTTCTAAGGAAGACGAAAAAATTTCTACTCGGGATAAAAGTAATTTAGACTTACTTATTTTTGATCTATCAATAAACTATATTTATATTATTGTATGTAAATATATACCAATTAACACAATTAGGTTTTTGCGCTTTAAAGGCAAGACGTGAACATAAATCTAATGAAATTAGCCCAGACACACGTTTTTCACACTCCAATTATACAATTAATTGTAATCAAAGACTCTAATGACAGTTAATTGTAGGATAAATCTTATTAAGTCCAAGGATCAGCGTGATATCTGTGTATCAACATAGCAGTGACGCTGCCTTTAGATGGTAAATTTGCATACGCATAGCAAGGCGAACGAGCGCAATGTTTGATTTGAATCACTCACTTGATATATTTTAGTATGTTTAAACCGGTCTTTAACTGACTAAATGTATTGGAGAGGTGTGTGTTTGATATACATTATAGTTACTATGGTACTAAATAATACGTATACTATTCTGAACTGTATTAGTCTGAAAAGTTTTCATTGTTGGGCAAGACTCTTGGGAAAAAAAAGAGGTGAAGCTTAATCTACCACGCTGCTCTATTATGGATTGGTAGACAATTTTCCTAGGTTTCCTATTAAAGATTACAGAAGATCATACCAAGAAGATCAGACCCAAACCAGAAGAATTCAATTGTTATTCATTTATTCATTCATTGTTGTTTTTATTCACAATTATCTGTTAAGAGTAATCGAACTCGTGACTGCTGCTGTTAAGATTCAATGTACTCGTATCACTACATATTAAAATAATACATAGAATACCTTACTGTATACCTCTAGTACATTCAGTTTTATGTGCGTTAAATTAATCATTTTTACTCATATCTGTCGAAATAATTATACGATAAATCACTCTGTTACATAGTCTTATCTATACAAAAAGAGGCCTTATTATAACAATTAGGTAGAATAAGACACGCTAAGACTGAATACAACGATGTATATGTAAAATTATAAATCAATTATTGTTTCTAATTAATAATTTTTCTTAAGATCATATCCATAAATTACAATTACATGGTACAGTTTAGTTGATATATACATTTTTTATACAAACAGTATGACAGATCCCACGTCTAGCTTAACTTATAAAACATACAATTTACTCAAAAGTTGACTTTAATATTACTACTAGAAAGTTCAATTTGAAATGAATGGCTCAATTGATATAATTGAAAACTTACTTTGTATGTAACACGCAAAACAAAAGTACGTTTTAAATAACCTTTAAATATGAATTGGTAATAAAAACAACAATGTAAAGAAAATGCCGAATAATTTGTGTAATTGACTTTTGTAATTATCTTTATAAAGTTTTCATAATTTCGAAATTTTAATAACTTCACGCAAATAATATACCTACAAAGTAAATACACATAAAATCTGGCTCCCGGTATGTATAAAGTATTTACTTAATACTCATCTTCTATAAATGCAACTGAGATTTTTTATAGCCTATGTTTCTCCAATAAAACTTAGTTTGTATGCGAAATGATTTTAAGAACTTCATTATGAACGGATAAAGTATATGGTTTAATAATATAAGCAATTATATGAATATATAATAATAATATGTATATAACTATGTTATTCTATTTTTTGGAATAGTCTTAAGTAGTAAACAAATATGGCGTACTTCCGACCACAGATAATAGAGTAATATTGTAAGTATAGTAAAGTGACACAAAGAGCAAATGAATGAACAATATTAATAAGCCATAGACGAATATAAAATTCATTTTATGTTTAAATATTTAACGCTAACATATTGCTAAAATTATTTCAAAACTTAATAATATATTAACTATTTTTGCAAAAAATTAGCAGAGGTACAGATTTTACGAAAAAAAAAAAATAATATATTAATCGAGCATTGAGCATAAAAAGGCAACAAATTTATATTTCGTTTATGTGAAATGGTAAAAAAGACGTCAAAAATAAAATTTACAACAAGATACCGCCTGTGTCTAGAAAAAAAAAGTCGACCCTATTAATGTTATTGTCACATTATTTGTATTTACTATGAATAAAAAATATTGCGCCGGCGGCACACTTTCTCTAACACCTAAAAAAAGGACTACTAACATTGTTCTCCACGAAGCTCTCATTGGGTAATCCTAAGTCTCATCCTAAAGTCTCAAAAATTTTTCCTGTGAACTCCAGTAAACTTTTATGCCATTGCTATGTGGTATACTTTAATATTATATGGAAAAAAGCGTTAAAAATGTTCAGGGTGAAATTGATATTCACAAATATTCATAATATAAAATAAAACTTTACAATGAACACTTTACCATAAAAGATTGACATTTGCAATATTTTCTAAGGATTTTTTTGCGCTCAACATAAAAAAAAAGAAAAGAAACAATTAAAAACAAAAAACAAATTCATAACAAATCGCTTTACGGTAACATTATTTAACAAATTATAATTCGTGAAAATTTAAAATATAAGTAAAGAACATGGCCTATTTTATCACTCATGGTGTTCATTCACTTAAACTCATTCACCCCTAAAAATATTATGACCACAATACCAGACCAAATAGGGATATTGGCTTTTAAAAAAAAGATATTGAAATTTCATATTCAAAAATATTAGTTATCTGTACTTTCGGAATTCGTATTTTAGTAGTTTTTATGTGTTTAAAATGATAAATTGATATTTGTTTTTAGTGAAATAAATAGTAAATGGAGTTTTACAAATGTCCGTAAGCTAATGTGTTGTGAAAGTGAGTGATAAATGTTGAAAAAACGTGAATTACGATTGACAGAGGTTTGTTTACCAAATAAGACTCTTCCGAAAAAAAAAACATACTTTTACATATATATAAGTAAGTATAAATACATTGGCAGAGTGTTAAAATAATAACAGAAATTGAATAAAACGCTTAACGTCTAAATTCCTTTAAAATACATAAGTCAACAATATGTCACATATTTATGATTTAAATGGGGTATTTTTACGAGCACTTCACAACTTGACAAATAGGTGTTTAACGTGTTCAACAAGATACTTTAACAAACACATGAACTATCTTACACATATTAATATATTCTGACGGATCTGTTGGTGCAACTTGCCCAACCTTGCCTGCTTGCTTGCTTCCCCACCCCGCCTCCGTCTCGAATTCTAGTGTAATATATGGATTTATTAATATATTAACTATTTATTGGTACATTTATTACAAAAAATATGAATATCAACCGGCTGTTACCTAAATCACAGCAATTAAGTCGCCTAAGTTAGGTACCTTTTTTAACCGACTTCAAAAATAGAAGAGGTTACTCTATTCGACCGTATATATATATTTTTTAATTTATGTTCGGGAATAAATCCGTCATTTATGAACCAATTTTGATAATTCTTTTTTTGTTGGAAAGGAGTTAGCCCTAGTTTGGTACCATGATAAGGAAACCAGGATCTGATGATGGCATCCCAGAGAAATCGAGGGAAACTCTCGAAAATCCACATAACTTTTTACTGGGTGTACCGATTTTAATGATTTTTAATTTAATCGAAAGCCGATGTTTATCATGTGGTCACATTTAAATTTCATCGAGATCTGATTACAACTTTTGGAGTAATCTTTGATAATGCGTATTTACTTGACTATTTTTTTGCAAACACAATTATCAATTAATGTATCAGTTTTACGTTAAATTTAAATCTTGTCAAATATTTTAATCTCTCAAATATAATCGAGCTGTAACTATATGCAATAAACGACAGAGGATTGTTTATTACTAGCCAAGCGACCGACTCCATTTCCTATCGACAATTGGCAATTAAAAATTTTATATCGCGAATTTCCATTTAAATTTTTATTGTTTCTTCAAATGCTTTTACGCAATCATACTTATTAATTACTATGCTTTAGCAAATAAAAAAGAAGTGAAAATTAATCGACATACTTATGTCTAAAAGGTTAATACGTATACTGCAAGTTATTTGCAATTACCTACTATTATTTATATATATTGTACTGTGTGGCTACGGTACTAAAGAATTTAGCCACCCCCTCTCTTCCCGTGGGTGTCGTAAGAGGCGACTAAGGGATATCACAGTTTCACTACCACCTTGGAACTTAAAAAGCCGACCGGTGGCGGGATAACCATCTGACTGCTGGCTTTGAAATACACAGGCCGAAGACGGGCAGCAGCGTCTTCAGTGCGACAAAGCCAGTACTGCGGTCACCAACCCGCCTGCCCAGCGTGGTGACTATGGGCAAAACACACGAGTTCACGTTATTTTTGGCGTAAACTTGTGGAGGCCTATGTCCAGCAGTGGACTGTATAGGCTGTAATGATGATGATGATTTATATATATTTATTTATCAGAACGATTTTTAAGATTAGACTATATCTCTACGACAATGTCAGTGCATGAGCTTGTTAAATAGAAAGGTTAAAAATACATTTTTTTCTGAATTAACGTATATGGTATAGTTTCCATTGTGTATCGTAACTTTTAATCATCTCAACTGTTGGCATGTTTTTTTATAGACATTTGAAAAAACAGAGCCATCAAATATTGTAGTTAAAATAATTATTAAGTTTTCTGATATTTTCCACGCAATTTCCTTAATTTTTCATCATTCATTTCGTAACTTACACAAAATGTTAGAAAACTATAAGAAAAATAGCCAAACTTTTACAGCCGTTCATATTTAGCGATTTATTTTTATTTACATATACTTGTTTAGATATGTATTTATTTGATGTAGATATTAAATTAACATAATTAAAATATACTAGAACAAACAGGCTATAAACATGCAAATAGTCCAATTTCTTAATTGTTTTTATACATATTATAAGTGACATCTTATGTTAAGTGATGTTTACAACAATAGATAATTACTATCGATGTGTCATAGACGTGACGTCACAGACATTGTCTGCGCTATAACATTTCGAAAACCAGTTAAGTGCGATTAAAATAATTTAGTTTGATCCGGTTTTATAATAATAATAATATCGCGTCTAATCTTAAATATAATGAGATTTATTAATATTAATAAAGCGAATTAACGTCAGAAGTATCAATCCTTATACATTTTAATTCGACGTAAACGGAATCGTCTTATATAAATAATATTTTTACTTGCAAAATACCTTACTGTTTTATTTGTTATTAAAAACAATAGACACGGTTAAGCTAAATATCAAGTGGATGACAAGGCTGCTATTCGTAACGTACAGCTTATATCCATTATTACTGTGTAAACAATTCCGGGAATCGAATTACTAGATTTCATTTTATATTCGGCCGTGAGAAGTGCCAAGTGACACTTTGAGCTGGATCTTTAATTTAACAATGAAATACGTGTATTTGGGTCACATCTGTAACGAACCATAATACCTAACTAACATCCTGATAAACTTTTAATACCGTAAATTATATTGGTATTGACGAACAATCATTGATTGAATAATATGTACTAATCAGTAATCATTTAGTAGTTATTTTGATTTTTTTTTCATAAATCTGACACAAACTAATTATAGTATAACCTATTTAAAAAGTCTTAGTGTACATACACACACGGTCGTCTGTTCCTAAATGCTTGTGTTATAGGTAACAGCCGACTGGTGTAGCTACATTTTATTTTCGATAAACATACTTATAAATAATACATAAATAAATATATAAATAAATATATATAGTACACCCAGACTCGGGGTGGGAATCGCTCTCACAACCCCCGGAGCAGAAAGCAGAGTACTACACACTGCGCTAACGGACTAGTCAAAATGGTTATTTTCTTATTGGAATATGCGAAAATAGCAATTACCGATGCTCCTAAATAAATACATGACTATAGATTCGTTCCTGCATCACACAAAATGACGAGCCCGCGTGTAATCTAATCTAAAATTACATCGTATATAATTAGTATGTGTGAATTTGACAAAAATATCAAAAGCAAATCTTGATATATTTCTAAGTTGCCACATTATCATTGTAATATAGTTCTAAGTTTGTGAAATAAAGATATTATTATTATTATTATTATTTGTTTGTTTCTATAACTTTTATAAACAACTATAAATCTTCACCTTTTACCATTTTATCTAATTAACATTAAATAAAACTAATAAATGATTAATTTTGCTTCTTACTAATAATATTAATATTAATTACGAATCGATGAATTTGCGAGAACAAAAACGTTTAACTTTTAAGAGATTTCGCGTGAATATTATAATGTATGCAAATATCGTGGGAGTAAATTATCTAACGAGGTAAAGCCAAGAATTTTCTTACATAACGGCAATTAGGATGCGTAATATTTGAGGAAGATCAAAATCTAAGTGATTACGTACGATAAGGAATACTAACGTAAGCTTATAATTTATATTAAAACAACTTTAAGATGATAACGCACTGTGTCGAATCTGCTTTCTAGCTTATTAATTTAATCTACGTAATAAACATAAAAGATACTTACTAGAAAATAAACTATACACACTCAAAGACAAGTAGAATGAAAATCCTATACCTATAACACAAACATATAATTCCGAACTACTGAAAAATCTATATGGTCACTGCTAATATATGAAATAAGCGAGAATCGAATCCGCTACTCAACAACCTGTTATTTTGATCACTTCAGCAACCTGTCTTCAATATCGTCATCAATATACAAACAAAGATCAAGCTGGTGCGCGTCACCTTTGTTACCTCACTTTGCCATTAAAACTAGGAAACTAGGTAAAACCTAGGTAATCTAATAATATAAAAAATATATATATAATATAAAATTCTCGTGTCGCGGTGTTTGTAGTTAAACTCCTCCGAAACGGCTTGACCGATTCTCATGAAATTTTGTGTGAATATTGGGAAGGTCTGAGAATCGAACAACATCTATTTTTTATACCCCTAACTTATAAGGGGGGTGGGGGATTAAGGGGATTTATAACATATATGGCAAAACAACGTTTGCGGGGTCAGCTAGTCTAATATATAAAATTCTCGTGTCGCGGTGTTTATAGTTAAACTCCCCCGTAACGGCTTGACCGATTCTCATGAAATTTTGTGTGAATATTGGGAAGGTCTGAAAATCGAACAACATCTATTTTTCATAGCCCTAACTGATAAGGGGGGTAGGGGGATTAAGGAGATTTATAACATATATGGCAAAACAACGTTTGCGGGGTCAGCTAGTGCTTAATATATAATTGTATATATCTTTAAGTTTTATTGCTTTATTAA
Source organism: Melitaea cinxia (assembly GCF_905220565.1). Lineage (NCBI taxonomy): Eukaryota > Metazoa > Arthropoda > Insecta > Lepidoptera > Nymphalidae > Melitaea > Melitaea cinxia. The sequence goes on along the minus strand of NC_059414.1, from coordinate 9,588,305 downwards.
TTAAAAGTTTCAATTCTAAATGACGGAATACACTATTCTTGGAAATAAACAACGAGTGTGCATTAGACCATACGACTGAAGTAAAACTTCCTTAGCAATAATCCTGCACAATAGGCCTGCACTCTCTTAGATATACGAAACGTAACTATGCTAAACGTAACGTAACGTAACTAGGCTACGAGAGAAAGAGAGAAAGAAAATGTGTGCTCGCACCTCTCTATCCTTACTCCGTACGCCTCGCCCTATCACACTTTTCGTAACGCTCTCGTCACGCATTCACCAGCGTATTTCCCAAGTCAAGCGTGCGTAAAGAAATTTTTCTTCAATAATGAAAAAAAAGCTAATTAATGTATATAATGTTTTTAAGGAACTTAAACATACTTGACATTTAAATAGTTAGAAATATAATAAACATTTATACTTTCACTCGTAAAATATATGAGATGAGATTAAAAAAATAGTAATATTGCTGTATCCACTATTAGGTACGATTAACACACTTAAAATGAGTTGAAACTCATTAAATATAAAAACAATTTAGGTGAAGAAGTGGTAGCTAACTTGAGTCGTATTTACTGCGTGTTTATCAATACATATAATAAAAATGTAACGGGTCGCTGTCCGTACATTTAAGATATATGAGAAAAAATATTATTGGGACCTTTATCAACGCAAACAGCACCCAAAACAATGATTGTCAGAATTTTTGTCTGTTTGTGCACGCTAATCTTAGATATATCTCAGATTTAGATGTGGTTTTTACTAATATAGTATGGCAAGCATTTAGTGTTTGTTTCATGTCAGCCGATTCGTAAATTAAAAAAATATGCCAATGTAGAGTATTACGTTGAACATAAAAAGTCGCTATGCCATGCGGACCCCCTTCCAACAAAAAAAGAATTATCAAAATCGGTACATCCAGTAGAAAGTTATTGCGAATTTTCGAGAGTTTCCCTCGATTTCTCTGGGATCCCTTCATCAGATCCTAGTTTCGTTATCATGGTACCAAACTAGGGATATCCCCTTTCCAACAAAAAAAGAATTATCAAAATCGGTACATCCAGCAGAAAGATATGCGGTATAATACAACGTAGGTCGACGAAAAAAGCGTCAAGTAAAAACGCATTATTAGATATAACTCGAAAAGTAGTTGTTAGATCTCAAATAAATTTAAATGAGACCAATTGGCACACACTACCTTTCGATTAAAAAAAAATTGTCGAAATCGGTCCACACGGTCAAAAGGTCTGATGTAACATACATTAAAAAAAATACAGTCGAATTGAGAACCTCCTCCTTTTTTGGAAGTCGGTTAAAAATTAAAAAGAAGAAACGTATGGATATTATTATCAATTAGTATCAATCGCCTTAACGACAATCCTTATATTATAATATTGATGACGTTTTAACACAAATGCAAAATGACAAAAGCATTGTAAAATAAACCTTGCCATCCATAATACATAAATGTTATCATATACTCGTATTTATGTTCTAAAATTTACTCTTCTTTACGAAAAAAAAAAAAAAAAACTAATATATACCAATAAATAAAATTGGATAGTCTGTTTGTAATATTAAAATAACCGCTTTTTACTAAATCCATATGGATGTATATATATGATGTGATACACGGTACATATACCAAAATAATATTCTTTACAATTTTTTTCGGTCTGTCTGTCTGTTTGTTTCGGCTAATCGGCTTGACCGATTTTAACAGGACTTTCACTGGCTGGTGTTGTAAGGAGTAACTTATGCTACTTTTATTTCGGAAATTTATTTATTCTACTTTTCTGCGAACTGAACAATAGCTTTTTGTTGAATTCCACGCGGACGAAGTCGCGGGCACAGCTAGTATTAAATAAAGTAACTATTACATATATTTTCAAGAAAATAATTCAAATTGGTGCTTAATAATAACATTTAAAATTATTATACGTATATCCAAAATCAAATATTCCACCGAATTCAAATCAAGCTGATTGCAATATGAAACGGTTACTCGTGAAGATGGTAAATCGATTACGCCTGCATTCGCCTGCGCCTGCGCAGATGCCTTTTAGGTTACTTAATTTCAATGCATACTTGTGTAGGAGTTCATTGTTATTTTCTAGTCATAGACATTTGAAAGCTACAGAGCTATATTGGTTTAGTATAATTATAAGTCATGATGATTAAATTGTTAAAACCGATTTATACTAGAAAGCTGACTTTATCAAATTCAAGGTAATTACCTAATATTCAATTTATTAAAAAATAAATAAATAACATTTAACATAAACACACGTTAAGGTAAGGTGGGCAACTTAATATATATGTTTTAGGCCGGCTAATTTAGATATTTTTTGCATATAAATAAATAAATATAAATTACACTCAAATTTGGGGTGAGTATCGAACACACAACCCTTGTAGCACACTGTCGACTGCGCCTATGGTGTTGTCAATGGTTAAGAATTAGAGACCATTTTACAAGCCCATTAAATTAAATTTATATCCAAATCTTCTGATAGCTTATTTATATTTAACACATTTCAGGTATAACGATGTATTTATTGTACAAGGTAATATTAAACATTTAAGTAGGTATTAGGTGTATCTATTATCATATATTCTCTTAGGACTTGACACTAGTCTACTGTCTAATCTATATACATACATACATACATATATATAAAAATCAATTGTTGTCCGTTTGTGTCGCTAAAACTCGAGAATGGCTGAACCGATTTGGCTAATTTTAATCATGAAATATTTGTGGAAGTTCAAGGAAGGTTTAAACGGGAAGAAACATAAATGATAAGTAACGGAAAATACTATAAACAACAATTTAATTTTCCAATATAAAATGTTTTAGCTGTGAAACATTTTATGTCTTTTGTAAAAAAAAAAAATGTCACATGGTTGGCAAATATTTATAGGTGCGTTCAGAAAGTGTTTTGTCCATATTTTTTACAAATAATATATAGGTGATACGAGGTCACCGGGTCAAAAAAATTAATACTTAAAATACATCGTGTTGAATTAATGATTAAACATGTTTTGACAGTTATAATTGTAGGGGCAAGTATATCTAACGTGTTACGTCATTCGAAATAATTAAAATCATTAAAGGCATCAAAAGAGTAAATAAAATTGATCTACAAAATGAGCCGTCATCTACCCACGCAAACCTATTTAAAGAAATTAATTTACCGCACTGTTGATAATAAGCCATTTAGTTCAAAAATTACATATCCGGAGTAAAAACAGACCATTTACCTTAAAGACACTCATAATTCTAGTAGCATTCAACGAACATACAACACAATTAATATGATCATACATCTATCTACTCTATAAAACAAAATTTTACCGCTATATGAGTTAAAGAAGTCTTAAACAACGGAGAGAGAACCTAAAATCCTTCACCGATGATTTCAAATAGGAATTTCAAATTGTACTCACTCGAAGAATACAAGCCAAACGAATTTTAACTTAGGGGTAATAAAATAAAGTTGACTTTGACTTGCTTCAAATGTTAAGTGTCTTAGATGGTGTGCAATGAAAAATCAATTTTATAATAATGAGATAGAGCTTTAATTAGTATGTATGCAGTGATATGTTTTAATAATAACCTGTTTGTGGACGCCGTGGGAACGGAGTCGGATATGCGAGGTAAAAATGGCTGTCGGAACAGTCTGCAATAGTCCAATTTCTGCCTTTTACTTAGATTGTTTGAGTATAAAAACTCGTTTAGGCATCTATCGGCGGATGTCGTTCTGTTTAGCGTATGCTATGTACTGTAGTGCTTAGATTTCATTTTTTTAGTACTATAGGAAGTTGGGGATTGAATAATTAAATCGATTGTAGGGCAAATCGTAACACAATTTAGTAATTATTACTTGTGACTTTTCCTCTATTTGTTAATTGTTAGATATTCGTCTTATGTTCTTCTAGCGATGTGTTACTAAATAACCAAAATAATGGAAATTTTAAATTAAAAATAAAAGAAAAATAAGGCGAAAAAAAAAACGTGCCACATCTTTTTGTTACAAAAAGCAAATTGTTTTGATACTGTACGAGTATATGTAAGGATATGTCATTGTTATGTGACAGTTTGAGAAATAAGTCTCTTAGAACATGATCTACTAGTAGTAACCGGATAATCGAAAAGATTTCCTAGCACGCTGTATATGGTAAAACTAATAGCGATATTGTTTATAGTGCAATAAGGAATTAATTTTTAACTTGAGATAATGTAAAATAAACAATACCAGAATCATACAAGCTATTAGAAACGATACAATTGGTAAATTTCAATTACGTGCATTTGATATTGTTCTTTCAACTTTTATGTTTTATTTTATTTTATTTGAGAGACAAGTTCTGTCCTATATGACAAGCATATTATCTCATCTCAGGGATGTCATACTTTTAATAAATAAATATTTATCAAATAAAAGAAGAATTTTTCAATTTGTACTCACAACAGAATAGATTGTGGCATAAAAAATTCTTAGTTTTAATAAATTAGTATAGATATTGACTGTAGGTACTTATTTTACCAGGAAAATTATATTTATGTAAACTATTTCATATCTTTCTTTAAATTAAGTGGAATATTAAATGCAGTTTTTTTTTTTTTTAATTCTCCTTGATTCTTATCAGAATAAATAGCGTAAACTAATAAAAGTAATTTAAGTCATTTGAGTGTAATATAACAATATTGTCAACTTTCTAATATATGTTTAGATACATAAAAAGTTTGTTATTGCAAAACAGTGAATCCAAAATAATGGATTCAATCAATATCTGTAGCCACTCCTCTACAAGTTTCGCACTAAGGAGGACACAAACTATAGGTAATATTAGGAAGTTAAGTGTCATACGTATTAGTTAGTGTTGTATTTCTATTTACGATTTATAGTTAAAAATGTATAAAAAGCAACTTTAAAGTATGAAAAAAATTATCCCTGGCGACAAAACGTCATAGAACTGACACTAGTTTTTTTTTTCTTTTTTAATTTAATTTAATATCATAAAGGCGGCATAAAAACAATCATATATGTATTACACAATAAAAACTGCGGTAAAAAACATTAGTCACCGCTTTAAAACATTGAGATTCCAAGACAATCACGAAGCCGTGAGAAATCGAGCCTTGTTTACCGATTTCAAAAAAGGAGGTGATTCGACTATATTTTTCAAATATTTTTTTATGTTTGTCACTTCATTATTTTTCAGTGGCTGTATTGATGTATTGTGATTTTGATAATCTTGTTTGAAAGAACTTTTCGTGTGTTACCATTTACGAGTACTTTTTGAGTAATCTATAATAATGTCTATTTTACGATACTTGTAATTTACTTTTTTTTTTTGTTTGAGTACAAACAATTTAATTCCAAAGAACTCGATCCAATGTCTAGATATTTTGAGGACAATATTTGAAAGTTAACTTGGTTTCGGGTCTCCATTGTCTAGCTTTCTAATTAGTTGTCATCATAGTTAAATATTATTTAAGTAGGTATTACAATAATAATTATAATTTTTTAACATACACGATCGTTTGTTCCTAAGGAAAGTAACATAAAGCTTGTGTCATAGGTAACAGCCGACAGTTATAGTTTTTTTTTTTTTTTTTTGATAAATGTATATAGAAATAATAGTTACTTATATGAATACAAATATTATATCCTACCTCGCAACCCGCGGAAAAGAAAGCAGATTAACTACAAACTGCGCCAACTTAGACTAGCTTTTCAATATTATATTTTTTTATATAGAATTATTATGTTATTTTTTAATTACTGACAGAAAAGCCAAAATTATCACACGTATCCGCAAACCCACATTGGAGCAGCGTGGTGGATTAAGCTCTGATCCTTCCCCTACACGGGGAAAGAGGTATATATCCAGCAGTGGAATATTACAGGTGAAAGGAAAGATCGCATAAAAATTAAATTGAAAAGTATTTAAAAATCAATAGTTAGACAAATTAACGGGGTATCACATATTTAAGTGTTCAAGTGACAAAAAAAAAAACTAAGTCTATTAAATCTCACACATAACATAGACTAACACGACCGTCGTATGCAAACAGGTGCTTAACTAAGTTTACTGACATCCGTGTCTTACCACGAATCCTAGTTCACTACTATTTCAGTACAATTGCTATCCATTGCGTATTCATTCAAAAATTACAATCCGTATATCAAAGAAAATTTTCAATGTATACATATTACTGTATTGAACATTAAGGCTATGTTTAAATGTGGTGCGTTTAGTTGCTCATGAGACGAGACGTCGCTGACTCATCGGAGGCTAAAGATACGTACGTGTATTTTGCTGTAAATGTCAAAAATTGGTGACAATTTAGATGTAATATATGTTAAGGTAAATGAAGACAAAAAATAGTTCAATAACCTGTATATTTTGAAGTATGTAATTTTTTTTAGATTTTCCTGGTGTTGGGATAAAAGTCTCTTCACTTACGAGTATGTTCCTTCTGCCATGTCTTTTAATATAGACAGTTGAATAGATTGAGTCTAATTAGTTCCAAAGCAGTTTTGAAAGTTAAAAATCAAACTTACCTAGAAATATCGGCGAATCTAAAACATAATATGCTATGAGAAATATCTAAATTCAGAACAAATTAATAGGTATGGATGTAGGTTGTTAATGGTTTGTAAATATGTAGTAATTTAAACAAGCGTCTAATGGGACGTATGAATATTTATGCTATAAAAATCTTAATTTGTAACTTTTCAATTTAAGTAAATAGGTAATTAAGGAAAACTTTCTTTTTTGTATACTTGTGACGTATTGATTAAATTTTTATCATGTTCAAAGATATGTTATTCGTACAACTTAAACTCTAAAACTTCGTTTAATTAGCAATCAAAAATGAAAAAAGAACTTTTCAACAGTAATCAAATGAACACGTATACACGACATAATCCCACGGTGGGAGATGTAGACAACCCAAAAGAAACATGTAGAGTTTATATATTTGTAGTGTTGTAAGAATGTAAAAACTTTAGTCTTAAATATGTACACTTATATAAATAAAATCAACAGTCAAATAAACGTAAATGTGACAACCCTGAGACTATGGTACGAAGCAGGATTTCGCGAAACTGCAAAGCCTTTGTGGAAGGTGGTATGCTTTTACCAAGTGCTGTTACAATACAATACCGGGCACCTAATACATTTCAATTGGTATGCTATGTGATTCTTGTCACCTTATTATAAATTACTAAACCCTAGTTATATAACTTGATAACTTATCTTTTAACACGTTACATAACTATCCACATTTAGTTTAAATGCATCACACTTAAAAATCTTATCTTAATTGTAGGCCTATAAAAACTCATTCGATACGACAATAAATTTAAAAAGGCTAATTTTTATTCGAATTTGAAAATCGAATAATAGAATATTACAAAATAATTGATAGATTAGTTTTATGGACGTTTTCCACGCGCCTCTATGATTCGCTATCCGTTTTAAGATCTATCAAAACTCGTTTTTTCGTATGAGATCTGAAAAAAAAATTAAATATTTTGACATCAATAAAAACTTGTGGGAATCTTTATTCAGAGGAATTGTATTTTTAAACGTTATTAATATATTAACTAAGTATTAAATTTTATATATTTTACACATTAACAAATATTGTGAGTTTAAAGACGATAAATCTTTTAAATGGCTATAAAATCTGTTGCTGACAAATGATTCCCTAGAAAATTTAAGATAACAATATATATACATATATTAAAAGCACCTACCTTAAGCTTTCACAAAATCCTACATTAAATTATTATGTTAATTTGTTATTAACTTATAATGCGGTTAAAATATAAAAAAGTATGATAGATTTTTATACAATTTTAATATTTCGAAAATATTTTTATTTCTAATAGTACTATAATTTTAATTTAATTATTAAACCTGAATAATATTTCTGATTATATTTTAATTTTTTTCTCATAGTAATTAAAAAAAACAATTAAGATGAATTCTACATTAGTACTATGTAAGTAGGATGACCTTGAAATTGAATTAAAAGCAAAACTAGCGTAATAAATGATATATTTTGCTATGAGTGATTTATTCTTGTTGCCAAATTATAAATATTTTACAATAATATATCAATAACTAATCACAATACAGCATTTAAATCACGGATAAATATAGTTAGTAATTTATTATCTATATCTATTATAAATATTTAAATCTTTTATTTAAGCTAGATCATACACAACTTAATCTAAATTAGTAGAAATTCATAATACAATTAAAGTCAAATGATCAAGATATAAAACAAAAAATACACTATCGTCAATTTTTGGAGAAACATCTTTGGGTGAATTTTATTTCAGCGAAATTTACATGTTTTTTATCTTTTGCGTAAAATTTTTAAAGATGTCGCACAAAATGATCAGAGATTCAATCCTATAATACAAAATATCTGATTCAAGGCGAAACATTTGAACCGCAAGACATTTTTACTATCTTACAGCTGGGCTAAGGCTTAAAGAAGTTTAGGTGGTGCGCTAGAGCGACCCCATCTCGCCCCACCCAGGCGGACGACTGTTCACACATGGTGGTTTTTTAGTCAGTTGGAGTATGACATAACCTCTGATGCCCCCGCGCCGGATGGTATCCATGATGGATTTTCCCCACGTAAAAAAAGGCTTAAAGAAGTTTAAGAAGAGGAAGTTAAAGACATCTCCACGTTTGTTGCTCACTTGCGGTATATATACCATTTACAAAATATGAAAATAATAAACCTTATTTGTAATAAATTCTATTCGTTACCGAATAAGCTACTTTAAACTCTGTTAAAGGAATTCTTTTATTGTAAATTTAAAATAGGTACCTATGTATGTCTATGCAATGTCTTTGTGTGTAATAAATAAAATAACAAATATTACATACACGTACGGTCATCTGTTGCTATGGTAAACAACTTAATGCTTGTGTTTCATGTAACAGCCGATTGGTATAGCTTTTTTTACTAATATAGATGTAAATAACCCATATATAAATTTATAAATACAAATATTACACTCAGACTCAGGCGGGGATCGGACCCGCAACACGCGGAGCAGAAAGCAGTACCAGAAGCCACCACAAACTGCGCCAACTGGCTAGATTGAATGAACATTTTACTTACGAAACATTTTTTTTTAAATATCATATCAAAAATCGTTCCAGCGGGGATCGAACCTGCATCTCCGACTGACCGGGTCGGTTTAGAATTTCCTAATGTGTGGGTTTTAACACAAAAATTAAATCGTACAAATTATATCTTACAAAATTAATATTTTATGTGCGGTATGAGAAGCAGCCTCCGAAACCTTCAATGTAGTTATTAGATAGTTAATTTGTTAATAAAATTTAGTTGTTATAAAATGATGTCGTTTTTTTATTTCGTCTTCGATTTTTTTTTAATTCAAAATTTTGTACAAATTCTTTACTGCCATATTTTTAACAGCTTGTACACACGTACACACGTACGTTACTTTTTTCTTTGCAAACAAATGTTTTTAGAAGTGAAAAGTAAAAAATGAGAAATTATAATACCAGCAAGACATTGCAATCACGAATATAAATTAAGTATATACAATTTTAACTAAATACATAGAATGAAGCTAAATGTACCATATATTGTTCAAGTGAATTTCTTTAAGTATAGGTTGGATTTTGATATGGTACATATTAGATACCAAGAAGATATTAGGAAATAGCTAAAATTGTTACGGCAGTTGACCTTTAAAAAGTACCTTTTTTTTAAATAAAGTTGGTAAGCTTTACGAGAGTACGCTGTAAGGTATTCTTATTATTTCGTGTAATTTATAGGACACATAATACCTCTCCATAGTATGATTAAAGTATGTCAAGAACCTTCAATGCTAAAATATAAACAGACGTATTAAATTACATTGTAATTTAACCTAAAACAGATAGAACATATTGTTTCTCAATATTTACGCACTATACCGAAATTACATCCGATATTATTTATAAATCATGCAATTATAATCCCAATATCAATTGAATAAATATGAGTATCGTATGAATGAACGTAAGCCAATAAATACGTGTGCGTTTTACCAATTTGATATAAGATAAACAGCAAATATTGAAGCACGTAATATACACCTAAGAAGCTGTGTAAAGATTTAACGGAATTATTATATTGACTTTGACTACTTATGATGCTTTAGATAGCTGAAGCTGGCTTTTAGGTAGACGATAGAGGTTATATAATTATACTATTAATATTATAAACTGCGAAATTTTATGAGAATGGAAAGATTGGTGTTTTTTACTCTTTAACGACGGTGATATTTGGTACGTAGGTAGTTGAAGAACCCAGAACAACACTCAGACTACTTTTTATTCAGTCAATTTCACGGAATCGGAAAATACGTGAGGAAAATCGCAAGTCGCGGGTTGTATTGTAGATGTAATTTTGCTGACTACGTTGAATTCCTGTCATAAGAAATTAGTTATCGTCCAGTTTGTAAAATCATCGTCGTGTATAATTCTAACAAATTAAACTATTGTTATAATATTTTAATTTAATGGCCATGTGAAGCGATGTAATTAAAGCTAGAATAAATGAAATAGTTTAATATGTCATAACGATTCTATTAAAATTACTTACATATGTAAATATACAATAGTTGAAATTTTTCAGTAATAATTACTGCATGTCATATAAGTTTTGGTTTGTTTGTGTGGGGTTCATCTCGTACTATTTCAATATTGGGCCGGTTATGGGTCAAACACAAAAACGTTAAAAAAAGTGTTCAGGCTACATAAACTATAGATATTAATTATTTTATTGTGCAGGGATTTTTTAAATTCAATGTTAAACTTTGGACGATCTGATGACTAAAATATTAATTTAAGGATCTCTTTTGAGCGAAAATGTCCCCTTCTGTGGACTGATCGGATAAGACGTCCTTCAGTTTGACAGTGATTTAAAAATATTTAAGGATCGATTATATCTTATTCGAATTAAACAAACATTTGGAAACTAAGCAACAAATTAAATATATGTTCTTTAAAAACTCATCGTTCCTAAATAACGGATAAAAACATATAAACGTGTTGTCCTGATATATATATTTGTAAGTGCTTAAATAAGGTTTATGTTATCAACTGTAGACAAGTAAGTCTTTTCTGTGGACAGATAAAAATAAAAACTGTGATTCTTAGCAACAATGTGTAAGACTGATCTGTATCCATATTATTAAGAATAATCAAAGAGTACATACACAAAGGCTGATTTTCAAAATGAAATTTGATGTTTTAATTTTAGGAAATTATGAATTACGCAATTTGTGTTTAACCCTTATGCTAACTTCTCTAGACGAATATAACCACGATAATATAACGTAATATGTAACTTTCCATACATACATTTCATTTGTTGTGTGGCTACGGCAGTAAAGAATATAGCCACCCCTCTCTCTTCCCGTGGGTGTCGTAAGAGACGACTAAGGAATAACACAGTTGCACTACCACCTTGGAACTTATAAGGCCGACCGATGGCAGAATAACCATCCACCTGCTGGTTTTGAAATACACAGGCCGAAGACGGGCAGCAGCGTCTTCGGTGCAACAAAGCCAGCCCTGCGGTCACCAAACCGCCTGCCCAGCGTGGTGACTATGAGCAACACTCACGAGTTCACGCCATTTTTGGCGCTAACGTGTGGAAGCTTATGTCCAGCAGTGGACTGTGATAGGCTGAAATGATGATGATGATGATGATGATGACGACACATACGTTTACATCAAAATTAAAGTAAGTCAACGGTCAGGTACGTAAAACTTGTAAACTTCAAATTAAAAAGTATTTTACTTCAATTAAAATTTCTGAAAACTTGAAATGACACAAACGAAAAGTCCATCAATTATAGAGAATCATTAAGAAAAATTAAAAAATTGTCTTGAACAAAGTCTTTTACCTCCGTATAGTCAGTTTGATTGATTTATGAAACTGAACAGACAGCTTGCAGTTTTACTAATGTGAACACGTCAGTAATTATTCTTTTTAAGCGTAATGGAGTCAAAATGTAATCAATATAAAACTAAATAATCAAACATGTTTCCTTCTCTCTATTTATCTTCACGTCTTAATCTTGAACATAAAGAAATTGGAACTGATTTTGATGTTATCAATAATTTAATTACTCTTAAATTAAAACATAATGCTATTTCATTGAAAGATATTTATAGATAAAATCTAATTTCCTAATGTTCTAATAATAAAATTACTATTTACAATATCCGCCGTTTTACCTGCGAAAGAGATTCCAGTATTGAATGATTTTATTATATTTAATATTTCCCATGTACCAGCTTAGGCAGGTTCAAAATAATATTACACTTAACATTATTTATTTGTTCATTTAATTTAACGGTTTTTAATAGTGTTAAAATAGCACATATGATTTCCCCAATATCACATAAATTGGAAAAGACACAAAAAAAATTTATCGGTCGAGAGTACACACTCAATGCAATCTCGAAGACAATATAAATAATAGGTATTTTATTAGAAACCTTAATCTAAAACAGTAAAATCATTACGATATGATAAACATATCCATATCTATAATATAAAAATGAGTCGCTGAATGTGTTGCTAAGCGCAAAACTCGAGAACGGTTGGACCGATTTCGCTAATTCTTTTTTTTAAATATTCCTTGAAGTACGAGGATGGTTCTTACGGAGAGAAAAATTCTAAAAAAAAAATTTAAATTTCCTGAAAAAGTCTAAAAAGTCAAAAGATTTGTGATAATACTTAAAAGTCAATTTGAACTTTAATACCATACGATAAAGTTTGTGTTAGGCGATACGAAGTTCGCCGGGTCAGCACGTTGTTAATAATTCTATATATGCACAGAAAATTTTACCAAAACAATCGTAATCTATATAACAATTAAACGTATTAATATTTAGCAGATGTCAAAAATGTATGTAATTCAGTTCTTAATATCGTTAAAGTTCAAATCTCGTACCGCGTTTTGTTTCCGTTAATCATTTAATATTTTATTCAGGAAGTAGCGCTGTGGGAAAAAACATATATATCGCCAAGTGATAAGAATCGAGTGAGCATCATGATTTATACATCCTCACATGTTGTCACTAGTAAAACTAAACATACTAAATCGCGTAATTACCTAGTTCGCCTTTATAAGTCTACATTCTGTTGTTTTAATTTATTATTCATAATGTTAAGGTAGTGTCACATTTTTTTAGACTGAAAATAATTTAAAAACTAACTAGATTTATATTATTATTAGGTATATTAAATTGCAACTGACGATTTTTTTTCTTAATCGACTATTAAAGTCGCAGTGACACTTTTAATTAGCAACTTTTTGATTAGTCAAGTCAATTAAGCTTATTAACCGAGTTCCGAAAAGAAGGAGGTTCTGAATTCGACTGTACTGTGTAGCTACGAGTACTGTGTGGCTACGGATACTGTGTGGCTACGGATACTGTGTGGCTACGGTACTAAAGAATATAGCCATCCCCTCTCTTCCTGTGGGTATCATAAGAGGCGACTAAGGGATAACACAGTTCCGCTACCACCTTGGAACTTAAGAAGCCGACCGGTGGCGGGATAAACATCCAACTGCTGGCTTTGCAATACACAGGCCGAAGACGGGCAGCAGCGTCTTCGGTGCGACAAAGCCAGCCCTGCGGTCACCAACCCGCCTGCCCAGCGTGGTGACTATGGGCAAGACACATGAGTTCACGTTGTTTTTGGCGTGAACTTGTGGAGGCCTATGTCCAGCAGTGGACTGTATAGGCTGTAATGACTAAATTCGACAGTATTTTTTTATGTATGTTACTGCAGAACTTTTGACTGGGTCGACCGATTTCGACGAATTTTTTTTTAATCGAAAGGTCCCATTTAAATTTATTTGAGATCTAACAACTACTTTTCGAGTGGTATCTAATAATGAGTTTTTAACCGACTTCGGTTCTCGGTGAGTTTCTCGATTCGAATGTATTTTTTTTGTGTATGTTACATTAGAACTTTTGACCGGGTGGACCGATTTCGACAATTTTTTTTTTTAATCGAAAGGTGGTATGTTAATTGGTCCCATTTAAATTTATTTCAGATTTAACAACTACTTTTCGAGTTATATCTAATAATGCGTTTTTACTTGACACTTTTTTCGTCGACCTACGTTGTATTATACCGTATAACTTTCTACTGGATGTACCGATTTTGATAATTCTTTTTTTGTTGGAAAGAGGATATCCCTAGTTTAGTACTATAATAAGGAAACCAGGATCTGATGATTGAATCCTAGAGAAATCGAGGGAAACTCTCGAAAATCCGCATAACTTTTTACTGGATGTACCTATTTTGATGATTTTTAATTTAATCGAAAGCTGATGTTTAGCATGTAGTCAAATTAAAATTTCACCGTGATCCGATTATAAGTTTGGGAGTAATCTTTGATAATGCGTATTTACTTGACTATTTTTTCTCTACCTACGTTGTATTACTTGTCGATATAATTGAAGTCGGTTTTTCTTCGTTTGCCTGCAAACACAATTATTTTGATGAACAATTTATTATATAGAGTGCACAATAGATTAAAAAAAACTTTCAAGTAAAATTCATAATATTAAAAAGACGCGAATAGAAATAGATGAAATATATATTGTTCACTTCAGCCTAATACAGTCCACTGTTAGACACAAGCCTCCACAAGTTCGCACCAAAAATGGGGTGAATTCTTGTGTTTTGCCCATAGTCACCAGCTGGGCAGGCGGGTTTGTAGGCAGGTTGTTAAGGTATTGTTTATATGCACAATATTTTTTTCATTATGCATCTTATGATTCTCAGAGATGTATTTAACTTGACTGAAGAATGTTTGGAAAATACAAAATTATAAATAAAGTAAATTAATTAAAGTGTTAAAATTGTGTACATAAAGTAATAAGTACATGTGTAGTCATAACCTTAGAAATATTTAATCTTAAAGGGTATATAAATATTTTTTAAGTATTTTATTTAGGAAAAATACTAAAAAATATAAAATCTGAATAAATATACCATTATAGCACATAATATATAGGTAAGCATAAAGGAATCACGTTATTTATTTAGTTATGATGTCAATATTTGTTAATTTATATATCCTTAATAAATAATGCATTTAACATTCTATAACCATAATCGAATATTAATTGACTTTAAAGTGGATTTATATTATTATTTTCAGTAACAGATTTACATCTTATTATAAAATAGACGAATTTGAGTGATATAAAGAAACAAACACCATATAAAACCACCATGTAAAACCAACCACGCATTGTAACGCGCGCGAGAAGCTTGCTCGCTTGATTCACAAATAACATACACGCAAACGCATGATGCAACTTAAAGCCACTCAAACCGCAGCTAAAGAAAATTGTTGTACCTAAAGCTAGTATACTCCAAAGAAAACAATGCATTTAGACATAATAAGATCGTGTGTGCACATACAACATCCCACATGTTCGATAGTAAATTGCACTTTTAAACGCGTTTAGCCTTTTTACATTAGGTAAACATAATATAAATCTTAAGAACACGCCAATTAATCTTCATTTTTTGCCTTTAAATGACTTTATACATAAAACTCGTGGAATATACAGTTTTGAGAGGAAATGGCACAAGTTTCATTGCCATGTAACAAATTCTATGTGTTTCATCGTTTTTAAAGTTAACTGCGCAAACCGGACCGCGTGTAACCGGAACTTTAAGAGTGTTAAATAGATCTTTTAATATGTGTAATAAAATTTTATACACACTTCACAGATAGCTACGGTTTTTCGAGTTACTAAATTAAATTGTTGTTTTATTACGATTTCTAAAACTATAATTGAAAAATAATTTTTAACAAAAAAAAACCGCCTTCAAAAAGGAAACTAAAAAGTGAAAAATAAATTTACTTAGTACAAAGTAATTCGTATTTTGATTTAGTTAATCAGAAATGATTAAATAAATATTTTATAATTTTGAAGTCGGTGCCAAGTAAAACAATAACTACTCTAGTATCTACTCATAAGTTGTATTCAGTTTTCTTTCATAATTTGTTTCATTGACTATTAGGTTGAATACTGTTATTATTCTGTTATTGTTTTGACATATCTAATAATATTTTTTGTACTTGTTTGTTGTGTGTCTGTTGTTTGTATTTGTTTTTGTAGCCAGGTTGTTGTAGTATTTACTTGGCACCAACTTCAAAATTATAAAATATTTATTTAATCATTTCTGATTAACTAAATCAAAATACGAATTACTTTGTACTAAGTAAATTTATTTTTCACTTTTTAGTTTCCTTTTTGAAGGCGGTTTTTTTTTTGTTAAAAATTATTTTATTTTACAATTTTTAGTGATGGGTACACCTAACAAGGATGCTTTTTCTCTTATGTCGAGGGTTCGGAAACATACACAATACACAAGCACAAACACCCAGATCATGACATACGTCTATATGGCCAATACAAAAGTCTGTCGTGCACGGGGATTGAACCCACTAACGCCAGCGCAACAGCCGGTGCTGTGACCGCTGCGCTAACGCGTCGACATACTATGAGTAAAGTTCGCTATCAGGTGTACGTAATAACACCCGGGACTGACAGCCTAGCGTGTTCTCCGAGGCTAGGTTGGGAGAACCACAAGGATTAACAACTAAACCGAAAATAAATATTTGTATAAACATAAATATCCACTCCGAGCTGGAATAGAACCCGCGACCGTTGGTGTTTAGGCGCCGCCGACACGGTACAGGCACCATTATATCAAAGCGGTCGTCAAACAGCAAAACGTAACTGCTGTAAATTGTTGAGAAATTCTCTCGAGTGTTTATGGGCTCCATCATCAAACCTGGTCCTGCGACACAGATGATCACACAACAGGTAATTGCTATAAATCGTTAAAAATTTCCCTCGACTATCTTTCGTCTCCATCATCAGACTTTAATGGCACTTGTAACTCATATAGGTGCAAAGTTCTCATCAATAGAAACGAATTAAGTTCAAACAGCCGGTAATTGCTATAAATCGTTAAAGAGTTCCCTCGACTAACTTTTGTCTCCATCATCAGACTGTAATGGCACTTATAACTCATACAGGTGCAAAGTTCTCATCAATAGAAACGAATTAAGTGCAAACAGCAGGTAATTGCTATAAGTCGTTGAAGAGTACCTTCGACTATCTTTCGTCTCCATCATCAGACTGAAATGGCACTTATAACTCATATATATGCAAAGTTATCATCAATAGAAACGAATTAAGTTCAAACAGCCGGTAATTGCTATAAATCGTTAAAGAGTTCCCTCGACTAACTTTTGTCTCCATCATCAGACTGTAATGGCACTTATAACTCATACAGGTGCAAAGTTCTCATCAATAGAAACGAATTAAGTTCAAAAAGCAGGTAATTGCTATAAATTGTTGAAGAGTTCCTTCGACTATCTTTCTTCTCCATCATCAGATCGACTCCAGACCTTTATTAAATAGTAGTGCTTTATAGTACTTAATGAAAACATGATTAAATTTACTAGTCACCCTTACGATTTTTGAAAGTTTCCCTCGATTTCTCTGGGATCCCATCATCAGATCCTG
The DNA here is from genome assembly GCF_905220565.1 of Melitaea cinxia. Taxonomy (NCBI): domain Eukaryota; kingdom Metazoa; phylum Arthropoda; class Insecta; order Lepidoptera; family Nymphalidae; genus Melitaea; species Melitaea cinxia. The sequence goes on along the minus strand of NC_059414.1, from coordinate 9,570,656 downwards.
GTTTCCTTATCATGGTACCAAACTATGAATATCTCCTTTCCAACAAAAAAAGAATTATCAAAATCGGTTCATAAACGAAGAAGTTATCTCCGAACATACATAAAAAAAAAAATATATATATATACGGTCGAATTGAGTAACCTCCTCCTTTTTTTGAAGTCGGTTAAAAAATAACTCACGCCTTATTTAGTGATAGGTATTAGTCATCGAATAACGAAAAACAGGATATTGTAAATTGATCCCAAGGAAGTACTTACTATCTACATACATTAATAATGCTAGAAATATAGATTATAATAACACTGTAACCATAAATATTTTGACTTATAAATAAAATAAGGTTCATAAAACACCCGAATATTTTTTAAATAAAAACCAATAAAATATTTAGTTTATTTTTACTTAACGTATTGGATTGTAATAGGAATAATTAACATACCTATAACTTACTATTTAATGAATAATTTAAACAAAAAAAAAACACAATACTGTTACTAGCTGTTACCTACAACTTCGTCTGAATTTGTGCGTAAAATATGAATTTAACATTAGCCTTAATGAGTGATGCCGAGTAATTTCTTTATACCTACTAGTTCGGTAGTACCTACGGGTTCGTGTTAGTACGGTATTATATCTATATCAATTTTCAATAAATTCCGTGGATTCACATAAAAAATTTACACAAAATTAATTGCATTTTATTAAATAATGCATATAAATTGAATTTTAATAATTGAAATCGCCGTACATTTGAAAACTATAACCGTAGCTACTATAATCAGTTATTCAATGCGCAAATTAGTTCTAAGGGGAAACTGACTTTTTTAGACTTTCTTCAAGGCAGTCTTATTGGGAGAGATAGTTGAAAATTTCATTGATTGTTGAATAGCATGTGTTCTTGAGACCGTCAAGATGAGAAAAGTCGCATATCTGGGACACGTGCTTAGGCACAATAGATACGAACTGTTACAACTCATCATGATGGAAAAAGTTGCTGGAAAACGAGGCGTAGGTCGCAAAAAAAGTCCTGGCTACGCAACATTCGCGAATGGACAGGCATCGCGAGTGCCGCCGAACTCTTTCGCCTCGCGAAGAATAAACCAGAGTATGCGAAGCTGAGTGCCAACTTTCGCTAGTCGGAGAGGCATCGCAAGCAGAAGAAAAATATGTTCTTAAATTAATTTTTAAAAATCTTTGCACCAAATTTTTTAAAAACACTTCAGCCATCGCCAAAGGTAACCAAGTAAACCGTCATAGATCACATAAAAAGTTTTTCCTTAAATCAAAATAATGTGTATATCAAAGTGATAAAGTAGGATATATTATGACCAACAAAGATTTTGTGGCTTTACCAAGAAGGCAGACAAACAGAAATATTAATTTTATTAATATATAATTTAATAAAACAAATAAGATAAGGATTATATAATAAAAAAATTCAATAAAATATATAATTATACGTACGATTATATTATGAGCTACTTGAAATTATTAGAATTAACTACAACTGACATATCTACATTATGTTAAAAATTATATTATTCGTAGTATACAAAAACATTCGAAACCTTTGAATGATTCGCGAAATTCTGTTTTATCTTTGTACCTACGTTCACGTCGGTGTATTGAAACGTAAAATTACTGTGAACACAGCTACGCAGGGTTGTCACTTGAAGTGATAATAATACAAGCCAAAAGTCGTATTTTACTATTTCATTTAATATGTAAGATTTTATTTTTGTGTTACCCACACATTAGGAATTCTAAACATTTTTGAATATCATATCAAAAATTGACCGTTCCAGCGGGGATCGAACCTGTGTCCCCGACTAACCGTGTCGGCGCTCTAGACAATTAAGCTAAGGAACGATGTACCCGTTAGATCGAAATTTTTGATATGATTTTATTTTCGGTTTAAGTGAACCGTGGCTATTAATTTATTTCTTCTAGTAGTTTATGATTCGTCTACCAATGTTTATTTATTGGACGACATATTATTTAATTTTATTTTATTCAGGAAACAAAGAACTACAACAACACTCATACAAGAAAAAGAAAAACATAAGTCAATCAAGTTTTCACTTAAAGATTATGGTACTATTGGAAGGATTTTGGCTGTGATGTGAATTACACGACGGTTGCTGACAAGCAAAATATTTGATGGGAACACAAGAAGGCTTCAGTGAAGCAGTGAACTTGTGATACGGTGAACCGAAACAAAGCTATCTTCAACAACAAACAATTAAATTTTTGTAATTTAAAAAAGAAATACAATAACTTATGACTGCGTTGGCGCAGCGGTTACAGCATTGTGTGTGTTAGCGGTCGCGGGTTCGAACCCCGCACACGACAAACATTAGTGCTGGCCATATAGATGTTTATCGTGACCTGAGCTTTTGGGCTTGGGTATTGTGTGTGTTTCCAGATCCTCGACACGGGAAGCAATCCTAATGGGGCCATTGACAGTGAAGTGTTTATTTACTTTATTTATTTGTAATTTTTTCTAACATAATAATATCTTATTTCTAAAAAAAATTAAAATTTAATCGATTAGAAAATTATCCTTAACAATATTTTAAAAAATAATAGTTACACTATCTAAAAATAACTTAAATTAAAAAATGCAGATAAAATTCTGTAAAGTACAAACCCTAATCGTCGGATATACATACTTTGTTACTTTAGGATAACCATTCTTTGCCGCGCTTAAAGGAAAGTTACTCGCCTTGAATATTACGCGCAGTCAGGTGTCCCGATACGATTTCTTTCAATAAAGAAATTTATCGTCACCTAGCTATTTTAGCTGCTAGCAGTAAACTGAATTGAATTTGAGGTATGCTGCTCTATATTATAATCTAAATTTTTACCTAATAGAGGATTCGACAATTTTATTATTTTTTATATTCATAAATACGTTTTATGTACGTACGATTGCCGGTGGTGGCTGGATGAGGATTGCGGAAAACCGGGAGGTGTGGCGCGAACTTGGGGAGGCCTATGTCCAGCATGGATGGGATAGGCTAAAGCCAAGTGTGAAGTCAAATAAGTTTTTTTTTATTGTTGTATAAAAGGTTTTTACTAGCTTTATATACTTATTTCTGCTATCTTTATAATATAACTAATAGCTAACCCGGCGAACTTTACGAAGTAGCCATTTTTTTTTTCGTGAATTTAGTGCGGTTTTTCGGAATGCATATTTCGGCAATAATTTTTATTTATATAAATTTTATTATTCGTATTTCAGTCCCTCCACAATTAAAACCGCTAAAAATCGAAAATTTCACCTATCAAACCATTTTACCTTCTTAAAGAAATACACTGACGTCAGAAGAAATACATACATAGGTGTCTTAAGATACACTCGCATTGTCCCAACATATTGAGGCATCTGCTTCAAGAATTCGCGAAAAGATCTTTGGAACACATGCGCATCTGTCGCTGACATTTGGTACGTGAAGAAAAAAAAATGTTCAAAAAAATTTTTACTAAAAATACTCATCTGTGCTTAAAAAAATCTCTTTCGTATGGCTTCATCAGTATTATAACCCAACTCTTGTATATGAAGCGGGTAAAATAGGTAAAGGTAATGGTAGTTAAGTTTATAAATCTCTCAACTCTTATATTTGAAACAAATAGGTTAGACTTATATTTACTTATGTTTAAAATGAAGCTGACCTGACAGACACTGTTGTAAGCTGTTTAGCGTAAACTTTGAGCGTTTTTCTTAAGTTTTCTTTAAGTTTTCTGAAATTTCACAGTTTTCTGTGAGGTTTTCTAAATATATTTTTTTCCGTAAGAACCTTCAACATAATGTCTACTTAGACAACTATAAATAGGGATTTGTTTTTATAGGTATATAAAGATAATAAAAACTCGCGCGCTTTTTTTATTGTAGTCTTAGAATTCTTAGACTTAGTTAGAGATAGGAATCTTTCCCCGTGTAGGAGAAGGATCAGAGCTTAATCCTTAATAACTAATTATCATATTAATTCTCTTTTAATTAATAAAAGAGAATTAATATGATAATTGGTTACTAATTTAAACATTAGTAGATAACATACGAATTTACTTATTATATAATAAATTAACAATTCAGTTAACAAAAAATAAGTCATTAATTAGCTGTCTGTGTATGAATTCAAGATGTTATCATCATATAGTTTTAGACAATGTGTTTATCTTTCACAGACTACACGTATACATACATATATAGTTATAGCAAAAAAACTTATTTTTATCTATCTATATAGATAATCTGATTTTTTAAATAATATCTAAAGAATCTTCGAAATTCCTTAATTGTCTCATTGTTAACTTAATTATGATAAATTAAAGAACACTTCTCACAAAGCGAGGTAATTATTACTTTAAATTATATAGTTATATAAGGTAAATTTTACGACCTTAATGTGTGCAGGAACGTCGCGTATTTTCTGAAACATCCTATCAAGTTGCTAATTCGACTGTGTTTTACGTGTAGGTAACAGATAAGTATTTACTGGACCGATTTTGGTGATCCTCTTCGATAGCCGAGGCTTGTGATGTGATCTCCTTTAAATTTGAGCTAGATTGTAACTCTAAAGAAGAAAAAGTAGTTCTCACGAATACTTTTTAATTATACTTAATAAAATGCGTATTACTTGGTCGATATAATTGACGTCGGTTTATTTCGTTTGCGAACGCACAAACAATTATTTTATTAACTTAATGAAATAAAAATCATCACATGTATTATGTAGTTTGTATTTGCCGCGGGCTTTATACGTTTATAATAGATGGCGGGATAGCCATCCAACTGCTGGCTTTGAAATACACAGGCCGAAGACGGGACTATGTGACGGGCCGTGACTATGAGCAACACACACGAGTTCACGCCATTATGGCGCGAACTTGTGGAGGCCTATGTCCAGCAGTGGACTGCGATAGGATGAAGTGATGATGATGATGATGAAAATATATTATAGTTTTAGTCAGTAGTGATAACAGTTGCAGCTTAGTGCGCCTCAACTATTCTATAATAAATTAGCAGATAAGTATTGTTAAAAAACTCAAGTAAGAGTATATTTACTTCTTTTTTTTTTCAAAAGTTGCATTGATGTGTATTACGAGTACATGTTTTTTTTTCTAATAATGGTTTTTTCCACATTTTATACTAGAAACACGCATTTAATTGCCTAAGTGAAGTAATTTATAGTCAATAAAAAAAACTACACGTGGTTACGACAGACTGATTTATATGAATTGAATATATAAAATTAAAAAAACATAACTTGAAACTGACAAAGTAAGATAAATACTCTAGTATAAAATGTTAATCGATGTGTTTTTAAAGTGTAAAACTTTTGATTACATTTATAAAATATATGTTATGATACATTAAAAATAATATTTGTACAATACCTTAGAAAATTTGATATAACCGACCATTTTTATATAAAACGATGCGATTATTATCAACTTTTAAATTAAAGGAATTTAAAATTTATCTCTGTCTCCATTTAGTTATCTATAGGAGATATTAACCTAGGCACGAATTAACTTTTATTATATTACTTATTTTTTCTCAAATCAAAGCCGACAATTTCATATTTACATATTGTTATAATTTTCAACGCCTTCTGTAACTATATTTAATTTCACTTTAAAATTTTACAGTTACTTCGTAAGATAGTTACTATTTACATTTGAAAGTACAAGGCCACCATTTACTTGGAGTGACCATGCCTGCAGACATCTGCAGCTTCCTACCTGGCGTCTCAAACTGCATATGTCTTCCTCAAGAAAAAAAAAAACATCACATAATGATACAAAAGTTACTCGAAACTGTGTGAAACACATCTGCTCTACGCTTTGCTATGACATGGTACTATTTTAAATCCCATTTTCAACAGTAAATCAACCTTATCATAAAACACAATAGGGCTTAAATTACTCAATTCTGGTATTTTCTCGGCGTTTTGGCACAAGTTTACATGTTTCTTCGTAAATGTTCGGGTATCTTCGGGCGCGTGTCGCGATGGCCATTTCGCTAAGTGCGCGATATTTTGGACCGCTATTTATAGGCAATATATTTTAAGATACGTTCAATGTAAGATCATTGTCATTTGCGTTAAATTCAAAGACTTTGAAGCCAGTACGAAACAAAAACATCAGATTTTATTCAGTGATGACAACTTTGTAACGTTTCTTTATTAATTTCGTAAATGTAGGTACATTTTTGTTTAGATATTTTAAAATTTCAATTAAAATCATCAAAATCTTGATCGATTATTAATCTCATATTTAATTTGTTCATAATAACGCAGAGGAATAATTATTAAGAGAAAAAACTAAGCTGTCGAATTTTTAGCATAGTAGATATTTTTTAAATTATTAATTACAATTTTACGTCCAAGGTACTTTCAAACACGTTGCGTTATATATTTTTAAACTATACATCATTACTTTCCTTAAAAACAAGAAAAAAACGCCTGGTGTATCCTAAGCAAAGGTGTTAGTATTTTTTATTTCGCCAAACATCTTCAAGGTTTCTCAGCGTACATCTGCCACATCTCCAAAACAAGGTATTTTTTAAAACACATCTGCATAATAAATTGATAGCAAAAAGTTGACCTACAAAATTAAAAAATCACCTCGAATGTTTTTTTCTTTTTTCTTTTTACATTTTAACTATGACTACAATTTTCGTTATGCGCCGGTACATGGGAGCTGCGATCGTAATCTAAAACTTATGACGTTGGAATAAGAAGAAATTATTTTTAAATTTCGAATGTTTGTATGCTTAGTAACATAAAGAAGTGCCAATTTCCGCTCGGATGTTGTATATCCGTTCATAAAAATCGGCAACGAATGATTAGTGTCGCATGTGCTTTTGTTTTTTCGTATTTTTAAAGATTTTTTTCTACTCATAATTTATTAAGTAACTTACACGCAGCTGGTGTTAAAATATTTTTTTTTAATTAATAACAGATTGCGATTGATGTATCGATACTTACAATTAGTATTCCGAATCGAGAAACGAATCAACAGCGACATGACGACAATTAACGTTTCAACATAAATAAATTTCTGAAATAAAAGTAGCCTATGCTACTCCTACTATATCAGCTATCTGCTAGTGAATGTACCGTCAAAATCGGTCCAGCCGTTTCAGAGATTAGCCGGACCAAACAGACAGAGAAAAAAAAAGACAGAGAAAAAGACAGAGAAATTGTAAAAGAATGTTATTTTGGTATATGTACCGTATATATGCATTTAGAAAAAAGCGGTTATTTTATTACAAACAGACACTCCAAATTTATTTATTGGTATATATTAAAAATATATAAACGAATATAAAATGTCGCTAAATGCATTTTCCATTTTGAAGAAGTTTTTATCACTTAGGATTGATGTGACGTGTGTTCTAGGCGATATACCAAAACAGTACCGTGCACAAACATTTTGTACTCGCTGTATCAACTTTGATGTTCCAGCAAGTAAACAAGTCTAGGTACTTCTGAATCTCTAAATTATATCTCTCTCTTGTCGGTCCCTCATGTTTGAGGATCGTGGTCAGCATCAGGGTTCCATCTGGAGCGGATGATGTGCCTCCACCGGTCTCTGTCCATGGCGTCTCTTACGACCGTGTATAACCTAGTGGCAGATGAGTTCTTGACTAAATTATATATGTAAACGAATATCTTCCGCACGAAAAGAGTATATATTTTTTTTATTAATAACTATATATATTTGCGTTGTGACAATTGGAGAAGAAGAAAAAGCACAGCATCGCACCGCAGCCCGTCTAACTTCTGTTAGGTAAGTAACTGTGATCCGTGCATTGCAAAGTAGAATTGAAACTTTCTATTTGTATTTTTAAAGAAAGTCACCTATCTCGGATGTTAACAACGGCGTAGCGGTAAGCACCTTGCTCGTTTCCGATATCCGATGTGATACAAATCATTCCCACACTCCTCTACACCTTTCTGAGACTTGTCAAATATAGAGACACTATTACCGCACCCTTAAATATGTATTACGTATGGTCCAAAGGAAATGCTTTAAGAAAATGCCAGTGTATTACTAACTTAACATTACCTATATATGATGTATACAGCTCTTTTTTCGTTTTCCTTCAGGTTTAGTATATAAGAAAAAAAAGATATATAAAAAAATGTTTATTACGAAATATGCCAGGTTAGCATTAGCTATTTTTAATTAATATTAATTAATTATAAATTAACAGTCAAATTATATATATTTTTTATGATACAATTATTTTTTATAACTGGTATACATTTTTATTATTAAATTTCATTACTGGTATATATTCTGTATAGTATCAGCTTTTTATTTTTCGTTTTTTTTTTGCGAGAAGGTTGTCTGGAAGAGATCGATTGTTCTTTAAGTGATAAGATGTAAAAGTGTAAGATGATAATGTGATTTTTTTTTGGTTTTCTTAATTTTGTAATGTACCTTTTTACTTAATAAAAAAGTATTATTTTTTGTATTTTTTGTGTATATATAATATATCTAATTATTTATTCTAGTACACAAACTGAGATTTTTTTATATAGTTTTTGTAGTCTTTTTATGTACTGAGTTGTAAAAACTAGTATTATATAACCGCATGTTGCATTCGATTATAATTGCGATAATTTGAACTTGTACATTTTTTAGGACTAATAAACAGAAAGTGTGCATTGTGTTAGCTTTCTATGTAATAAGAAGAACCTTCAAGTATAACTAAGAAAATGTTCTTTGTTTTTGTTTTCAGACGGCTAAGACGAGTAAGACGGTAACTAAAATATTAAAAACTTTTAAATAAATATATATACATTTTTCATAAAGCATACATACATTTTATTTAAAAAAAGAACGTTATTTTACGTATCACAATCCATTAACGTTTTTTTCTGTTTTTGCTTTTGTACAGCTTTTATAAAAGAAAAAAAGTAAACCGCTTGTCCCCTATAACATACGATCACAGGTGCGCACGCCTTCCAACCCGTTAGGTGCTCAGATATCATGACAATAAGATACGCCACATGCTCATCTTAAATCGCTCACAAAACTGGATCTTTACTTAATGCCAAGATTCACCTTTATGTATAAAAATATAACGGCTTCTATGTAATATATATTTTAATCTGAATTTGTCTTTTTTTTTAAAATTTCTTGGGATATTAAAGTATATAAATAAATACTGGATTCTACGTGACTTTTACCGCAATTAATATTTTGAAACTTAACAAAAAAATTTATACTATAATTAAATTTTTTGATTCACCCGAAAAATATTGTAAATTTGATTATTTAGAGACTAAGTGTTTAAAAACTACTTTTTGATGTTCTTAAAAAGTAGTATGTGTAACATTTATTGTTTTGAAATAATAGGGTATATTATGAGCAGAATCGACCTCGCGATGATTTTATTATATGAAGTACATATTATGTACATAAAGAAGAACTTACTTCAAAGCTACTTTTTTCACATATTATTATTTTCTTATACTATAACTATCGTGACATTCAATTCATTAACTTTTCAACAACATGAAGTCTTTTTTTGAAATGTTTATTTGTCATTTTATGTAAAAAAAAAACAAGTAAGCGAGCGATATATAGACACATAGATAGAGATAGTGTTCATGTTATTGTTACAACTAAGAAGAACACAAAATAAAACTAAATCTGACTGTTACAAAAATATCTTGCGTTTTATACGCAACGCAACGTCAAAAAAGCAAGACAATCGTAACAAGAGAAATAATTACCAATAAAGAGAATTTAGGTAACGAGGTAAAGCAAATACATAAACATTAGTGTGATCGAAATCGTGTTAGCTTTTTACTATCGCAGAGTTTGGACAATGTCTGATGAACAGATGGTTAGCTGAGATGCAAGACAGAGTTGGTTTTATATGGGTTCGCAAACTGATCAAAGTTATGAAGCATCTTGATCAGATTAAATTGATATTTCAGTTATCTGATTATATTATAATACTATTTAAATTATTTAAAATTATCTTTCCCAGAAAGACAATAAAAAAGGAAGAAAATAAAATCTCCCTGAACTATATATTCATGATTAAATGACTCCGTTGATGACATCTTAATAGAACGTTCTAAAATATTTTAAATATTTGATTTTCAAGAGCATTTTTTTTTTAATTTATCATAATTAAATTAATAAAACGACTATTAGCTTATATAAACTATAATTATTACCACTATATATCATAATAGTGTTTTAATGTTTTGTAATATGCCCAAAAGCCTGCTTTAATACAATTTTTTAAATTAAATTAGGTTGTGTCTATACCATTCTTACGTCAAAACTTTTGATTTTTCAGCGAACCATTTGCCATGCGTAACGTAACATACGTTTTATGCTTCTTTTTTAATGTTTACAATAAAAGTTTTTATTTGTTCTAATAATTAAAATGAGACTATTTAAAACTATTTTGCAAGCGTGGTCTATATAAAGAATATCTTATGTTTTAGTTTAGAAAATATATATTTTTAATTTTCATTTCTATATGACCAGTAATTAAATGCTGACTATGCACAAATGTTATCAGATGGTTATTATTTTTAAATAAATGTCCTTTTAATGTAAACAAATATAAAGTAAAACTAGTTTTTAATTGGTCTTTTAAAGACAGACTAGAAAATGTTGCAATTAATGTAAAATATTGTAATGTTTCTGTTGACAGCACACTATATGCATTATCATCCATCCACGAGTAGCCTCAAAATTGAGACTTACATAAAACATATATATTTAGAGGATAATATATTTATTGATAGCTCCTTATCTACTGACCCACTGTTGTGTACCGTAGATATGGATGATTGTTCACTTAGTGAGAAGATTTATTTAAAATAAATAAAATATTTTTTACATTATTATTAAGATTAAAATAATTTCATGATTTCAATAAACATTAACTTTCTAACTCTATTTAAGAAATAAATAAATTCGATAGGTGAATAGTACAATATGTATCTATGTTAATTCCAGTGTTTATAAAAAATACAACCAAATATGGAGACTCTACCAGTACAGAAAATTGATTATACAATACAAAGATTCACTGCTGAAGAAGTTTTGACCAAGATAGAGTCTTTAAAGAGAGAAAAAAGCAACGGTCCAGACGGCATACCAAACGAAGCCATTTCAACAGGAAAATCTCTTCTAGTACAACCTTTAACCGTCCTTTTCAATAAAATACTAAACGAAAGAAAAATTCCTATTGAATGGGTGAAATCAGATGTAGTGCTGTGTTATTTAAAAAAAACAGACACCAAGATGAACTAATCAGACGCGTAAACATAGCCTGGAATAAATTTTGGACCCTGAAAGTAATTCTTAAGTCAAATATGTCAATGAAGCTGAGGAAAATTGCGTTGGACTCTTATATTTTTTCTTCTGTCACCTACGCATCCCAAACATGAATTTTTAACAAATAAACCAGAAATAAAATATTAACAACTCAAAGAGCCATGGAACGGAACATTCTAAATTTAAAATTGAGACACAAAAAGAGAAACACGGATATAAGAAAAACAACAAATTTAATCGATGCTCTGGAAACTGTAAAAGACTGAAATGGAAGTGGGCCGACCATATCGCACGTATGAAAGAAGACAGGTGGGTGAAAAAGATTACATTCTGGAAAAGACCTATAAAGGCAAGAGAACCAAGGGTAGAGCGGCGCAAAGATGGCTCGATGAAATTTTGAAAACAGTGGGAAAAGAATGGACTAATAAAGCGCGTGACAGAATTAAGTGGAGACAAATGGAGGAGGCCTAAAGGCCTCCTCCATCAAGAGTAAACTCTTAGGTCCTTAATAAACAAAGAAATATTTTTAGTAATTATTAATAAAATTAAATTTAATCAAGGAATTTTGAAATTTAGTACGGAATTTTATGTATCTTTTTTGGTTTTTAATTTTATTTTATATATATGTACGATTTTATTTTTGTGTTACCCACACATTAGGAATTCTAAACATTTTTGAATATCATACCAAAAATTGACCGCTCCAGCGGAATTCGACATGGTCAGTCGGAGACGCGGGTTCGAATCCCGCTGGAGCGGTCAATTTTTGATATGATATTCAAAAATATTTTATATATATTGAAATCGTAGTATGATTAATCTAAAATTAACTTTTTATTGAAGGAAATAAAAAAGGCTTAATTATTGTTATTATTATATGAAAAAAAAACACTTTTTGCTTAGGACACCTTGTTCATTGAAGTAGATTACCATAATTTAACATATTTTAAATCGAACAATAATTACGAGTAGTAATATGCTACATTTTATATTAAGAGGCTATACAACGATCTCGCCATTTCATTATGAATTGCTTAATTGGCTAACATTATTAGTTTCAGCATTGCTCCTAGACGTCATAGTACAACGTTTTAAAGCCTTTAATCATCCTCAATAAAAAGACTTTTTAAGATTCCCTGGATTAAGTCGTTGTGATGAATATAAACGGTTCAATTTTATTGTATAAAATACTTGGTATACACAAACTACAGTAAAAAAGGTTAAAGTTTAAATTTAACAACTATTTAATACTGGCTGATCCAGCGATCTTCGTAACGCCATATCTCTTTTGTTTCCTTAAATATCGTTATATATATTTACATACTTTTTAAATTTTGTTTAATATAAACCTTGCCCTGGCAATTACGAATACAGATTTTAAAAAATCTAATTTAGTGAAGTCATTGGGAAGTTATGCGCATACATTTCGGCGATTTTTTTTAATTTATACAGATATACGTATATCACACACACACACACACACACACACACACACACACACACACACACACACACACACACACACACACACACGCGCGCGCGCGCGCGCGCGCGCGCACACACACACACACATATACACACACACACACACACACACACATACATCAGCCTATTGCAGTCCACCGCTGGACATAGGCATCCATAAGTTCGCGCCAAAAATCGCGTGAACTCATATGTTTTGCCCATAGTCACCATGCTAGGCAGGCGGCCGAAGACGCTACTTCCCGCTTTCGGCCTGTGAATTTCAAAGCCAAGCTGGATCATATATAGCATATATATACCAATATAATTTTATCAAGGCTTTTACCGAACACATCATACAATACGCCAGTTACGGATCTTAATGACAATCACTATAATTTACTACGAGAACGTACTTTCATGTTATCTAAACGAGTAATTAAAGGAATTAAGAGTGGACACTGGAGGGAAGAATTTAGGGTTCCGTCAATCTACACCTTTTCATCGGCAGGTGATATCTGTACGTTCATCTTTTTTTTTCGTTTTTTAATTAAAACCATCAAGGCGTCATGTGTCGCGATGTAATCGGTTGACAATGTTGAATGTACGGTGCGTAAGAGTGTAACGTTTATATTTATCCCTTTAATATTGCATTCAGAACAGTGGCGAATCGTAATTATAAATGTATTAAACATTTACTAATATACTAATCAAATCTATAAAATATGGGCCTTGTTTTTAACTAATATTTATTACTTTTCGCCAAAATATTTTTAAACAAAATAGAAATATAGCAATGAAAGCATGTATGCACATATAATAAGGTTATTTTCTGGAATAATTTACAAGTAATGTGACAATTGTCGTACAAAATGTTAGCAATTTTATTTAAAAAACAACTATCGCACATCAAACAATCGAATTGCCTTAAATCGTCGCTGCAAAGTATCGAGGACCGATGACATAAAAGTGTCTCGTTTCGAGCGAACTATTATAACCCGTATGGTTTACGATCGACGACCGCTCCTTGTGAAGCATATGCAGAATTGGCACGTGTCATTTGGCTGGCTAGTTTTGTTTATTTTTTAATTAATCAGCCAAATACTGAGCACAGCATCTGTGATGCTTATGAGCATGTTAAACAGTTGGTTGGCCGGTGAAAAATTAGCGGTATGTCTGTTTTTGCAAGTATCAATTCTAATTAACGTGAACAGTAATTAATGGCGTATAATATTTTATCGTGATTAATTTCGCTTATATCTCGTTTTATTTCACATAAATTGCTGGATCTCAAGAATGTAATCAATTATTGTTATTAGTTAATTATTAATATTAATTAAAATTTAAGATTGCTAATCGTGATATATATTTTATTTTTTTATAAAACATTCGCTACTTTTTTTTCTTAATCTCTAAAATATGGCCCTAGCATGTATTAAACACGTCTACTACACACCTACGAATAAATCTCATTGCATATTTATAATTTTATCTTGTTAATGTTACTTAAATGCTAATAAAAAAATTAATAGTACCTTTCTTTTACCGTTTTTAAGTAATTCCAAAATCTTCCAGAGCGGAGCAGTACGGCAGCTGTGCAACTCTAGTTTCTTCATAAAAATGTTAAGAATTTACTATAAGACCTTTATACATCAACGTTATATGTACATAAAATAAACGTTGGAATGAAACTTATGAGAAATTTAAAGCTTATTAATAATGTATTTATTTCGTTCTTCAATTAAAAGCGCAAAGTTGAGAGCTTAAATACTACTTTTTTTATTGTGACATGTATAAGTCCAGTAATATATAACATTTTTATTTTGCATATAACAATTACTTTATATAGATATAATAATTACTTTATATATTTATTTTTTATAAGATTGTTTGCAACCCCTAACCCTTAACCCTTAACCCTTTAACTATTTACACTTATTGCATCTGATTTCTAAACAAAAAAAAAAAAACCAAGCACGAAACATATTTGAAACTAAGTATTATAAAATAATGCAGTATAATTTTCACAAAAAAAATATGTTATTAAAACGATTTCAACATTTAAATAAATTACGGACAAAAAAGTTACACATTTTTCAATTATAGTGAGCAGTAAAGCCGGCCAGGTAGAGACCAGATGTTGAAAAGTTATAAATCTCCGGGTCCATTGTTTGAGGTCGCTCGGCCGTTTTTTAACAATTTAACAACAACTGGACACATGCCCGCAAGGGTTCAGCAGATGGTGAAACCCCATCTTAACACTTTGGATCATGAGATCGCGTTATATGTGAAGAAGAATATTCTCACTTATTACTTTAAATTTTACCTATTTATTATGAGTAGTTAGGCATTTGTAGCAATTTAACTGTGTTATAGAACAACATTTCTTCGAAAAGTTACAATTTATGAAGTTTAAAAGCTTTTAGCACTTTTCATTCTACGGGACTTACAGCGATTTTCATTTTGAAACTTCTAATATTTCGGCGACATTTCAAGCTCTGTAGAATCAAAAGTTTTCATACTTACCGTAAAAATTTAAAAACTTATTTTAACATTACAACAAATTATTTTGTATTTAAATCAAAACGAAAACGCCGTAAGCATAAAAGTTAGGAATACATTCGCGTTTGTAACATTAGCTTGATTACGTAACACCCATAAGCTACTTCAAAGTTAAATAAATCGCTTACAAAACTTAAGCTTTAAAAATTCTTCTAAATAATACTAATACTACTTGTAATAGTTAGTAATAGGTTTAATAGATTATTTATAAGTGATAGCAGGGTCAAAGGTTAAGAATAACATTATTGAGCCTAAGTTCAATCTGTAGATGTATTAATATTTTTATTCGAACGATGTTAGCGTGAAACGGTGGCATGAATACTAAATGTGTTTGGATAATCTTGTAACCTTTATAAAATGTTACGTAAAAGTATATGTTTACTGTTCATTAAAATTCATATTATGTGAAGTAGCGAGAAAATGACATAAAATGAATTTGATTTGATGACGATCCAGAGACAGATGTGACGGATATCTCATCTGACGAGTTTCAATCCGGCACCGATCAATATTGCGCTAATATACTCGACACAAAAATTTCACCTTTTGAAAGGTGGTAAAGGAAAACAGTGACAAAACCTGCATGACTTAAAATAAATTACGAAATATAATTCATAGCAGAACAGATGAGAC
This sequence comes from Melitaea cinxia, assembly GCF_905220565.1. Classification (NCBI taxonomy): domain Eukaryota; kingdom Metazoa; phylum Arthropoda; class Insecta; order Lepidoptera; family Nymphalidae; genus Melitaea; species Melitaea cinxia. Next base: position 9,554,672 of record NC_059414.1, on the reverse strand, counting down.
AGAATTGAGATCCATAGTATTCGTGAAATAAATAATTGTGTTTGCTCGTAAACGAAAAAAAAAACCGACTTCAATTACATCGACAAGTAATACAACGTAGATCGACGAAAAAATAGTCAAGCAACTACGCGTTATCAAAGATTACTCAAAAAGTAGTAATCAGATCTCGATAAAATTTATATGTGACCACATGATAAACATCAGCTTTCGATTAAATTAAAAATTATCAAAATCGGTACACCCAGTAAAAAGTTACTGCGGATTTTCGAGAGTTTCCCTCGATTTCTCTGGGATCCCATCATCAGATCCTGGTTTCCTTATCACGTTACCAAACTAGGGATATCCCCTTTCCAACAAAAAAAGAATTATCAAAATCGCGACATCCAGTAGAAAGTTATGCGGTATAATACAACGTAGGTCGACGAAAAAAGCGTCAAGTAAAAACGCATTATTAGATATAACTCGAAAAGTAGTTGTTAGATCTCAAATAAATTTAAATGGGACCAATTGGCACACACCACCTCTTGATTAAAATAAAATTTGTCGAAATCGGTCTACCCGGTCAAAAGTTCTGATGAGAACCTCCTCCTTTTTTGGAAGTCGGTTAAAAATATCGAAAATATGTAATAACATGACTGTTAGCCACTATAGCAGCCACAGCTATTAATTTGACACATTAAAAAATCTTAAGAAATGACATATAGAGATATCCATGTACATATAGAAACTTCGTATAATCTGTACGGATAAATAAAATTGGAGCGTCTGTTTGTAATATTAAAATAACCGCTTTTTACTAAATGCATATGGATGTATACACGGTACATAAACCAAAATAACATTTATTACAATTTTTGTCCGTCTGTCTGTCTGTCTGTTTGTTCCGGCTAATCTCTGAACTGGCTGGACTAATTTTGACGAGACTTTCACTGGCAGATAGCTGATGTAATAAGGAGTAACTTAGGCTACTTTTATTTTAGAAATTTATTTATCTTATAACTCTGCGAACAGAACAATATCTATTTTGTTAAATTCTACGCGGACAAAGTCGCGGGCACAGCTAGTATATACACTAAATTTTAAGTGTAGAGCCACAGTCTAAACTTGGTACAAGTAGAAAATGTAATGACAATAGTAAACAATCAAGTTTTCGTTCTTATAATTATTTGTGCGCGTAAACGAAAATGAAACCGACTTTAATTACATCGACAAGTAATACAACGTAGGTTGTACCGAACTTGGTTTAATTGAAATGAGATTACATGACAAGCACCACATTTCAATTACAAAGGAATCATCGAAATTGGTCCACCTAGTAAAAACTTCTGAGGTAACATACATTTAAAAAAATTGAATTGAGAACCTCGTCCTTTTCTTGAAGTTAGTTAAAAATGTTTACAGCAATGTTAGCGGTATTTTTCCGTTTAAATGCCATTCCGCTTCTCTGAAAATTCTTCCATCGTTCAATAAGATCGTTTTTTATTCGATCTATATAATAATATAATATATAATAATATACGATCTATATCTATATATCTTATTTTATTCGATATATAGATCGTATATTATTATTAAGTCTGTATTATTTAACTATTAGCAGATATAGGTGCTGTGTGGCTACGGCACTAAAGAATTTAGCCACCCCCACTCTCTTCCCGTGGGTGTCGTAAGAGGCGACTAAGGGATAACGCAGTTCCGCTACCACCTTGGAACTTAAGAAGCCGACCGATGGCGGGATAACCATCCAACTGCTGGCTTTGAAATACACAGGCCGAAGACGGGCAGCAGCGTCTTCGGTGCGACAAAGCCAGTACTGCGGTCACCAACCCGCCTGCCCAGCGTGGTGACTATGGGCAAAACACATGAGTTCACGTTATTTTTGGCGTAAACTTGTGGAGGCCTATGTCCAGCAGTGGACTGTATAGGCTGTAATGAATGAATGAATGAATGAATGAACAGATATAAAATTGATTTTGAATGAGCTATTTCAATATGTCTCTCAAGTTATATTTACAAAGACTCGAAGTCAAAACATATTTCGTCGGGTAATTTACGAAATGTAACAAAAGTGTGTCAAGAAAGTCTTCGATATTAATAATATACAATTTTTGTATTTATAAATAAATATTTGATATTATTAATAAACAATATAAAAAATAATAATCGACAGATTGAGGTCTTCCATTTATTTTTTTATTTATTATAGCCACAACGCCAGGTGATGTTTAAAAATATAATAATATTTTTTTTTATTTTATGATTGCTAATCATAATTAGGCTAATATTGTACTCGTGTTAAAGGTACCTATTTGTTTATACAAATTATATTCATTTTATAATTAAATTCACTTTCAATCGTCTGCAACCTTTACTAATTTCCTTTACCATTAAATTTATAGACGTTTGTATCAAATTTACAAAATGACTAATAATTTAAAATATATATTAAGATAATCTATGACATACAACATAAAAAATTAAAGATAAAATCTGACAATACAAAGAGATTCTATATTAGAAAAAAAAAGAAAAATTGATAAATTTAACAACAAAATGTAAGACATCGTGTATGATATCTGAAAATCGTTTTATTTATTAATGACAGAATGTAAGTAATTAAGATAATCTACGCCACATAGCTCCTCACACAAGGAACTATCACCGTATAACAATCTCGTGTCCAATCATAATTTTGGTTTATTCGATCATATCACGTTACAATTTTATGGTGCGCGGTCGTTTCTTGAATTTTAAAGATAAGCTTCAACATATTAATTCGTTTTCTATATACATTAATAAAATACCGCTAACATTAGTATTATATGAGTGTAAGTGTGTGTGTGTTTGTGTGCGTGTGTGTGTTTGTGTGCGTGTGTGTGTTTGTGTGTGTGTGTGTGTATGTGTGTGTGTATAAAATTAGATTAATATACAACTATATAACCTTAAGCTACTAATTACTTAAATTGTAATCTTCTGTAATAAATAATTTTACATGGCCAACGTCTCTTCTTCTTCACTACTACCACGAATAATTATTTACTTAGACAAATATTGCGATATAATTTATAATATATAACGTATACTGTTTATATTTTTTAAATGTCATAGATTATTAGTATTACTAACAAGATAAGATAATAATATGTAATGGTAATAAAATGTATGATAATAAAATGTATGTATGTATGTTTTTAAATTTATATCATTTACGATTTAAAAAAATACAAAACTTTCCAACTCAAGTAATTGATTATTATAAAAGACGCTCTATAACAGAAATCGAATCAATGATCAAAACATTCGAAACGTACAACAATATTGGAGGCATTGGATTGCCTAATTCCTTACCAAAAGCTGGATTAGGTAACAGCTCGGAATTCCATCCCTTCTAAGCCAGGCCGTCTGGCCGCGATGATCTTTGTACCTATAGATTGTAATGCATTTAACTCGGTAAACATTAGCTATACTACATTTTATACATAATATGTAAAATCTGTGAACTATTTGATCAAAATGTACATTCTCGAGGAAAAATTTTTTGTATTAGGTAGACATATCCCACTTAGTAATACTTTCAATTATTACAATGTAAGACTACATTGCTGTTTATATAGATTTTTAAAAGGGTTAAACCCAATATCGACTTTTTTTTAATTTTGAAACAGCGTAGAATCAACATTTTAGTAATACTTTTTTCCTGCTTTAGACGGTATAATAGACAAAATTCTAAAGAGTATCTTTGAAAAGTCAGTGCGTCATACAATGACCTATAAAATGTCACAAGAACGAGACCGCGCAAGCGCACAGGAGCTGCGCAGGAGTGCCACGATTCTGATCGGCCTTAAAGGTCGCTCAGCCGGATATTTGGAATTCTACTGACTGTCCCTAAACCTTAAACGTTTTTGATTAAATACTTTTTGAAAGTTTCGGACAGATGTTTTATACATATTTCTATGTAGGTTAGACTGTAGACGCTCCAAAGAACGAGGCGATCCAATGTTTATTGGAGATTACAGTCATTTTTAATACGTTGACAAATAACTTTCACCTTACCTACCGTAAAATAATATATTATTTTTGTTTATTGCCCTATAAAGCTATTAAGCTACAGTTAACTAATATATAAGGTTGAGTATATTAAATACATTAAATGAAGAGTAATACTTGTATACTTATTTTTTATTTATATAAAATGATAACAATAAAATTAATTAAAAATGTCAATACTAAACAAAGAATTGTACGTTCTACGTAACTGCAATTCAATAATTAAGAGTTGTAAGACACTGTCTCCCGTAAGCTCTTATTATCCATTTAATTATTTCGTAAGCAGTAAAATGCCTTATCATTGTACATATAAAATTATATTTATAATAAGAAACTATACTATACCCTGTTAAGACATACACAAAATAAACTAAAAACTTTGCCAATGTGACGTAAAATAAATATAATTTACCTTATTTTTATTTCAAATTACCTAATTTAACAAAAAATAACAGTTAACGGTACCGTCGTCGTAAAAGATGACATCAAGCCTATTTATAAATTCGTTAAAGTGAACATAATTTATTCAAAAGTTATCAAATGTATTCTAAAGACACACTTTCGATAGCCACCTGGTTGCTATTGCTATCTATTAATATATAGCATACGGGCGCGGGGACGTACACTCGACGACTGTAGTTAAACGCGTATGTTTTTTAATATATATATATATATTATAAATGTGTATTTAATTTTGACAAAAAATTACTACAGAATAAAAAAATCGCCAGCCCTGCGGTCACCAACCCGCCTGCCCAGCGTGGTGACTATGGGAAAAACGCATGAGTTCACGCCATTTTCGGCCCGAACTTGTAGATGCCTATGTCCAGTAGTGGACTGCGAAAGGCTGCTGTGATGAGAAAAATCGTTTGAGTTTTTATTAATACTCTTTTAATAAGAAAATTTAAAACTTGACTTACATCTAAATAAAAAGTTGAATCATAGCATAAATGGGTTGGTTATTTTCGTAATTCTTTTAAATTAATAAATCGTTACTTACTTTTAAATAAAAACATAATATTAAATATGAAACATAAATTTAATATTAAATAGGTATACATGTAAAATAATTTAATATCAACCTTATTATAAACTTATTAAAAAAGAAACGTTAATGTTGTAATATTGTTATTATTTTATATAATTAATTAGCTGTATATTGTAAGTATTGCTGAGTAACTTGAGCTAAATATATACTCGTGCAACCATAGTTTCATTATAATATTTTCTGTATGTCCATAGTTTAGTACCTCGACCTTACAGAAGATCACAGCAAAATAATACTGTTTTCAAGCAGTATTGTGTTCCTGTTGGTGAGTAAGGTGACCAGAGCTCCTAGGGGGATTGGGAGTTGGGTCGGTAACGCGCTTGCGATGGTTCTGGTGTTGCAGGCGTCTATAAGCTACGGCAATCGCTTACCATCAGGTGAGCCGTACGCTTGTTTGCCGACTTAGTGACATAAAATAAAAAAAAAACCACCTCTTCCTCTTTAGTAGTATAGTACAGTAAATAAAATTGACCTAAAACCGTTTTCAATGGAAATCTTCTTTTTTCACTCTCATAATTCTAACTAAAAACATCTCTTATACCGAGTGTACAAACTCGAAATATCGCAGTTGCAAGAACCGATAGTTCTAACTAAAAACATCTCTCGTACCGAGTGTACAAACTCGAGTCGCAGTTGCAAGAACCGTCTCTATCTTAAAGAGACACAGACGTTACGAATATAATTACTCGGGTATACTTAACACAATTGTGCAATAACGGTGTAATTGATACCGATTGGTTCGACGCCTCCACTTAATACCTTCTACTTAAATTACTTAATCATAATGATTGTTTAATTAATTAATATTGCGAAAGTACAAAAATTAAAATAATATACATAAGTGTATAGAGGTATGTAGGTATTTGTTTAAAAATGAATATAAATATAAATTGAATTAAATATTAACTTTAATAAACCTACGTCTTTGCAGTAATACAAACGTTTGCAAAATGTTACAACATAAAAAATGTGTAAATAAATAATGGAGATATTAAGATATAAAGTAATCTAAATTAATCAAAACAAAACTTAATTAATATATTGATAATTGATATATCTTACATGTCAACTAAAAGCTCTGTAAAACGTCATTCTCAGAGACAGTGTGCTTCAGCGTCAATGGTTTCAAACGATTTCGACGCCAATATTTTACTCATATAACGGACCTTAAAATGTTTCTTATGGAATTAGCTACAAAAAATAAAGTCAAAATGTACTTTCAAATTTTATGGTGCTATTAAATGTAAAGTTCTCACGGCAAGATCACAGCACACGTGTAGACGTTAAAGATTTAATTTTGTAAAGAAGAATAGAATAAAATCAAGAAAACTGCAACATTTGGCGAATATTACACGGAAAAGAAAAAACAAAGCATTATTTAAAATCATAAAACACGTGCAACATCAATATAGTTAAGAATGTTCTTACAATAATGTATTATCAGGTAAATAAGCAAACAAAAGGTAAAACTACATCTGGTACAGACAAGCTTAATTACTAACATCTGTTTAGTGATTCGTGATTGTTCTTGTAACTTTTGAAATGAGCGCTCAATGCTGTATGTTTAGATGTTTCCCGAACTTTCGATGGTCCACTTTTTATTATACTGAACATCATGACTCAGACTATAAATATGACGGAAACGGAACATGATGAAATTTTCTTAAAATGTATTTAACAAGAATTTGCAACTGCGAGAAAAAATATTTTCCTAAACCAGCTTTAAAAGCCTACACATATATTGTATGGGTGAGTTTCTAATAAAAAAAAAACTAGTCGACCTGGAGTTCTCCTTTCAAATTTAGAGGAAAAGTAATGACCTTTATTCCTTTACTAATTGAATTTGCAGACTCTGCACCGTCAAAGATAACAAGTATAAGCAGAATTGCCTTAGCGGAATTTTAATGGCAACTAAATAAACCTTTAAATATCCCATATAATTATTACAACCGTGACCGCGAATTTTCCTGTTTTCAACGGTTACAATCAAAGATTACAGTAAATATGCAAATCATGAGCGGCAGTTAGAATTCTAACAGTTCAGCGCATGTGCAGAGGCATCACGATTCACGATCTCAAGAATTATAACTCATTCCTGACTCATGCGCCGCGGTGTCATGGGAAATGAATCATAGGAACAGGTTACCAATTTTAGGGTCACTCATTACCTGGTTGTTACTTGCCATTAGTAATCTAACGTTAAGACCTCGATAAATTATTGCTGAAGAAGCGGCAACGATGAATTATTAGCCACATTCTTCTTTTAAAGTAGGTAACAATTATTATGTATATATTAGCTGACCCCCTTAATATCCTCATAATCCCCCCTTTATAACTAAGGGGCGTGAAAAATAGATGTTGGCCGATTCTCAGACCTACCCGATATGCCACCAAAATTTCATAAAAATCGGTCCTCCCGTTTCGGAGGAGTACTTAAACTAACATTGTTACACAAGAATTTTATATATAAGTAATAACACAATAACACAATCATAACTAACTGTTTCAGAAGTGTTATTGGAGGGCTGCATTCTGCTGCTTATAAAACTTTGAAAGCTTGTTCCATTCTCAAAACAAGAGTTCAACGATCGCAGAAGACAATTTACTACGATTTATTCGTAAAACTTTGATATTTTTTAAAAATAATGTTATGCGATATGTTTATCTTGGAAATTTTTGTACTAAAACTATATTGCTATGTATTAATTTTTAATTCTATTAAATCTGTGTAAACGGAAAAAGGTCCTGCTTAACGGTACGATCTCGCTTTCCAATGAAGATGGGTACGACGCTAGTTAATACAGCATTCCGCGCGTGGCGTGCTATTCGCCACGGACGGCGTGCATCTGTGAAGTGGCATTACGGACGTCTTCATAGATGCTACGAGACATGTGTACGAACACATTGTTATGTGTATACTTTAAATCATTTGAGGCTACGAAAAACTTTCTAAACGTAATGTAAATACAAGCATATTTTTTATTTGAAATTAATAAATTAATTTTAAATTCCTTGTTACTAAAACAAATTAGTTTTGAGAAAGTAAATAAGGAAAGCAATTATTAATAATCAGTATCTCAATAAAAACATTATTCTGTTTTTCTTTGAAGTAAAAGCGTAGATGGAGTTACTTAATAGGCCTTATAATCTGAATAACTTTTACCACGAGTATAACAAAAAAAAAACCTAGTTTCCCAATACCTCCTCCAAAAACGTCGACTATTCTTCGTATCAAATGTATAAGTAAGTGAATAGCTATAATGATACGTCCCACCCGTAAGCTCTAGGTCGCAGGCCATGTGCTCAAAGGTCGCACGCACACAGACAGACACGGGTACAAGCGACGACAAACTTGTATACAGTGTACTACTGCGACTAGATGAATTATTGGTGAATGTGGTCTTTCTTTACGACAAAAAAATGATTATCATTAATAACGATACCAAAAGAAATCGTAACTACTTTTTACTATTTATAAAAATACGGTAATAACTACATAAATTCTTACTTTTTTAACAATCGAAAATCAAATTTTAAAATATTTAAAAATTACTGAAAAGTAACAAAATATAGGTATATATTTTTATTGAAACTACAAAAACCGTTATAAAAATATAAACCAAAAATGCAAGTGGTGCGCACACTTTTATTAAAACCTTTATTATAAAATATCTAAGCTTACCTTAATATATGAACAGAATACAACATTCACGTAGGTATATTAAATCTCAGAAACATGTTCGAGAAAGTGTTAATTTATTTTATTCCGTGTCATTAATTCCATGCGGTGTTATTTACCGTATTAAATTTACACGTTACTTCATTTATTATATAACTGGCACAATAGCATTATCTTGTTCAAAGTAGTACTATCATTAGTATTATGAGACTGGTTTTAATGTTACTGTAAACTATGTAGGATATAGAATGGAATTTTTACTAACATTATGAAGCTGAAAAATTAGTTCGTTTATTTACCAACGACAGCACTGCTAATCAAATTTTAAAAGTAAATTTTGCTAAAAACTTCAATTTATTTAGTAAGGTTAATCATTATCATCCAACGAATAATTGGAGGAAAAAGAGTAACTTCAATTATTGAAGAAGATGCGAGATATAAGATTTATTATTTTTTGAAGTTACGATTATACTATACTAGCTGGCCTGGCGAACATCGTACCGCCTTATTTCTATTTCGTGAATGTATTAATTATTTATATCGAAATAAAATATAGCCTATCTTTCAAGTTCGATCAAACTGCACACGGTGTGCAAATTTTATTAAAATCGGTAAAGTTAGGAGTCAATCGCGGACAAACAACGTGACGCGTAATTAATATATATTAAGATTTACAGCGTTGGTAGCATATGCGATGTGTTGATAAGAATTTATAGCCGGAACAGATATTATTAGTGACTCGAAATATATATTTAGTTTGTTTAATATAATGTGAATAAATTAAAACTAACTTTTTTCAATAAGTGTACACATAACAGACCGCCACAAGTTCAAGCTCGAAGCTTTCTATGATATTCTTAAAAGGCAAGAAACCCTTTCATTTTGACTTTGAAAAGCAAAATCTTGTCCAATAAAGCGCATAGCGGTTCCTACATATTTGCAACGGTATTTAAGATTGAAGATTTGATGGTATTGGTATTTGTACATTTTTTAAATACGCATAATAATGACTCTACTTACTGTAATCTAATGCTGTAAATAAAAAGTGATTGAGTATTTGTTTAAGCATCTTACGACCTTCTTGATTTATTGAGTGATTCAAAACTATACTGTGTGTTAAAAAGTAAATAGTATATGGAGGATAACTATAGAGCGAAGAAGTAACCATAAACATATTACAAAATTATGTATTTTTTAATTATATTTATTAAATTAAATATATTTATTGTTTTGGGTTTGTAACATTCTCCTTCTGAATGCCATACAAAATAGCAAAATGTTATTAAACTTTATAAGTCAATAAATTACTGAGATGATATGTCGGGTGAGAAATGATACAAGTTATATATAAATATGTATATCGATATGAACAAAAAACTTTGTTGTGTGGTTCAAACATGATGAATAATTAATGAAACGAATTAAATAATTAATGAAATAGTAAAATTTACGGCAAGTCACAAGTCTAGTTACAAATTTTAACGATACTAGTGGTCGTCCAGTGGTCGGAATTCGACCATAATTTAAGCACAGAATTTAACAATAAACAAAATAGTATATATGCGTGTGTGTGTGTGTGTGTCAAATACATGGTAGTGTGTGCAATTATTTTTTTTTTGATTTAATGTACTTTTTATGCATAATTTTAAAAAAATATTAGCATTCTGCACTCCTTCTCTATATCCGCACAAATGTCGTAAAAAGGGATACAAACTTTTTGGTTCACGTATTAATTTTAATTACTATATATCTATACAAAAATTATAGGGGGGAAAGATTTTATTTTTCTTTTGTTTTTAATGGATAAGCTCCAATTATTGAATGAAAAAATTGTATTATCCACGCGAGCGAAGCCGCGGGCGTAATGCTGATATTTTAAATATATGAGATCAGTAACTTACCGAAGAACATTATAAGAAAGATATGAATTTATTTACTTTAAAAATATACGTACATAAAAAGAAATAAACACCAAATACTGGATCTATTGATCCTTTTTTCACTTGCTGTTAATAACGCTAATGGAATTGATCTGTTTCTAAAAAAAAACCATCAATCTGGTTTTTGTTAATTAATTTTAATAAAGTCGAATTCGATGGAACACATTTGCGACCGTTACGGACTAATAATTGAGATACCATAATACGATTGCAAAATCATTGAAATTTATATAATCGTTTAACCTGATTACTATTCAATTAATTAATTTAAATAGTGGGTTTATCTATTGCTTTTACTGTTTACATTACAAGTGATTCTCATGGAATAGTGAGAAGAGGAAATTGTAAATGAAAAACATTTTAATAATATACTGTTTTTATTACCTACGATACTTTAAGATTTCAATTTTGTATTCGATTATAAGCAGATAGCATTAAATGGTTCAATATTTATATTAAGAGTGTATAGAATGAAACTAGTTTTGTCTTATATTATAAACTAGCTGACCCGGCGAGCTTCGTATCGCCTAACACAAACTTTATCGTATGGTATTAAAGTTCAAATTGACTTTTAAGTATTATCACAAATCTTTTGTATGGGAGTATAGAAAAGTGTTGTTTTTAGACTTTTTCAGGAAATTTAAATTTTTTTTTTTAGAATTTTTCTCTCTGTAAGAACCATCCTCGTACTTCAAGGAATATTTAAAAAAAAAGAATTAGCGAAATCGGTCCAACCGTTCTCGAGTTTTGCGCTTAGCAACACATTCAGCGACTCATTTTTATATTATAGATATGATGTCAATGTTAATAAAAATGAATTTACCTGAACAAAGATTCCAGTTGATAAAAACTAACTGAAACATTGACAAACGTTTTTAACACAATTTTGCTTAACTCTAGAGAAAATCAACAATGAAAACGTTGAAATTATTCTTATTCCTGAGTTTTTTTTAAATTGGTTTTTCTTAAAAACATCAAATATACTATCTATATCACTCAAAGTTTTTTTTTAGCTAGTATTTTTATTAACTAAAAGAAAATAAATAATAGAGTGACAGACGGATAAAATTTTATTTATATATTAATATAAGTGATACATCAATTTCACTTTTAATTTCGCTGACTTGTTAATTCGATTGTTTTTAATCGTCGAATTAAATGAAATCCGGTCGGTGGGTTTGTAAACATAATAGGTACTTAGTAACATTCAAACATTTTTTATTAACAATATCAATGAATATAATTATCCTTTTGATCGAAGCGTCCGACTCACTAAACTGTTATGTAGATAATAATTTACCGTTTTACACGAAGTATTTCGTAATAATTTATACTTGAAAAAAAAAATGCTTTCTTAACTAGACGGGTCACGCGGTGCTACCAGTAGTATCAAAATGTTTTTTTCCATTTCTACGAAATTACAATTTTTTTACAACCAAACACAGTTTTTTTAAATAGCTTACTAATTTAGTCTTTTGGTTCTAAACTAATAATGTTAAACTACTATGTTCTAAAAGTAAGTACTGAAACTTCGTCTGTTCGCTTCTCTGTTCAATCTCGATGTTGTCAAAAAAAGCTATAAGTTTAGAAGACTTACAATATATATTAAAATATATTTTATAGCGTTGAGCTAAATCTTAAATATATATATATATATATATATATATATATATATATATATATAAACTTACTTTAAATTTTTTGTATTATTTCTAATTCGGCGGCCAATTTTTGATATTACCGTGTTTTTTTTATATTAACACGTTAACATATAAAACACTTTCCCCATTGTATAATTATATTATATATTTTTTATTTATTAATCCATTAATAATACTTAATTTATGAACTAGAATATTAACAAGCACATTTTCATTTTAACCGTAAATTTTTGCCAAAATTAATAAATAAACAAAGCTGTTTGACATTTAATGCGAATTCTATTTAATCAATTAATCTAGGTTAATTTGTTTTACTTGTTTAACTTTCTAACAATTAAAGAAACATAAAGTATTTAAATAAAGGGCTGATGTAAAATATTTTATAACGGATTATTAAAATTGATTACGTATAATTTTTTTGCGGAAGTAGTAACTAAAACAGCAAAATTTGAATTATTTTGTCGAAAAATATATTTGTGTTGCAAAACGAAATATACTAGGTATACAAGTTAAAAAAAAAACCTGTAGAAATAAAAACAAAATCATTGCGAAAATAAATTCGAAAAACGTAATAGTAGCTTCACTTATAATAATTTATATATAATGTGTATATACTTATTATGTGTATATATAATGTGTGGCAACTACGTCTATTATCTACGTGCTTGCTTTACTATAGTATTTGTCATTTCATTACCTTAAAACTGTTTATATTTATTCAGCAATGAACAAACTTAAGGTGTTTTTAACGTTCGTTCAAGACAGATGAAAGTATAAAACATAGTTTAGGCATTATTTTAAACATTGTTTTCTCGTTTTTCAACCGCTATGATGTAACTTTCGTGTATGTCACTTTTTTTTAATTAGAGGAATAAAATATCTTCTATAATATAAAAATGAGTCGCTGAATGTGTTGCTAAGCGCAAAACTCGAGAACGGTTGGACCGATTTCGCTAATTCTTTTTTTTAAATATTCCTTGAAGTACTAGGATGGTTCTTATGGAGTGAAAAATTCTAAAAAAAAATTTTTATAAAATTAAAGAATCGACTGTTAGGCGATACGAAGTTTGCCGGGTCAGCTAGTTATAAATAAATATGCTTTGCTGTTGTAAGTCACTCGTCTTCAATCTTGGCTTAGACATTTAAATTCCAAAACTCCAATCACCTTACACATAAGTACTTACTGAATTACATAAGCGAAAAAATAACTCCCATCTGTCACGTTTGTTACGCTAAAATGGAACTTAGGTTACAGTCTTAACATCTACAATAGCATGCATTGATACAAAATTTACATAGCACAATATGTCGAACGCTGATTTCGATCCTGTATCCAATATATTAGCGGTCACAAAATCACCTGTTGCTCTCCGCACCTGTTCAACAATCACATCTGACGGGAAATCTCAGGGGATAATTTACCCTAACATCTTTGGCATAAAGTCTAGATTTGTTTTAAGACAAAAATGTAACTTTTTCGTCGATCAGCCGGCCAAACAAGTTAAAAAGTTTTGGACAGTTGTTTGAGAAAAAGATATGGTTATAAAGTGTACATCGTTGATGCGTATACGCATTGGGGTATGATATTATCAGGTTAGTGAGATGATTTGGTCGCTATTTACGGTTCATTTTAATAAATAGATTTGTTATTTTTTATAAATATATATGTATGCTATGTACATACATGTTATCGATTGAATGTCATTAAACGTTCCACGTTAAGAGACCCTTCGAAAAGTACTCCTAAAAAACCAATTTTGTTCCATTTAGTTTGTTGGTATCTTGGTGTCGATACATAATTTAAATGTACAAAATGAGTCTTTGTTTATTTGTTTTGCAAAGCTTTTTGAATAAAATTCGTCAATTCTCTTGAAGTTGGCAATTATTTCAATATAAAAATGTAAATGTGTCTTATTCAAAAGCTCTCTAGGAAGCTGAAGATTTATTGTGCATATAGATTATTCAATATTTAGTATTTACACGAAATCGTAACAAACACCCATTAAAATATTAATCCTCGTAAGCTTAAGTATTAGTAATATTAATATTCTACTATTCTAATAGTTATAGTGTATGTTCAAGAGGATACATTATTTTATAGATGATTTCTTTAATAATGTCAAATAATATACGGCTGAGATCGGCCGAGCATCCTTCCTCTTGTCCATATTTGTTGACTTTCGCTTGCTTTCAAAGTTATCTTATTGAAATCTACAATTTCTAAAGCCGCTTTAAGCGGATAATGTAGAATTTACTGTTTTCCTTTCTACATAGTTTCATAACATAACAACCTCTTCATCCTTTTTCCTTTTTATTACGACGATATTTTTTTTTCTCTTGCTTCGATTTTTTTTTTTTGTTTATTAAAGGTTATTAAAATTTATACTTTTTTATCTTTATTAAAATACAACATTTTAAATATCTACCCACTTAATTCTTAGCCCTCTTAATTATTAGTTTCAATTTTATTACTACGATGAAAGCTATTTTGTGTTGTAAGAATTAAAAATGTTTAATTATTATCTTCGTATTATTTGTACATAGCGTTAAATTAATTTAAAAGTCATTAAGTACAAAGTAATAAATCAACAAAAATCATTTTCGTATAAATTCGACGTTCAAAACTATAATAAATCTATATCATCTCTTGCGCAGGCACGTCAAATATTATCACGTTCCCATATTAATTTAGAACATAATGATAATCATTAATTACTTAATTTCAAACCCACCCACTTTAAGGCACGAATTTTCTTGCAATATAATAAATCTTGTGTCAACGAGACTAAATGAAAAACGCCACAATACATCACAAGGCAAATCGAGACTAAACTTAAGATAATTTTAACAACGTGGAAACAAAATATAAATAAAGTGAAGAGCGTTTGCAAAAATCAACTTCTTTTAAATGAAAACATACCACGCTGAGAGTAATTTAGTTCATTTATTTCGGGCGTTTTCATCACACAATCACAATTTACTAAACCTTTGACGTATATACCATTTGACGTACACAGCTTAAGATTCGAGCCCAAGGTGTCTTCATAAGTAGCTAGTAACAAAGTATCCAAGATCATTGGAATCGAAGTGAATCATTCTGGCACTAGAAGATCAATGTCAAAAAGAAATTAAGAGATATATTATAATATCATGAAATAATTATAACATAGTATCTTCAAAACAAATGGCTTGATTGATTAATGGGTTATTCATGGGAATATATATTTTATTTCTGATATGAAAATTCAATAAACAAAAAACGCTCTTTTGTAGTTTATGAGAAATTACTTAAAATAACTTAAAGATACATATAATATTTAATATTTCCTCGTAGAAATTATATGTTTTGACTATTATGTTATTAAGGTAATTCTCTAATGTAAAATGTAGTAATGTATTCACGATTATCATCAAAACCTTGATAACAATTGAGTCTGACCTGAATTCCTTTCGAAGGTAAAATCGCTACAAATAAAATAACAAATATTAATAAATATTTGTAATACTATACTAAAGCTTTTATAAAAAAAAAAAGTTAATTTTAAACACGGTAGTGCATGTAAAATCGAATGGAAAGACTAGTAAGTACTTAAAATTTAAGATAAACTAAATAAATTAAGTATAACTGAGTAATAAGGAATGTGGATAACAACCGTTAAAACATGTAGCAATCACCGAAATAACCGACCTTAAAATGTAAATAATTTCACACACAAGCCTTGATAAGTAGAAAACGTGTAATATTATTCGTAAGGAATTCGATATCTTTTCAATAAATAAAACTATTACATAAATATATTCCATAAAACATTTATATCGATTTTGTTTACTTGTAAACATAAGTAAATATATCATTGATTACGTAAAAAATAAAATTTCATTGACGTTCTCTTATTATTCGATATGCTTAATACTTACGAATCGAATCAATTACAAATTTATTTAATCTGTGATGTATTGTAGTCGTAAGAAAAAACCATAACTGTTAAAATTACCCATAAACCAGTGGCCTTGCCCGAAGCGATTTAAAGTATCACACATTACTCGAGATACTTAAGTATCGCTTCGGGCTTAGTGAAGAACGTTCTCAAATTGGACCTAATGAAAACACTCACAATTTGTGATTTAAACAAACAAACTGTCTATGTCTCTGTGTGAGTATCTGTGTCTGTATTGTCAATACTAACATTATAATAATTGTGTTTGCTCGCAAACGAAAAAAAACCGACTTCAATTTACATCAACAAGTAATATAACATAAGTAGTAAAAAAAAACAATTTAAAAACTCATTGTAACAGATAACAAAAATTTCTCATAAGATCTCGATTAAATTTAAATGTGAACACACGACAAGCACCAGCTTTCTATTAAAAAAAGAATCATCAAAGTCTGTAAAACACATAGTAGAAAATTGTGAAGTAACACACATAAAAATACAGTGGAATTGGGAACTTCTTGTATTTCTTTTACCATTACTACCCCAGACGTGATCTAAGATATCGTCAACAAGGGCTAAATTGTATATAGAACGTCTAGTTATAATTAGAGCAACGAACTCTAAATTTACTAAGAATGGTTGTAGTAGGTATATATGCCTATTATGGATATTATGTATTTTACGCGTTATGTCAAGTTTCACGCTCAAATGCTTCAATAAATAGTCTTGAAATAGTAGAATAATAATAATATAATAAATAACGAGGCGGACATTTACAAATTTTTTCACTTACAAACTATCAAAAATTATACATAAATTAGAAGAAAAAATAAAACAATCTACTTCATTGAGGATTAGGTAACAACATAATTCCTCCTTGCAGATTGCGTTGTCTAAATGCTGGTTGAAATACATAATTAAAAGCCGGAGTTTTAAAAATTAGACTATAGATAAGATTAAAATAATCCTCTGACCCCTCTGACCTCGACTTTGCCACTAAAGTTTAAAGAACCAAAGTGGAACTGTGGATTGAAAATGAAAATCGTATATTATTATTTATTATTATTTATATTTTTTTAATGAAAAACAAGTGACGATTATTAATAAATATAACAAATAACTTAAACGATTTTTTTAATCGAAACTCGTATTTCGTCAATGGTAACAATTAAATGGTCACTTACATCTTACGATTCGTTAGAATGTAGCGCACGTACCAATTAGCCTTTTATTGCTATGTAATATTTAATATGCGTGTCTTTATGTCTGTCTGAGGTGAGCACGCGAACCGATGGGGTCGTATAGGAAATTATGCCGTGACTTTTGTGCGATCATACTACAGGATTTCTTGCATTTTGAATTCCTATGTCATGAAAAGTCCACCATGGTTTGATGCTGATATATGTTTAACATTAAATTTTAAACTAATTTGCAAAGGCACGTAGCATTGAATATACAATGAAGATATGTAATGTTTAAACTTTATTCATAAAAATTTTAAATTAACGTTGCTATTTTCATTATTAAAGTTATTTAAAATGGGATATTTAGCATGTTTTTAATTTTTATTTTGCGGAGCTCGATATTTCGAAATTTTCTACGAATGTCTGTTCACGAGACGGTCTCGTAAAACCGAAAAAAAACATGGTAAATATCCGTTTTAAGTAATTTCATTCATTAAAATGAAATTATTTCCATATATAGTGTACCAAACATTGCCAATTTTATCGTATCCTAAGTATATTGAAGCGTTAAATCTTTAACAATCAATCGTAAAAAAATATGCAATGAATGAAAATTAGTTACAGTTTTACTTACTTAATGACTAATTTTGTTTACAAATTATCAGTTCAAACAAACAAATGGGGGAAAAAGAACGATAGCGTAAACAGAAGACTAAAAGATTTTTAACGAAAAACATCCAAATCGAAACCAATGACTCTAATCACCTAAATAAAAATAAACCTTTTTGAATAAATATAAATTCTCACGGCTGCTGCATTGCAAGAAACATTTTCTCAAAGCCGGAATGCAAAAATTTTAGGCGCGTAGCCAAAAAAAGTTTGACGTAAAATATGGCTACCACTTAGTTAATACCTGTCTAAGAATATGCTATAATTCCGTCTGAGCCGATTTGTGGGCTAGGAACAAGATTTCAAATTTATGTTTGACTGTTTTCAACACAGCAACATAAAACTTTTAAATACATTAGAAATAGAGACCAGTCAAAGTAATGATTTATTTGCTAGATTCGTCTGTAATGCTATTAAAAACATTAATCTTTTTAAAGTTATGCTAGTACTTAAACTCTAATAAAGACTTATTAACACCTAAACGATTTACCATATCGTGAAGATCTTTTGATGCTCTAAGAATATTGTTTTTGTTACCATTCTGTATGACGTTATTTCTTCTGTTTGCTCCTTTTGACGATGCGTTGGTGCAACGGTTACAGCACTGGTTTGTGGCTGTTGCGCTGGCGGTTAAACAACAAATTTTTGTATTGGCCATACATATGTATGCCGTGGTCTGGGTGTTTGTACAAACCTTGTGGGTCCCGATTGGTATCATGTACACGTGATAGCGATCTTAACTCATAGTAGGGAATATATCCACCAACCTTAGAACTAAACCTTAAACCACGGTTATAAGCTCTGATCCTTCTTCTACGTGGGGGCCTTTGCCCAGTAGTGGGTTATTAGAGGCTGAATGCGAATAAAAATAAAAAAGTTCGTGCGTTCAAATTACACATGTCAGAAGTGAAACATCTTTGGCAAACTAATTTTTAAGTCTCGTTTATATTTATACAAATCTAAAGCTTTAGATTTCCGTTCCAGCGCCATCGACAAAAACGTTGCCGTTTCATCAAAACGTTGCCGTTTCATCCGTAAAAATTCTACGCTCATGCCGCTAAAGAAGTTTAACTTCGATAATATTAGTAATATTATTAAATTAAATATACTCTGACCAAAGCAATGTGAATTTCTTCAAACATTTTTGGCTATATAAATGAGAAAAAACCTACTAGCATCCTAAAAAGTATTATTCAATTTATTATCAAGAGCTTTTGGAGCACCTTAGTTGTAGTGCACTAGAGCAGATAATACAGACCAATTTGAAGGTTTGGTAACTGAACATCCTAAATACCGCTATACAATAGTTGTGCTTACGCTTTAGCACATAAATATATAGAAAGGAACCAGAACTCAATTTAAGTTCTAATTTAAGTAGCTTCGACATTTGACTAATCCAGCTAACTACGATTCAAATGTTATATATTTTTTAAAAATTAACGATATTTTCAAGTTTCGACCACATACAATAGTAAAACCACTCCGTGTAGACCAACAGTCACAGTTCTTACGACATCAAACCGTGTTGATTGCTAACGATCTGTCGATTCGTCACAAAGCGTAAAAACTATTCCATATACACACGATATTTAAATTTTATATATCATAATTTAATACAGAACAACACTATCCCATCTATTTTAATTTACCTTTAACATAACTTTCCGGCTTTTGTGTTATTTTAAGCCTTTGTACCCCTGCCGATGACCGAGTGAATGGAAAAGGGATCATCAATTAACACCGACACGAGAGCATTCCTTTTTATTTGAGGGCATGTCCTTAACAATTTATAGTTTTAACATACAACTAGTCCGTTATTAAGACTGTGATGAACTTCTACATTCTAAATGTCAAAATATAGAGAGACATAAGATAAATATTATTCTTACTTGTGGGCAGTATAAAACTAGTTTTAACTGGTAATTTTCAAGTATAATTTCTTTTCTATTTTCATTCATCAATTTAAATTAATTTCAGTGTACCATTTACGCATATATTTTAAGCAGAAATAAAAGCAGTATAATTATAAATCTATGTGAGTTTACACTATCATAATTTCCGTTACACTTTAAAATTTTGTTATATACAAAGAAGTGTGGTGTCACTTACGCTATACACTATTTCAACAAACACATTTAAGTAGTTAGATCATCATTACGTCACCGCAATGTTTAATTTAATTGAAAGACAGGCACAACACATAATAACTGTTTAAAATAGGTAAAGTCTACATTATGTACATTAATAAACAATCATTTAGTTTGAGATAAACGTACTCGACAATATACTGGATCTGTTGAAACCGAACACCAAAGGCGCGAGCGATAGCCACTAATAAAGTTAAGCGTATTAACAACCAATAAAATAAGGTGATCACCGAACTGTTTATCACATTATGTAAATACGATTTCACGCCTCAAGAATCTGTACTACATTGCACAATCATCCCAATAACTATAATCAATTAAAATAAACAGATACAAAAAATACATTCGAAACTATCAAACCAAAATATACAGAAGTGGATGTCACATAAATATGTAAATTGATGAACTTTGTATTCGAGATAATTTAACTAATTGTGTTTAAATTTCTTTAAAAATTCTTTATACTTATTCAAATTTAGAAGTGTTTCAAGTACGTCGGATTAAATTATATTAAAAATTTTCATTAGGTAGATTAAATAGATAAGTACAATTTTGCATTATATTTTTGTAATGATTCAGATTAAACTGCCTGTTTGCATTTTATCTTTGTAATAATTGTATGAACTTAATATTGATTTAATATAATTAATTTTACCATTACCTATAAGATTACTTTAGTCAAAAGTTTCTAACAACTCTACTACTGGGTACGACTAATCGCTAGGTTACTTTTACACGCTTATAATATATTATATCGTTGAACGTAAATCAGCCGAATAAAATTTTCATTTTGCAATAACATCTGAACGTTTTCAAGTTGACTTGCATAAAAAGTGACATTTTTAAAACGATTTACGATGTGTCGAGATTTTAACGAGATGAAGAATTTAATAAAACAAATGATGATGTTATTGCACATGTGTTCAGCTATCTCAATAATATTTATAATAGCGCATTGAGCGTTACGACGATTAGACATTTTAAAAATACTTGCAAAATGATATAGACTATCACACTATGAATTCCGTACTAATTCAATATTTAAAATTAATATGAATGTAAACCCAGATGAAAAATAATAGACATTTTTTTTGTACGAGGATCTACTTTAAATTGTATCTTTATTTTCTTTTAAATATTTAATAACTACAGTATTACATACATTTTTCATAATATTTTTTAAGTGTATAGCTTACTACCAATGAAAATAGATACTGTTCTATGACATTTGGATATTGTACATTGACACCTTTTAAATTCGTTTCAGTTAACATTCCTTACAACAGATATTATACCTACGTATATCGAGATACACATATTTGTTTTATGAATATTTATTACTAAGTAATTAACCTGAACTTCGTACCAACATATGTTATTTTCGTAAATCTACCGATTTTTTTTATACATATCAAAGAAGGACTACCGAACAATAATAAACACAAAAAAATCTACTTTGGAGCAAATTTTTGGCAGTTATCCGTCTAAATACAAATTGGCGATTCGTTTTTATTTCTATAGATTACAATGGACATTTTTTTTTATAAAAATTAAGTGTAAGAAAATGTGCATTTTTTAATATATAAATATTTGTAAAAAAATATTTTTTACAAATATTAATCATAATGTTGTTTTATGTATATTTTAAAACTAAACGTAACTCCAAATTACAATCAAAGAGAACGTCACGCGAACGTCACGAAGTTCTCTATCGATTTAACAAAATTATTTAGATTTTACAAATGGCAGTTGTTTATTTTAACTAGTTGAAGCAATTACGTGTCTAGTACTAGAGATATTTTGAGATTTGCAATTGAATTGAGATATGATATTGCGAAATATTGTTTCCTAATACACTAATAGACTGATTATAAGAAGATCGCGATGCTTTAATTCATTTAATGATGCGATACTCGAAATCAAATAAATATTAATATAATATAGTTTCGAAAAAGGATTACCTATTTCAAAAAAGTTTTGATATCTACAAACAATTATTACATACTAATATGGATTTATACTTTTATTTAGACACGTACAAAGTTAATTTTACATTTCAATGCTATTAAAAGTTACATAATGATTAATTAAACGAAATCGCTTTTATGTATATTAAATTAAGCAAATTCCGAAACGAAATACCAAGCCCTTTCAAGCTCTTCAAAATGTAGCTGTACATGTGTAAATTGCTGTATTGTGTATAAACACTGCGATTTTACCAAAGCGATAAATTACAACATTTTTGAAACACTTTTAATTGAAATATTTACGAAGCTATTTTTTTAATTCTTTCAGATTCTTTTTACTTTAGTGTAATACAGTCAGTAGACACATAATACATATATCCACATTTTTGAAATAAGTGTGCTAAAATATACTTATCAGTCAAAACAAATAGGGTATTCTTGATAAATAAATAGAATTTTTTAACATAACAGCACATTCCAATAGAGATGTCAAATCCAGTAACGAGACATTGATTTAACAAAAGAAAGTGAAGGTAGTTACCCCATTGTGTAGGCGAAAGCCATAAGGCCTAGTGTTGTACTGATGCTCCTATCCCGGCGTGACCCCGGGTCGAGCTTTCTACTAGCATCATGCGACCACCACTAGTAATTAATGGCAGACGGTACACAAGAAAGCAGTCTTTCCGTTTACATGCCACTAATCCGGTCTTGAATTCAATTATTGCGTAGAATTTATACTTTGAATAATTTAATTGGACGAAGAATGTTATAAAGTAGCATATTTATTGGTGGTGACGATGAGGGCAAAAGGTTATATATGAGGTCGCCATGGTTTTAAATAGATCAAAAATATCGCATATACAGAGCATTATTAAGGCGTTATTAGAGTTGAACTTTATAACAAAATCGTAGTGTAGTGTAACTTGATAACACGTGATTGATGAGCCACATTTTGTAGTTAATTTTGATTTCTTATTAAACTACGTAAGGTATTTTATATAATAAAAAATGTTCTTAATTTTATCATCATTTTGCACTATTTATTTACTTTTTTGCAGTATCGTTGACAGAGCAATACATTTTCGTCATACCCTTATTTTACTTAACTATTTTATATAAAAATCTTTTATACGATATAAAAAATAATGCGCGTATAAAAGTCACTGCATCATACGTATTCAAGAGCCCTAAGTCACGAAACAAATTGTCCCCACAACTTGGTATTTCTATAATATTAGCATAGAATAATAATAAAAACTGTACGCATGCGTGGAACTCAAACATATGACGGACATAATCACTAAGATGAGCCTTTAAAACTACCTTGTTAGTCGTTTGACCTAAAACGACTCAGCCAATATGTACGTTGTCCTTATTTGTGGCTATATTATTTACTAACAGCTTACATAAATAACATTTAATGCATGGGAATACAGAACCTTAAAGCGGAGTGAGTCGTTACTTTGTTAATTAAATTATATGTCAACAATTGAAATTGTTTAGGCGTTTTTGTATGTATTAGTAATTGGCATAGACTTTTCGGAGTAACACGACATCTGCGTCACTAAAATACGCCTGCAACATCCCACTGCTGGGCAAAGGCCTCTGTCTGTGTGTGGCCTCCTTGTAGTCAAAATGATCCATTGTAATTTGTTTTGTTTTACTATTTTTTTGTTGGTTTGTATGGTTAAACTAGTAACCATAATAATCATTTTACATAAGAAACCCGGTGTAATGAAAAAAGTTAGGCACAACAACACTACCACTTCTCGTATGAGTAAATGTCTAATTTGTCAATTTTCTAATAATTCAATGTTGCATCTTTTATATGCCTTTCTAATTACGCTTCCTTATTGCTATTCAATATAAACGCGCAGCCATTTGTGATAAACTTCGAAATGAATGGATTTTACGCTGAGGTAATGACATAAGCTGCTTCTTAGTCATAAAATTTTACATACTAACGCTGTTATGCAAAGGCTTGATAGCTTCAAATATTTGCAATTCGTTAACAACTTAATATATTCTAATGTGTGAAAGAAACTGTAACCTTGATGATATAGAACAGATGATTTCAAGCTGGTCACGGATAATGTAATGAAAATTGATAAGCGTACGATTGCCAAGGTAAGTTCATCATATATCCTGTATGAATTAGGCACAAGGAAGGTTTACAACTTAATTAAAACTGCTTCTTCTATTTGACTGTTTTCTGAACATAACTAAGAAATGTTAGGATACTTATTGTGAATTTTAATTAAATACCTCTCGCTTGAACCCATTCTGTATAAAAACTCTAGGACAAACTACTGTGTAAACATTATAAAAATAATTTATTTTCTTATGTAATAAAAGCGTTTATTAATAAGGTGTGTGCTTCTAAAATTAACTTTTATATTCTTAAGTTATATTTATTAATCCGTACAAATACGTAGAGGTCGAACATTACGACTTTTACCGAAACACTTTAAATACTGTCGAGTCATTTAGGTCAATATTTAAACATTAATTTTAAAATGATTTCGAGACAATAAAAGGCAATGTTGCTCAAGCAGATATGATACAATTTAATCGCATTCCTTTGAAGTTATTTTTATAAAAAAAAATTATATTACATTTCGAAATAATTTGCTAAAAATTTGGTTGAATGAAATTTGTATTCCGCTCGCTAATTTCAGTTGTGTTAATGTCAACACATTTATATACCGCTATTACATGCTCAACTAAATGTTCATATCAGGTGGTTTGTATTGAATAAATTCAAATAACTTGGACCGGAGCGTTGCGTAACGGCATTCTTGAACCAATATGCATCTGAAAACACGACTTAGCCGAAGAGATAACTTGCCCGATTATATTTATATACACCGTTTGAGTACTTCGAATGTTTGTTTTTAGTGCTATAGATTAATCGTCGATTTTGATATTGTGAGTGGCATCGTTTTAAAATTTAACCGCAGCTATCTCTAATTGAACGATTTAAATATTTGATTATAAATTGAAAGTGTAAATACATAAATGGAAGGTTAATTAATTACAGTGTTTTATAGCTGAAACATTTTTATTAACCTTAAAAAATCGTCTTAAGACGATAACTTACTGATGTAGTATATAATAAAATAAACGAAAAATGATGATAAAAGAAAACAAATATAGGTACATATACTATTATATAACGAAGGAATCCATGTACTGTAAATAGTATCAATATAAATCTAGTGGGGCTTAAAGCCCTCCTCTGTACTGGATACGCCTACTATTAAAACCGCTTATAAAGTTTTTATACCTTATGAACATAAATTAACACTCATGTAATTCTAATTGATTTTGAGGACATTTATAGACTGTATCTGCAAAAACTATATTTACATTAGAGTAATGTATTCGTTAAGTATGAGATTGATCGATTTTAAGATTAAAGATTCGTAGTATGTAATTGAGTGGTCATAAGACTAATTAGGTAAAAAGTATATTATATTTCTTTAAGATACAAAAAAACAGACGAACATATACAGACTACGTAGCTACCGTTTGCTTTTTTAAACTTCCGGTGACGTAACTATGTCTTATGATACTTTTTTTTTATTCTGATATAAAAAATTATTATTTCCTTACTTTTAACATCCGCAATTAAAATCGTAGCGGTCGGAGAAATGTACCAAGCAAATCTTACTTTGGCAAAAATTTTAACTCAACGTTTAAATGTCCACATCAAATGCTTCGAGCTTCTCAAAAGTTGATTAATCCTGACCGGATGCTGACTTTTAATATATAATAATAATCACAATTAATTCTTGTGTGGATTAGCATCTATTGCAATTAATTAACTAAAAGGCCTTGAAGAACAGCATCTAACTCATCAAAGGATTAGCTCGGTATTATAAACAAGACTAAATACGCCTCTTCGACCGCGGTTTAATGCTCTCTATGAGTTATAGCGTCATATTTTATGGCCTATAATCTTAGTTAACAAGCAAGTTTGATTAACAAACTCTTCTGACTTATTTAATTAGTAATCTACTTGTAGACAATAAACTTAGCAATCAGTTTGATCCGTGTGCTACTCCGTAATGTAGATGGTACCTATTAAATACTAATTATAAGCGCTAATCCTCTCGTTGCAATATCGTAATAAGTATTTTATTAGATTTTTTTTTGGTCGTATACTTTTAATATATAATTTGAACAAACTATCTCACTCGATACATATATATTTACATCGTGTTCGTGTATTATGTAATATTTGACGCGGTCAAACAGAACTCGAGAACCTTTTATATAAATATTCATATACAAAGATGAGATGTGCAATTGTTCTAATGGTATTGTTGCTAGGATACATAGACGCCTAGGTCGTGTAATAATGGACATCCTGTTGATTTCATCAGTTCATAGTCATGTTTTATATTGGAACGAATAATTATCTCTTGTAATATTCTCGATTATCATCTTCCATTCTTCGATTCGCCGGTGTAATAATTTGTCAAACTTTTTTTAACTTCCTCATATTTTTGTTATAGGTAAGCAAAGTGTTGTTGTAAGATCAGTAGAAAATGCTAACTTATCAACAAATTTATTCTTAAAAACAGAATTGTTTGAAATAAAAAAGTAATCTAATTACAACATGTTCTTATACCTAAGGCGTACTTTCTATTAGTTCAAAATATATTGTTTAGAAGGCTTGTCTCAATCCAACATAGTCTCGTCATTTACACATTTAAGATTTAACACATTAATTTAATCCCTAATTATGTTATTGTATGACACTATTTCAGAAGAAAAATTACAGAATTATTTATTACTAAAAAGAGAAATATATAAACTTTACCATAAAAGTAACTGCTAAAAAATTCAGTCATCAAACTGTAACTTTAAATGTTAAAAATTTAGTTATAAGAGTTAGAACAAATGAACGAAAATCAAATAGAAGGTTGCTAGTATTGTGTCAGGGGCAGCGGGTGTGGCGGGTGTTCTTTGTTTCATCACTTATTGTGCACGAAAAACCTGACCTCGTTAACGTGCGATTAATGGTAAGAAAAATTAGAGCAAATTCAGATTTTTTTATATCTTTACGTATAAAATAAACCTGAAAATTTTATTCATATCTACACACCTAAACCTGAAAATATAATTGTATTTCTGTAATGACCTAAATTCAAAAGTTATTCCATAAAAGTTAGATTCAGTCTCATTTTAATTATTAAAAAAAATAGTTACTTAACTAGTTGTTACTTTTTATACCACATAAAATAATAATAAATGGCAACAAAAAACCACAAATGTTTCAACCTGTGCTATCTGTAGTTCATTTTGTTAGTAGTCAAATTAATATATTTTGTTAAATATACTTTTTAATGCTAAAAAGTTTTTATTTGCGGCATTCTGAAACTAATACTCTAGCTATTGTTCCATGAGTTATATAGTAAAAAACGTAAATAATTTTTAGAAAAAGTCAATTAAAAAAAAATCATATTGGCGGTTCATTGAACTTAAAGTAAGGTGTGGTCTAGTACAGCTTTAAACTAGTTTTATTCTATATTATTTACATGAAATAAATTCTATTAGAACCGTTTTACCTGTTGCGTGTTTAATTAATAATGAGTATTGGAACTCCCGTTATCATTATGGCAACTATATTTTGCCTTTTTGCACTATCAATATTTGAATAATGACAAATGAACTCGTTCTAATCAAATATTAATGAACAACTAGACTCGGAGTTGAAGTCGATGAGTTTTACGACCGCAGTAAATATCTGCCTGCCACATTGATCTAATTAAAATTTTAGTTTTACTCGCTCGAACAAGATTCCTTTGCGTGCAAAAAAAATATTTTAACGGGTCTCATTTTAAAATCTTTATAGATTGTTCAACTTTCATAGTAAAAAAAAACTATTTAACTGTATTGATTCGCTTATATTTTAGTTTGAACAGTAAAAGTTTTATTGCTCGAGAAACAATGGCCCACCGTACACAATAGAAAAGTCAGTTCATGATTGTACCCAACGTCATTTTACCTACAAAGTGTAGGCGTGGCCTAAACGACCAATAAAACTGTAGCGGTTAGACATAATGGTATTAGGTCTTGGTCAAACGTTTAAAATGACTTAAATTTAATTTGTAAATTTAATATTATACATCTTACCAAATACAATACACAAATTAATTACTATTACTTCCATGTAATTACTTGCAAAAATTATGTAGGTACTCATATTATGTGACGTCCTCCGACGTGATTATACCGAAGGACATTACGAATTAAGTTATAGGTACAAAGGCTCCTTTGTTAATCTTCATTTACCGTATTATGTGAAGTGTTACAATGATTAGTGGTTGATTGTGTTTGGTTGTAAACGAAACAGAACCGACTTCGATTGACATCAACCAATAGTACAACGTAGTAGTCTACAAATATCATCAGTTAAATACGCAATATTAAAGATAGCTCAAAAATAATTCAAAAATCAAAATTAAACAAATTTAAAATCATGACCACATCAGCTTTCGATTAAAAAAAGAATCATCAAAATCGGTACACCCAGTAAAAAGTTATGAGGTAAATCACATAAAAAACATAATATACCTACATAGGTTCAAATAAATTTGTAAGCGTGATAGGGCACGGGAGAAAATATCCTGCTCAAAATCTGGAGCAGCCCGACTGGGGAAGTACCTCGACCTTACAGAAGTTCACAGCTAAATAATACTGCTTTCAAGCACTTTTGTGTTCCTGTGGTGAGTAATTAGACCAGAGCTTCTGGGGCAATTAGGGATAGGATCGGCAACGAGCTTGCGATGCTTCCGGTGTCGAAGGCGTCCTAAACTACAGTAATCACTTACCAGCAGGTGAGACGGACAAAAAATAATATGAACTCCAATTGCGAACGTGCTGTGTTATTACGGTAGTAAAGAATAACTTGTCCCTTGGGTGTCGTAAGAGGCGACCAAAGGATAACATAGTTCCTCTACCACCTTGGAACTTAACAAGCCGAATGATAGTGGGATAACCATCTAACTGCTGGCTTTGAAATACACAGGTAGAAGACGGGCAGCAGCGTCTTCGGTGCGACAAAGTCAGCCCTGCGATCACAAACCCGCCTGCCCAGACTGCAGTGTGTGGACTATGGACAACACACATGAATGAGTTCACGCCATTTTTGGCGCGAACTTGTGGAGGCCTATGTCCAATGGTGGACTGCGATAGACTGAAGTGATTAATTGAGAACCTCATTTTTCTGACTTCACTTATCTATAAGATGACAACCCTAGTATTTTTACAAGCTCAGTGACACAAACAGTAACAGTAAGCTGCCCATACCGCAGCGTCAATGATCTTAAAAAACTTATTACCTACTAAGATCCACCAAAGTATTATTAGTATTGTAGCATTGTTATATCTTTAGATCTTTAACGTATTAGAAAATCTATATGATTCCTTGAACTATTCCTAAGATAGGTACATCGAAATTCACCTGAAGTCCGTGTATACGGACGGATAATTCTATAGAGTAAGCAATTTCACACATTAACATAATCCGTACATTCGTGTTATACACAAAACAAATACATATTGCATAGACATGAAATAATATAAAATTTATATTCAATTAATAATTAAAAGCATAAAAGCTATAGCAAAAATAAAAACAAAATTATATCCTAACGATTGTCAAATGACCAAAACGTCTTTAAGCCATTCAACTGTACAATGATTCAGTTTAAGCGTGCACTCGTATCACGTTAGCCACATTTCATTTTGCCCGAAGACTATTAAAAAAACCTGTAATCACCCTCCACGAATAATACGTTTATGAATTTTATCACATTGAATCGCAACGCAAGAGCAGCTGCGATTTTATTTGTGAAGATTCAAAAATTTACATACGTGAACGGACCTCTTAACACGCAATCCATAATTAATCGAAATGTGTATTAAAAAATAAAATTTCGTACAATTTGAATACTTAAAAAGGTATAAAATTACATTTGTTTTCGTAACATACTTTATTACCTATAAACTAACAATAAACTGAGCGGTATAAATCATGTCTTGTTAATAAAAATTTAACCGTTGAATCATTTGCAAATAATTTCAAATACTTAAATATAGAAGTAACTAGGTATTAATTATTTAAAAAAATAATTCTTTATGCATATTAATTTCTGTTAAAGAATTGCAGTAAGACTAAATTTACTTCAATTAAAAATATATTTTATTAATTTGTGTAGCAATTAAAAACTGATGCATTAAAAATAATTTTATTATGAACTTAAATATCTGCATAATTCCTTTTTAATAAAGTAATAAATAAAAATTAATGTTCAAAAACTGTATAGATATTTACTTATTAAAATAAAATGTGTGGACCAAATATTTATTACATATGATTACAACACACGAAAACATTTACTCAATATGTTCTCGTATCTAGATTATTTTAAGTAGTTTTTTTACGTGTTTTACTATGAGCACGTGTCCAAGACGTTTAGCAAAAGACGGGCGGTTGTTTTCCGTGTATTTTCTGGTTGAGGGCTCGCGGGGCGGAGCGCGCGGGGCGTCTGGAGCGGCAGATGCGCCTCGCAGTGCCATCTAGCGTCGGCGCGTCGTCGCCAGGTGTGCCTGCCCGCACCGCGGCTTCCACCCGCCCTCAGCCTCAGTCCGCCGTCACGCACCGCCGCGACTACACGTCACTACGGCTGCTACGAGCCGGCCGCACGCGCGCGTTTCGAACGTAGTGCATGATACACCGCGACCGGTTCCCGAAGCCGATGAGCGCGACCAGTGACACCTCTAAGTCTAGTGTTGTGTGACTTACAGTGAAACTCAGTGCAGACATGTGCAAGTGATGGATTACTCTTCCACCGTCGATTGCTGACGGTTTTCGGATCCCGTATATGCCCAGGCGCCGGTAGTGGACGCGCCAGTATGCGCGCCCCCACGGTGCTCATCGCCCTGCTAGGGTTTCTACCCCAGGTACTGACCGACATCGACACTCGAAACCGCGAATCCCGATTTGTTTACGTTTCGAATCGGTGTAATCGAAACATTTGCGAATCGAACGTAGGTCGGTCGCAGATTTCAGCGGAGGTCGCACCGTCACGACGGGCACTTTCCCACGAATGTGCCCGCTTTCGAGGCCTCTAGATCGTCCTGGATAGGTGAGGGTGTAGCTTAGGCTGCGAGTCGTGACCGGGCCCGAGCCAGTCCGGAGAGACGGTTGTGTGTGTTCGATAGGTTTACCGAGCAAACATACTTTGTACATAGTTATAAAGAAAGTTCAGGTTTTAAAACGGCCGGCGCGGGGTCAGCTACATAGGTCGCGAGCCTCTTCGTTTAAAATTAGATGCATACCGAGGCTTCGCGATGAAATCGATTCGAAAAAGGACTAATCTGCGATACATGCATGGACGGAAATAGCTACAGCAGACGAGTTAAGTCTCTAAACACCAGGCGCGATATTTTGGAAAGGGTAGTGGTGTAGTAAACTTTGCGTTAAATGACTATTTTACAAAAAGTGTGATTTAAAG
Source organism: Melitaea cinxia (assembly GCF_905220565.1). Taxonomy (NCBI): domain Eukaryota; kingdom Metazoa; phylum Arthropoda; class Insecta; order Lepidoptera; family Nymphalidae; genus Melitaea; species Melitaea cinxia. The sequence continues at coordinate 9,522,862 of NC_059414.1, read as the reverse complement.
AAAATGTAACGTTATAAAATATTTTCGTAAACAGGAGGTCAGTGGCCTATAAACGGTCAAGGTTGTTAACGCGCCACGTTAAGGGTTGTAACATAAAGTTATTAGGTGCCGTTTCCTATTTATGAATTATTAACAGATAGCTATGGTTCATATTAGAAAAGCAGTATCTTACTAAAACTAATTAATTTTTCATTTCAAACTAATAATGTATTACCGTTATTAAATTTTGTTATTTAATGCAATACAAGACACGTAACAGTGTTTATAACAGTTCATAAAACTATTTAAATGCTACAAGATATATCGATTTTATTAAGTGTAACACCACTACATCAAACACATTACACCGACGAACTGACAGACGATGTATTTATTTTCATTACATACAAAGTAACTCACTGAAATGCCTGTTGCATGGTCTAAATCAATGGAGAAGTCAATTTACAAATCTAATAGAGGTACAGAGCAACGTATGCCTATACAAATGTAGTAGGTATGATTCCTTGTAATAATTTCGCTTTGTGCGTTTCCTTCTATCGCATTAAAAAGGTGTCCAATAACAATTCGTTACAGAGGGATCTATACCCTATGCGCGAGCGCATACAGTGAGCGATTTATTTATTAATTTGCTCGCGCATGTACCGTTATTATTACCAACACAAATACATTTTATTAATACTTATACGATATTAAACTTGTCCGTGTAACCGGTGCTCTGAGAACTGATCCTGAGCTATCGTGTGATTTTCGTGCACTTTCCGCTGCCTTTTACTTTTTATATTTTTTTTATGTCATGTAAACGCGCAATTATGTATCCAGGCGTCGACAATCATTAAAACCTTAAGGTGGTCATTACTGACATCGATAAAAACATTTCTAGTTTGTCATTCAATTTGTTACGCTTCTTGTATCAATTGTTACTAAAAGAGGATGAACTTTTGTCGTATTTTCGTTTGTCGTAGGCGTAAATCCAAACGACTTAAGAATACCGAAAACGAGCACTGTCAAAATTCTTTACATTGCTATCTTTATTTATAATCTTGTGAGTGAAGTTTAACATCTAAAACTAAATTAAACTTAGATAGCTTTAGATTCATTGGAAAAAAATCCAAAGTATGCGTTATTTCAATACTAAAATACATTATGAATGAAGTGAGTTTGTTTTTGTTAGTAAAAAGTACACACCGACGACTGGTTTGTTCTGTGCGGTGGTGCATTGATGTAATTGTCCAGCTCGACTTGATTCTTATGATCTTGATATATCCGCAGGAATCGATGTTCGCAATTTTCTTTTTTTTTTCACTTGCATAGTAATAAACTTATCCGGCCGTCTTCTGATCGCGTGATCGCTCCACTCGATCGGAAGCGGCATCGGAAACACGTCTGCCCAAAACCGCAACCGAATAATCTCAATTTTCATTTATTATAAATAATTCAACGAAGGCTAAGTTCGTTCGCATCCCCAATTATCCGATCAAGGATGAAACTTTTAACTTGCAATTTAACATTTAAAACGTTCACAGTTGCGTTGCTTAGTAAGTAGTTCTAAAATAATTTTGAATAACTTGTAACAGCAGACACATAATTTAGTGCATTACGGGTCAACTAGTAGATAGCAACATTATTTTTATCTGTTTGCGACATTGCCGTATTAATATCGAGATTGTTCGGCTACTTGGCGGTTATCTAGGGCATAGCATGTCAGCTCGTATGGAACGCTGGTAGGTTATAGGTATCGGTTGCGTACGATTCGTGATATAATCGGTTATATTTCTTAATGTGATATTCTTGACTTGTGTGTATGTGGTCGCTCGGCCCACATTGCAAGCAGGTGCGACATTAATGGCTACTCTTAAAGAACCCTAACATCTGCTTTTTTTTTCATAACTAACTTGTGCACACGAATTCAAATTGACGTCGATAGCTCAAACTAATTTTGGGACAACTTCGTTCTATAAAATAATTACCTAACTTTATATTATTGATATATTTATTACCAGAGTCAGAATAAAACAGTTATTTGAAATATGAAACAATAAGAAAGCGCTCGTGCATAATTACATGTCTCCAAATGTAGCCAGTCATCCGCAGAAATAATAATAGTTGTTTCTTGTGAAAATCACTTTATTTTGAATTACACGCAACACGCTCGTTTTAGCATTCCGCTATAAAATTGTCTACCAAAAAGTGAGACACTTAAATGGTTTCACTCCGATTCCCAGTAGTTACCAAATATACTATAATAGGCTGGTACACCTCAAATCCAGTAATTTCTTCCCTAGCGTTTTCACAACAATGCTATAATAATTAATCGTCATATGTCATGTTAGCCACAATAAGCATATAAGTATGTGAAGGTATTTAACCCTGTTATAATTTCGTCCATTGTCCGAAGCGGTTTTGTTCTATGAGAACCGACTCAATTATGAGAAAACTCGTACGAAATCCGTGTAATCGCTGGTTTTTAACGTCTTAACTATGTGAAACTTTATATTTCGTCTCATTTATGATGAGAGTTTAAATTCTTCGATTGTGCCTCACTACGTTATATAAAATTACGGCAGTATCAAATTTTAACCTGTCTCAAATTTAATTTAGCTATTTATGGGTGGTTAATATCTCGTCCATTATATCTTAAAATACGTTTATAATGCTCAAAGCTATATAACACCATTTATAGACTTGTATAAAATCTTTAAGATATAGCTGCCTAATCTTAACAACTGTCAGACAAACATTGACAAATGACGAATTCATTATGCCTCCGAAGCGGCAGTCACGCTCCATTGTACGTCTGACGAGCGTCATTTCTTTCATTACGACCTTATTTAAAATAATTTAATTTCTTTCTCCCTTCGATCCCGACCGGACGCTTAATTGATTCCCGATCGAGGAGCGCGGAAAAAAAAACAACATGGCGGACAGGATCATTGATCAGATTACGCAATGTCGCCGAACTGGATGCTTGGGGAAGTCAATATTATGCATTATTTATAAACACACGCATAGCTTAGCTCGTACTTCGAAATAAACAAGGATCGCCACTAACAATGAATCGGACTTGGATAAAATATTTTCAATCATAAATGTTTTTCTTAACATTTTGTAATATTTAATGTGCACATTTTTGGACGTTTATTTGTAACCAGTTTGTTGCGTAAAAAGTATATTGTTTAGCAGCCTGTGAAAATTATTCATTTCTGAATTGGGTAATTGTGTCAAATGCCAGCAACTTCTGCGCAATGCTTCAGGCGCTAAGAGATGAGTCGTTTGAAACGTGGGTGCGAGTAAAAGGCCAACAGACGACAGTTATGAATATATAAAACTTATCTACAACAAACAATTGTGTACTTGGTGGCGCTTGAATCTAAATATAATATACTTATATCATATAAGTAATAGCGTGTCACTCAAGGATTGTTTTAAAATGTAATTTTAAAACAATATAGCGAAACAAGATCATTAAAATAAGTAGACAAGTTTATGTTATTTAGTCACAGTCAATAGACTAAATGTAATGTCGGAATACACGCGATTTGCCTCCTAATTGACATAAATTGTAAATTTAGCCAATTCTACCTGCGTTTCATAACGTTGCAAGAAATTACATTATACAGTACGATAGCGAGTGCATTAAAACTAATTTCAAGTAACTTCAAGTAATAGACGTAAAGGTATCTAGAGGGTTCCGTTTTCGATAAAGTTACGTCTTCTTATACTATTATACGTTATTAAAATTGTTTTCTAACTTGTTAAAATTCTCTGGTATCTTTACACACAAAACTATTTTAATAGGTTCCGTTCTGCTGACTATTGCTGTGGATTCACACGTACATAATATAATCCGAACTATAAAACGAGATCTGGTTTACGATACAAGAACACGAATTCACTCTCATCCGATCATAACATACACCGGAGCACGAAATCCCAATTCCCCTGTGCATTGCTTAAATAACCGCAAAATACCTTATTATTCGCTATCCATATAAGTTCTAGGCAATCTACCGAGCACAGACCTATTACTGTTGATTCCCCGCTAAATTAGCGTTCTACTGTTAGATCGAATTTTTCTTTTATTTCGCTGCAGCTGCTAGGAATTAACAGTCGAACAAAGAGATTGCAACTTTTGTCGCGCAAACGTCGAATTTCTCAACGTTTTGTTCTCTTTAAGACGTGTTATTTTATCATCTGCGCCAAAGCGTCCTTTGTAACTTTATGCCTTTTGTCGCATAATCGCGACTCCCCTACTATATAATGACAAATTCTTAAAATTCATCAATTAGCAATGCTATTACATGACAACGTTAGCTTTATAGAAAGGTCGAGACGTTAACTTATTAATAAAGCGACTTTACAACATGTGTATAAGAGAAAATTATAATTAAAAGAAAAAAAATCATACTGTTAGCGACGATTCCAAATATAAATTTCCAATTGCGAATTTGATGCACTGGCCACATCGTCGCGCTATTAAAAGACTGTTTGGGTGTTTATTTTAACACATTTTGCGTGTGTATAACGGTCGAGATGAAAAACATTCCCCTGTGTTTCATTATTTGTGCTATTTATAGACAGCGCTCAACCTGCCGACTGGAATGAGTGTTTACTCTGGTTCATACAATGCTGTTCGCATTATAGCTCCTTAACTGGATGTTACACATTATCTTTATTTTATCTTAAGGAAAACTTATTCATAAATGGAGCCGAGCTTGGCCGAGATGACGAGGCAATATTTGTATACTTAAATAAATCATTAAGGCACAACAATTGTTTAATAATATTGTACACTGCTGTAAATTTACAGCGCTGTAATTAAAATGATTTGAATTAATGTAAAGAGATATATTAGCTGAGATGTTGTTGCGAGATCGACGATTAGGTGCTCAAAATCAATTTGGATTTTGTTGAAACCCGCGCCGGCGCAATTAATGTTACATGCCAGTGTTACTTTCCATTCAAAGCGGAGAAAAAAACAATATTGATGTTCACGATTCTAACGTCGAATGCATTAAATGTTAAGTCGTACGTTAAATAAATTAGCTACAAGCATACTTTGATTCATTACACAATAGGGAATTCTAAAATTGATTAGGTAACGTACTTGTAAAATATATTTATTCTGATAATAATTTTGAATGCTTATATTAACCTTAATTAAAACAAAAACAATAGAGATTATTGGGTTCTATTAAATTTTAAAATCGTATTCAAAAAAACATCACTCAAGTATTCAACGCGTCAAATCGCCCGAAGACATTATAAAGCACAACATATTCGGTAGTCCGTAAGTATTATTTAATTGTTAATCTGCGGTGCGCCTCGGGCTCGACGCGGACCGCACAGAACAACACAATACATTCTTTAGAGGTTTTAATCAAGTTACATTCAATCATTCATCAAATGTTTCTAGCTTCTTCTCTTTTTTTTTCACTTTTAGAAAAACCACAAATTAATTTGTAGATAATCGGTAGGCTACAATCTGTGCTACTATAACTTTGATAAACAATACATCAAATTCGATAAAAAAAGGGGGATGTTTAGAGTGGTACGGTTTTTTACGAACTTTTTTGTGTTCCGCTCCTACCTGGCGTTTACCACGTGGATGTTATTTCGCCGTCCCGGTCTTTAGCCCTCGTTTAAAACGAGAGAGACGATGTTTTGCGCGTTCAGAAACAACCCCTATCAACTTGGCAGGAAGTTGGTTGAAATCTGGTGTCTTTTTTACATCATTCTTTGTTTAAATTGTGGTTAAATTCTAAAATCTACAGACCTACCGTCGCTAGATAAGACATCATTTGAATGGTTCATTGTTCCTCTTTTTTTTTTTTTTTTTGTTAACTTTTGACAAGTTCAGATACGAAGTTCACTGTGCGTGGGAAAACGTTATTGTTTAATGATAATGGGATTATTTATTATTTAGTATTACTTAAACTCATAATTGCGTTGCTTATCTCATAATGTATTTATTCAGTAACTACTTTTGAAATAGATACGTGATTGTACAGCAATTTCAAAAATGTTGGCTTATTGTAAACATTCATAAACATGATTTTTGAATATATTCGTTCATAGCAATCTTTTATCATAGACAAATTGAACTTTTTTTTAAATATGTTGTAAGTATATTAACGAAAAGAAAAAAGTCGTTGAAAATAGATTACCTTCACACTTTAAATATAAATTGTGTTGTTATAATCAAAATTATTTATAGTTAACTGTATTAAATTGATTCGACGAGTCTTGAACATTATAAAGCTTTAAGCTCACCACTTCCTTCCGATGCCTTATAATTACTTCCATCGGACGCTGCTTAATACTTTAAACTTAAGTTTAAGGAAATACGATTCCTTATAAAATTGTACATGTATCAAGTGAGTTGATAATAAGCAAGGTGGTCTTATTTATAAATGCGCTACATATTCCCTAATGCATTACTTGGAGTTGGAACTAGTTAATCCCACATGCATCGCGGCCAACTGCGCATTCTTTCATTAATGCAAGGGTTGCTACCCTAGAGGGCAGTGCGCTATTATTATTCATACGATGACAAAAAAAACAGTTCAAACTATTCAACTTCTTTCGAAGTATACGTGTCTGTCAACGACGCTAAATCGATTCTTCATAACAATGACAACAAAAAATATCGCTTAAAACAAAGCTGGGGGTTAGAAAATCTGACATTTTGATATTGTCTAAACGAGTTGAACGTAATTCATCATTAAATAGCAGTCGAAATTCGAATCGAGCTAAGGGTGTCAGTCGCCCCACGTGAGCCCTGGCGACCCCATATTTAAACATCTACAAAGCTTTCTAGTAAAACCGTTAATGTCTCAATGGGATCGATTTTTCGGACAGTTGTGCAAATAATTTTTATTTACAAATAGATCTTAGGGATCGTCGAGACTTGTATTATTACTAGTTTATTGGAACAAAATGTTGATAAATTATCCAGTAAACAAGATCGCTAAAAGCAGAACTTAAAATTTTGTTTTTCTTCATTTCAGGTGCTGACGTCTGGTTCCTTCGAACTTAGGATAAAAAGTTTTACGAACTCGTTGGGTAGGTTAAGTAGTGGGCAGTGCTGTGATGGTTCCTCAAATAGTGACGCGCCGTGTTTGGCGCCGTGCAGGACTAAATTCAGAGTGTGCCTCAAAATATATCAAGCTAACATCGACACAACATCACCGTGTACGTTCGGTGACATCACTACTCCGGTACTCGGAGGAAACTCATTGGACGTACCGAATCTTAACGTGGAAGGATTCACTAATCCCATCGTCTTTCCGTTCGACTTCACGTGGCCGGTAAGTGTTTTGTTATTAATATAGAACTAGTAATCATTTCTCATTTCATGCAATAAATCAAACGATCGTTGACCGAACTTCACGCTTTCAAATAATACAGGCATCGTAAATAAAAACATCGTATTCATTTTGTAATCAGAGTAAAAATCAATATATCATTAAAGAAACATTAAGTAGCAACCCTACCTCCATAAATCAAATCCATTCGATGTTACTAACAAATTCCAATAATCCACGCAAAGGCGAGTCGGAGGCATCTCAGTTAGTAAATAATAGTAGAAAGAAATTACGGGATTCAATATTTAAATTTGACAGAAGCGATGACGATAAGAATACTTGATGGTTTAACGAGCGGCCGCGTGGGACGATTACATCGTTCAATGGTTCATTTTTAATTAATTATGAAGTCGGACTTTTGTATGAGTTAGCCCGCATTTATTAGACGTACCTACAGCTCTGTAAGACTCCATTGTGGTTCGTAGCTCGTTCTCATAATATTGCGATTAGAGCTCGGAGGCTGGGATCGTGATCAGATATTGTAATTATCTGTTATTTATTTAAAGAACGGTCTCAAATCGCAATTTCAAGGATAACAGACATCTTAATTGGATCTCAGTTGTGTCTATTTTGCTTGTTTGAATTGTCTTGAGTTTACACTAACTTTCCGAACGGACATTCAAAGCATAAAGCGGTATTTGCATTTTATTTAGCGGCCCGCTACAAATATCGTACCGTCTCGTAATGTTTGATCAAACAAACTCCCAAGCCGCTTGCACAAGTCTGACCATCTGGAGAAAAACGTGACATTTGTAAACTAGGCAGGTAGGAAGAACGAGAGGCCATAGACGAAATTCAAAACTTTTTTTCTGATCGTGGATACGCGTCCGGTTCCTCTTCAGCCAGTATCATTCCATATGAATTGGCGTTAAATTGAAACTTCCTGTTTAATTTCACATAGAGTTCAGTATTGTCAGACGCTGTGACATGCGATCAATTGAGCGAAAGTGACGCGAAATAATACTCTATTGAGTTCCCGTGACAGGTTAAGCTGGACGTGAACTGTCTAAATCATACCATATGCCCTTTATCTCATTTGATAGGAATTCGACGTGGAAACATCTCCCATATGCTACTCCATATGCTTACTCAATAAGGGAAGATATTCATGCTAAAATACACGAGTTTCTGACCTTTACAAGTGTTATACTTGGGTGCGCAACATTTAAATTAAATAATCTGTCCTAGTGTTATTAGCTCTTTTTTCGCAATGAGGTCAGCGAGAAGCGCCTGTTACATGAGCCATATCGTTCATATGAATAATTATTAACCGAGTACAACATGGAGCTTTGGTCGTAAAAGCGAAATTACCTTGCACCTTGCAGGTGGTTTTTGCGTTGATTTATTTATAAGTTACATTACAATTAACTTTTGTTTTTTATTTTCTATGGATATAACCTTCTTAATTTTTTTTTGTGTGTTATTATTATTACTGACGTGGTAGCAATTCAATCTTTCGGAACCCATAAAACACCTGTATTACAGTCGTCGGAGTGGTGGGTTTTGTCGCCACCGTGAGCTGACTTTTTATCTTGATCTCATGAAATAAATCGGTTTTAAGGCCCGCATGAGATCTGACCCGCCCGATAATAGTTCACGGGCTATATTAATATTACTGACAACATCGAACAGTAAAATTACGAGTAAAGCGGCGCGCGAGTTAACGACTCATAGAAACTATTTATCATGTAACGTCTAGAGAGAGATGGCTCACTTGAAAAGAAAACTCATTTGTATTCGAGCTCGACTCGCTTTGAATTTCATTTAACTCTTTAACAATTTGTTTGTAAATCACAAGTTTTATATTGTGCCCCGTTAACCGGTCCGGATGCGACGAACCGGAATAAAACAAACATCGCACATGAACGCAAAAAGTTTATATTTGTACAATTTCATGTCAAACGTTTTAAGAATTAAATAGTCGTGTGGGGTAGCGGCGGCCATGAGGGAGCAAACCCGGGCTTGAACAGGTTCATTCATTCTTCGTCACGCGGTACTTAACCGTTACGGCGTTTTCATTAAAAAAATGTGCAATTGCAGACGTGACAATTCGAAAAGCACCTGCTATATGTTATGTGTTTTTTTCCTCTGTAAGAACGAGATGGCACATTTATACGATAAAGACAGCACGAAAATGCCAAAGAGTATTTCCGCGCATGCACAGGTCCTGCGCTGTACAAGCAACGCTTCATTTACTCAGAAATGACCGTGAACTATACTTTTTATGGCTTAAACATAGATCCGTATTGCGTTAGATGTTACTAATCGACGCCATTGTTATGTCTTATCTCATAAAATCGTCTACATCTCATTGTAGTTAGATAAAACCGATCAATAACAGGTTAATTACAACCGAATTATTTTAAGTATCGGTTATTTATTAAACGTTCAATAAATATTTCTCGCAATCCCTGGGAACGAAATCGTTTTGGCAAGTCACTTTCCCACAAAGCTCACGAAGGTCGACCCACATAGAGCCTACCAAAACATGAAATGTTATACTCGCGTTTCATGACCGAACGAGAGTGAGGTTCACCTTTACTTAAAATGTAATATAGATAATATATATAGATATACTGTTAAAAATTAAAAACAAAAAACAACTTTTCAACTCAAATCCAGTTCATACGAAATAGTTTTGCAGGAAATATAAATTAACATTGTTTTTAAACATTCAATTTTAAACTACTTACCAACGCTTCGGCAACAAATATATTTTATTTGCTGGCAACACTATCACCGGAAGAAATAATGTCTGGTAGCCGGTAACACCGCGGGCTTTATCATTTTTTTACCGTGAGACGCTGACAAGAACTAGCGTACTTAATTAAGGTTAATTAAATCAAAGAGGCAAGCAGCATGTTCATATTTGTATTTTTATGCCGTTTTCGTTGGCAACTATACATTTTTATCGGCCGTACATCCTCCAACATTTTTATTAGTCTCATAAAAAATGCATCATTGTAATTGTCAACATAACTTAATGGCGGGAAATTGTCCAATTTTACTCAAACGTCAATTTGAGTACTTGATTAATAATGCATGTATGTCATAATGTGAAGAAACACGTCTTCATTGTGGAGCAAGTAGACTAAGCAACAGCGTAACTAATTCTAGAGATTGTTAGTTATTTTGCATGTTTCGTCAATAGTTTTACGCTCTGAATGATAGTAAAAATTTAAATGAAAGTAGCATCTCCGAAGGCGATGTCGACATAGCCACATTATGTGCGAAAAGCTGTAAGTTACGTACGGTATATTGTTTCTTAGAAATTAACGTTACACTGACGTCACGTTCGATTCGAATCTCAAAACAATACTACAGTATCGCGCGGTGCAAGAACCGACTGCAAATACATCACGTGTGAACCTCGCCAGCCGTACTCCGATTCCTCATTAGAAGATAATTAAAAATCAATACGTACAGCTCGTAAAATATTACGCATGCATTATTTGAGGACCATACACGACTGGGCGCCACAAATCGTCCATAATTACGATCGAATTATAATCGGTTAACGCGTCCGGCATTACTATTCGGTACACGACGCGGGTGTTACATAAGTCCAAACGTTAAAAAAAACAAGAACAACGCAAACCTTCGCACGGATCGCAAATTATTACTTAATAATTTCGTAGCGTAACGCGATACGCGGATGGCTCGATTCTATGTACGCGAAGCTCAGAAACTTCCGTTTACGGCGTTTTTATCCAAGAGCTCTTAATAATTTCCTTTATCACGATCCGCTCGCGCCGGGATCCTCTTAAAATACTTACCCCTACATCCGCTTCTTTTAATAATCTACCGAAGCTATGGAATGTCTCAGTCGATCGTGTTCCCTCTTTACACCGTCTTTTATCTCTCCTTTTCGTCGTATAGCAATTAAAGCTTAGCAAAAAAAGAATTGCAAAATGAAATTCCTCGTAAGACTAGTTTGATTCGAGGGACGAGGAGTGCAGGATTTCGTATTCGCTATTTCTTAATTTAACATTTCATAACTTAAAAATATAACAATCGGAGCGTGTATAATTGCCGTAGGTATAGTTTGCTTTGTTCGAATCCACTGAACAGCTATTCGACTAACTACCTATCAATTAACGAACGTACCTATTTTAACAAATTCGCCTAAATAAACTATCACACAATAAGAACTTAACGTTCCAATCTCTTCGAGTGTTCCGCGGTTGCTAAAATAACAATGCCTTTGAACGGGAATCGAAATTCCAAGATCGTAAATAATGATTAGTCATATAAAAGATAAAGAAAATAAGCTCATCAAGAGAATGAATAGACAATAAAGTTTACCGGTCTTGTTATTATGGTTCGTTCGAGGCGAGCTCTTAAGAAAACACTCCTTTTTCAAATGGATGCTCGTTTACGGTCAGTTTCTGACATTTCAACTACGTCTCTAACATTTACGACCACTAATAAAATTGTTCAAAGAAACCGATTTATAAGTCGAGCCCGACATTAATTTGTCTGTAATTTTTCTCATATCACAAATGTGATGCGAACGATGCATTATAAATCAAATTCTAATTGAAAAGGTCACGAAGATTTCAAAATTCTAAAATCTCATCATTCAAGATAGCTGTGCCGTTTCATTTTTATTGATAAACAGTCATGGGCGTGTCAAGTCCTTATGAGTTCTCACGTAAAGCTACAGCTCGATGAGCCCTTAAATCTGCAATGATGAAATTCCTAGCGTTCCCGTCTTTATTCATCACACGCGCGATATTTCTAGGAACACTGAGTCGCAACGCGAGCGGCTCACATGCCCTGCTCGTATCCGTAACTGCGCGAATAAATCGCTGCCATTATTTAGTATGGGAGGAGGCGCTATACTTACGTGCTTCGTACCTACTTCGTCGAATTTATAGACGTCTCAAAGGCCGATCATAGTCTGGGAACCTCCGCGAGTGCTCGCGAATTAGAACTAACCGATTTTAAGTAAAACATGATAGCGAGAATAATCTACTTATTGCGGATTCATAGAGGAAACATTCTGGGAAAGCCTCTGAACCGTTGTCGATGCGAACGAAGATTACGGTTATCGCGCGTCGAGCTTTTGTATATTTAAACAATTTTAGTTTATTTCCACAGCGTCTGCCGTGTTGAGAATATAAACGGACTACTATATCCTAGTTACATCTATAACGAGAATCTTACTCATCGGTGTCGTTTAATTTTATTTCATCGCTGCTATAGGTATGCAAAGTAGATTAGAAAAAATGTTGATACGTATCGAAAGAATCATGTCTAAACTTGTATTAAAAGAGGCAGCGCGCGTCATCCTCGGATGAAATCCGGATGAACAGATCACAAGATTTGTTTGGTGGTTTCGGTTTCATCGGTTCACCCTACTCAGAGCTTATCGGCGATCAAGACAAGGCGGGGACTCGAGCTGGCCCGAAATTTGTTAAGACCACTTTTATTTTTTTAATTATGTTTCATTCAAATCATTTCGTTGTTTATGGCCGACATTTTCATTTTTCAAATTCCTCGCGTCCTGAATACGGTCCGGTCCTTCTCCCGAATGCCGGTGATGCCATGTGAAATTAAAGTTAGTTTTTTTTTTCACTTCGTCCAGTTTCAAAAGTCCCGAATTCCGCTCGAGAAGACGCTTTTTTCGCGATGATTGTAATTGAGGGCAATAAATTGTTAATGTCTGACTTATTTCGTGTATACGACCCCCGCGTGGTCGTTAGCGTCGAAATAGTGGTTACGTCCGTTTTAATGTTTCTAGCTACGTTTCGTAAAATAATCGTCACGATATAAAGTATAACATTTCGTTAAAGTTACGACCCGTTTTTTAACTTTTAATGCTTCCCAGTAAAACAGACAGCGGTAATTAATCCTTTCTTAATGAATCTCGGTTAACTTCTTTACGATGGTCACTTCAGTGTTTACTTTTCCCAATTATTTGTGGTAACACTGGCACTTTATGGCATCCATAATCATAACTCATCTTTATTGTTTCCTTGGCTTAATTAACGAAGTGTATAACTTATTATAATATCTTAAGTTAATTTTTGATTAATCAAACAATCTATCTTACAAACTTATCAAAAGAGTGGCGAGAATTTTACACACATTTAAGTAAGATTTTAAGAATTACTCAATTGTTTATAATTTATGATATTTCTAATGAATATTATAAATATCTTTACTACAGCCTGTTGCCAATTTTTCACGTCAAGGGCAAACTACACTGTTTTACTACTATAAATCACGCGTACTACGTCACGTCCAAAAGAAAAATCTTATCACGCGTGATATTAACGTTTCTATTTTAACATTAAAGTATCCATTAGTCAATAGCATTTTAAGACCAAACAAAAATTTCTCTTCCTAACAATTTAAATTTAGGACGTCATGAGTTCACATGGGCCGCGAGGTCGCTCGCTTTGACGTCTTTTGTCTATACGCTGTGTCGACTGTCTTGTATACCAACAGGTATAATCTGACCACTCGAAGAGGTACCTCAACCAGTAAACACGACTAGTACGTAATGTTATTCACAACTTACAAGTATATGCTGTAGGCTTAATACCGCTCGCCTTAGTTATTCGTGTTTACCACGAAACTGCTTAGCATTCTAACCGAATGCATGTGTACTGTCGCCAATAAAATGTCGACCTGGATATTTTTTGTACAAGAACATTTTGTACATGAAATCTCTAATTCACACGGTATCGGACACCGTGTTTATGTTGCATAGCATGTACACTTATTTAATTTAAAGGTCCATTTGTGTTATGAGTCATCGGGTCAATGGTCTGAGTAATGGCGATCCGAAAATAGAAAGAGATATACTTAATTAAAAGCATTAATAATTTGGATTATACAAGTTCGAATCGCTTTAATACTTCACGCTTCGAGTTCTGCAGCGAGCAGACATTAAAATTTGCATATCTTTTAATTTGACGTACGGTTTCAAGTTCTAAACGTCCTCATATCTTCGAGCGGCTACATTATCCGAAAAAAAAAAGTATCCGTTGCATATCAAACCTTATTTCGACCGCTCGAAAAACCGAATCGAATTCTTGTCGGGATATAGTTAAATATAAAAACCTGTCCAGAGCGATGTTACCACACTGGTGAAGTGTGAAATATGAAATCACGACTCTTCCACTTGGCCGGCTGTTTGTGTTCCAAATAACTAGATATTTTCTCATGTTTTTAACAGATCTGTGATCTTTTTTTCATAGTTTAGTTATTTTGATATGGGTATTAGACTTATTTAAATAAAAGACACATATGTATATTTATTATTTGTATAAAAGACATAGCAAAAGAATTTTTCATTGTCTAATAGTATTCATAATAGGTATTCAAAACCATTTTTACTAATGTTTCGGCCATGTATAGAATCACATAACCAGTAATACCATCTATTCAAAACAAATTAAAACCATCTGTTGCAGTTATCGGCTTTCATTGAACAGAGACAAACAAAACAATAAATAAGTTACACAAACAATGGTGACCGAAACACGTGTACGAAAGATGCGCGAAAGTATGACCGGTAAAGTGATTATACCTTTTGTCCGAGGAGCTGTAAAACATCCCAAACAGATGTAGTTTACAAACAAAATCGAAAAATGCCGAGTCGTTTCCCACGAATCCTTACATTTCGGATCTTTAATTAATAACAAAAGGGCCTCTGATATAGGAGTACCTCTTTAGGCACCCTCATAAAACGATTATCAAATAATTTTTCCCATCTTTCAGTCCACGATATCATTCCATTGCTTTCGTTTGAGCCACTAATACAATTTAACGCATCACAATCGTAGGGATAGTTAATGTGCTATGATATGGTATTATCTAACGAAACCGTAAATTTATCACGTAAACTATGTGGTACATACTCGTTTTATCCGCACGTAATTATTAATCAAATGAAAAAAATATATATAACCAAATGCCTAATTAATATTGTTAGTTTAGCTTTTTACCAGCGAGATGACTTCCTCCAGTAGGCAAGCCCTTGCAAGTATTATAAGTATACGGTATCGCCGGCAAAGCACGTTTATAAAGGCTACCTGTACACGTACGCTTACGTCGTCGTCCGCTTTTTATGGGCTGCCTCGAGAGTCACTGTCGTGGGAACCGGCATATACTTACGCCCAACTACAGCTGACCGAAATGTGCTCTCCATACTCGATTACAAATCGATACGTAGTATACTACGACCCACCATATTTGATCATGCAAACAAGTCATATTAATATATTTCGACAACCGTGCCCCTCGCTCCTTATAAAGACAGCGAACAATTTACGTTAAGTTGACGAAAGATTCTTGTCGCGGTTAAGGTTCAAACTCGTTTAGTTGTACAATCGGGTCGCCTGTTTGGTATTCAGTAATGTTCGATAACACCTCCGCTTGTGTTGTCGATTTATTAAACGAAATTCACTTATTATAAATTCGTCAAAATTATTTATTGAAAGCTTTAATTACTCGTAGCCCGACTGCGTTCAAAGGCAAAGCAAAAACCCGTGCATTTTTACCGTATACAGCCGTGTGATGTGCGTTGGGAAACTGGATTTCTACTATTGATTTCCACCATGCGACAATGATTATTGTTCATTAAGAGAGGCTCATATCAGTTCCTATGCAAATAGCTCATTGTTAGTTCTCGCTGATGTAAATTATTTTTTCATTCATCAAGCTAATTGACAATGGGGGACATCTGTCAGATCTGAATCACTCCTTAAGAGTTCGTGTGGTGATCTTATGAAGAAATTAAAATGGTGACCCTTTACATCCGCTAGGCGCAGCTGCAGGCGACTTGTGACGTGTATGTATCTAATTACATTTGGTCACGGACCTCGGCCGCTATTGAGTATTTCAAACGTCATTTATCGTCATCGGACATCGCCGTCTGATTACCTTATTGATAGTAAATGGCCTGTTTTTTCGTCAATTTCCTCGCTATTAGTTACCTTTCATTATCAAAGCATGTCATTCACTGAGCTATCACTTCAAACTTAAATAGGACAGTAATACATCAATAATCTAAAACTTGAAGGAAACACACAACGGAATGTTGTTCTCTGTAATATGTTACAACTACTATTTAAGTAGTCACTGATATTTCACGATTAGAACTATTGTTTCTAAATAATACTGGCATCAAAATACCAAAGTCCTGTAATTAAAATTTCATCGTGCAGGAAAGGTCGCATGCTCCCTGTATCAGAATGATAACTCTGCTTTATAAAAGCGGTAACCGGTTACATCGCGTCGATGAGGAAATTGTCATAAAGCGCAATAACTATACACATTTTCGCATGAACGAAACCCCAGGCGTCATAAAATCCATTGATAAAGTTGACGGGCGCCTACAAGCTGTTGACTCCGTGTCTTATCACCGATAATCGATTTTTGACTGCCGTTTCGCCTCCTTATGTAAACATCGACAAATGTCAATAGCTCACTATCTGATACGCACCCGTTAACATTTTTTTTTCCGATGCCACAGTAACATTACACTATTCCATCTTGGGCATTAAGTACTCCAGCGTTCGACTTATTGCGCTAGTAGTATTTTTAGCTCGTATTATAACAATTCAACCATCTGCTCTTCGGTTCACCTGTCTATCATGTTGTTAATTTACACTCATCCGTCGTACTGAACGACTTTGTAACTATAGGAAATATTTGAAATGCTCGAGTGGCGCACCCATTTTAAAGGTCTCCGCTTAAGATGGTAGGATATCTTGGGTTATCTCATTGTGAGAAGAGCGACGGCAACACGTACTAGTTGAACTTTATGAAGAATGTACCTTTAACTTTGTCATCGTTTAATAAGCTTTCTATTTATAAGTGACTCGGTATTAAATTTGTAATAATTGTATTCTTTTATTTTCAGGGTACCTTCTCGCTCATAGTCGAAGCGTGGCACGATACGAACGAGACGTCGAGATCTGATGGTGAGTCGATTTGGTACCTTTATGCGATTATGATAAAAAGTGCTATGAAAACTTTGAAATTTTTGTAAAATTCATATCACGTTCGTCACGACTCGCTCACATTCAGATTTCACTGTAATTCTGGGTGTTTATCGTGCATTTAACGGACAGTATGTATATTTGAATGCTTATATTATCATATCGTGGAAGACAAAAATGTTCCCATGGTGTGGACAATTGGTGTTCAGAGCACGCGGCGGCGCGCGTGAGTCGCTTCGCAATGCACATCGTATTCTAATAAACTCAGCCTTCTGTAGGACGAAAATTTAGTAGAAATGTTCTAATGTATTCACGTGGACGATGACCGGTGACTAGACGAAAATATTCATTGCTTCTATTCAATAATTACACTAATAAATTTGTTTTTGCTATATAAATTTGCTATGTAAAAAAATAACACGAATGTTTGCCATATGCCAAATAGATTCAGATAACTATCATCTAAAATTATGTATGGATGATTGAATCGATTTTAAGTTTGGCTTATTGCGTTCGACGATATCACGCGGAGTGTAAACGCCCAATAAAGCATCGACAATTTTAAGGTTTACATGCGACATGGCGTGACCGAAAAAACGATTCCCAATGAGTTGTTACCGCACAAACCAAGGTAAATACATCATAATAATTCGCTGTGTTTCGTACATGGCTCTTGATGAGGACAGATAAATCGACGAATTAAATAACATAAAAACAACCGCGACTAGCACTGTCTGGTTCGATATTTTATAAATACAAAAACAGCGAACGCGAAAACTGACCGGTTACGCCCATTTCTTAATTAGTTTTTCATTCCGCTGCACTCTGACCGACATAATTACTACTCCTGACCGAGTAACAAAAACTTTAGGTGATTTACTTAAAGGAGATTTAAAGATAGGAGTGTTAAGGGCCGGTTTACCGAAAATCATTAGCGTCCGAAGTGGATAGCTTAAGAGGACGGGTATATTTTTAATACGGCGCGGGAGCGATGGGCGGCGCCGACGCACTACCGAGAAATGTTACCAACGGAAATCTAATCAAGCATAATAACAGGTTACATGCACGCCGTTTGTGTTCACTCACTATCGACCCATTGGGCTAATGTTTAATTAAATCACATTCAGTTTTTCTAATAAACAGCCAGCTGCATTTAAAATGAATCCTGTTGTTTTGTTACCGCAACACGATGCAATGGTAATCTTAGAATATCCAAGAAATGCGAATAATAGTAACGCACAACTAAAGCGAGTAATATATCACAGATAAGTACGACTCTAACAAAGGGATGATGTGTTGCGGGGACGTATAAAGTGATTCTTATACTAAACAAATACCCGGCCGACAATACACTGGTCCGCTTACGATTCTGACGTCGCTTTTTCACCGAAATCTTTTGTGCGTCGCCCGAGGCAGTCGGGGTTGCACCTGGGATGCACTAACGGCGTAACGTTTTGTTTACACAATGCTAAAAAATTACCTCCGAGGAAATGAATTTTTAGTTTACACTTAATCTTTCGTCGTCGTACGGCTTGACTTGGTAAAAAATCACGGAAGATGGCCCGGAAGGCTCAATTTATGATGTAACAGGCACTGGCCCGGTCGGGAAGCGCTGTCGACAGATGCTAAGCACATGCGCCGGATAATAGGTGTCTCGTCCCGTGCGTTTTGTTTATCGAGTCGCCACTTCGTTTACGATTATTGCACTGTCTCGATTTACACCTACGTATTGTTTGAACGAGAATAGGAGCGTGTGAAAAGAGAGTAGTGATAACAGATACGTAAGGCAATTACGTGTCTGGTCTGGCGCGGCGTAAACAGCCGCGGGGCCGCTACCTAATACTACAAACGAGATCCGATTATGTGACTGTTGTTTTTTCTCGAAACTACGAGTGCTCTAATCTACCTTAAATAACTTTTTAC
Source organism: Melitaea cinxia (assembly GCF_905220565.1). Lineage (NCBI taxonomy): Eukaryota > Metazoa > Arthropoda > Insecta > Lepidoptera > Nymphalidae > Melitaea > Melitaea cinxia. Next base: position 9,503,616 of record NC_059414.1, on the reverse strand, counting down.
CGTAATTATCATTATTTGTCTTAAAAATTTTAAATGAAATAATTAAATTTCAGCACGTACAGTAGAACATTTTTTTTTTTCAAATTAGAGATAAGTAATATTTTAATAATTTATAGTCATGACATTTGCGAAACTGATTTTTCGAGTGTTAGTTTTCAAATAGACCGAGAGCTTTAAACCCTCCAATACTTACAAGAAATTGTTCGGTTGTTTGTCTAGTGCAGAGTGCTACGACGAGCGAACACTCAAATCGAAATACAAGTCGAACATTATAAGTGGACAGTTTTATAAACAAAAGGAGTGAGTCGTTTGTGTGCACGGTCCATTGATGAGATGCCGTTTCTCACAGCGCCAGCGGCAACACGTCGGCCGGTTAGGCAGGTGTCTAAAACGTGAAGTCAAGACAACTGTCAATGATTCGCCATTAAACCGGGACAAAAACATAGCGATTTCATTTTCATTCATATAAGACGCGAGCTCTCAGCAGCAGCAGACCATCACCGAACCTGATCGGGTACTAGTTGTTAATCCACAACCTATATAATGATCTAGAGCGAGCATCCGGTCGCCTTATTGATTGATCGATGATTAACGGAAGCCGGTTTGCGTGTTTCCATCCCCGTCTTCCCCAAAATCGCGTTTATTTATAATATACCAAATCGTCTGCGTCCGCCTCTGATATTGAGCTCAGTCAAATTATCTGTTATTTCGCTTTCTTTTGTTTGTATCGGTGAATTTATTCTTAGTTTATTTGTGTGACCTCTGGGCGCGTAATTACGGGTTATGAGACGTCAGTCCAGCACGTACCGGTGTTGTTGCCCCGTTCTGCTTTAAATGTGTTATTTATTTGTAAATTGGAACTATATTAATAGACGCAATTTGATACACCTTCATTTAATATCGTTTCGACAATAATTTGGGATGATGAGTGTAATTTGTACCGGCTCCACTACAACGAATGAAATCTTTTTACTTCTTTATTGTATGAAGGGGTCAAAAAGCGTTGAGCAATTTTTCTACAAATTACAATAGGTATAATGTTAAAATACAGCTTTTTTTACGTATGCATAATTCGCGAGTTATGGTGAACTTTTTGATTAAACTCTATTTTTTAAAAACTTGCAGCTAGACACTTTAGGCTATTAAAAACAAGATATAGCCTTCCGCTCATATATCACTCGGGTAGCAACCCTAGCGCACCTGAGCCAAGTGCACGGTTGCCATAATTCTCTGCGCACATTCGAGCTAAATTGCACGCCGCTCGGACTCCGTTCCCACACATCATTTTTCTAATTCCCTCCGAACTCTGCACTTCGCTTTAATAATGCTTCTTTGTAACGAACGTATCATATTACACCATCCTTTAAAATTACCACACGGAGATTTATAATGTTGTATATTAGATATTAGGTTCTTTCTTTTATTTCGATTGTCGATCACGTTCGTACGATGTGTCGATAGACGGCTTTGCGAGTTCCCGAGCTAAAATCTCTAGTAACACGATTTACGTTTTCTATTCGACTCGATCTCGGATTGAATTTATTGATATTTATTATATTTTAGTTGGGCGAACTCCGAGTGTAGTGTGTGTGTGTGCTTTATCTTCTAGATTTATTGCACAGATACGATCGGTGTAAGCTTACGTTCAATTGTATACACTGAGGTATTCCGGCCTCGCACTGCGATTCTTCGTCAGTTATTACCGATCATAAGGGATTGTGTAATAACTTACATCGAGTAAATACTTCTGTATCTTATCTTTGTATTTTTTATTACTAAAAGTAATAAACATTACATAATCAGTACATTATACATTCTGATCAGAAACAAAAGAGAAAGAATCCGATCGAAGATATATGCAGTCTCATTACTCGATATCCTTTATCGCTGACACCCCACACAATAACAAAGAACAATCCATTGCTATCGAATGCCATACGCCACGAAATTAGTCGGGATCGATCGTTTTTATATACCTTTTAATTTTGTTTCGCGTCTGGTTTAATTTTATCTGCTGTCGGGATTACCGGCTTAGGAATGTAACGTCGAGCGTAGCAAAAAGAGAAAAAGTGGACATACACGAAGAGAGATAAATAAAGGAACAGGTCGACGCTAAGGTTTCCCAGCGCGCCTCCGTCTCACAACTCACATCGCTTTGATGAATGGATTGGCAGTTTATTTTTTTAATCAGTGCAAGTAGTTTCCACGGAACACTTCTTGTGGGGAGCTATGCGATCTCAGCCTTCCTTGCTGTCGCACTTTCATTTTTTTCCCCTTTAACGATATATGTAGCGCTTATTAGTTCCTAACTAGTTAAACCAACAAGTTACTTGATGCAAGAATGTGCTTAAAACTCTTAATCAATCAAACAAGCGCCAACGAACCAAAACAGTGAATCACGCTTGGGAACAATGAAATCCCTCGTTTGAATGCGGGCGTCAAACGGCCCACAGTAACACTTCAATTTGCTTCCATACCCTTTCCCACGGTGATAAACAAATTACTTTTTCTTTATCGAATTAAGCGGTGTCGTTATCCTTACGAGTTTTCAACCTTATTTTTTGATCGAATTTATTATTCTGTATTTTGTTGAGAATTATAATTCGTATGTTAATAGTATTTATTTTTTCAGATTCTCTCATTGCGCGAATGACAAAGCAGAGCATAGCTGATGTTGGGGGGCCTTGGATAGAAGAAGAACAGCGATGGGGTGGTGTAGCAGGAGCCCATTTGAAGCTATCCTATCGAGTTACATGTGCTGCACACTACTACGGACCTGGGTGTGAAGTGCTCTGCAGGCCAAGAGACGACGCATTCGGACACTATACCTGTTCCCCTTCTGGAGAAATCGTATGCAAGACTGGATGGACCGGAGACTACTGCTCGAAACGTAAGTTCATTTCGTAATACATTCGAAACAATTATAACACAATTATACCTCACACACATTAGTAGTGTGTTATGCCCGTAAATGATTATTAAAATAGCATTCCCCAATTCACTCTTCCTCATTAATGGGTTATGATGACAAATTCGGTCGAACATCCTTTCATAAACCTAATTTGAACATGACCTTTCACGTGGCACATGTACTAAATGCTTTCTAACCTCAATAGTGGTGCGTCATCGAGGTCAAGGGAGGTTCAAACCTCCCATAATCCGTAGGAAACATCCATCCTAGAACAATACTTAAATTTCAATAGTAATTTAATATTAAAGAAATATTTGCGATTTCATAATACTGTATGCATTACTAGACTCTGAAGGTTTGTTATGTTTACTTATGAAAGTAAATGAAACAACATTTTTTCATTTAACAAGCCAAATTGTATAAAAACTTATAGCGAGATTTCAACAAAATTATTACGTTTTTAAACTTACAGGCAATATTTCAGTTATTTTTAATTTTAATATTTAATGTGGTTATGGTTTCCAGTGTACATTTCACGTCTTATTTTAAATTATTTTTATTGTAATCGTTCGTTTCGTCGTTAGTTCTGGATAATTATGCTTTCATCAGTCATTAAAATTTATTGCGGTACAAACTAAATCAGTAACATTAATGTATCGTTCATTCAATGTTTCTCTCATATCGTGATCCAAGATGAGAAATAAAATGAACATATGCTCAGTAGGTAGGTAATAATTATTATTTTACATTTAAAAGTTTTAATTTGTTTTGAGTCAATAATGTCGATAATTTTTAATTATCTCGGAGTTAATTCATTTCAAAGTATTGTCACATAATTATCGCAAGCGTGAGATAGCCCCATGAGCCGGTGTGGTCTTTGAATGTTGTCAGATTTGTAAACAAAAGCAAGAGAAAATACCGCCCGCGCGTCTCATTAGCGACATACATCACTGCCCTACCCGTTTTATTATCACTTTTTTCTATGTAAAGATTGTACAAATCCTCTTAGATTCTAATTCACAATAAACGTACAAACTTTCCTCGCGTTTTACTTTATCAGATTCATAAAGAAAGTCGGCGTTAAAGAGATTAGACTAGTTGATTAGATTGTACCCACTTTTCCGAGTTCCGCGAAGCGAATCACTGATTGATTTGCAATTCAAATAAATCGCGATCAAGCGGATGGCTGTCAATAAAAAATCTAAACGTTTCAAACGTCATTACGACGTTCTGACGTATGTTAAACACATCGCGTCTCGTATTGTAAAACAAAGCGGTGCGTCTCAAGATGCATTGTGGCGGGCGGATGTCGCGTCGCAATCTCGGCAGCCCCACCTGCCGCCGCGTTCCCACACTCCGGCGCCGCAAAAAAACGCGCGAGAGAGAGACACCGCACCTTGATCCGCGTAGCGCGCCGTCCCGCTCGCACGCCAGGGCTGCCCACCCGCTAGCCACACGATCCTAGTACAACCACGCGACGGGATAACCACGTAATCACAATTTTCTGGTAAAAGTAAACAGTTGCGGTCGAGAAATATGCCAAATATTTAGGATGGGCGAGAAATTTGTTAACTTGGCGTGAGAGAAACCTTAATAATCTTGTAACTTTCTCCAACAGCGTTTTAGTTACATATGAGATACAACAAAAACCAAATAAACCTATCCCATAGTGTATGAGTATATCAGTGGTTACGAAAATCTAAAAGCGAGTGAAGCGGCCATAATGAAATGAAAACAACGCTCCACGCTCGCACATGCACGCACACACTGTTGCACGGGCCGCAATACCGACGCCGCGAACCGGGTCAAAAACACTTAACGAGAACCAATCACCAATCGAAATAAACTTCTGTACTTGACCGTGTCATGAAATTTGCCTCACATCTGCCGAACGGTACCTCGCCTTCTGGGAAAGCCTAACATCCCGAAAACTTATTTGCATGTCCCGACGGCATTATCTCGATCGTCCAGCTCCCCTTCTTAATGATAGGGTAAACATCGCGAGAGGAACCCTTTACGACCGCTTAATTTCGCCTAATTGTTAGCGAGAGTGGAGTTCTCACGAATATTACCTTCTGTGCGGAGTCGCAAATTCAATCCCACGCGCACCTAATTTCCGTCTCGAATAGAAACAGATGTCTGAATCCGAATAGTTAAATATTTGCTCGATTTTGAACACGTGTGCGTCTTAGGAGACGGACGTTTTTCATTTTTACCTGACCTCGCAAAGGCGTATTTCTTATTTATTTTGTTAGGCCTTGACCAGACGAAGTCGCAGTGCGGCGCCCCATAGCATTAGAAATCGATACGGTTCGAATTGATTGATAATAATTAATAGCAACGGGAGCGGAAGTCATCCATAAAGCGGCTCTCATGAACACTTAACCTAATACTATTCTTAAGTGTAATTTTTATGACTCCCGATTTACCTACCGTTCAAGGGTTACGATAAGAAAACTCGAGTATCTTATGTATAGAGGATAGCGCAACCAGTTCGAGCCACTCGAAAGTCTTTGATGTCTCTTCATGCCGATTCGTTTTGGTCACTAATGAATAATATTTTTATACGTCAGTTAAAAATAAAATTCTAAATTCACGTGAAATTAAAATGTAATAATTGCAAAATTTTACTTAGGAAAGTAAAAACTGCAATCCGTGAAAGTGAATAACAAATACAATTTCACCTACCATAGCAGTTGTATACAATGTGAATTAATACCAAATAACTTTACCAATTTAGCAGAGTGATTCGTAAGCGGATTTGCGAGAGCTTCGAGTGAGTACGGGGGGCTTTGTGTTAGCCCGGCTGAGTTTAAACCTATATTACGGTCTAGGGAGCGGCGGGCGGGCTAATCTTCTTTATTATATCTCCGCCGCTGAGCTCGGAAATCCAGAGATATAACCGAGCTGAACTGTTTCCTCGTTCAATTTAGAACACGAAAGCCAGACTTACATATGCAGTAGGATAGGTAATGTGGCAAACAAAATGGCGTCTTAGTATTTTTCTAGTGAGTTAGGGGACTAGTAACGGTCGAGTGACGGTTAGACTCCCCGCGCTATCTGCCCCTTTTGTATTCGCTCCGATAACTTGCCCATGCGCACCCGACCGATACGACGCCGCACCGCACTTCTCATTTCAAAACACTGTTTTTTAGATCGCTCACTATGCCATTACTTCTTTTCTTTTCGTTATGAATACCTTATTCTGTACTCAAACCGCAATGCACACGTACATTCAAGATTATTCCATTACAATTTCATTACATAGTAACGCCAGAATAGGGTAAGGTTCGCCGAGTATAACGCGTAAATCACAAAGTTAACGATGCGCACATATTACGTTCGTAATACATCACGTCCGTGTAAAATATGAATGTTTAGAATCCAATATAAATAAATATTATACCATTATAAAATAAAACGATCTGCAAGGGAAGGAATTTACGCCCTGAAAATGCATTTGAAGTAATATATACACGTATGTAGCATGTATGAAAATTAATTTAAGCAATAAAGTTTGTATTGAATCTCGCTATGGTTATAGTTGAAGATAAATGATCAGTACGCGTGACCTCGCCCCCGACTCGGGACGCTAACGAACCTCTCTCTTTGTTGCCGTGTCCTTTGCAATTCTTCGTAGATTCCGAAGCTAATACATAAAAATGCGTACCTGAATGATTATCGACCATTTTTGCTTTAAAGTACCACTGCTATCGTTCCATTGTGTACGTTTTGTTTTTTGATGCGCTAACGAATCTGTTCATTTTGTTGCAGCGAGATGTCTGCCCGGTTGCGATGCGGAGCACGGTCACTGCCTCAAGCCCGACGAATGCATGTGAGTATCCACTTTGCACCTTTGTGCTAAACGCTTAACGTTCTCCCTTCGATAAACCATTCATCCTCCTCGTTCATTGTTCGATGCAAAGAAAGACATATTACGCTTTTAAGTCCCTTGTTATCACATCATATAATTTACTGACGTATGTTTTTATTTAATTTCAGTTGTCATTCGGGCTGGGTGGGCGAGCTCTGCGACCAATGCGAGCGACATCCCGGATGCGTACACGGTACCTGCTCGAGGCCGTGGGACTGCATATGTGAGGAAGGCTGGGGTGGCCTGTTCTGTAACCAAGATCTTAATTATTGCACTAACCATCGACCCTGTAGAAACGGCGGAACTTGCCACAACACGGGACAGGGAAGTTACACCTGCGTCTGCCCACCTGAGTACACTGGTCCCGACTGTGAGAAATCGCTTCACTCTTGTTCTGTTCGACCTTGCCAAAACGGTGGCGCTTGCGTACCGGATGAAGGTGGAGAATTGTCATGCGCCTGTCCGTCTGGATACGAAGGTGCGCGCTGTGAAACGAGAAGACTGACTTGCGCCGACCAACCTTGTCGAAACGGTGGCACTTGTGAACCGCGACCCTCCGGCTACGTGTGCGTATGTCCTCCGGGATACGCTGGACCCGATTGCGCCGTCGAAGCTGACCCATGCGCTGCAAATCCTTGCCGAAATGGAGCGACATGTGCGCGCGCCGGAGACGGATTTCGATGCAGCTGTAAACCCGGTTTTAGAGGAAATAGATGCGAAATAGACATCGACGACTGCGCGGGCATCATTTGTGAACATGGAGGTACTTGCGTCGACCTGGTGAACGGACAGAGATGTCAATGTGCTCCAGGATTCCTCGGTCCGAGGTGCGAGACTCGCGTGGACTTCTGTCTAGCGAAACCCTGTGCTAACGGCGGCGAATGTCACGTACTGGATAACGATTACGAGTGTCGCTGTCGACCTGGTTTCGCGGGGAAGGATTGTAGTATCGACATCGACGAGTGTGCGTCGTCCCCTTGCCGAAACGGAGGTACCTGTCGGGACCGGGTAGATGGCTACCACTGCAACTGTCCGCTGGGCTGGGGAGGGAAATCGTGTACTGTATCGCTAGCGGACTTTGCGGCCGCGAAACCCGCGGGTGGCCATCTCCGACGAGTAGGGGACGAGACCCCCGAAGAGGAAAATTTATCGGGACGACACGTGGCGTTGATCGCCGCGCTATCAGCAGCTGTCCCTGCGGCGGCACTGGCTGCGGCTATCGCCGTCGCTTGTATCAGGAGGAGGAGGAAACGCGCTCAGAACGCCGCCGACGCCGAAGCGAGGGCTCAGAACGCAGCGAACGCGGGCGGAGGCGGGCGCGTTATCCGCAACACGTGGGGCAAGTGCGAGGGGCCCGTGCCCGAGTGCCAGAACGCGCACAACGCGGCGGCGGAGGAGTGCAAGCGGAAGACGCTGAACACGGAGAGCGCCGCGAGACTGCTGGCGGCGCTCGACCCCAGGCTGTCGCGGCTCTCCGCGGACTCGGCGTATTGCGCTAATAGGTCAGCACTCACTCTTAATCATTTATCTTTTAACCACTACTAATTATTCAAATAATAATACAGAACAAAATAGTGTGTGTCAATAACACACATAATGGATATATTTTTAAAATTGAACCCCCAACATTTAAAAATGTATTTTCATTATAATGTGTAAACAGCACAACGACTGTTTGTGTGTTCGAATATAATTAAATTAATAATTGAAATAGTAAATATACTACTAACATATTGATATTAAATTAATTTAATATAAACCGGTACTTTAATACATCAGAGTAAGTTTTAACTTATCCAACCTTTTTGTTACAGCGATACGTCGCTAGTGAAACGAGCGCTAGAAGGCGGAGGGGTGTACGTGCTAGACGACCACTGCCTGCCGCCCACGTTCGCGACGCAAGTGTAGTGCTAACCAATGCGGCAATGGACATTAACTTATTTATTCACATCGGACGCTCGTGCGAACTAGGCTGTGCGCCGCGTGTACATATAGCGTAAAGTGTAAAGTGACTTCTGTATAAACGGCTAGTTTTAAGTATTCGGATATATTTATTTGAACGCGATCCGGACGGACGCCTTGTAAATATTATCGGCGGTTCGGATCGCTTTTTTTCCACCCTTTATCGGCAAGCGTCGCCCGATACGCCAAAACTCTGTACCCGTGGTCTCGCGACTGACGTTTAACAGTTCGCAGGAGTGCGAAATATTAGGGATGTGATCATTTTGTTGTAGGGTGAGGACCGGCTTGCTGTGGGGTAGTGGACCACGGTCCACTGTCTGCGATCTCTGTAGGTAACGGTGAAGCGGCCCGCGCGGTCTCGGTCCACCGCGTGGACCGCGCACATGTCGAAACTGAACACCGCTCGCTGTAGCTTAACTACATCTTCATCTACTATCTCCTGGGGGGATTCGGGATAGAGTCGGTAAACTGCTTGCTATGCTTCTGGTGTAGCAAGCGGCTCAAGCTACGTTAATCGCTTACCATCAGGTGAACCGTATGCTTGTTTTCCGACTTAGTTATATAAAAAAAGTCGCTCGTGGACTGGCAATTATATAGCTTAAACTTGGAGCAATTCAATTTTTTTTAAAGTAAAATGTTATTTATATTCAAATTATTGTTTTTTATTACATTCTCAAACCTGTATACGAAAGTTTTAAAATTGATATCTTTAATTGTCAGTATACCAGCGATATTGCAATTACATTCATTTCGTTATTTTAGTTTCAAGATAAATTATGATTTGCCAATAGTTGGTGACGTCTGCGAAAGTCGGTGCTCAGTATCGTTTCGTGCTGTTCAGGCCCCGGTTCCCCTTTTTTAGACTCGCACCAGTATATAAACCAAACCGTGCGTTATATAAGATTTTAGAATAATTACGCGAAACATGCGTACTGTTTTTACATTGATTTATTTTGTGATTGACTAATTATTGTCATTGTTCCTATGATTATGATTGTTGATTAAACGTTTTAAAAAAAAAAATCTTGATCAGGTTTTCTTGAAAATCGACATAGATTTTTACACCAATTTCACATTTTATGTATCTGGAATCTAGATTAAACATTGTTCCTCGATGCGAGCGCCATTTCTCCCTCCTCCACGCCTCAGCGTGAAGGTCGAAGAAATTGCTCTCGCGACTCACAGTAATTAACACAGCGCACGTAGTTAGTCCATAGGTTAAAATAATTTGAGTACTTATAAGAAACAAATGTCGAAACCTAAGTCATTGTGTATAAAAAAAAACTATTACGTTTTAGTTATATAAGTATGTTCTCCATTACTTTCGTAAGAGTACTGTGACAATATAGATGTCATTAGGCAACATAGGACATATTACAGGCTGTTTTAACTTATTTATTTTATTGCATACAGTTCAAGTTGTTGCTACTTCGTTCATGACTTCTCGCACATTCCGACGAAGAATGCGCGAGTGGTCGTCGGCGAATCGTCTGTGGATTAATTTATTTTAAATTACCATCTTTTAAATACATTGTAGATATTATTCTATAAGTTATAGGCGTCATCTCTTATGTTGCCTTTTGTACTCGATAGATTTAATGATGGTTAAATCGACAAAATTGTAAAATTGTATCAAACTATGAATAGACTGATGATCAATAATAATGTTCTTATATTTAATTTTGTAAGATGACAAAATGTAATATTAAATTATGTGAAAATAGGTACCATTACAAAAAATTAACATTATCATATCTAGTGTACTTAAACATTGATCACAGTTGACTGTACTTTCATTTTTCTTTTTTTTTAAATTGTATACGCCTTAATGTTAATACGTTCCGAAACAATAAAATGACAGTATTTTTAATTTATTTATTAAAAAATAATTGCGATTATTGTTAATTACTTAAAAATCATTGTTTATTATTTTTTGATTTCTGTTTACAATTGACTGAAGCTAAAATGTCTTCTTGGTTATAATTTTGGACACTGAGAATCATGTATGCATTTATATCTAGTTGTGAGTATACTGAAAGCTGAAAATTCGAATCATTCCATTTCTCATAAGTGACTAATAAGAATATAATCTTACTATTTTTCTATGTTTATTTTGCATGCGAACAATCGTGATTATTTTGATTACTATGGATTTATTTAGTTTAAATTTATAGAAAAAAAAATATTTTACTTAATTTCAATTTACTTTTAGTATATTCACATATTACTCAGTCAAAAGAAAAATGAAAGCAATTCTACGTGGATGAGTGTTACAAATAATTCCATAGATAGATCCTATCACAATTAAAGTCATTGTAATGCTATTTCGGTGATATATTTGCCAGAGAGTGTATGTGACGAATGTGTATTATTATGTGCAGCGATGGAAGGAGAAATAAAATGTTAATAAACAATTGTTTACAAAAGATTAACAAACGCATTTCATTTATTTCCTCTTTTTGATGAAAATCAATTTAGTGATCGGTATATAAAAGAAATTATTTTAAGTAGGTAAAGTAGTTGAATTTAATTGCAATTGAAAAGTTGTAAAGTAGCTAAATAATAACGCTTACAAGCAATGTTGTGTTCCTGTGAATTTGGGGGATAGGGTCGGCAACGCGCTTGCGATGCCTCTGGTGTTGCAGGCGTCTATAAGCTACGGTAATCGCTTACGATTAGGTTAGGTTAGGTTGTTTACCAACAAAACAGTGAAGCTCATAATTATAATAAAATAATTAAGTTGCGAGTATGAACCAGAAAATGTTTGCTTGCAAAGGAAACACATAAAAAATACAGTCGAATTAAGAACCTCCTTGGGTCCTACTGGTACCAATTAATATGTTTTGGTAATTCTATTCCTAAAGGGGTGAAATAGGATAACATTGACAAGAGAAGTAATTTTTTTAAATTGAATTTTTTTTGCGCTTGAGAACCTCTTTGCTTGGGTGAAAATTACGAAGAAAAGTCTCGTATAAAAAAAACGCTTCTGAATAAATTAAAAAAAAAACTTAGAAAAAATCTATCTTATTGTTTACTATCTATTTTAAAACTATTAACAAACATATTTTTTACAATCTAAAATGTAACTTATGCAAGTGTCAGAAATCCTTTCTAATAACTCAAAATCTTAATAAAGTTAAACTAAAGCCTATTACAATTATTTTTAACAAAAGAAACCAAAATTGGCTTAGCCGGCTAAGATCAACTATTATTGACATATAAAATTAAATATTTTTTTTATATTTAAGCACATGATTTTGCTTTTAGGGTTTATTTGTGTGTGGATCACTTAGGACCCAAGGTTTAGCTAAATTACAAAAAAAATCAGGCATTTATCTCAATTATTTACGAAATTATGATCAAAAATAGCGCTAAGGTCGAAAAACATTGAAAAAATAAAAAAAAAATCATATTTCCTAAACTATAAAAAATCGGACCATATACATAGGGATGATTTGGAATCCCCAAGGGATGTTCTAGCTCTGAACTTCCGCTTGACAGTCTTTCCTAGTGTTGCCAGATGGGGCGATTTGTTGCGAATTAAGTTAATAATATTTTAAATAAATAATTTTTCATTTCGAGTCTGTTATGGTACTGTCATAAAAAACTGACAGACAGATCCTTGTGTATATTCAAACTTTTATTGGGCGACTTCTAAGAATATTTTGCGACTTTCGATCATAGATGGGGCGACTTGAATCAAAACTTTCTGGCAAGCCTGGTCTTTCCAGGGGCACCTGTATAATAATAACAATAATTCTATGCTGGTGTCGTACGAATTATGAAACTATACAGTGTCCCCGTCTTCGCAGACGCTCTTACCGCCCAGAACAGAATTCTCTTGAGGAGACCGCAGAGGGTCTTAGCGGTGAGAGCCATTCGTGGGTACCGTATGGTGTCATTGGCAACACTTCTCGCGAGCGATTCGCTTTGGCAACTCCAGGCGCAGATGCTTGCGGAAGTGTACCGGTATCGTTCGAGCCTCCGAGCTCGAGGACAAATTCCGAATACGGAATAGATACCTACGTAGGATCAGATCCTACTACTTGTTTGCCAAGACCGGAATAATTTTGTTATAATTATAGGCTAATTATTGTACAATGAAACGACAAGTAAAAGAAAAACATGCCGTCGTAACCAAAAAGTTCTTTTCGTAGCTGTTATATTGGTTTGTGAGATATTATATAAAACTAGTGGTCGCCCAATGGTCGAAATTCGACCATAATTATGATAAACAAAAGAGTGTGTGTGTGTGTGTGTGTCAAATACATGGTAGGTGTGTAACAGAAGCGGCTCGTAACATTTTTGATGGGGGTTCACAAAAAAAAAAATATACGAAAAACTAAAGCTCAGGTACCATTGATTTATTTGTATAGAAAATGTATTTCGTCCATGCAGATTCACCACCACTGTAGGCGCCAGCTCCAAACACCAGACACGGAACACAAAATCATTTATTGCTTTTTACACCTTTTGGTTGTGTGGATACACGACCATTAAAAAATCAAATTTGTATCCACACAACCACAAGATATTGAAATATTGTTCAGATTAAAAAAAAAATCGCGTAAAAGATTTAGTTTTCGTACTATATTTTTGAGCAATAGTAAGTACAATTTCAGTTCGAGGCACATTTTGAGTCTTTTCACAATTGTAAATATAACTAATATAATTGTGTTTGCTCGCAAACGAAAAAAAAACCGAATTCAATTACATCGACGAGTAATACAACGTAGATCGACAAAAAAATAGTCAAGTAACTACGCGTTATCAAAGATTATTCAAAAAGTAGGTATCAGATTTCGATAAAATTTATATGAAACAACATGATAAACAACAGCTTTCGAATAAATTAAAAATTATCAAAATCGGTACACTCAATAAAAAGTTATTGCGGATTTTCGAGAGTTTCCCTCGATTTTTCTGGGATCCCATAATCAGATCCTGGTTTTCTTATCATAGTACTAAACTAGGGATATCTCCTTTCCAACAAAAAAAGAATTATCAAAATCGATACATCCAGTAGAAAGTTTTGCGGTATAATACAACGTAGGTCGACGAAAAAAGCGTCAAGTAAAAACGCATTATTAGATATAACTCGAAAAGTAGTTGTTAGATCTCAAATAAATTTAAATGGGACCAATTGACACACACCACCTTTCGATTAAAAAAAAATTTGTCGAAATCGGTCCACACGGTCAAAAGTTCTGATGTAAAATACATTAAAAAAAAAATTACAGTCGAATTGAGAACCTTCTCCTTTTTTGGAAGTCGGTTAAAAAGATACACTGTATTGTTCCATTTTTAACACAAAATGTCACGCAAAATTATTCACTTTTTTAAAATACACTAACTGTTGCCCGAGACAACGTCCGCGTGGTTATGAAGATATGCATTACTATTAAGATGTTTAACAGAAATTATTTTTTTATTTAAGTCACTTGAAATGCTTATCACACTGAGTAACTTTTTAAAAGGCACAATTTAGTATAATTTAATAGTTGTATTTATAAAACCTCTCTATACAACATATTCATAGTTTCATTTTCAGGCTGCAATATAAATAACCTGTCAGGCGAACTAATAGCTGTTGTATATGTTTCATACAAACTATCAACCCCAATTAAACCCGCTTAGCCGTGGAATATCGCAAAATCCGTTCTTAGCGAACGTCTATTAACTATAATCTACCTCCTTGCCAAATTTCATCTTTGTCCATCCTGAATGGATGAACCCTCCAGCAGTTTTTAAGTTCTCTTTATGGGTGAGTCAGTGACCTTTCTCTTTTATATATATATATATAGATTACAATGTATGTGTTTCATACAAACTATCAACCCCAATTAAACCCCCTTATCCGTGGAATATCGCAAAATCCGTTCTTAGCGAACGTCTATTAACTATAATCTACCTCCTTGCCAAATTTCATCTTTGTCCATCCTGAATGGATGAACCCTCCAGCAGTTTTTAAGTTCTCTTTATGGGTGAGTCAGTGACCTTTCTCTTATATATATCTATATATCTATATATATATATATATATATATATATATATATATATATATATATATATATATATATAAAGATTACAATGCATTATTTGGAAACCTTCTCACCATTTATAGAGCATACATTTTAAATTTCAAGTCTCAAAGTTACTAGTCAAGTTACTTCAAAAACATAGGACTTTCATACAAAATTCCAACCCCCGTTTTATCCCCTCAGAGGTCTCATCATCATTACAGCCTATACAGTCCACTGCTGGACATAGGCCTCCACAAGTTGACGCCAAAAATAACGTGAACTCGTGTGTTTTGCCCATAGTTACCACGCTGGGCAGGCGGGTTGGTGACCGCAGTACTGGCTTTGTCACACCGAAGACGCTGCTGCCCGTCTTCGGCCTGTGTATTTCAAAGCCAGCAGTTAGATGGTTATCCCGCCATCGGTCGGCTTCTTAATTTCCAAGGTGGTTGTGGAACCCTGTTATCCCTTAGTCGCCTCTTACGACACCCACGGGAAGAGAGGGGGTGGCTAAATTCTTTAGTGCCGTAGCCACACAGCACAGAGCCTGAGCACAGCCAGCCTCAGAGGTCTAATTTCATAAAATTAGTTCTTAGCAGATGTCTACGTCTTATAGCCTACCTGCCAAATTTCAAGTTTGTAGGTGTTATAGTTTTGGAGATTTTGTGATGAGTGAGTTAACCTACAATCCTCCGTTTTAACCCCGAAAGGGAGTTGATTTCTAAAGATACATTATTTGGACACCTTCTCACTATCTAAAGAGCATACATTTTAAATTTCAAGTCTCTTACTCAAAAACATAGGACTTTCATACAAACTTCCAAACCCCGTTTTACCCCTTTAGGGGTCGAGTTTCGTAAAATCCGGTCTTAGCAGATGTTTACGCCCTATAAGGAACCTACTTGCCAAACTTCAAGTTTGTGGCTGTTATAGTTTCGGAGATTTTGTGATGAGTGAGTTAACCTACAATCCCCCGTTTTAACCCAAAAAGGGACTTGATTTCTAAAGATACATTATTTGAACACCTTATCATCATTTATAGAGCATACATTTTAAATTTCAAGTCTGTTACTTCTAAAACATAGGACTTTCATACAAACTTCCAACCCCCGTTTTACCCCTTTAGGGGTCGAGTTTCGTAAAATCCGTTCTTAGCGGATGCCTACGTCTTATAAGGAGCCTACCTGCCAAATTTCAAGTTTGTAAGTGTTATAGTTTCGGAGATTTCGTGATGAGTGAGTGACCTTTCGCTTCTATATATATAATATAGATATAGATATAGATTAAAGATAGACATATGAAGTTATATATATTATAATAGTTAAATATTGTTACGTGTTAGGGTTCGAAGGATTTGGAGAGAAAGACCTGCTGACTCTTTTCAAGACTTTATTCACAAGCACTAGGTCCAACACAAAGCACTAGGTTCAAACACTAAGCACTAACAATGTCCTATGTCTTAGCCAATGTCGTAGGTTTCGCTGGTACCACTCTTGATCACTAGTTTTCACTCTTGAAGTCGCCTCGAAGATCGCTCAAACTGAACTGCCTCGCTCGCCTCGCTGCGGCTATTTATATCGGCCGAGACGAGGCCCAGGCCATTCTGGAAAGTTCGCGCATGTACCCGGTTTTCGAGACTATACTTCTATATAGTTCCACAGTTGTTCCTCTAACGCCATCTAGTATTGAGTAGAGAGTTTCATGCGGTCTCTGTCTTTGCGTGGCTTCAATGGTTGCCGCTAGATGGCGCTAGTTTCTTTGTGTGTCCTTAACACTACTCCCCTCTTAGAGATGCTCGTCCCGAGCATCGTTGTTACTGCCATGGTAACGCGCCAGACGGTCTATGTGTACCACTTTGAATGTCCCTCTTGGTTGCTTTTGAATCCTGTAAGTCACATCATTCAGTCGGATAACCACTTCGTATGGACCGTCCCACTTGGTCTGCAACTTTGGAGATCTCCCTTTCCGGCGGGTTGGGTTATGCAGCCACACCAGTGACCCTTCCTTGAAACCGCTCGTGTTCGATCTCCGGTCGTATCTGGTTTTCATGTTCTCGCTTGACTGTAACCCATTTTCCCGAACCAAGGCGTGTATATAGCGCATTTTTTTCCTTAAATCGCTGACATAGTCTTGTACGGTATTTGGTCCCTCCGGTGACCCTCCAGTCAATAGGTCTACTGGTATTCGTAATTCTCTTCCGTAATTGACATACGCCGGGGTAGCTTTTATGCTCTCATGCTCGGCGGTTCGGTACGACAGAAGGAAGAGTGGTATATACTTATCCCAATCTTTTTGTTTATCGTCTACCAATTTCGCCAAATGCCTCTCAAGAGTCTGGTTAAATCTCTCAACCATTCCATCAGCTGTGGATGGTACGCGGTGGTCCTCGTCTTATGCATGCCCAAAATTCTGCACACTTCCTGGAATACTTGCGATTCGAAGTTCCTGCCCTGATCGGAATGGATTTCTAGAGGCACGCCAAAGCGACATATCACTTCTTCGACTAACTTAGAAGCGACTGTTGTAGCTTCTTGGTTTGGTATGGCGAACACTTCGGGCCATTTGGTGAAGTAGTCCATGACGACCATAAAATACTTGTTTCCCGATTCCGTTACAAAAAATGGCCCCGCTACGTCAACTGCAATCCGTTCCCACGGTGCACCGACGTTATACAACCGCAGATTCCGTCGGCTCCTGGTCTGTGGTCCTTTTACAGCAGCGCAAGTAGTACATTTGCGGCACCAATCCTGTACATCATCTCGACAATGCAACCAGTAGAATCGTTCTCGCACTTTTGTTAACGTCTTCTTGACACCTAGATGACCTCCTGATACGCGATCATGTATTTCACGGAGAACATCTGGTACTCTCGTTCTTGGGACAATTATCTGAAGGTGGAACTCTCTGCCGTTAGTCTTCTCCCATTTCCGGTAGAGTATTCCGTTTTGAAGTATCAGACTGTCCCATTGAGCCCAGTACGCCTTAGTGACAGCGCCAGTGGGTGCAACCTCACTCCAGATTGGTTTTACGTCACCCCGTTTCTTCCATGTGATGATGTGCCGAAGGTCGTCATCTCTTTCTTGAGCTTCCCTCATAGCATCACTCTCCCAGATACCCAAAGGACTTGTTCTTGTTAGCTTTAATGTTACTTCATTAGATTCTTGCTTAACACAATGTTTGCAGTCTTCCGAACACGGCCTTCGTGAGAGTGCATCGGCATTCCCATGCAACTTTCCGCTGCGGTGTTTCCTCTTGAAGTCATACTCCTGATCCCGGGCAGGAGGCGAAGCCCTTTGCTTCTTCAGCTCCTCTATTTGTTCCTCGATCCTTTTTATCCTTGCTATCTGGGTCTTCTTTTGCGGACAGTTGAGCTGAAGATGGCCCCTCTCGCCGCACTTGTAGCACATGACTCCAGAACTTTTCCTCGTAGGAGCCTTAACTACCTTGTCTTCCTCAGAGACCTCGCAGATCTTATGGGTCTGCCGTATGTCATGGCGAACAGCCTCGACCTCCAAAGCATGCGCCAATGCTTCCTTTAACGATGTATGGTGATGAAGCCTCACTGCAGCTCTGAACTCCAGGTCTTTGATTCCGTCGACAAATGCTTGAACAATATTCGTGTCTACCATCTTGGTGTCTGCTCCTGGGTGTGCCTTCCTGACGAGTTTTTCGATTTCCAACGCCCATTGTTGTAGTTCTTCTCCTGGGCGTTGAACTCTGTCACGCAGTTGGGCACGGAACACGTGCTCCAGATGTCGATCCCCGTATCGTGCCTCCATCAAGTCTTGGAACCTATTTTCTGTATGTGGTAGTGCTTCCAGAACCGACAAAGCTTGCCCTCTGAGCGCAACAGTGAGAGCGGTCAGGCATTGCTCTTCCGTCCATCCGTTGGCAGTAGCAACAGCCTGGAATTGTCGACGATAAGCATTCCACGAAGTAGTACCGTCGTATGGAGGCATTTTCACTTTTGGTCCTTGTGCCACTCCGGTATTTCCAATAGACATCGCAATTCCCATGGTTTCAAGGCGTACTACTCTCTTCTGTAGTTCAGTGAGGCCGGTTTTCACATTTTCAAGATCCAATCACCCGGTAACTCGTTCTTCCACTACGTCGACATCTTTTCGAAGCTTAGTCACCGCGTCACTAACATCTTTTACAGCCCAAAGCGTTTTTTCTTGGAGCTCTTTATTGTTGCTCTTGTGATTCTTGCAAAGCACGAATTTCAGCCCTTTGCAGCTCCATTAATTAACGCATTAATCAATATATATGTATATATATATATATTTCTATATATATATATATATATATATATATATATATATATATATTGATTATATTTAACACGAGCTGTTCCTGCGACTTCGCCCGCATGGAATTTAACAAACAAGTTAGTTTAGTTCGTAAAGTTATAAATTAAATAAATTTTTAAAATAGAAGAAGAAGTTACTCCTTACTGCATCAGCTATCTGCCAGTGAACATCCCGTCAAAATCGGTCCAGTCGTTTCAGAGATTGAGACAGACGGACAAAAATTGTAAAAAATGTTACTTTGGTATATTTACCGTGTAGACGACATCCATATGCATTTAGTTATACGCAGTTATTAGGTACGGAGCCAAATATAATTTTTAAAACTCTCCATACACTTAGTATTAGTCGAATATTTGTGTACCTGGCTATGAAACCTCTGTTTGTGACAGAAAAAAATCTTGCCGTCCACGTAGTGTTCATACGAAAAAGGCGATTAATGCAGTAATGAAATGAATTCGAAAAAATTCTGTCCCAAAGCAAGATTTTATCTCGAGCGAGTATCATCACGAGAAGAGAGGGGGTGGTTATATTCTTTACTGCCCAGTTTAGAGAGAATGGATGATAATTTGGAGTCCATAAAACAATCCATACGATTGGCAGTGAAGAATTTTCCCATGGAAAGAGTGCGCGCTTCTATTGATAACCAGCCTCAACGTTTAAAGGCAGTATTGCAAATACAATAAGCAGCCAATGGAGACCCCTTCGAAGCTTTATATATTTTTAATAGTTTTATATTAATGTATTAAACAAACACTCTGTCATAGTAATAAATGTTACCTGTAATAGAAAAAAAAAATAATTTTTCTTTGTAACAATATTAACAAAATTAGGGCAAGATTGTATATGTATATTTGTCAAAAAACACAAGCCATTAAGTTACTTACCTCAGGAACAGACGACCTTGTGTGTTTTAAAATATATTTATATCGGGTTTAAAGTATCCCGTAACTTGATTTTTCCACTTACTCTAAGCAAATCTCTCAGCAAGCACTTTCATTGGATAACCATATTGTTGAATTGCATTAAATTAACTAGTACGCTATATTGGATTAATACGTCACCTTGCTAAACATACATTGACATCCAAACTAAACTACTAAAAGTATTTACAAAATTTCAGCTAAATCTCTTAAGAGGCTCCCCCTTCTCAATGACCTTGAGCATTTAGACTTTGCCACACCCCACCCACCCGCACTTCACCTGATCAGTATTACGTAAAGGTTATTAAACTCGGCCATCTACCGGCTCTAGCTTGTACTACTTAGGACATGCGATTGATCCGTTTCCTAGACCAAGAGCTTGCGTACAAGTTGTGATCATCCATAATTATTATTTAATTTTCTTCTTGTTGTGTCGATCATTTAGGCTATAAAATTATATTAATTACTAGTTGTTACTTGTTGTTCAGTTCGCAGTTATAAAATAAATAAATTTCTAAAATAAAAGTAGCCTAAGTTACTCCTTACTATATCAGCTATCTGCCAGTGAAAGTTCCGTCAGAATCGGTCTAGCCGTTTCAGAGATTAGGCGGAACAAACAGGCATACAGACAGACAAAAATTGTCAAAATGCTATTTTTGTTATTTATGTATCGTGTATACATCCATATGAATTTAGTAAAAAGCGGTTATTTTAATATTAAAAGCAGCCGCTCCAATTTTATTTGTATAGATATACTAAATTTATATTTTATTCTATTATCGGCTCGATGAAGATCGACTTTAGGTTCGGATCTTAGACCACAAGCTAAGCAGCTTTACATTTACACAGCTCAAAATTAATCATTTAAATTATTTTTTTATTTTAAGTAAATACAATTGCAAAATTCAACAGTAAGTCTGTCTACCTGTTATATTTTGATGCCTATCTTGGATTTAAAAAAGTAAATAGATTTGCGCGTAAGCAAGAGCAGCGTGCGATAACGAGCGACACAAGTTCCCCGTACAAAGGCCTCTGGCCGTCTGCCGCGGGCCGCCTGTCGCCCGGCAAATAACCAAAAATTA
The DNA here is from genome assembly GCF_905220565.1 of Melitaea cinxia. NCBI lineage: Eukaryota > Metazoa > Arthropoda > Insecta > Lepidoptera > Nymphalidae > Melitaea > Melitaea cinxia. Next base: position 9,482,537 of record NC_059414.1, on the reverse strand, counting down.
TATTTTTACGATTTTCTAATAAAATACGGCACTTAATAAAAAACCCTTCTGTAGAAATATTAAGTACAGGATTCTTAATTAATAAAAAAAATATTCACTATTGTAAGTAGTAAAATTAGAAAGCCTATAAGATTTTTGTACGCGAAAGGAGGTCCAGGTAAACAATTATTTCTCTTTATTTAGAGAATTTTATACAATTATCTTGCAGTCACATTAATAAACTGAATCCGAGTTACAACATATATTTATTTGATATTTTTAACGTAACTTTAACGTATACTTTATAGCACATGAAAACGGCCGAATTTGTCTGGGATCCCCTTAAGTATATGTTTCAAACTTGAGTTGCAAGATTCCACCCTAACAAAAACAAACATACATACATTGCAAGTTAAGCTTTAAAAAAGAGGAGGTTCTCAATTTGACCAAGTTTTTTTAATGTGTTCACTCATAATTATTACTAGTTTCGTATTCCATTGCACTGAGCTACCCGTTGTTTAATTTTAGCAAATTTTAATAGCAAAAATTTTGGAGCTGGCAGGAAAATAAAAACACTAAATAATTTAATCTTATTTATTTTTGGTGCCTTATAAACAATACAGTATTTACAAAATACCTTAACCTATTTGAAAAGGGTGTCATTGAAAATTAATACTACTTACCTAAATAAAAGGTAAATGTACTATTTTAGGATCAAGTGGCCAATTTTAAATTTTTCTTATAAAAACATTATATTAAATTATCTCTTCGTTTACAAACTTTACCGACAGGTAAATAATAATTGCACATTGAATAAAAGGATTTTCTGACGTAATCAAAGGCATTTTTAAACATAAAACTGAATTCATTCTCAACATGGCTCACTTAAAATACGCATTAACAACATTCACAAGCCCACATTCACATTTCCACAATCGGTCTGTAAATTTTCTCAAACAAATCTTTAAACGCGCTTTGAAACGAATTCAATATTTAGTAGTACCGCGATCCAATAACTATACCAGTGGTTCTTAATACGTTAAACGCCGCCTTGATTTTTTTAGTTCTATTTGGGCCATGCCATTATACCATGTAGTCAACACACAGTTGTTCCGTTGGTGCCGCGGGGAACACCACATGACCGCGAACCAGTCAACTTAAAAAATATGACGTAGAATAATATGTCATATAGATAGTGTAAGGAAAAATAAGTAAGATCTTTAAGAACGGGTATGGTAGTGCAATAAAAACATCATACTTTTTTTTATAAATAAGGACTTTTTAGGCCCCCATGGACTAAACAAGCGAGGACCAACTGGTGTCCCCCATAACGTTCAACATGTTAACCTTTTGGTGACAAGGGCATATTTCCAAAAATTTATTATTTTGCCATGGTCCAATAACTATTATTTGAATAAAATTTAGTGTATTTAGTTACAGGCTAGTGAGAAATGCCTCTGTGTGTGAGTAAATCTGACTAGTCTATCTTATCTAGTGTCTATTTCACGGAGCACTAGTTAAGAACCACTGAACTAAACCATATAAAAAGAAAATCGAGCCGCGAGATCACAAAACTAGACGTAACGCACGAAGTAAATATAGAAGTGTGTGATGTAGGTTAGTCACCACTGCGAGGGGAGCGGTCGGCGCTGGCGCGGTCGGGCGCGTCCCCGTTCTGGCGAGGCGAGCCTGAACGTGAACGTGAACGCGAGCGTGAACGCGAATGCTCTCGCGATACGGAGCGTTCGCGCGAACCCGAACGTGAACGCGATCGCGAGCGGGACTTGCTCTCGCGACGCTCCTCTTCACCCTTAGGCGACGCCGCATCCTTGCTTCGAGAACGAGATCTCTCCCTATAGAAAATTTACAAACATACATTAGTTACTTTATTTGTTTAATAATTTAAAATACTTCATACAGGGTCGTCCATTAATTACTGTGAATGTGTTGTGAATTTTTTAGCAACGTTTTTCTCGGTCTGTCGTCTACAACCCATATTCAATTGTGATAAATTAAGCATGGTGATACAAATTTCTAGACAGGCATCAAGGGTGCAGTGTATTTGTTGGTTGTTTTTTATTTTTGTTTAGATATTGTGCGTTCAACAAAAATAAATAAATTAGTAATTAATGGACGACCCCTATAACGAATTACCAAAAGTAAGTATTAATAACAAAACTAAAGTTGCACATAGTATCGAACACCGGCAAATAATTTATCTATTGCATGATTTGTAATATGCGTAGGCGCAACGGTCACTGCACTGGGTTGTGGCTATTGCGCCAACGGATGCGGGTTCGATCCCCGCACATGACAAACATTTGTATTGGCCATACAGATGTTTGCCGTGATCTGGGTGTTTGTGCAGTCCATGTGGAGATCTCCACACCGTGCCTTGGAGAGCACGTTAAGCCGTCGATCCCAGTTATCATGTACCTGATAGCGATGGTTAATCATAGTAGGGAGTATATCCGCCAACCCGCATTGGAGCAGTGCGGTGGATTAAGCTCTGATCCTTCTTTTACATGGGGAAAGGTATGCTCAGCAGTGGATTATTACAGGTTGAAGCGTCTGATTTTATTTAGTTTTTCAAATCTCGTTTTAAATTAAATGTATTCTTATGAGAATAAATATCTTTAAAAATAAAAATTTATTTATATTTAATACATGTATATATTTCTATACTTTAGGGTTTTCCATATATGAATTAAAATGGAGAGAAATATTAGCCATAAAAGTTTACGGGAAATTAAAACTAGTATTTAAGTAGTAAAGTACTAAAAGCAAAAGAAAACGAGTGATGCTCTACTGCACTAACATCGACTATTTCTCACCTGGCTTTAGCGGTGGTTTCTCTTCAAATGATGCGGGAAAATATGGTAAGAGTTAATAAACGAAATATATTGTGCAATCAATTAGTAACAATTTTTCAAATCTCAAGATCATCGCAATCAACGCCAATATACTGACTGGTATTATTGCTTCAGTATGATCTGACAATGATGTTAAAAGATTATGAGTGAGGTTGTAATTGTGATACATTTATTTATTAAAAAATATTTGTTCCTTAATTTAAAGAAAATAAAACTGTTTAGAAGATTATTACAATTATAACCTCACAATATCACACAATTGTCAGAGTGGATTGAAAGCACAAACTTACTTGGAGTCGTGTATCGGTGAACGGGATTTTGAACGGGACTTTGAGCGGGACGCCGATTGCCTTCCATTGCGGTCGGGTGATTTGTGTGAGGCAGAGCGTTCACGCGACTGGCGAGACTCAGAGCGACGCTCGGACTTATGGGACGCTGATCTCGAACGGCTGCGATCCCTATGCGAGTCGTGTGCGAGAAACGGTAGTAAGGGATATTTAGTTTAAGCTACTTCTTGCTACACATTGACAATCTTATTTTACACTAAAATGCAGCTACAAATGCATCAATCATTTGTAACTGCACACTACTCACAACACTAAATGACATGATGTATTTATTATTATAATACTTACGATTTTAAATTTTGTTCAGCGCATGAAATAACATACCTAGCCAAATTAATACTAGGTTAATTCTTTACGTCATGCAATATAAAAATAAAAAATCTCACGTATCGACGGTGAAGTGCGAATATCTTCTATCTAACATTTTAAGTGAAAATGAGTTTTGTATGCCACTGGATTTAAAGTTCAATTTTGCATGTACTGGCAAAACTCCTAAGTAATTGGATTAAAAATAACGTGTTAAAATGATTATTGTAATACCTCCTAAATTATCACGAAAATTTAGACGCAAATAATTGCTGCTAACTAATTCTAACTTACTCTTAGAAATATCTCCTAAGTTAATTATGTATAGTTTTTTGTGCGAATACCTCCTAACTTTATTGAAACATTTTCTAACTTGATGAAAGCACTATTTTGAATAAGACTGGAGTGAATGAGGCGGCCTACGCGTGAAAGAGACAGGACATGTGTTTCGTTTGGTGCGCACTGCGCGTTGCGTCGCGTCGTTCAGTCGTTCTGTAGCTCAGTTACCGGCAAGTAGTTTGACATACGACAATTTTGTGACCTTTACGATTTAAAAATAAATTTTGTGTTTGGTTAATTAACATTTTAAAGTAATATTCAGCTGCAGCTGTTTGGATAAGCTAGATTCTTAGCAAAACTGGTAAGAAAACTTATATAATTTTGATTAACTTTGGTATAACCATATTTGGTATAACTTTGATATCCAACTAAAGTGAAGATAGAAGATTTTTCCATCAATTTTTGTTTTTTAATGCAACTATTTTCTCCTATCTTAATTATTGAGATTGAGATAGGAGGTATTTCTGTTTTTAATTTAAATTTTTACCTATACTTTTGTAAAATAGAAGTTATTGATACATTACAAGTAGTACATCTTTTATTGTATTTCAGAATAATGTCAGGATGGGCAAAACGTATTCAAAGATTAAGAGCAGATCAGATGTTCAACATGCTGAATGTAGATGTTACTGGTACAAAACGTGAGTAGTTAAATTTCTTTAGGTACACATAATAATATTTAATTGATATTATGCGCAAGTTTACAGTAAGTAATAGGTACATACCTATCTGGAATGCTTGTTTAATTTATTTTTAATTTTAAGGTAAAGCTCCCGACAGTGATGACGAAAAGGAAAATAGGGAAAATGAAAATCGTCACCTTGAAGAAGAGGATGATGAATTTCAAAGCTCATTGATTGCGAAACATAAAAAAAATGAGTCGATAAAATCATTTGTTGTCGCAGTAGATAATGAATCTCCTGATTTACAAAGCAATCGTCACGGAATTGTAGATTTAAAAGATAAACAAAAATATCTTCCCTCTGACTGTAGAATTGCGCATTCCGAGACTTTTAATTTGTGTGCCAAGTTGTCTAAAGTAAAGTCTCTGTCACTTTCTGATTTGACACAAGACAATGAATTCTATCATAAATTACAAATGCACAAGTCCGACTCATGCATTAATTCTACAGATCTTTCTTACTTTCATAACAACTTTTTTCATACTCTGATACTGTTCAGTGCAGACCTAAAAGATGCCTATGAAAATCAACAATATTTTGCAGATTTTAAAGCAACAACATTTACTAATGACTCAAACATTTTTTTATCCAAGGTTGATCGTCCTAAATCACTCTCAATGTCTGATTTAACAAAGGATATTCCATTATTAGGTTATAATCGCCGTTGCAAATCAATGACAGAGTCTATCTCTCTTGTAGTTTCACATAGTTCCTTTGAAAATGAGTGGTCAGTTAGAGAATCTGTTTCTAAATACGTACCCCCAAGTGATGATTCTTTTACTGATAAAGATAGCCAAGAAATATTCTACGGAGATCTTGATGAAGGCAGAAAACGACGCAAAAACGCTAAACCTAGTGAATGGGCTAAAAATAAAGCGAAGGAAAAGAGGATGAAAGGAGAAGAGTATTTAGGATACCGAAGACCTCGTGGAGAATCAGTAAAACATGATACTATCAGATCTGCAAGAGAACTAGGGGCAGCGTGTAATTCCGATTTTTGTAGGAAAAGTAAACTAAGGGGTTGCTTTCAATTCACTGAAGACACTCGAAAACAAATTCATAGTAATTTCTGGAAAAAGTTAAACTGGGATCAGCGAAAAATCTTTGTCACCAACTTAGTGACTCGATCTACTACGAATCGTAAAACCGTAAAGAATGAATCAAGACGAACAGGGACATTACAATATTTTTTACCACTCACTGTAACCGGAGATGAAAAGGTCCAAGTTTGTAGGGATATGTTCTTAAATACCTTGTCTCTAGGAGCATTTACTGTCCAGAGTTGGGTTAAGAAAGCAGAATTTGGGATGAGCGCTCACCAGGAATTATTAAATTCTTCTCGAACTTTAACGCTGAGTAAAGAGGTGAAAGCAAAGATGCGGAGCTTAGATGATTTTTTCAATAAACTTCCGAAATTGCCCTCACATTATGCACGTAAAGATACAAATAAGTTATTTCTTGAACCAATTTACAGAAACCTCACCTGTCTGTTCAAAGTCTATCAGGAATATTGTGCTTCTGAGAACATGCCTTCAGTAAGCAGATGTACTTTTGAAAAACAATTCCACGATAAAAACCTTTCTTTAATGACATTAAAAAAAGACATGTGTGACGTGTGTTCGTCTTACATAGCAGGAAATATGGACGAAGCAGACTATCAAGTACACGTTATAAAGAAAAACCGGGCACGAGAAGAAAAATCCATTGATAAACAGAAAGCCGCAAATAAGGAATGTGTTCTTCTTACAATGGATTTAGAAGCTGTGAAGGTATGCCCGTATCTGACAGCAAGCTCACTCTACTTTAAAACAAAACTAACGTGTCATAATTTCACAGTCTATAATGTCACTACTCACCATTGCACTTGCTATTGGTTCAATGAAACAGCAGCTGATATGACCTCCAATACATTTGCGTCATTTTTGATTGACTACATAGAGCGACATTGCTTGCTGCTGAAACTGCCCATAATAATATTTTCTGATGGTTGCACATACCAAAACAGAAATGTGACATTGGCAAATGCTTTACTGAGATTAAGCAAATTGCATGGAATTACTATAATCCAAAAGTTTTTAGTGCCCGGCCATACACAGATGGAGTGTGACTCCGTGCATAGCGCTGTTGAAAGAAAACTCAAAAACAGAGAAATACATTTACCGAGTGAATATTGTACTATCACAAAAGAGGCATGTAAAAGAAATCCATACGAGGTGTTGGAAATTGATTACGACTTTGTCAAAAACTATGCTGATCCCAAGCATTGGGTTTACAAGAGCATCAGGCCTGGGCGTAAAGCGGGTGACCCGCAAGTAGTTGACATTCGAGCAATTAAATACGCACCAGATTCTCCCATACAAGTTAAATTAGACTTTAATAATGACTGGATTGACTTGCCTCAGAGGCCAAAAGTTCAATATGAGGAACCATACCAACAGCTTCATTCCGATCGATTACCAATAACATCTACTAAATACGAACATTTACAACAACTTAAATTAGTCATACCTAAAGATTGTCACTTATTTTATGATAATATACCAAAAAATACATGAATATTCTGAGTAATTTACAGTAAATGATTGCTTAATACCCAATTCGTAGTTCCTTTTTTTTTTGTCCATCTTTTCTTAATTTCTAAATGTTTAATCTTGTGTTCCTATAATTACATAGTTTATTTGATAGACTGTGTACAGCTGGTAGACTGTTTTTGATTTTTGAGAACGAGTAGGTAATATTTGTTTATTCTTTATACTTTTATTTCTAAATGTGTAATATTGTGTTGCTACATTTGATAAGGGTATTTTTTTAGGTAGCTAATTTAAAAAATTTACAATTTTTGAGTCTTTTTTTTTCTAAATTTTTTACCTGGTATTACTATATAACATAGGAGTACGAAATAACTGCAGCTAGGTACTGCTGAATTAAATAATTAAAATTGTTTTTATATTGAGTCTATCTGTTAGATTTTAAAAAATTTATTGATTAGTTTAGCATATTATGTTGATCTTAAAAAAACAGTTACTTTTATTGTGATTACTAATTATTAATAAAGAAAAGAATAACTAGATGATGACATTAATAAACATTTTTTTCGTTACTTATTGTATGTCTTTTATTTATAAATATCTTCGAAGTACGAATCACTAACTGTTGTATTTATAATATTGATACCAATAACTTCTAACTGACATTATTTCAAAAATAACCTATCATAGGCTAATGTGACTAACTTCATTGAAATTGTCATATAATTTTATACCAATACCAATATTTAACATTTATTGATAAACTATATTAAAATAATGAATCATTTTTTTCGCCTCCTGTAAAATTTTGTTTTTGTTGGATAGAAGATATTCGCACTTCACCGTCGGTATATATTATTGAATTAACGCATGCAAGCAGTTATTTCAGTAGATTGAAGTGGAAAGTTCAAAAATATGTAGTTTCTGGTTGACAGGTGTTCTAGTGATGTTAAAGAAATTTATATATACACGAGTCTAGATCACTATAATTTTAAAGCCTTATTATTAAAGTAACAAATATTTTTTACTCACTTAGATCTGGACCTAGAGCGAGACTTAGCTGCGGGACTCTTGCTCTTTGGGCGAGACTTCGATCTTGATCGGGAAGAGTGGCGAGAACGAGACCTGACGACGAATTTTCTTTATCAGTATGAGTATAAGAGCTAATATTTATTAAGAGGTAGTGAGTAAAATGTCAGTAAGAAACTTATCATTCACGAGTCTTCAGCCCCGAAAGATGGTAAAAAATATAGTATCATCATGAACAGTGCTTTATGTGTTGTAGTTTTGTAATATTTAATTATTGAAGTATAGAAAACATTATGTATGGTAGGTTACAAAAACATAGATTTGAGTAGTGCACTTTTTTAAATTATTGGACTTGTACTGAATAATATAAATTTCTGATCTTTTTGAAAAGTAAATTTTTGTCTTACTTTTATACGAGGCTCTGGCCTTTTTAAGAGTTAATTTGGATATAAAAATCTTAGGGAAAAAAAATGGTGATTGCCCTATCTACGTGTGATAACAGTTGCAATTAAATGATGTTGTGTACGTTTTTAAATATGATGACAAATGTCCGATGTCCAAAGTTGTGGTGTACCATATATCGAATGCGATCGAAATCGAGTCCATAAGATTGACGACATATCGTCGCAGTAATCACAGCCCAGGTTATTGCGCTGGGGGTTGCGGGATCGATCCCCGCTCATGACAGATGTTCGTATTGGCCATATAGATGTTTAATGAATGTTTGTACTTGTGTATTGTGTTTCCGGAACCAAGAAAAAATCCTACTGGGTACCATTGAGTGTAAAACATCACAAGGAACTCGAGGAAGATCGCTTATGGTGTCGCGACGAATCCTATGCACCGTTGTGAATATTTTAAGTATCGTAGCATGTCTGATTTACAAAGGCGTAGGTTTGTCTTATATCGAATGAATGTAACATACACGTTTCATTTACATTTCCTAACCTGGAGAGCGTCTCTCACGGCTGCGCGAACGCGAGCAACGGTCCTCCACGAGTCGTATGCGCGGTTGTGTTGAATATTTTAAGTATGTTGGCACGTTTGACGTGTAAGCATACAGAATGTGTGATACGTGTCAGCTACGTGTCCTCACCTGGAGCGGCGTCTCTCACGACTGCGAGAGCGCGAGCGACTCGAGGAAGATCGCGTGCGGCGTCGCGAAGAGCGGCGATCTTCAACGAGTCGTATGCGCCGTCCGTTCAGTTCCGTACCGTCCAGCTTTTCTATAGCCGCGCGCATATCTGAATGCGTAGCGAACTCGACAACACTGCAATAGAATTGTTTCTTTTTATTTATTTATTGATGTACTAGCTATTTGTACTTCATCCAATAATGTCATTATTCCGTTAAAATTAGATACTCAAAGTTAATTCAGAAAAGCATTGTTGCAAAATACACCATGAACATTTGATTAAAAAGGTATATTAAAATAAAAAAAAAAAATAAAAAAAAACAATATGGTACCACTTATATAAAAATTGTTCATATCCAGTTTTCGGTAATATTGAATATATGACTAGCCTGTTGGCGCAGTTTGTAGTGACCCTGCTTTCTACTCCGAGGGTTGTGGGTTCGATTCCCACCAGTCTTAGTGTAATATAAATATTTATTTATATGTTTATCAAAAAAAATATTTAGCTATACCAGTCGGCTGTTACCTACAACACAAGCATTAAGTTGCTTACTTTAGGAACAGAGGACCGTGTGTGTATTGTGTAGATATTAATTTATTTATTATTTATTTAAAAACTCGTAATATTTTAGGTCTTGGTTGACTTAATAATGTCAAAAACATGTTACATAAATACATACCCTTCATTTCTATGTTGCTTGTGAGCATCAGCATATGTTACTTCGCCAGCTTGACGCATATAATCCTTTAAGTCCTGTAAACCAATAACACTTCTTAGTTTTTTGTTTACAATGAAAATATACATAAAAACCCTGCTTATAACATTTATCAGAAAAAAATATTATCATCAAGGTTTTCAGCCCCGAAAGATGGTAAAAAAATACGATTTCATCATGTAAATGGCGACTATAGGAAAGGTGTGATGACACCCCAATTATATTATTAATGTATGTGCTACCTGAATGAATTAGACAATTAAAAGAAACATGATTTGTGCCTATACAGATTTCGCAGACGGTCAACCAACTGGTTATCATTTCTTATGTTTAATGTAGTGTTACGCCAATCAATTCCTCTGTAGTAAGCAGGCTCCACATCAGTTTGATTATAGTAAGCATGTCGAAATCCAAATTCATCACAGGAATGTCGAATTGCAATCCAGTTCATCTCCAATGCAGTAGAATGATAATTACTCTGATTTTGCCAAGTTTCAATTTCTCAAAATTCTTTTAGTTTTTGATTTTAAACTTTATGTTCACTGATTGTATGTTTCAACCAAATTCATCAGCTTTAGTTCTGTTTCAAAATATCAAAAAAACTGGCTCCTGTTCCTTATCAATGCCGTTTGGAAGTCTGACATTTAGTTTTCATTAGTGTGTAACTTCATCAGGTGTAAATCATTCAGCAACCAAGAAAATCCTCCATTCCATATAATACACGTTGTAATGTCTTCCAGGAATTTTTCCAGTCCAAACTCATGAGTCTGTTGTTTTACAAAACCCAACAATTCTAGTCATATACCCAATTTCCATAAACCTTGAACTGTAAAACAAACAATGGATAAGCATAATTGATGCTCATACATCCTGAGCACAATTCTCGCAAGCTACATATTCTTTGCCAATCCAATAAGCAATGATACCATAGAGGTAGCACCGGCCACGAAAAACTGTTTAGGCACCAAAATGAAAAAAAAAAAAAAATCACAACATTGACCAATTTATTTTGCTGGTCTCTATAAACTTAATTAAAAAAAAAAAAAATAATGTGAGATATGAATTAAAATGGGTTTGCACATAATGAGATCGGCTCCTGTAGTGCCCCCCGACTTTACCTTGGCCGGCGGTTGAAGCGTGTCCCGACCATCGACCGTCCCGGGGGCGCCGCAGTATACCCTCCTAACATCGGCTCAGACCATCATCTCAGGGCTACATCGGGGAAGGGCTCAGGGCACGAAACGCCACCTTCTGTCGTTATTTAAAAATATCTATAAACTCGCAATGTATTACAGGTGTAAATTACTTTTATAATATCAATTTAATATATTCAAAAGGCAAGCTAATTAACAAAATTAAATTGTGAAGCTACTTAATGAAAATTTATTTGATTTTTTTTGAGTTTATTATAAGCAACAGTTAATCCTGTTGTCTAACTGTCCTGCTGTACCGTCTCTGTATTTTTAAACATCTTACGTTTTCTCGATAGGAATTCGCGCCAATCTCCGTGATCCATGGTATCACACTATCTTATCTTGAAGTCATCCAAGCCAAGTTGAGTTACTTGTCTAATCCAATGCTGTCTTCATTTATAATTTTCTTCTACTTTTTCTTCTACTTCTGTTTGACAAAAGAACTGCTCCTCTGATATTGAAATTGCCACATCCTTTGAATGTAAGCGACCAACAAGCCCAGTGTTGCCCAGCCCTCATGACCGTGTAGCTCCAAACCCTGAGTGATTGTGATGGGATGATGATGGACGTTCCAATCCACTCAATCTCTTACCTGCCAGCTAATGCGGCTAGATAGATTTTCGACGATAAGTCGATACTCCGTGCGCGTCGGCGGGCCGTATCTATAATTGTAGTCACTGTGGAAAGAAATTGTCTAGATAAGTTTGTTATAATTTTTAAAGCAAAAAAGTTTTAATATAATGAAATGTTTGGGAGAGGTAAAAATGTAGTTAATGATAGATTCTATTTCTTTTACTATAATTATTGGAAATAGGTCACAGTAGTGATTTTACCAACATTAAATATCAATAAAAAAAAAAAACTCAGTTTTATTCTTCCAAAAGTTTACAACAGCAAGTGAAAACAAATTCTGAAATAACATAATTTGAAACAGCATATGACTTAAGTGTTTACTTCCGAATTTCTAAATTTCTTTAATACATTTTTTGTAGGAACCAAAAAATATATTGGTTCAAAATAAATTAGGAAAATAAAAATATATAAAAGAATTTGATACTGCCCGATTATAAAAGGATTTGAAAAATACTAATATTTTGATATTACTTACTTATTTTAACATCATATGTATTAAAAACAATTTTAATCCATTAATCTGCAGTGGAGCAGTATTGATGGATTAAGCTCCGACCCTTCTATATGGAGAAATAGGCCTATGCCCAGAATCGAGATGTTATAGGCTGAATCAATTACTTAGTGTATTTGTTATTTCTTTTATACGATATATATGTTATGGAGATGCCTACAAACAATATATTATGCAGATCATGAACATATTTTTGACGTTAGTCTCCTGAACATGAACTTACAATGGCTTACTTACTGATGAATTACAAAATCTTTATTGCATAATGGTTATCATTTTATAAAATTTTTGATTCTTAACTGCATTCTTTCAAATGAGGGGTTCTGTAGGTGAAATAGATCACGTTCAATGTGAAAAAAATCCTAGCCTTTGAAGAACTGCAGTTAGGAGTCGAACAATCTCTATAATATAGTAGAGATAATTATGATTGATTGATTGATTGAGTCAGCCTGTACCATATAACTGCTGAGCATAGGCCTTTTTTCCACGTAGAAGGATCGTAGTTTTATTCACCACGCTGCTCCACTCGAGTTGGGAGACATTCCCTACTATAAGTAATGTTTGCTCTTTCAAACAACCGAACCCGTAACCGCCGGTGTTTGAGCGCATACGCGACACACACGCCACAACACTACACCAGAGCAATGTCGATGATGATGATGAGTGTTAGTGTAGGATATAAGTTTACAAAAGTGGGACGGGATGGTCGATTATGGCATGAAATGACGCGAAAGCGGTATGCAGCTATAACAATGTAGTGTGTGAGATGCGGATACGTATATAGTACACAGAGGCCGGCGCGCGGCGCGGCGGCTGGTCGCGGGGCCGCCAGCGGTCCGAGCCGCGGGGCGTGCCGCGCGCGCTGCACCGACACCCTACAACACAACTCACTCGTATCTCGACCGGCCGCGGTCGCGCTCGTAGTAGCGGTCGCGACGGTAGCGGTCCGCGCTGCGGTCGATGCCCCTCGCCGGCTCCACCACGACCCTGTAGCACATCGTCCCGACATCGTTAGGAGCCTCACTCACATCACTCCCAACCACATATAATGGCAGTAACGACAACGGCACGCCACTTCCACGATTGCTTCACGCTTCGTTGCTGTGATACATACTAGTCGCGGCACAGATAAAATGTATATTTTTAATACAACTAAGTCAGCTTATATAGTAAGTCTATAGACGACACATCGCAAGCTAGCTTTTAAAAACAAGCAGATTGCTGTCTTTATTTTTATATTGAGCACATTTAAAATGTTATAGCTCCAAGCTCCAAATCCTATTGCAACTGAAGATATTTTAGTCTTGAACTTTTTTGTAAATTGTAGTAAAACTTGCCATGTTCTCCAAACCGGTATATAGGATCATCCTTAATCTGTCTGATGTGCACCACTTGTACAATGAAATCACTCACTATCTATTTGAACAGTACAATATTGTGATATAAATCTTTAATATGTGTTTTAATATTGAAAATTAGAAACTGTTTTGGTAATTATTTATTTGTTCCACATATAAAATTATGAATTAATATAAATTAAATATATTTTGACTTTCAACTAATTGTTTTTATGTAATATTGACAAAATATTACCAATGATTTTTCTAATTAATAACGGCAAGAGCTTTTTTTAGATTTTTTAATTTATATTTCAAGAAACTTTCATTAACACGTTGAACGCCAGACCAAAAACCATGTTTAGTCCAGTGGGCCGCGACGGACACCATGTGACTGCCATTATATTGGGTCCAAGAGGCCGTGTCGGACACCATGTGTCCGCATGCCCTCGATCACTTCAGAAGCCTCTAGGGAGCCGACAGACAGTGTTTCGACTGTTTTTACTAAGGCAAGTGACCCGCGCGGCCTCACAGTGCAATAAGGCCACATAGCACAAAAAAAAAATCGAAAACACTTTGAATTTATAGGCTTTTTAACAAATTGTTTCCAAAAATGTTATAGCTGGTGTCTGCCACTTGAGATCTTGGAAAATAATGGGTAAATAACTGTTTCCGTCAGTCGCCCATTATTTTTGAGGTTTTCGCTGACAATATTTGCAGAAAAACACCTTAACAATTTTTTGACGATTCTCGATTTATTGGTGTGGCCCCAGGCGAAAGTATGCTGTCGGACATATGGTGTCCGTCATGGCGTCCAACGTGTTAAACAAAATAGAAAAGCAATAAAATAGAAATTTGTCTCATAATTGTACTGCACAAAACTTAATCTTTCATTTGCATTTACTAAATTTTTCAATTGGTTTAATTATCAGTAAAGAATAATATTTAATTCTCCATTCACATCCTCATAAAATGTGACACCTTAATTATTAGTATGTCTTATGATATTATAATAGCTTTTTTAATTGTTCTTTAATAATAAATACATTCAGGTAACTAAAGATAAAAATTTGATACTTAAAGAGAATTTTATAATTGATTATTTCTTACCTTTCTCCAAGCAATTCTTTTCCATTTAATTCATAAACTGCATCATCAGCATCTCTATAATCTTCGAATTCCTGAAAGATTTGCACTAAGACGTTATATTGATTGAGACAATTAGTTTATTAATGAATATTATAATAATTACATTATATTGATTCAGCCTAATTATAATACTCATTTATAGACTATACATATTATAGATAGGTGCATCATCATCAGTTCAGCCTATCGCAGTCCACTGCTGAACATAGGCCTCCACAAGTTCGCGCCAAAAATGGCGTAAACCCATGTGTTTTATGGTTTTGTCCATAGTCACCACGCTGGTCAGGCTGGTTGCAGACCACAGGGCTGGCTTTTTCGCACCGAAGACGCTGCAGCCCGTCTTTGGCCTGACTATTTCAAAGCCAGCAGTTGGATGGCTATCCTACTATCAGTTGGCTTTTTTAGTTCCTGCTGTGTGGTTACCGCAGTAAAGAATATAGCAACTTCCTCTCTTCCCGTGGGTGCGTAAGAGGCGACTAGGGAATAACATAGTTCCACTACCACCTTGGAACTTAAAAAGCTGACTGATAGGTAATTTACTGATAGTATAATTAGTTACTAACAAAAAAAAAAGAAAGGGTTAATTTCTTATAAAATTGAGGATTAGAACTGAATCAGTCTGAACAGTGATGACATATTAGCAGACAATTTTTTCTATGATTAGTGATTATTATAATCAAGTATCTATTGCAATAAACCTTAACTGAAAACGTTATTTCTCTTTGATATTGTGTAGAGACACAAACACATTTCCCAAGATCAGGAACTTAACCCATTAACACCAGGTTATAGCTGCTAACCCACACATTTACCAGAATGGTTGTCAGGAATGAGATTTGTGGAATATAACTTGAAAATCAATAGAAAATGCTAACTCATACAAATCAGAAATATTTTTGACAAACTCCATAGTAGTTTTAGATATTCTATCTAGTAAAAATAATATAAGTCCAAACAAAAGTATAAGTAGTTGGTAAAAGAAATCAAGTAAAATATTCAGTATAAAAAAAATCTTACAACAAATCCATAACCATTCTTGATTAGTATATCCCTGATCCTGCCAAAACCTTTGAAGAATTTTTCCAAGTCTCTCTCACGAACTCCGAAGGGCAGACCGCCAACATAGACACGCGACCCAACCATACTTTACGCTGAAATAAATAAAAAGTTTATACTACATTGGTCTACGTTATGGTTGACGCCGCGTTGGCGCAACGGTCACAGCACTGGTATGTTGGCCTTTTGTGCAGTCCTTGTGGATCTCCCCACCGTGCCTCGGAGGGCACGTTAAGCCGTCGGTCCCGGTTGTTACACCTGATGGCGATCGTTACTCATAGTAGGGAATATAGCTAACCTGCATCGGAGCAGCCTGATGGATTAAGCTCTGATCCTTCTACATGGGGAAAGAGGCCTATGCCCAGCAGAGGGATATTACAGGTTGTAGCAAGCGTCTTAACTAATTGACACTCGCTTACTTCAAAAATCGATTTAACCAGTTAATCAATGAATGAATAACATCATATCATCGACCTCATAAGTAACAAATGCACGACTTCAGATCTAATTTATGTGATGATAGTGGTTTATTTATCAATGAAAAGCAATCTAATTACATAATTCTAGAAAGTTCTGCGATAAGCATACTTCGGTCGACTATTAAGATTTTTAGGTTAATTGCACGTATAAGTTTAGTAAATACCATATTAAGTAATATTTAGCTAATGAATTTACATCTATTAACATTTAGACTCTTTAACGATAACTGAACAAGCATTTGCGTATAAATCTTACTTAAAATAAACGAAATGGCGTAATGGCGGCACGGCGGCTGCCGACTTTCGGCACCACGCGGTTAGCAAATTGGCAAATATTAACAGTAACTTCATACAAATGGAGAGTAGGTTTTAAATAAATTTTCTAACAAAATGTAAAGTGTCTTTTATACCCCATTAGCCAAAATATCACAAAAAATCAAATATTGATTTAAATGAATTACAATATGGCGACGATAGCATACAAGCTACGACTCGGTCATCGAATAATCCAAAATTCTTAATAAACTTACCTGTATTAGAAAACTTCAAGACACTTTTTCTTAAATTTAGCAACAACTTATATTATTAAACAAACAAACCTATTAATAAACAAAATTATGCACGTAATACTATTTAAAACACGTGAAGATTCACGACAGTCGACACCGCAAGCTTCTGGGCGGAAATGGCGTTTTCTGGTTACGGTTGGTACAATGAAATATTGGCTACGTTCCATTACGCGTCCGCAACGATCGCGGCGCCCATCCATTCTATCGTTCCACTTAAAGGTGGCCATTGACGATCAGTTAAACTGATCAGTTTTGCGAGCTCTCCAAAATTTGATCGTGAGTGTAGAACCATCGCTCCAGAGTTTTAACTGACGACGTGCCACGTAAATCCATTCCGGAGCGTCGCGCCGAACTACGTACACGTAAATAAACACGTAATAACGTCCATGATTTTACTTCAAAAATATTGCCAGTGGTGAGTGGATATTTGCATGTGTTCCATACGCATACCTACAGCTTTCATCGGGTATGTTCCAGTCAACGACCGCAACGTGTAATGCTTTCTCTATCGTTCCACACTTCTACCTAAGGCCCGTGGTCGTCGTGAGCCAGTGTTGTCAACCCGAATTTTAGAAAATCAGTAGATTATGTGCTAAATGTTGTCACCCATAGAGCAACACGGAGGGGAGTAGCCATTGCGTTTGTTACCGATACAAAACTGTCTGTCATTTTTTGCGGGGGGGGGGGGGGGGAATTACACACATGCACACTTTATCTAATTCCCACACAAAAATAATCGTCTGTCACTACGAAACTCACACATACTAAATTAAAATCACACTTACATTTTTCACACACACATAGATACATTCTGTGTCATTACAGTATAATGACACGCCGCAACTACACTGAAAAGTTGCTAACAGCCGTGTTTGTAACAACTGTCGATATGCATTATCAATGAATTCAAGTAGTCGGTTAGGTAAATAAGGTTTTTAAAGTGATACAAAGGTAAGATGTTATTATAAAAATAGACTTAATTTATTATATACTAAAAATAAAACGTCTTCATGTAAAATAAACAATTATAAAGAGTAAAGATTTGATTGTTTGTTTGTTAGCATTGAATAGGCTCCGAAACTACTGGACCGATTCAAAAAATTATTTCACCGTTGAGAAGCTACACTATCCTTGACTGACATAGGTTATACTATATTTTCAAAAATATTAGAGATCCTTACTAAAACTCCAATAATGTAACCCAAGGGATAAAAAAATTACCTAAAGAATTCCTTACATTGCGTGCGCTGCAAAAACTAATGATAATAGAAATATATAATGTAGTAAGACTTTGTAAAACACATGACATCAAACACATGATACACTGTGATGTCAACGGATCAGGAATAGGGAGCGTAGCACTATTGGCATCATAAGATGATAGCCTGTCATCTGCTAGATTGAATGATTTGTTGATGACTCTGAAAGGATGGATTTAACATTGTTAATTTTCAAAGTTGATAAATCTAAGTTTCGTTTCACTACTATGACTAAGGTGAACCATATCTTGATTATCTTGTACATGAGACAAAAAAAAAAAACTTACGGGACAAAAACAGTGTGGCGTTAGTGTTGGTTTGGTTCCCTCGACTAATCCTTCTATTGTTCGTCAACACTTGAAAGTTAGTGGTATTGATATGATCTGAACAAATTACACTATTTTTTGTGGGCGTCCAGGTTAATCTGTTACTCATAATACGTGTATTATATTTAATTTAATGCAATTTTATTATATAACTATGTTTATTAAAAAAAGCTAGAAATATAATATTTGAAATAAATCAAAATCTCAAAAATGTCTGTCTCCTCTTTTGCCTTTGCCGTTTTTATCGATAACCATCTACAAACAAACCGGTAACAACACTATCGCTCGGTGAGAGTGACTTCTCGGAAATAGACTCCGATCAGTCGCTCGACCGATCCGCATATTGTATGAGGGCGAGCGGCCTGTGTTGGTAAACAAATCGAGTCAACACGACCGATAATATTTGTAATTTTTAAGTTTAAAAAGGTTTAAAAGGGGGACCAGTAATAATGTGATTAAAAAATACTTACGTATGAAAGGTAACGCCATGTTTTAGTAAATTTGACGTGGCAGATCTTTTTTTGCAGCAAAAAAACAGTACAATTTGGCATTTTTTGAAGGAAGTTGATTCAATCGCGCAACTAGATTGAGTCTAGTGATCAGTGCGGCTGCAACTAGTTTTAATGTATGCATATGGCCATTTGGTCTTATACTTTGACAGAGGGGAACGCCTGTACATGGCTACTCCCCTCCGTGTTGCTGTTTGTTGTCATCTCAATTTAGAAGATTTTTGAAGATTAAAAATACATGAACTGTTCTTAAAATGTTTATTTTTTGGAAATTATACATATTTTTATTGAAAATTTTTAAATTTTCATCAGATTAATAGCAACTTAATTCATTTCAGATTTTAGTACGCAACAATCCCTCTAGAGTCTCCGTGCAAATTCTATTTCTCTGGAAGGTTTTCATATTATTAATTGCAGAAAACAATCTCTCAACGTTGGCGCTACTATGAGGAAGTGCGAGTAATTTTCTCATGAATTCGCATAGCAGGGAAAAAAGGAGACCGGTATCCTTTATTATGGATGAAACATGCTTCCAGAATACTTCAGGTGTGTGATACACATTTTTTTCTGTGAAATGAAATGTCATTCAATGTCAAATGTCAATGTCATCATGTCCAATTCGGTCATGTTTTTTGAGCATAGTCCTAAAAATAATTCAGTGGTGATATGTCAAGCTAATTAAAAAAATAGGTAGCTTTTAGGTCTAGGGTGGTAAATAGGTAGACTGAAATGAACATTGGTAGATCTACCAAAAAGTTGGTAGATATGAAATCACTGTCGTGAGCGACTACATTGCGCCCACTTCGCACACAAAATATCGGTGGGTCAAAGTTGGCTTTCATCAAAACATGGCGAGAATTTTAAAAAACCAACTGTCATATACATATATGTCCTGTGAGTTACTCCTTACTACATCACATATCTGTATATCAGTAAAAGTCCCCTCAAAATCGGTCCAGCTGTTTCAGAGATTAGCCAGAACACACAGGCAGACAAATATTATAAAAATTTTGTTTTTGTATATGTATGATATGATATATATACATATTAACTAGTTGATAAAAAAAATACACAAAAACACGCAAATAATGAATTTAATTATGGTTATTTGTAACGTTGGCATCACCAAAATGGTGGCCGCGCACATTAGCAATTTACAAGTAGTGTTGCCAACCTTGCATATTTTATGCTAGAATTGGTACATTTTTATGTTATTATGTATTATTTTTTGGTGATTAGCATATAGCATATTTTCTTAACATAGTATAAATTAATCATTAATAATTGATTGTGTTTGCTAGCAAACGAAAAAAACTAACTTCAGTTACATCGACACGTAATACAACATAAGTAGACGAAAAAAATTAACAAACGCACTAATCGTCACTACGATTTTCGAAGGTTCGAGCAACCACCATATTCACCAGATTTGGCTCCAGCCGACTTCTTTCTTTTTCCTAAACTCAAATTACCACTTCGTGGCACCCGTTTTCAATCGGTAGAAGACGTATAGAAGAATTCGCGGCGAGAACTGAACTTAATTCCGGAAACAGCATAAAAAATGTTTTGATGATTGGATTATTCGTTGGCGTAAGTGTATCGTTTCGTATGTCCAGAGGGTGGGGCCACTAGATATCTGTCCGATAACTGGTTGGAACCGCTACGGGTAAGCGACCCCGGACTGCTCTAGCTGCTAGTGTCACACACCCCTCCCCGTGATCCGTGGCACTGGTATCCGTAAC
Organism: Melitaea cinxia; assembly: GCF_905220565.1. NCBI lineage: Eukaryota > Metazoa > Arthropoda > Insecta > Lepidoptera > Nymphalidae > Melitaea > Melitaea cinxia. The sequence goes on along the minus strand of NC_059414.1, from coordinate 9,461,839 downwards.
CCCAGATCCTTCTCTCCCATAAATCCTTCTCACCTATCCTTCTTCTTAGCTTGAATTCCCAAGGAGGGTTGATGTCAGGCAGGCGGCCGGTCGTAAAATATACATGCCAAATCATTATGTGACAACATGAGTTCGGGAATTAAAGTATGCGATAATGTTAGGGCGTACCCCGCAGGCGACGCGCAGATGCAGCACCCGGCGTCTGTGGGAAATGGACAAGGGTTGCTGCACCAGGGACGGGGGCAGCGTAAGAGGCGAGTCCAGGAGGTGAACTTGAGGATTGCGAGTTGGAATGTGGGTACGATGACTGGGAGAGGACGAGAGCTAGCAGATGTTTTGGAAAGGAGACGGATAAATATAGCATGCTTGCAGGAGACGAAGTGGAAGGGACAGAGAGCAAGAGAAATTGGGGCGGGTTATAAGTTTTATTATTGCGGCTGCGATGGGAAAAGAAATGGCGTAGGTATAGTGTTAGATAGAGAGCTCAAGAACAAGGTGACGGATGTGAATAGAGTGAATGATAGAGTTATTGTAGTAAGACTGTTGATGGAAGACTCGGTTTTAAATATAGTTAGTGTGTATGCGCCGCAAACTGGATGCGATGACAGTATGAAAGAAAGGTTTTGGGAGGATTTTGATGCGGTTATAATGAGAGTACCAGAATGTGAGGAAATATACATTGGAGGAGATTTTAATGGACATGTAGGAAGGATGAATGACGGGTATGAAAGAGTGCATGGGGGCCGAGGTCACGGAGTCAGGAACCGAGACGGTGAAGCTCTACTGGAAGCAGCCTTGGCCTTTGACTTAGCAATAGCCAACACATTCTACCAAAAACGGGAACAACACCTTGTCACATACCGTAGTGGTCTACACTCTACCCAAATTGACTACATTCTTTTAAGAAGAAACAGGCTAAAATCGGCCAAGGACTGCAAGGTAATACCGAGTGAGAGTCTTGTCTCCCAGCATAGGCTACTGCTCCTGGATTTAACTCTGAGAGTTCAGAGCTTAAATAAGAGCCCGAAGCCCCCAGTTAGAACGAAATGGTACAGACTGGATGATAGGAAGATGGCTGCAGAATTCCGGGAAAGAGTGATTGGTAAACTGATAGAGATGGGAGATATGGTGGGGATGGGAGTAAACGAGTGCTGGAGGGAGATGGCAACGTGGGTGCGAAGTGTAGCAAGGGATGTCCTAGGGGAAACGAAAGGGAAAAGAAAGATAGAAAGGGATACATGGTGGTGGAATGAGGAAGTACAGACGATTTTGAAAGAAAAGAAGAATGCTTTCAAAGAATGGAAAAGAGTGGAAGATGGAAATGACGGAGAAAAGAAAATAAAAAGATTAGAATATCAAAATAGTAAAAAGAAGGCTAAGAAAGCAGTCGCAATCGCAAGGGCCAAGGTTCAAGATAAATTGTATGATTCTTTAGAGAGCCCACAAGGTCAAAAAAATCTTTTTAGAATAGCGAGAGAGAGAGAGATGAATGCAAGAGATGTAAACCATATGAAATGCATAAAAGACGAAGCGGGGAAGATCTTGACGGACAATGAGGAAATAAAAGAACGCTGGAAGAGATACTTTAATAGCTTGATGAACGAAGAAAATGAATGGAGCGGAGTGTTAGAAAATGTACGAAGTAATGAAGGAATGGTGAAAGAGGTAAGTATAGAGGAAGTGAAGATGGCAGTGCAGAGTATGAAGAATGGAAAAGCAGTTGGGCCAGATGGTATACCAGCGGAAGTGTGGAAGTTTTTGAATGCGGATGGATGGAAGTGGCTGACTTTATTTTTCAATAAGTTGCTGCAAGAAGAGGTTATACCCGAGGAATGGTGCTACAGTTCACTGGTGCCCATTTTTAAAAATAAAGGTGACATACAGGACTGCAGCAGCTATCGGGGAATAAAGCTCATGTCACATAGCATGAAGATATGGGAGAAAGTGATAGCGCGACGAATGAGAGAAGAATGTGAGGTCACACAGAACCAATTTGGATTTATGCCGGGCCGGGGAACTACGGACGCCATATTTGCACTCCGCCAACTCTGCGAAAAATATCGACTCGCACAAAAAGACTTGCATATGGTGTTCGTGGATCTGGAAAAGGCATACGATAGGGTCCCCCGTAAGGTTCTGTGGTGGGCTATGAAAAGGAAAGGAGTGCCAGAGAAGTATGTACGACTTGTTCAGGCGATGTATGATAGAGCTAGCACCCACGTCCGGTCCGAAGCCGGGGTAACTGACAAGTTCAGTGTGGCTGTAGGTTTGCACCAGGGGTCGGCTTTAAGCCCGTATCTATTCCTCCTGGTAATGGATGTTCTAACATCAGACATACAGGAGGAAGCACCCTGGTGTATGCTGTTTGCTGACGATGTTGTTCTTGTCGGAGATAATGTCCTTGAGGTACAGAGTAGACTGGGAAAATGGCAGGAAAGACTGGAGGGCGCGGGATTGAGGATAAGTAGGTCTAAAACCGAGCACTTGTTCTGCGATTTCAGCGGTTCGTCCAGTTTTTCCCATATTGCCTTGGATGGTGTATCCCTGCTCCGACTTCCGCTACCTTGGGTCATTAATACAAAATGACGGCAACATAGACCGTGACGTGAAAAATAGAATAAATGCGGGATGGATGAAATGGCGCCAGGTCTCTGGAACAGCTTGTGATCCACGAATGCCCCTTAAACTTAAGGGGAAAATCTATAAAACGATCATAAGACCTGTCGTAATGTATGGATCAGAATGTTGGGCAACAAAAGTGACGGATGAAAGAAGAGTGCACGCAGCCGAGATGAGAATGCTAAGATGGATGTGTGGAGTAACGAGGAAAGATCGGATTAGAAATGAGTATATAAGGGGAAGTTTGAAAGTAGCACCTGTGACAGAGAAAATAAGGAGCAATAGGTTAGCGTGGTATGGGCATGTAATGAGGAGGGATGACCGCTATGTCGGTAAAAGAATGTTAGAGATGAATGTCGAAGGACGAAGAGCGATCGGCAGACCGAAAAAGCGATGGATGGATTGTGTGAGTGAGGATATGAGAAAGGAAGGAGTAAGCACTGAAGTGACGAATAATAGAGAGGAATGGAAGAGAAAAACATGTTGTGCCGACCCTACATAAGTGGGATAAGGGTAGGAAGATGATGATGATGTAAGTGTATCGTTTCTAAAGAAGCATACTTTGAAGGTGATAAAATAAATTTGGATGAATAACAAACAGTTTGTGTATTATTGATGTTTTCCCGGTACTTTCTTGACAGAGTAGTATTCCCTACTATGAGTAACGATCGCTATCAGGTGTACATGATAACAACCGGGACCGACGGCTTAACGTGTTCTGAAGGCACGATGGGGAGACTCACAACAGGGACTGCACAAACACCGAGACCACAGTAAAGATCTGCATGGCCAATACAAATGTTTATCATGTGCGGGGATCGAACCCGCAACCGCCAGTGCAACAGCCACAAACCAGAGCTGTGACTGTTGTGACAACGCGACGACAAATATATAATTATGTGTTAAATACATATTGTAAAACAGCGTTACTATTTTTTGATAATTTCTATTCCTTTTTTTTTGATTGATTGATTGATTGGTTTAATGGCTTTCAGTTGTGCCAAAATAGCACGGTAGATTTCGCCAATGTCACGTAGAGTGGAGAACACACGAAGGAGATTAATTGGTCGGTGCAGTAGAGATAACAGTCTCTATTTAATTTTGAAAACAGGCAAAATAGTCAGACTTTCATTGTTACACCATAACCTAAAACAACACAAACATTTAATGTTAAACTGAGACTACAGCTGTTAGTAACTAAACTATTACAAACTAATTACACTAGGACAGACACATGATTTATTTACAGCTTAATTTTATTTATTTCAAAATATTTACACAAAAATCTACAATAGGGACTAAACACCAACATTATCAAACATTGAACATTTATAGGGCGGGGAATATCACAGGGAAGGATGTCGTATATAGGACGGAGGAGTTTGGGACAGGAAAGAAAGATGTGGAAAACCGAGCCTTCGTCAAGGCCACATTCACACAATGAGTGGTCACGAACTCTGATTTTGGCCAGATGAACAGGTGTACATGCATGGCCAAAACGTAAGCGACATATATGTTAGATGTTACCCAACAACGAGCATGTCTATGAATTTTTTATTTTTTTATTTTTTGATATGTTCTCTGTAAATTAAAATAATTGTGTTTGCAGGCAAACGAAAAAATACTGACTTCAATTATATCGACAAGTAATACAACGTAGGTAGACGAAAAAATAGTCAAGTAAATGCGCATTATCAAAGATTACTCCAAAAGTTGTAATCAGATCTCGGATGAAATTTAAATGTGACCACATGATAAACATCGGCTTTCGATTAAATTAAAAATCATCAAAATCGGTACACCCAGTAAAAAGCTATGCGGATTTTCGAGAGTTGCCCTCGAAAATCCGCATTTCTCTGGGATCCCATTATCAAATCCTGGTTTCCTTATCATGGTACCAACCAGGGATATCTTCTTTCAAAATCTATAATAAATATATCTTCTTTTAAAAAAAAAAAGAATTTTGATAATTCTAATCGGTTCATAAACGACGAAGTTATCCCCGAACATACATATATATATATATATATATATATATATATATATATATCTATATATATACATCCTGCTAATAATTAGGCGTCCCACATGGGCCGAAATGCATCTAAACTGACGTCCACCTCCTTTAGACGTCCGCATATCGGACGCCACTTTTTTAATCGATGTCCCATTAGTCCTTTTGGCTCTAGCTACCTGTACAACAAAAATCGCCGGAAGGCAAAAAATCGTTGAGACATTTGCATTTGTATAACTAAAACTTCCGCGAAATTCCGCACCAACGGTGCAGCGCTAGTCTAGCGCGTATATCGACAGAGCGTATACTCTGCTAAAACTCTTCCGATACAACCGATTATTTGACGTCCTATTGCGACGTTGCCAAACTGACTGTATTTGAAGGTTTTGAAATATTCAATTAAGTCAAAACAAATCATTTAAAAACAGTTTGCCGAAGTTGCTACGCACGTGTCGCTGCTTATTTGACGCTCGGTTGCAATATACTGCTTAAGTAGTAAAATAAAATAAAAGTACACTTAAAAGGAAAAAGTGAGGCTTTAACGAATTTACGAATTGAATTTACATATTAAACGGAAAAGTGACACTATTTTGTCATAAAAATAAAAATATTTCTATAAGTTAATATACATTATCTATACTTTTTTGCATGCACATGGAAGCCAGGCTGGGTAGCAGTCTTTGAATTTGAAAAAACAAAGGTTCTGTTACATTTAATACATTTTTGTAATGATTTTTTATTTGGTTACTGAGCGCCCCTACTGAAAATTTGTGTTTTTTGTTTAGTGACGGTTTGGTCATGGACGTCGAATATGTAGTGGTTCGAATAGTAGGTATACAGGTTTACGACGTCCGTATATAAGGTAAGGGCTACGCAATACGTAACACATATACGGACGTTAGTTTGACGCATACTGTTATTAAGGATACGAAGTTTTTTTTGCAGCTGTTCTGGCTTTTGACCCAATCCAGGCTACACGCAATGCCGTCAAAAAACTTTGGGACACTTTTAGACAATGAAAGTTTTAGAATTGCTCTCGGTCTCCGGTTAGGAGCTCCACTGTGCTTTGAACACAGATCTCCGTGCGGAAAAGAGGTCGATTCTTTCGGACTACACGGCCTTTCCTGTAACAAGAGTTCAGGTAGGTTTTTCCGCCAGGGTTCCCTAAACGATACCATAAAAAAGCTCTTGCCACCATCGACGTTCCTGCTCTTATCGAGCCTACTGGAATTAGTCGCAATGATGGCAAGAGACCCGATGGATTGACGTTGGTTCCCTGGGAAAGGGGACGGGCGCTTTTGTGGGACGCAACCTGCGTTGACACACTTGCTCCTTCTCATGTCAGGGAAACAGCCTTAAAAGCGGGAGCCACAGCGGAAAAAGCTGAAACGAATAAACGGCACAAGTATTCGTCATTAATTTCAAATTACATCTTTGTGCCATTTGCAGTCGAAACACTTGGACCTTGGAGTAGCAGTGCTAAATTTTTTTTAAATGAGATAACTCCTAGCCTTATTGCCTCCACTGGTGACAAGAGAGCTGGTGCATTTTTTTGCCCAGAGAATCGGCATAGCGATTCAACGAGAAAATGCTGTCAGCATTCTTGACACGATTCCATGCGGACATGATTTATACCAAAACTATCTGTAAATATTTAGTTCTTAAGTTGTGAATTGTAAATATGTATAATGTTTAATAAACTATTGTTATCCACTTAAAAAAAGAGAACTTAGAAACCTACTTAAAAGATATACTTTATATTTTATAAGTAAATATTGTTTGACGACGTTTAAATTTGCCAGACGACGACTTAGGTAAATCATTCTAGTGAAATAGAGTTAAGTAGTTAGACTATTTAGTCTGTATAAAAATATTTTAGCCATGAGACATTTTTATATTGAAAATGATAATAATATGTTGTTTGTAAGAGCAGGTGGCATAACTATTTGTGGCTATAAAACTTAATTAACCTATAAGATTCGTCAGCGAAGAAGAAAAAATAATATCCTCGTATTCTTGGATACCCAGTTACCCATGTTCTAAAATTACTTGAAATCCGTTTAGCTGTTTTGGCGTGATGAAGACACAACGACACATACAAACATATAAAAAAATTGCTCGATTCAGTAACCTGTATTCATAGACCGTATCACTTTTTAAATATCTTCAATGTACAGAAAGTATCCGTGGCAGGATAAGGGAACATTATTTATTATTATTCTTTGAGTCAAAGAATACTTATAACAAATGGACACAACGATAAATAATTATTTATTATATTATTATTCTGATGATGTGCTACGTCGTCAATAATTAAAATGTTAAAAGCCTAAATAAAATATATGTTGCAGCTTATTAAGAGAGCTATTATAAGATGAAAAATTGGAGGTGTTCCTATGACCGTTACATGTTAAAATTTCAACGAGCGTAATAGAATTATTTCTTAAGTTAACGATAGATGATCACACCTACTAGAAAACTGGCAACGTCGCATTTCAGCTTACTTCTCACTCATTTCATCATTACTTATATAGGACGCTAAATAATCGGTGCATTAAGTGAGGCTATATGGATATATGGAGGAAGCAATAACATAAGTATCATGAAAGGGGTTCATAAATGGTTGGGCACAACTGTAAGCAGAATATTCTCAAAAAAGAAATTTAAAGAAATTGATGTAACCCACGGAATTTAAAATGAAAAAAATAAGCAACATTCGCAGAAAAAACATATAAAATGTAAGCATAACTGAGGGACGTCGTAATAACGCAGTTCGTGCTTGACGCCAAAAATGTATCTGGATGTATATATATATACAGGGTGTCCCAGAAATCAACGTCAAGCCGGCAATGAGCGATAGGCCAATTGATGGTGGTTATCAGAAAAATAAGAAAAAAAATATTTATGAATAATTTAAAAAAATAATGGCTTTTTAAAAAAAATCGAGAAATTGACACCCTGTGACAGTCTTTCAAACTTTGTGACTAGAAACCTTGACTATGCTTTGTTTTTTTTTGTGTAACGGGTCCCTGAATAACTGTTTTATTAATTGTAATCTAAAATTAATACAAAAATGCCTCAGCTTTAGAAAAACACCATTTTATTGCGCAACCATTACGCAAAAAAAGATAACAACATCTATCTTTATGTGACTGTCTTGTAAAAAAAATGTACTACGCTCTTTTGGCAAGTGGCTTTAAAAGATGGCGCATTTAGTCTGGATTCTAAAATGGTACTACATTTAGTAGTTTACACTTATAATTCGGTAGGAAAAAAATGTAAACCAAATGAAAGTTAATTATTTTTATATCACTCAAATTGCTATGGACCGCGTTTGAGTACGAATGCTATAATATAGTGACCCTATTGTGCCGTGTGTGAGCGAGACAGACAGTCATAGTATTGTGAAAAGGTGGCGCATTTAGTCTGGATTCTAAAATGGCAGTACACTTAGGAGACTACACCTAACATTCGGTAGAAAAAAAATGTAAACCAAATGAAGGTTAATTATTTTTATATCACTCTAATTGCTATGGACCGCGTTTGAGTACAAATGCTATAATATAGTGACCCTATTGTGTCGTGTGTGAGCGAGATAGTGGCACTAGACTTAGAAGACTGTTACCTAAATTAGGACAAAAAAAATACGGTTGAAATAAAATTCAGTTATTGGAATCAAAGTTTATTCATTCATAACAAATGTTCGAATTGTTTGCCTTCGGCCGAAATGCAAGCCCTACATCTTCTTAAAAAAGAGCGGTTTACAAGACGAGCGTACTTTTTCGAGTTGATCTCTTCAACAGCTGCCGCAATTTTTTCTCGTAATTCGTTTAAACTTTGACGTGGTTTAGAATATACTTTTTCTTTTAACGTTCCCCAGTAAAAGAAGTCGACTGGATTTAAGTCCGGTGAACGGGCTGGCCACGAAATTGGACCAGACCGTCCTATCCATCTACCTCGGTATTCTAGATCGAGAAATTCTCTGACTGAGCGAGTATAATGTGCTGGGCAGCCATCTTGTTGAAACCAAATGCTTCGGTAAATGTCAAGTAAGACGTCTTCCAGTAAATTTGGTAAATGGTTTTCTATAAAATCCAGATAAACCTCGCCGGTCAAATTTTCTGGTAACTCGAATGGCCCAATAATTTTTCCATTTAAGATGCCGGTCCACATATTTATTTTAAAGCGATACTGAGATCGATCTTCTCGCATTAAGTGTGGATTTTCCAAATGCCACTCGTGCAGATTATGCAGATTCATGTATCCGTCTCTTTTTAGGGTAGATTCATCGGACCATAGAATTTTGTTTAAAAATTGCGGATCTTCCCTATACTTTTGCAACATCGTTTGACAAAATGCAAGCCTTGCAGGGTAATCCTGGGGCAGGAGACTTTGTACTCGTTGTACATGGTACGGGTGAAACTCGTTTCTCTTTAAAATTCGGTGTGCTGTACTTTTTGACACCCCCGTCCTTGCTTCAATTAAACGGACTGAGGTACTCGGGTCGTAACTGACTTCTTGCAAGACCATGTCTTCATTAGAAGTATTCGGTCTTCCCTCACTAGTCACTTGGTTGGGACTGTCTGTCTCGCTCACACACGGCACAATAGGGTCACTATATTATAGCATTCGTACTCAAACGCGGTCCATAGCAATTTGAGTGATATAAAAATAATTAACTTTCATTTGGTTTACATTTTTTTCCTACCGAATTATAAGTGTAAACTACTAAATGTAATACCATTTTAGAATCCAGACTAAATGCGCCATCTTTTAAAGCCACTTGCCAAAAGAGCGTAGTACATTTTTTTTACAAGACAGTCACATAAAGATAGATGTTGTTATCTTTTTTGCGTAATGGTTGCGCAATAAAATGGTGTTTTTCTAAAGCTGAGGCAGTTTTGTATTAATTTTAGATTACAATTAATAAAACAGTTATTCAGGGACCCGTTACACAAAAAAAAACAAAGCATAGTCAAGGTTTCTAGTCACAAAGTTTGAAAGACTGTCACAGGATGTCAATTTCTCGATTTTTTTTTAAAAAGCCATTATTTTTTTAAATTATTCATAAATATTTTTTTTCTTATTTTTCTGATAACCACCATCAATTGGCCTATCGCTCATTGCCGGCTTGACGTTGATTTCTGGGACACCCTGTATATATATATATATATATATATACTAGCTGACCTGGCGAACTTCGTATCACCTTATTTTTTTCTGAAATATAATAATAACATAATATATCAAAATAAAATATAGCCTATCTTTTAAGTTGGATCAAACTGCACACGGTGTGCAAATTTGACTAAAATCGGTTAAGTAGTTTAGGAGTCCATTGAGGACAAACATTGTGACACGAGATTTATATATATTAAGATATATATATATATATATATATACGGTCGAATTGAGTAACCTCCTCCTTTTTTGATGTCGGTTAAACATATATATTAGTTATAATTTACCTACAAAAGTAAGGATTTTTAGGATTAGTTTATAATTATTAGTTAAAGTAACAAAGGAGCCTTTATGTGCTGAACGGAGGTATCATGGCAAGACCCACTAGCTGAAATTCCTGCGGTGATCATAATTATAAAAATAAACTATAGTTGCAGGTTAATGGGTTTATAATAATAATAAGGCATATTATCTATATATTTAATAAGTGAAGCAAAAACTTTGTACCCTTTTTTACGAAAATTGTGCGGACTTATAGTTTATTAAAAGGAGTGCAGAATGCAAATATTTTTTTTAAATTATGCATAAAAATATATTAAATCAAAAAAATATATTATATATATCTTTTGTTGATTGTCAGTCTGCAGTCAAAATGTAAAATTTAAAAAAAGGTTCTTTATTATCAGTATAGTCTAGTATTATCAGTTTTGGTTTTCTTTAACTTAAATTTTTAATTATGGTCGAATTTCGACCTTTGGGTGACCTCTAATTAAAATAAAAAGAAACACATATTTTTATTAAACCTTTTTTATTTCCAATTCATAAAGCCAACACGATGTTATGCAACCTATATTATGCTCCCTTCCTTTAAAACAAAAATTTAAATGCAACAGTAGCATGTCTCGTAAATTAACTTACACAAATCTAAATTAAGAATGTTATAGGATATGACACAATGTAGACACACAGTCTTACATTAAATATAAAGATTGTCAGAAATTGACCATAAAACGTTTTGCTTTCTTACAAAGCAACAATAAAATAGAAAAAAAAAACTTTATTTTGCATGCGTTCACACGTATTTTTACAATTTATTTTTAATGTTTGAAATATTCTTGAGTAATTTTTATTTTATTTATAAAACTTTTGTTTCATTACAAATATTGCTTGTAAATTTTTGACAAGAGGAATAATGAAATTCAATTTGACCTCTAAAAGCGATGAAAAAATCATGTTAAAGTAATTATTTACTTTAAATATTTTTAACTCTTACATTGAAAGGAGTTTGAATAACATTTATTTGGCGGGAAAACTTATATTTAATAAGATGTTGCTATTATTTTAATTTTTGTTTTATTAATTTATATAATACGGCAAAATTAATTTTAAAATATTAACTATTTACTAATAATATTAATATTAATAACAAAAAATATTTTATTTATTAATTTTACCGTACAGGCATAATTGATACACTTATAGTAGAAGAAAACTTAATACAGATACTTTTAACATAACATGCACTTCTGAAATTAAAAGAAAGAAATTTTGATTAATTTTAATACAATTCGACAAAACCAAAAACAATACGGAATTCAAGATAAAGATTATTTCAAAATTATAGTTGTATTAAAATGTTTATTTATCAAAATTATATTAAAAACAACATAGAAATGCTGAATTGTAACGTCAGAGCAATTTATTTTAAGGACAATTTAAAAAAAAGAATATTAAAAACTAAATTGAACAATAAAAGTATATTCCGCAAACAATTTGCTGTCATTACTTGCAACATAGATTGATTCAATAGAATTAAATTGTCATTTATTTAAAAAAAATATATAAATAAAATGTCAATTAATATAAATAAAATATTCGAAAATATTTCTGTTTATAAATATTTTATAAAAGCAATGTCATAGCTTTATAATTTTATCAGTCTTAAAATATGATATATATGTATATTGTATTTTAGATAAGGCCACATATATATAGTTAAATAGTATTTTCATATATATTTATATTTTGTGTTTATATTTTTATATATATAGATATAAATGTAAAACTTCTACAAAATTATTATTAACGTAGTTTTACTAAGCACATACTATAAAGTTTTATTATATATAATATAAATTGTTATAAAATGTTATGTGTGTTTAAGGCAACTATAAATTTATAGAACCCGCTCAGTTTTAGTAATGGCCATTAGAAGTATATCGATGTTATCGATAGAATTGAGTAAACTTATAAGAATATGAAAGGTACTCGAAAATCTGTCACTCTTAGCGCAAATGTCACACATACCTAAGTTACATGTTACTTGTACTAAAATAGGTATTACATACAATTTAATAACGTATGTTTATGTTAGTAAATTATTACTAATGAAAGCTAATTTGAACTTCATCTGATACAGATGATTGGCTTTCGAACACTTTCTCTTTTAATTTATTTGAACTCTTGCTATGAGCAATCCGTGGTTCCTAATGTTAAGTATGGTCCTAATAAAATGCAGGAAATAATCGTACTTACTCTAAACTCCATAGAGAGTGGATAATATATATTAGTCTATTAATTATAGAGCTTACAAAACCACATTCCAAAAACGTTAGAACAGAAAAACTTATTTTTTATTCTAACAATCAACTTAGTCATTGATTTCCTTCTGTCATGCAACGTGAGCTTTTAATAAAACAGCTTCACCACCTTGTATCGTTATTAAATAACCAAATGCTAATAACATAAACAACCGCACCATCGTTTATAATAGAAAAAGTACTAATCGACAAAAATAAAATAAAACATTAGTACAATTTACTAAAATGGGATGTTCTAGGTGTCACAACCTTAAAAATAAGACTTGCAATAAAGTCAATATTGCGTTCCTTATTCGTTCCACACAAGTAATAGCTAAATAGCTAGCTATCTTTATCTATCTATTTTCTTTCTACCTTTTTTGATTATAGGTAATATAATTTTTTTTTAAATAATCGGAAGAAATATTTTTTAGTAGAAATATATCTATTTCTCCGTTTATTTTTATAGTTTTTTTATAAACCGTTATTCCTTTCTAAATGTTAAATGTAGTCATATACAAAAACATTTTTGCAGACGTCTCCATACGATAGACATTCATAGATGTTACCCTAGTTTCTACAACTCCTAGTTCGATATGTAGATAAAACTAGCTATTACAAACAATGCTACAAGGTAGGACAAATTATTGCTATTGCAATTCATCAACATGTAACCAAACTACCTATTCGAGTAGCGTAATACTACGTGAAATGTAACTAGGACATAAATTGTCCTATAGATCTTTTTACACGTGGCAATACTGATATGTCACATTGACACACGTCAAATTAAAATATGCCACATTGACAGCTGTCACTTAACACGTGAGTTGTAAAGGCGCGTTCAGACAGGCGGCGGTCCGCGTACGTAGCGCAACTGTGGTGTTAATGTTTGAGCTAGCGAGTTTAAGGCGTCGCAACACCTTGGTCGCTCTACCAGCCAGGCTGCCAGGAGTAAGGCCACGAGGCAAAGTTGTATGGGAATGGAGGAACGAAGTACGCGCCATACCCAGCCGCTACGTGGATTGTAATCAGGGTCACCAGCACCAGTTTTATTGCTTGAAATGGCGATAGCGTGATCCCGTCTAGAAAAAAATAAAAAATTTAGAGCGAAATTTGAATTTAAACTTAACTAAATTTTAGCTTCAGATTTAAGTTATGACATAATATTGATGGTAAAGTTTACTGTAACTTACGAGACTTCGTCGATTTTGAAGTCAGGAATGTTCTGTTCAACTAATGCACGGCAAGATTCTTGCAAAGTTTTCACTTCATTTTCAGTTTGTTCCATACGCTAAAAAAAAAATTAGGTGAAATTCACATATAAAGTTTAGTATAAAACTAAGACATTTGCAGAGCAGACCATTTTAGAATATGAGTACACACAATTTTACTAAACAGAACTCAATATTACTTTGTTGTATACGTTTGTATTAAAATAAACAAATAATTACTACGAGAGTAAATGAAAATTATAGTAATACTAATAATGAAATAGTAATCTAACCTTAGCAATGGCCCGATGAGCAGGCGAGTTGGGTGCAAGCGCCGCTTGCAAGCGACGAGCCAGCTCTCTTAGAGCTCCCAGTCTCCGAGCCCGCGTTCCTGCGCCTTCACTGTCCCCGTCAGAAATACCAGAATCCGATAATGAGTCGCATGTCGACCCACCCTAAGGAACAAACACACATTTTCTTGATATGATTCAGACAAAAACTTTTGGTTTATAAGACTTAAGAAACAAGTTTTTCGGATTTTATCGCGGTTTATTAGATTTTTTACATGCCCGTGGCACATTTGGTATGTTTTATTCAAATGAAAGTCGTTTCTCTCTAAATATCATAAATGAACATTGAATTATTTTATTTACTTGGTTTGAAAATAAATTTAAATTTAGCATCGAACTCTTAGAATACATAAAAATGCACAAACAGTCTATACTTTCAGTACAAATAAAATTTTCCTAGTTTTATGTCAAAGTACAATAAAACCAATTTATATGAAAAAATTCTAAATGTAATGTAAATTTGTGTTACCTTTTTCTTATCGAGAAGAGAAGCAGCCAACTGGCGTACATGAGCCGCAAGTTCCGCATGATCAGCCAGAGCCGCGCCACGATCGCGCAACGCTTGCAAAGTCGCGAGATCGCCTCTGAGAGCGCCTTGCAACTCCCTCAGTGCACTTTCCCATTCCGCCCACGCACAAACCGCCTTCTCCAGCGAGAGTAGCTCGTTAGATGTGCTGATCGAAAATAAGATAGGATTGTTATCTAATAACGGATAATTATATTGCAAATACAAATTAGAAAACGTGTTTGTTTCCGGCTTCCTAAAGTTTCCTTGTTCTGTTATTTATTAAAATACATGCTTATTGTTTCTATTTGTTGCTTTAATAAAACAGAAGAAGTTATACGTTTGATACGAGTCCAGATAAAAATTATAATTTTGCTTTAGACAGTCAAGATGTTAAGACAGTGCTTATCGAGAAACATTGTAGCGTATTAATTATCACGGCTAAACAACATGGCCAAAAAGAAATTTAAACGATAATTACATGTGAAGAACGTTAAACCAAAAGAAGTTAAACAGTAAATTTTAAACTCTTAATGATCTCATTTCCACACAAACGGTCTAAATGAGCCTAATTCCTAATTGTATAATTGATTGTTCTTAATTGGACTAGAACACGAAAGGCAGTTTTACGTATAATGAACTAAAATTAAATGTTACAAAGTGAAAAACTAACTTTACATGTCATTACATAGATATAACCTTATAGAATAAAATGTAATAAAAAAGTAGGAAAAAAGTGTTCTCAATTTTATTTTTATTACGTTTGTGAAAAGGTGGGAAAAGTTCGTTTTGGTAGCAATAAGTCCACTTTGTGCCCATTCTTTTTTTAATTTTTTTTTTCTTATTGTACAATCAAAGTACATGTTACATATATTTTTTAATTACC
Source organism: Melitaea cinxia (assembly GCF_905220565.1). Classification (NCBI taxonomy): domain Eukaryota; kingdom Metazoa; phylum Arthropoda; class Insecta; order Lepidoptera; family Nymphalidae; genus Melitaea; species Melitaea cinxia. Next base: position 9,446,491 of record NC_059414.1, on the reverse strand, counting down.
GTTGATGGGCGTCATCCCAAGCAGCCAGTAACGCTGTCAAGTCTCCAGTTAGACCGCTGTCATCTGACTCCATCTCTCCTAACGCGCGTCTCACGGACACTGTCAGTTTCAGCATTGACACCTTGCATTCTAAGAGGCGGGAAAGGCGCTCCTGTTGACACGAAAATATTTTATTACCAATTTATTTGGGTTAGAAACATTACCTGTAATCAATTAAATATCCTCAATTATTTCATTGAGAACAGAATCGGTATTGTTTTTATGTTCGCAAATGGAAACCATAAATTAACACATAAATTATTCAGGAGGAAAGCACGCTTTTTTTGAAGTCCTTGAAAATATCTTAAACGTGAATAAGCCTATAATACAAATACTAAGCGATGAGAAATATCTATATGTTTCACAATCATTTCTCATAAGTGTGAAGCAGATATTTTCTAGGACAAGTATTTTATGAAATTCCTAATGTTCAAAGAACGCAGGTTCATTTCCCATACTTTCTTTAGCTGGTTGTTATCAGGTTTTTAAGTATTTTCTTTTCCGACCCGGCGGCGATTTTGTATTATCAATACCACCGAGTAACATTAGCTTCGCTACGAAGTTATTTCCTTTACTTTTAATTCAACTTTCAAAAAGAGAAATGTATTTACTGCGAGAAATTATTTTTATGCGAATTCATCTCTTAATATCGCAGAAGCATGCAATATTTTAGAATTATGTTTTTGATGTTCTTTTTTGTGTTCAAATATATTGTTTTAAAGTAAACATTTAATACAATAAAGCGTCATAAAATTCTGTTAAACTATGATATCAACATGGAAATCTAGAGTAATCAACACTTCCAATCGCAACAACAAATACTATTAAATCGGCATTAAAATTTTAAGGCACATTTTCAAAGAAAAGAATGCAATGTCTATATTTTAATACTAAATTAATAATATATTTTAACCGATTTCAAAAATGGCTAAAGTTCTCACTTTGATTGTATTATTATGTGAGTTACCTGATAACTTTTTACTGGCTCCCTACCAATATTGATGATTCTTTTTTCAATCAAAAGCGGTGCTTGCCATTTAGTCCCGTTTAAAAATGCATATTTAATTGGCAATTTTTTTGCCTACGTTGTATTACTTATCAATTCTTCTCTACAGAGTCAACAATCCGAATCGGTGGTAACTTCACATTTAACGACAGTTAAAATTTTAATTCGTAAAGTAACGATTCGAAGGAGTTTTGGGGCAATGGGCAAAAGTAAAATTATTTTGATTTTGTTTACGTAAATTGAAGTCGAGTTTTTTTCGTTTGTGAGCAATTAATAACACATTTTTTGAGAATTAAATCGAATCCCATACCTTAAGCTCCTCGATCCTCCTGTGCAACTGAGCTCTAGTGTGTGGTTGGGGAGCACAGTCACCAGGCTCGCAGATGTCGTCAAGAGTTTCTCTCAACGCGGCGATCTCGCGACGCAAACGCCTTGCACTTCCTCGACGTATGGCGGCAGCGCGTAAAGCTGACCATCTTGCTGACACAGCTGTAAAAAATATTGATTATAAGAAATTTGACAAATATCCTTTGTTGATAAATGAAGCTTAGGTACAATGTCCGACTTAAACTTAATAATTATTATGCATACGTTATCAAATTAGGCCGTAAAATATCAAATTCCAACTGAGCGACGGTTAAGTAACGATATTCGAGTCTGGTGAAACAGAAGCAAACATGAAGTCTCATCTAGTTATATAAAATGGTGTTTAAAATTTAAAATTCTAAGAAACACCTACGCTTTTGTCAATCATCGTACATTTATTAATAATGTCAAACGTGACTAATCAAATATTTATTTTATTTTAGTTTTTACTTTTTCATTTGCATTTCTGCAAATCAAATCTTTAATATATTTTCATGACATCGTAATTTCACAAGAACTTAGTCATCAATAATTGGGTACGATAACGATCTTAGTTTTAACGAAAATGGGTTTGTTTACTTGTAAGTAGCGAAATCATAAAAATCTACTAAATAGTCCTTAAAAAGTACATTACGACGTATTAATTTGAAGTTGTTTGCAGTTTAATCGTAACAAGCATTAGCCTCGTTAAACAGTAGATTATTATGCAAATGTTAACCTTTTGATAAGCGACACGTTGGTGAAATCGTAAAACGAGTTCCGATAAAAACAACATTAAGCTATAACTTGAATCAATTTATATAACATTATGGATTTCCAAGTGTTTTCAAATAACAAGACAGATATACAACAGACATATGATTTCTACCGTGCAAAGTTTTCAATGGGCCGAGTTTGACATTTGAAACAAATAGTTTTACAAATAGTTCGCCATTCATAAATATGTAGCGCTATTGAGTACCATATTTGAACGTTGAAGGCGTCAAGTCTCACACAAAGGCCGTACAGAAATAGCCGTCCATACAAATACTTTGCTTAGATTCAAATGGAGATGTTTAGAGACTGGTATTTAACGAATGCTTGCAGACATGCGCACAATGCGGGTTCTTAGGTATCTAAACTAATTGAATAACATTTAAATACCTATCTATGTATTTTCAACGCATAAGCATGTGACTGAACGTAATATATTAAGTTCATGATATATTTTTAACGTTTTCTGTACATTGTATTCTCTAAGATGTCTGGTTTGTTTAATTCTAAAACTGTTATTGGCTATTTACGCATGATAATTGTTTAAGAGCGTTCCAATTACGTTTCCTTGAAGTTAAAATAAAATTTAAACAATGTTCTCTTACAAGAACAGCAACAAAGATTTTATGTAATCGAACGAATTTAACAATCCATCGGTAATAAATCTATACGTACTATTGTTCTGGCACAAAACCAACATGTAATGATACACACATTAACCTACTAACTCGCATAACTCATATATTGCCAGTGCAGTCGACCTACATTGTGCCAGAGAGTATGCCAGGCACATCAGCTGCATATGTAAACAAAGTATTTTTAACGGTACACACCTTGATTATGTTTAAACGCAAGTCCTATAACGGATGATCATTTCTATTTTTAATTTGTTATTTAGCACTTAAATACTGTTTAAATTATATTCAAAAGTAATTGCGTCAGAAAATTATTTAAAGCTACTGATTACACAGCTTAAAAAAAATTGAAAACAAAAGCTCTTATGAATAAGAGAAATCATAGCAAAGGTTTGAAGATAGATATGGCATATTTAATGCTATATCTATCTTATTACTTCAACTTATCGCAGTCTACTGCTGGACATAAGCCTCCCAAAGTTCGCGCCAAAAATGGAGGCGAACTTGGCATTTATCTCATATATAATATGAGATAAATGCAAACGCTTCTATAATAAAACAAAAAAGAATAAAGACAAACGAAGTTCATCGCGCCGGCGTATTCACCGTAAAAAACTCATACTAAAAAGAAATACATAATAAAAGAAATATATGTTATGTATAAATATATCACGAAACAAGGTATGGTACTTGATTAAACGGGTTATATACAAAGCTATATGAGACGGTTGTGTGAAAAAATACAACAAGAATTTTAAAGCACAGCTTTAAATAGAAAACATATTTTATGCATGATGTAAATAACAATACAGCTAGAATGTTAAACGTATCCTATAAGCAATAGCATAGCTAACGTAATATTGTCTAAAAAGGGAAGGAAATAATTGATAATAGAATTAATTTATAGGTAATTGATATAGGAAAAAAGTTTAAAAATGTATTTTGAAATAGACACTTTTAATATCGTTTCTACATAAGAATTAAATAAATTGAATATATCTAATAACTATCAACTAACTTTCAAAAGCGAAAAACAGTTATTACAACGCATTATAGTTTGATTAAGGTTACATATAATTGAAAGAATATCTTTTTTTTTTTTCATACATAATAATCAAGATTAACAATTTAACTTTATACTTATTTTAGGAATATAGTTTTCCGATCAGGTGCCATAAATATAAATATGAGGAAGTCGTCTAAATACAACTGTTTAAACAGACTTTTAGTGTCGTAGCGACGAAGAAGATCGTAAGTTAGAACAAGCTATTCCATATGGAAACGTTTATAATAAGCACATAAACGACGCAAGGTCTCTGAACTTGTCTGTAGTGCACAATACTAACGAATTGAAGCTAGAAGTCAACGATCTGATGATTTATAAACTGCTTTTGCGTTTGCCGATCTCAGATAACCACGTCTGCATTTCCAGTTCATTCCATAAAATTAAATAAAAACTGGTAGAGATAATTAGTAATCTTAATGACTTCGGTTTACTGTTTCGACATTTGCTATAAATCTAGAAATAAATTAAAAAGATTTAAAGTCAAATTCGTGATGTATAATTTATATGAAGACAAAATACAGTTTTAAAAAAGTACTTTAAAAAATCAGAGTACCGTTATAGGCGGACTTTTACATATGACCTTCGTTTCCTTTGCGTTATTGCGGATAACTTTGTTCTTATTTACTGGAGTTCACGGATTTTTACATTGAAAAAAGGTAGTAGGAACATTAAAATAATGTTTTCAGTTAAATCTCTATAGATACATTATAACCTACTACGTATTGGTAGCTTGTTACAACGCATAGCGAAAAAAAGTAATAAAAAAGTAAATCTACGACTCATCAGGCTATTAGGGATCAAGTATGTTGACTAAACTTGTTATAATTTTGACTTTGTAGATATATTATAACAAACAATATTACATTATAATAAAATAGGTATGCGTTGCTTATTTATTACGAGTCAGTCAGTCAGTTCAGCCTATTGCAGTGTACTGCTGGACGTAGGCCTCCCCAGTTCGCGCCAGACATCCCAGTTTTCCGCAATCCTCATCCAGCCTACACCGGCAATCTTAAGTAGATCGTCGGTCCAACGGGCCGGAGGACGTCCCACACTGCTTTTGCCTAGACGCGGTCTCCACTTCAGGACCCGTCTGTTCCAATGGCCATCGGTCCTGCGACATTTATTACGAGACGCAGAGCAAAAAAAAAATCATTATCATTAGGGCTCATTGGGACTCATTATTTATGGGATCAAGTATGTAGGCTAGACTTGTTATAGTCAACTAAACAGTCATACGCGACATCAATTGTTTGAAGGATCGATTTGGTGAATAAGCACCAAGCAATTTGCGTTCCGGAGGAAACCAATTTGTGTTCCGTGGCCGACGAGCCGACATCGATTTCAATGATCCATTACTACCGCGCTGAGTGGATAATTCGCAAATTGTTGACGTACCAGTAAGTTACGACGTAGTTTAGTTGATTATTTAACCTATTATCCGGATTATTACAACTGTAATACTAATCAGGATGTTTATGTCCATACTTAATTTTTAAACATTGATTAATCAATCAAATAAAAAGTTTTATCTTGTTCTGAAATTATTGAATGAAATAAAAAGAATTCCATTCTAATATATGACAGGAGATGATTGTAATAGAAGATATTGTGGAACCCACAACAGCAGAGAGTAAACTATAAACATTTTAATCGATTGAACATCAAAATGCAATAAGGCAAAGAACGAGTTATGTCTAGTCTATACAAATGATAGAAGTAAATATGTTTGTTTGAACTACTGAATCGATTATAGAATAACTTTTTTTGACAATTCCGAAGCTACGTTATACCTGAGTATTATAGGCTAATCTTACTCCGTAATAATAAGTTTTCGACACAGAAAATTTTACATTTGTAAAACAAGTTCAACAAGTTAGTTACAAGTAAGAATATATTTACGAAATAGGCACGGGTCAGATGGTGATTATACAATTGATTGATTGTCAGTGATTTCCTGAACATAAATCGTAATTAAAACATTTTAATTATTATCAATCCGTATCGATAAATTATTGGAATTGAAATACTTGTTGATCTCGATATGATATTGAGTTCATTAAGTAACTATTTTAGTAATTATTATAAGTTAAACTATAATATGATATATTATGATATATTATCATGCTAATCTCTTTTTATCTGTTAACTATGATTCTATAAATATTTTAGCGTATTAGTTTGTAAAATATTATTTTTTTGTAGTTTCTATAAAATCCACTACACAATTTTGAGAATATTTACCTAGTTTCGGTTATGATAATAACAAAATTTGTCGAAAAACAATTTTATAGGATAACTATTGTTTATACAGTTTTATTTATAACGAGTTACGAAAGAAGCGTACAAAAGAAAAATTTACAATTTAATTTTGTATATATTTGCGATTCAGCATATATTTATAACGGTAGAGTCATTGCCGTGCGATTGACTTTTAACCCAATTACGTAAGACGTACTAATAACGTGACGTTACGTAAGTAATTTAACATAAAGATAAAACAGATTTACGCAAATGATATGAAAAATTATAGTTAATATGTTACTGATTTACTTTCGAATCCTATTTACTACGACACGTAATTTCCTGGCTCCGACTTTCCGGGATGTTTCTGTGGAAATTACCGACTCCCTACAGCTCCTCGGTGTAGAGCTATCGTCCAATCTGAACTTTGGGCAACACATCGAGTCCAAAGCAAAAACTGCAGCAAAAAAACTAGGTATTCTCTCTAAGGTCAGGCGATACTTCACTCCAGAACAGCTGCTCCAACTATACCAAGCACAAGTTCGGTCTTGTATGGAGTATTGCTGCCATCTTTGGGATGGATCCGCCAAATACCAACTGGCAACTTTGGACTCGGTGGAAAAACGAGCTAAGAGACTCATAGGTGACCCTACTCTGACAGACACCAAGTTGCAGAGTCTCGATCATCGGCGTAGGGTAGCTCGTCTGTCGGTGTTCTACAAAATATATTTCGGTGAGTGTGCGAAGGAATTACACGATCTAATTCCCCCAACAACCTTCCGCCATCGGGACACTAGGCGCGGTCGATCGTTCCATCCTTATGTCATCGATATGCCACCTACGCGCACAAAACGCTTTGGCTCTACTTTCCTGATGCGCACAGCTAAGGAATGGAACTCGTTGCCCGCGTCTGTGTTTCCCGAACGATACAATCTGGGTGCCTTCAAGGCCAGAGTGAATAGGCTGTTATTGGGCAGGCATGCTCCACCTTCGACCGCATCGTCACTTAACATCAGGTGAGATTGTGGTCAAATGCCTGCCTATTTGTCGTAAAAAAAAAAAAAAAAAAATTATTATAAACTAGCTGACCAGGCGAACTTTGTACAATCATATCTTGTTCCTTAATATGTCTTTTTATGATTTTTTTACAAGCCTGGTTTTCACAATAATGAACAAAAAAAATCCAATTTTGTGTAGATGTCTACAAGTTTTGGCGATTCCTTTTTAGTATAGAAAATAACCCACAGTTGTTGAGATTTTTATATTAAAAACAATTTTATTACGTAAAATAGAAACGCCAACAGAAAAGTTGTGAAATATGATTGACAAGTTGCAACAAGGAATATTCTAGGTGGTAATTTCACGTCAATAAACGAGTTTGATACGCTCAGATGCAAATATTTTCATGTCGAGCGGAGGAATGTCCAGTTACGAAATCCTCAACATATAAGTGGTGAAAGCAAACAAATTGTATAAGGTGTTATATGCTCGACGGAAAGTCAATGGCATCGAATATTTATGGAGAGAAAAGTTTCGTCAGGAAAAGTCAATATCATTAAAGTTGTTCGAAAGAGGTTTTACAACAATATCTAACACGAGATTAGAATGATAAAAATAAATAAATTGAAAAGACTTACGTTGATATCTCATTGTTTTTTCGTATTGATAATTATTTTCCATTTAAAATAGACAAGTTAAATTATCACGACAAGATCGCAGTACCTGGGTACGGCGGGATATAATTTCGATCCATTATGACACTGTCAACTCGATCGTGCGCGGGAGTCGACGAGGCGGCAAGGTCGAAACTGCAGCGATTCATATTAAAACAATTCCCTGATATCATTAAGTAGCCTCTATTTCGACCACGTACAGACTATTTCGATTTGGCATGAACATCCTAGATGAGACCGGAAAATTTTAATGCAAAATTGTAATAAATGTACTTATTACTAAGGAAATAAGGCATAAATTTCCTCGAATCAGACCTATACGTCTGGCTAGATTGTCATAGACGGAAAACTAACGTTAGTTTAGAGGCAATCTATTATTGCGATAAGTTTGAATATAAGCCTTATTTCTTAAGCAAATGACATTTTGTGAAGTGTAAATAATATCCATTATACAGTGCAGGTAGAGAGTATGTCGAATGCAATGTGACCTCGATATAGCAGGTATTCAGCGCAAAATATTTAAAATAAAGTAAGACGTAAATAGTTTTAATAACAACAAATCGAATAGCTTACCAAAGTCGGTTATTTATCTGTGTAAAATATGCAAAGGTTATCACAATTATAAAGTCAACCTTTAACTAGCACAAAAATCCATAAATCGTATTTCGTTAAATCAACCGATTTCGATTTTGCGATCTTAGCTTTTACAGCGAAATATCTTTTAATTGACAGTGCAAAAGGAACAATTCAGACAGGTTGATGACATGAAACGTTGATACAGTCAATCACCTTTTAAATTCCGCTATGCAAGCGATCAGCAAGCGTTCCATACCAAAAATGAAACAGGAACTGTCCACGTGCACAAAATAATGAATTTACGTAACTTATTTAATCACGTAAGATTTATAATAGAATCTATCTGATCGAATACGACTTAATTCCTATTATTATTATCATCTTATCTCTAATTGCCTTTTATGTAAGCTGAAAGAGAGAAGTATAGATATAAAAGTGAAAAGTCTAATAAGTTAGAGGGAGGAAACAATCACTTGGTTATATTAATTTAAGCGGTAATCACTAATTTATTTTCTCTTTTTTATCGTTGTTTTATTATTATCAATTAATCTCGTGTCAATATATATTAAAATTAAAATCAAGATGAATTATCGATAATAACGTTCTCATCAGAATAATTTATTCTGTACTAAATTCTCTCTCGGGTCTGTTTGAAACTATAATGGTGATATAACTATCCGGTAATTACGATTTACGTTGTGTAAGCTGTTATTTATGTATGAGTGACGTCAGTAGCGGAAAAATTTATGGAGAAACAGCAAATGTTTATATCAAATCTAATACGATTTGTATGCGATGCACTGGTCAAATACAGGAGGCAGTCGTCCGGTACGAGGTAATCCGGAGTCCTGTTATAAACTGTTCTAGTTGTAGACAAGGTCATTTGCATGAACAATTGACGTATCACAGTCTGCTGGCACGAATGTATATGCTCGTTGCGTAAGCGAATGCATTTGTGCAATTGCAAGATGATTGCCAGATAGTGGTCTCTGAGAAGAAATCGTATCTCTCTCAACCCACATCGAGATAAATTAAAAAATATATATTCAACAAACAATATCGATAAATCGTGATCGGTCATTGATACCTATAAGTGTATTTAAGAAATACTTATATTGGTTGTGAGGCGCATCTACGCCACGTACTTGTTATTAGTCGTTAGAAACTGTTTTGGTGATGATTTTCCAAATATGTGCTAATTTGTAAAATTATTATATACTGTTTGTTTCCACTGAAAATAAATAAATAAATAGTACAGTGTATACTTGGTTAATAGAGTTTCATTTGAAGAATATAAGGCTTACGTAATGATTTACTTAACAATGCTGCGTAAATGTGGAAGTCAAAAAAACTGGGCATTTATAATTATAAAAATGAACGAAGAATTTGTATATTAATATATACATGACACAAGATATACCAGTAATTTTTATTATATTCTCGTATTTATGGAATCCAAGATTAAAAAAACTACAACAAAAATTCACATTACATATAAAAATATAAAGAAAGAAAAAGATTCTAAAGTGTTCAAAACGCTGTTTCAATATAAATTTCTACTTGACCATTAAACACGATCGCATAAAGTTAAACTACATAAACGCGAATATTGAAAGTGTCTTTCAGAAGTTACAACACAGAAATAGCTCAGATTAATCACAAATGCAAGTTTTATTTAGCTAAGCTGGCACTAAGGGGTGCCAAAGTAAATTCGTGGGTGAGTGTGTTTTACGGATATATTAATGTTGATATGCTTTATTTTGTTTCATTAATGTTAGTCGGGAATTTGTTTTGAGGTTACGTACAGTACTATATTTTTTTTTGTATTAAAAACTAAAAGCACTGGTGTAGACGGATTAACATAATACAAATAATGTTTATATCACATTAATAAGAAATGATATAGGTAAACAAATCTCATACTACTGGGCATTAAAATAGAGCAGTGAACATCAACTGTTGTAATGTCGACCTTTTATGCTAACGAAACCACAAAGGACATTTAGTCTCGAATAAAGTGTCATATTTAAATACCCTACTATACCTAGTAAAATGTATACTGAATATCATGTAAATGTTTTTAAAATGATGAAACATGGACAGACAATAAAATCAACTTCAATTACTTTCATGCCTTATGTGATAAGTGACCAGTTTTTCATCAGTTTTAAATGTTTAAAACATTCTCAAAAATTATACAGTATTACCATTTACATCAACAATGATCAAATTGACAGCCCATGATTGGTAGAGGAAATTGAGTTGTTATAACGTCATCGATAAATTTGAAGATGGCTAAAACCCGACTAACATTTACTCAACGGGTCTCATAGATTTTTTTTAATAAGGCCCTGAAAAATTTAATCTTGCACTAAAGTTCCCGATAGGCTTTATCATTAGGAGGTAAAACAGATTTTTATAGTTTGCTTTATACTATATACTACGAGTACATCAACTAACTATAACGTTTGATTTCACAGTTGGAGAGTCGAAATATCTGAGCGAGTTCGGCGGTAAAAATGTAAAGTATATATCATATTTGTTTATCTGTTGGATACCGTTATGCATCAGATAAATTATAAAATAAATATAAAATTTTACTAGAAAACAAATAGAACAGACGTCAGTTGAGCAATTAACAAAGTAACACGAGAAACCTTCGCTGCTAAAACCGACGAGCGTAGGTGATGTTGTAGGCGAACGACACGATACGGTAAAGTACACAATTTGCTAAGCTGTTTACTTACTCGAATCTTAATATCATAACAATTTAAATATATGAAAAATTTAACATTGGATAAAACACCATATTTAGCCACATTATTCTTAACCAACTGTGCGCCATTTCACACGCGTTTTTGTGAAGAAAAAATAGCCTATATGTACCTATAGCCTTCCTCGATATGTGTGCTATGCTAAACAAAAATAATTTTTCAATTCGAACCTGTCGTTCTTAAGATTAGCACGTTTAAAAAAACAACAAACAAACTTTTAATAGCTAATAAAACTCTTATGAAATGAAGAAGTTTTTGTGTCAAATGTGTAAAAACTGGATTTTCCATAAAGATTAATATAAATAACAGTAACTTACCAATTTCGTCGTTATTGTTATTACTTGTAGCCACCGAAAGACTCATTTTTGACATCACTAATGTTTAAAGGGCACCGTTATATTGTAATAAAATTTTATTATTTTAAATCACAATTTCCATTGTTTTAATTGTACTCGTATTATTAAGTTTGAGCTCACTTTTCTGTACGATTTGTTAATCCTTTATAAATATACCGCTATCTTTGTTAACACACCGCTCAAAAATTCATATAACAATACATACACTACTGCCACACAGAAAAACGTAACTAGATTTAATTTTCTAAAAACAAACAAAGAAATGCTTGAAATTAACGAAGCATCAAGCAGAACAAGAAGTAGGTAATATTTGTGAAAATATTACTTGCGTCATACACATTAGAACAAAAACAATTACATCAGTAAGAATTTATAAATCACTATTTCATAATATAAGCAAAAATATAATTTCATTAAGTAAACAATCGAAAAACGATTGCCAAATATATTTAACAAAATAGAAAACTATTAGGTATATACGATTTCACAGTTTTTTTCGAGAAAGTAATTCTCCACGTTAAACAATGCTTGCAGATCTATTAAAAAGTATAATTACATAAGAAACAGTTGCGCGTGGGAGACAGTTATTGATAGACGTTTACGATTATCAGTTATATCCACGACTACAGAAAACTGAAATGATTATTGTGACCTAGACGGGGTGACGATTGCATCACAACTATGACGAAATTTCACAACCTTATCACAAATTATCGTAGACGCGAAACGCTAATTTAGTAAATACTTTATTGAATTGTGTTTATATCTGTACAAATTTCAAGATAACTTATCGGCATCATTATTATAGGTACTGATACACACTATTATTTCGGCCTTGCCAATGTATTGTACGGAGTTGAAATCGTCGACTACATAGTATTTTACAAAATACATGTATAAATGACATTTAGTTAGTTTCAGTTGGTTTCTAAATAGAAAACAGTTTGCACAATGCAAAAGAACTATCCAAGAGATAGCGGTACGCGAGATGAACTAGAATAGCCGGTCGGATAACCGTTACAACCTGACAAACTCAATTAATCGACAAATTAATCTACAGTCAAGCTACAATACACTGATTAATCGCAGAAGCTCGATACTAGAACCGAATGCACTTGTATTTATTGTACACTTTATATTACAAGTTATATTCGTAAGTTTAGTAATTATCGTTAAGTAATTAATACAATTAATATTATGTTCATCTCTACTCTACAAATGAGGTTACATTATACATTTGTGTAACTTTCCATGCATTATTACATAATATGTAGTTTTATTTAGACAAATTACTATATTAATGAAAATGTAAAATGTTACTCCGTTATTTTGTAGGGTACAAAATTGATATATTACGTCGATTGGAACAGTTACATTTTCATTTTAATTAATCTAAAACGTAATTAGTAGTATATAAAAATACATTTAAAACGTTATTTATATTCTGCGTGCTTTTATAAGTACTGCGAAAAGAGTTAGACTATAAAGTCGTACCGTATTACTTCATTTCCGGTCTAAAAATTAAAAAAAAAAAGTTGAACATGCAAAACTGGCTTTAAGCTTATTGAGTGGGTGGTGAAACTCAACCTCATGTGTTTTAAGGAATCCTGAATATCTACTTTCCTTTGCGAGGGGTAATTGGAAGATTTTTTTGTAAATTGTAGAGCGATGACTAAATATTATTGTCACAAGAATTTTAAATCAAAATTTTCTTCTTCTTTTACTTTCTGTTTTAAGTATTATATCTATGACTATAAATAAAATAAAATACTGATCTTAAACATACCAAGTTCTTAATTAAAAACTTACACGTAGTAGTAATCACTTAGTGTTTAAAATGTTCAAATTTAAATTTGCAATAAGTAATTAAGGTAGAAGTTTTACAAGGAAAAAGTCCCGTAATTTATGAACTCGTCGAAATGAACACGTTAAGCGGTTTCTTTATTACTTGCTTTTTACGAAAGCTGACACGCACGTAAAAATTCTTTAAAGTTTTTTTTTTATCACGTAATGCCGAGAGTAGTAATAAATAATAATGAGTTAAGGAATCCAGTAAATAAGAAATTTTGAGATATGTTAAAGATAAGGTTTCAAAACTGTTCAAATTTGTTGAGCTTAAGACGCATTAGTCCTAAGTCTATAAAAATTCAGGTTGAAAGTAGGATCTAAAGTTAATCCAGATCTTTAAAGACACGCAAATATCTTGACCAAGACTTCAGTAATATATCCATTTACCTATTAATTTTCCTAGTTTCTCCTTAATATTTACACAGATAAGACGACTTATAGTTAGTACAACAAAGGTTTTATAAAATAAAAGCTACGTTTGTCATCCGATGACTAATTAACAATCCTTTAGTTTCCATAATAAGAGATCACCGTATTTGTACACGCGAGTTTTTGTATCGATCCTAACATCGGCCGTGATCTCACTGCTCGTGTCAAGACTAACCAGATACTCGTATAACAGTATAGTCAATGCTAACAAAGAAATAAAACTGGTTTTAATAATGTATAACACACGAAAACAATCTACATATATATGTCAGTCCAACTATTATTAGATAATTAGAAGAAGAAAAAAACATATATTGAGGGCAGTAAAATTGTTTTGGATAGCCACTTTCTTTTTCAATCTACGATTCGATAAAGGAACTTGTAAATGTGTAAGCTGCCATATCTACATATTCAAATATCACTACATAATATACTTAAAACAAAGTCGCTTCCCGCTGTCTGTATGCTTAGATCTTTAAACTACTTTAAATTTTTACGCAAAGTGATACCAGAGGAATGTTTATATATACAATAACATAATTTATATTTAGTATCAGTATTGCACGCGTGCGAAGCCGAGGCGGATCTCTAGTATTTTATAAAATTCATTGAAATTAAAAGTGTCTTAAGAGACAAGCGTATAAATGTAAAATTATTTCTCAATCATAAACAATTGACGTAAGCAATAGGTACTTAATTACAGTCATAAAAGAGACTCGTTTACAAAGTTTAAGAATTCCTTTAATTAATATAAAAATCCCATAATAACGAAACAGAATAAAGACTCTTGCAACTGCAGTCTTAAAATTTTTACTTTCACATTGTGAAAACCTAATTACACTTGCGCTAATAATCCGAATAAATCCGCTCAATGCAATTTAAAGTATGCCAAGATTATGTTAATACTGGTCGTTAGTATTATTAATATTTTTTTACGTATTAAAAATTCTAAGAATTTATTCTCAGTAATAGTTAAACATTATATAAAATTACTAGCTGACTCGACAGAGGTCCTCCCTTGTGAACTAACAAACGCGTGAATTTTAAAACAGAAAAAAAATCTATATAGAGACATACATCATAATCACAGCGGTATGTAATATCCTTTATGCCTATTCTCATACCTACCTTAATATTATAATAAACGATCTAAAATTTATGACTCCTGACACGAAATTTTTATATATCAAGAGATTATTAATTCAAATTCTTTTGGTAGTCATCATAAATATTTAATAATTTATTATTTTATATGGCAATTTCGCTTTTCATCTCAATTTATTGAAATAATGGAAACCGAAACCTGTATTAATGATGTCATTCAAAATATTCACGATAGAACTAGTTATATAACTGCTATGGAAATAAAAGTTTTTAAATTAGTCATAAATTATCGACTACTACAAACGGTCGGTAGCTGGTTTAAAACGAGTAGCTTTATTCAAATTGATTCAAATATCCAGACGAAAATGAAATAATTTTTAATTAATATTTAATAAATAAAATATTTTTCATAATGGAATTGCTAGAGGTCATCGAACTGAGACGATGAGCCCTATTGTTTACAAACAACGGTATGTCATTAGTTAACGCAGTGTTGAAACAGAATACTAATAAAATGTTTAGGGAATAACTTCCGGATGTTTATAGACAACGGTAATCGCGATAAAATTGATTAATAAGTTTTATACAGTAAAGTTTTAAATAAGAGAAAAGCAAAGTTATTACGAACGAGACAGTCGATATGTAAAAGTATATATATGTTCGCTCGTACAAATGTTATTGCGAATAATTCTAGACTGTGTTACGAAGGTCACGTTTATGTAAACGTTTTGACAAAACATTTAGCATTCTCTTAAAATCACACAGAAATTACGACATCCACTTTAAATAACGTTTTAATAATGGGTAATTAGGACAAAATTACATTGAAATTGAAAATCGGTAAATAAGCGAAAGTGTGAACTCATGCGCATCTAGTTTCTTACGAGAAAAGTGAGCTCAATGTAAATTGCACTAATAAAGACGCGTACACAGCGGCTAGGGTTTACGTACAAATATGAGAATTACCACAAATATTTAACTTGTACACGACACACGCGATCGAAAGTTATAAATTTTAGCGCGCGGCACGTCTGCCGGCCGCGACGTTTACAGCTGATCTGCTGTGGTATATTATGTACTTCACCTTTTCGTTTAAGTTGAAATTATCAGCGCTTGAAGCGACTGCACCCAAACTATAAGCAGATTATCATAAATCAGGCAGAAACAATGCAGCCATTAAAGCGCTGTATGGTTAATGTTGATGATATCGTGTATTCGATACGAAAACATAATTAAAACGAGTAACGAGGTACCAGTTTTTTTCTTGGCCAAAAATTTTAAGTAACGCAAAATCTTTATTGTAGACCCAGAAAAGAACAACTTATTTAAATTAATGTTACCTAATATATTTTTTCACATTTTTTTCTTACTCTACATTTGTTAGTCTCTATATGTCTCTATCTATAGCTTTTAAATCAGAACTATAATTTACATATATATACATATCGTAAAAACATTCTAGTTATATAATAGTATTAACTAATGACGTTCTTAATACGTGTGTTTAATATTCCAATCGTTATTTTGTACGTCAAATATATATATCTGTAGACGCTTAACAAAGTATTACACTTCTATAAATTACCGTTTTTAACATTATTGCAAAAACAACAACGGCAAGTTTGTTAAATAATTTATTTTCCAATGTTCAATGTCATTCTTAAAAAGTTATTTGTAAAATCATAAACCGAAATAGTTTATTTATGTCTTAAACAATGCCAAGAATAATTAAACCTGTGTGTTGTTACACTTTGACGTAAAAGAACTGAACACAGTTGGCTTTATTGATAATAAAATCTGTCGTATAAAAACAGTTTGCAAGGTCATACGTGATTGTTCTAATTTGTAAATATCAGTACAATTTAGCTTATACTTGTATGTATAAAGGTAAAGTTTCACCGGTTTCTGATAAAATTGTCTAAGGTATAACCATGTATCCATGAGGTAAAAGTTTATTATATATATATTTTTTTTTGTCAATTATATTTCTTTTCTTATTTATCTACCTCGAACTTATGAATCTTAAAGTCGTAGCTCATTAGTTAAAAGTTCAATTTAAAAATAATTGTGTTTGCTCGCAAACGAAAAAAAAAAAACCGACTTCAATTACATCGACGAGTAATACAACGTAGATCGACGACAAAATAGTCAAGTAACTACGCGTTATCAAAGATTACTCAAAAAGTAGTTATCAGATCTCAATAAAATTTATATGTGACCACATGACAAACATCAGCTTTCGATTAAATTAAAAATTATTAAAATCGGTACACCCAGTAAAAAGTTATAGCGGATTTTCAAGAGTTTCCCTCGATTTCTCTGAGATCCCATCATCAGATCCTGGTTTCCTTATCATGGTATCAAACTACAGATATCCCCTTTCCAACAAAAAAAGAATTATCAAAATCAGTACATCCAGTAGAAAGTTATTGCGGATTTTCGAGAGTTTCCCACGATTTCTCTGGGATCCCATCATCAGATCCTAGTTTCGTTATCATGGTACCAAACTAGGGATATCCTCTTTCCAACAAAAAAAGAATTATCAAAATCGGTACATCCAGTAGAAAGTTATGCGGTATAATACAACGTAGGTCGACGAAAAAAGCGTCAAGTAAAAACGCATTATTAGATATAACTCGAAAAGTAGTTGTTAGATCTCAAATAAATTTAAATGGGACCAATTGGCACACAAAATCTTTCGATTAAAACAAAATTTGTCGAAATCGGTCCACACGGGCAAAAGTTCTGATGTAACATACATAAAAAAAAAAAAAAAAAAATACAGTCGAATTGAGAACCTCCTCCTTTTTTGGAAGTCGGTTAAAAATTTAGTACAATAAACTAGAACGCAATTGACGTATTTCTTTGTTTCAAAGATTAAAATTAACGAGTAATTTTCTTTTACTAGTAAAATAAATAATAGGTTGGCAGACAATGACCTTGTTTAGTTAGTATTAAATATTTTATATACCGTACCTTTTGATATAGGATAATTACTAAACAGAGAGCTATTATTTAGGTAAATAGAGACATAATAAGACGGAAAATATTATGGAAAATTCCTTTTTAATTCGATCCAACATTTGGCTATAATTTATATACAAATGTATAAACTTTTAAAATTTAAGTAATGAAAGAAAAATAGCTAAATTATTTTACACAAAAAACACCTTCCTGCGAAAATAAACCTAATTTTCAGACGCTTGTCTAACTCTAGCTTACAACAAAAAACAATGCACTTTTTGCACCGCTAAAGAACCTTGAAAATCTCAATGCACTTTTTACAATCTAGCCTTGTTCTCTTATTTTGCATCTAAGTATCGCTTACGATTACCGCCGAAGGTTGGTGCTTAAATTGCGCTCAACGAATAATAATTCAGAGAAACGTTTCCCTCGCAGTTCGTAATAAGTAAACGTTTTCATACTTTGATTGGAAAGTGAAGACTGAGTAGCGATTTTATGTTTATTTTGTATTATTATAGGTATATAATAGTAACAAATTATACACTTCTTATGTTCAAGATCTTCTATATTATTGAAAATTAAATTTGTCACTATTTTATTTTGTCAGTGAAAACCGAGCCACTTTTTATGATTTTTCTTCTCGTTTGTATGTTCAATGTAATTGAAAAATGTATAGTTGTTAAAAGTATGAGTGTAAGTGTGCAAAAAAGAATGCGTTTGTGTCACTCACTTCATGTCGGTTAGATTTATAAATAAAACTGTCATTACGATCATAGACAATATCGATAAAAAGTAAATTCAATGGCCGTCGATTCAAACGAATCTGTGAAGTAATTAACCCTCTTGTAGTAGAAGCGATGTGAATTCCACATTCCACGCAATTAAACCTTATTTCAAAATAATTAGAGTTCTTTCGAAATAGGATCTCTAAATGGTTACAGTAATCATCTTGTCAATCGAACGACTACATTTAGAATATTTAAAGATTTTTAAAACAAAGATGTTTAAACTATTACGTTTAAGAATTTCACAGAAAGTATACAAAATTTTATCAAGCAATAACACACGAAAATATTTTAACTATCTCTAACACACCGTAACTAAAATTTAAACAGTCAACGTTTAAGCAATTTCAAAATAAAACAAAAATATATTTAGGTGAGCTTACATTTTCGATTGGAACTTGTGAATTTCCGAATGGATATAACTATCTTCGTTGTCACGACCATTATATAACAAGTTTGAAGCACAGACATCGAATTATTACTGAGAAACATTGTATTGGTGCATCACGAGGTACCCAATGTTTACTTAACAATTTAGAACTCTAGACTATATGATGTCACGTTTTATCGTGATCTAATGTATGAAAAACTATTGACTAATGTAATTTTAACTTTGATTTTATTTCGTATCCGTAATATGAAATGAATTCATTTTCACTCAATTTTAAATATTAATTATTTAAAAACGTGCGGAACTGTGTAATATATTCAAGATGCGGTTATTACGGTTTGGAGTTCGTTGAAGGAAGTGTACGGATACAGTTTCAAATTTTAAACTTTACTAAAATTATAACTCAACGATTGATACATCCTTATTTCACATTCTTAATTATGATATGATTATGAAGGTCTCTTTTATAATAATTTTAATCAAATCACTCCCACTGTTTCTTACAAATCAATCTGTAATATGTATAAAAATCAATGTTTGACTGTATTTCCTTTATAGAATCGTAAACTATGCATTTGATCATGTCATGATCTTCAGCAAAGCGTATAAAGGTTTCTGAGTTGGTACGAAAAAAAAGCACAACAACGCGCGCAGGGTACAGCTAGTATATTTATAAATCTGAATTACGTTTTATTATATTATATACGTAAATTTTTATACAACGTATTGTTCATTTCGTCGGAAATGACACTATGCGACGTTAAGACTTTTGATTGTTTTATTTTATTATACTTAGTTGTGTCTTTATTTTGTGTCTTACTCGATATTTCCTTTGGTCTATTTTATGGTCTAGCAGACGAAACAAGTAGCTAGACGGCAGTGATACGTGTTTAAGTTATTTGTGAACCGCTGCGTATATTTTTGGAGTAACTATTTGTGTCTGTACTTATTTGCCGTGAATGCTTTGAAACGATGGCCACTTAGGAGCGAAAACCTTTTAAAAACACGTTTACTAAATCTATATTATCGACACCCGAGTACTTATCTCTTAAACTCGTATAAGTTTGTCTTGTTTTTAAAATAGCTTCTAAGGATATTAGCTCTATGAACGTAAGAGAAAGATTAAGCGTTTTTAGGGGTGAATGTCTTAGGTATTGTGAACTATTAAAAGGCCTTTTATGAAATGTTAAGGTAAAAAGAATATCTTTAAATAATAAAATGAATATTTGTTTAGATCAATAAGCACAGCTACGAGCGGTTGTAGTAGATACCATAATCCTAAGTCTTGCGAAATGATTCGGACGTCCTCACTTTCGTTGGGACTGTTCCGCTTTCGCGAGCAGAAATAGACTCCGCTAACTAAACGGCTAGGCGTGATCGCGCGCCATATCGCCGCTTCCTGGATACAAATGGGGAACTCGGGATTTTGTTATTTTTTTTTTTTGACACAAATTTAATTATATAATTTTTATAAATAGAAATATATTATTGTATAACTTTTTTAGTTAAAGATACAATAATGTTATTCGAACTCAAGAACTGTATTAGTAATAGGTAGAACAATAAAATTAATATAAATTACTGTAGAGTCAAAAATGCTAAAAAAATATTAAAACTAGTAACAGTATTTAAAATTTTCAAAAGCAAATGTAATTTTTTTAATATTTTGATACTTTTATAGTTACAAACTACTACTAACGTACAAAATAAATTCCTATTAATTCAACGTAGCGTTTAAAAGCGTAGGAAAAATAGCGCCTTCAAAAAATTTTTATATGTTATTCATATGCCTACTTCAATAAAAAAAAAATTACAATTCATTCACACTAGAAAATTAAAGACATTTTTACTAGATCAACAACTTAGTCTCCAAGACAAATCAGAAAGCACCAACAAATTAACAGAGAACTTTCCGTGTATAGAAGTCATATAAAAGCGTAATAAAATACTCGGCTACTGTTATCCAAGGGCTGCCATAAATTCGGTCAATATTAAATTACATCGACTGAACTGAGGCGAACCAGTTCTGAAACTCATAATGCATCGTCGCCTTGACTGTGGACAAGTATTTATACTTAGCAAACAGATGTTGCTATCGTGACATGTAGAGCATTTAAAAACTACTGCACTTTTATTATTTAGCGTACAAAAAGTGTTTTAGTTTACTAAACGATCTAGTAGAGTTAGATTATTATTTTTATTAATAACGTGAAAAAAAAAATTGCTTTATATTTAAACTCTACTATTAAATTGATTTGGATAATCGTTTTCAATTGGAAGATACCGGTAATATAAAATATGCGGGTCAAACCACTAGAAAGAGTAATATAGTAAAATAAAATAAAATCTGTCAATATAAAACAGTGGCATTAATCTGCCTAGCTGACGAAGAGACTACTGTGTGGTTTAATTTAAAAATAAATCAATATTAAAAAATATATATAACTAGCTGACCCGGCGAACTTCGTATCGCCTAACAGTCGATTCTTTAATTTTATTATTTTTTTTTTTAGAATTTTTCTCTCCGTAAGAACCATCCTCGTACTTCAAGGAATATTTTAAAAAAAGAATTAGCGAAATCGGTCCAACCGTTCTCGAGTTTTGCGCTTAGCAACACATTCAGCGACTCATTTTTATATTATAGATTGGTAGAAAAAACATAATTGTGTTTGCTCGCAAACGAAGAAAAACTGACTTCAATTACATCGACGAGTAATACAACGTAGATCGACGAAAAAATAGTCAAGCAACTATGCGTTATCAAAGATTACTCAAAAAGTAGTTATCAGATCTCAATAAAATTTATATGTGACCACATGACAAACATCAGCTTTCGATTAAATTAAAAATTATTAAAATCGGTACACCCAGTAAAAAGTTATTGCGGATTTTCAAGAGTTTCCCTCGATTTCTCCGGGATCCCATCATCAGATCCTGGTTTCTTTATCATGGTACTAAACTAGGGATATCTCCTTTCTAACAAAAAAAGAATTATCAAAATCGGTATATCCAGTAGAAAGTTATGCGGTATAATACAACGTAGGTCGACGAAAAAAGCGTCAAGTAAAAACGCATTATTAGATATAACTCGAAAAGTAGTTGCTAGATCTCAAATAAATTTAAATGGGACCAATTGGCACACACAACCTTTCGATTAAAACAAAATTTGTCGAAATCGGTCTACCTGGTCAAAAGTTCTGATGTAACATACATAAAAAAAAAAAAAAAAAAAAAAAAAAAAAAAAAAAAAAAAAATACAGTCGAATTGAGAACCTCCTCCTTTTTTGGAAGTCGGTTAAAAATCCCAAAATGACTAAACAAAGCTTTCAAAATAATAATGTATCTAACATCATTTAAAACATTCGTAACGATTTGGTAATGATTCTCCACAGGCGTTCCGAACCGGTCGCAAGGGCGCTCCATGTAAGAAAACCGCAGAGAGATCAGCGGACGATCGCATTTTGCGAGTAACCAGATATTGTGGAACATCAGGTTCATTAAATATGTATTATTAATTATTCGGAAAAGTGATTGGGTTCGGACTGACATGGTGTTGGAGTTTTTAAAATATTTTCGTAATTTTTGAATTTTTTTTACCTAAAATTAGGGTAGGGGGGAATCTAGACTATTAGGTAAATTTCGGTCTGAGATTCTCAAGTTAAACAAAGTTTATCCAACACAGAGAAATAATCCCCTACCTATTTTCATATTATGTTATTATTATTTAAGTAATTATACAAACCTTTGACGTCTCTCTGTAATGCGGGCGACAGAGTCCCATCACTGAGGGCCACTTCCAATAGATTGATGTTTTCCCGGCAACGAGTTACAACCTCCGTCTGCGTAGAACAAAAATTCAATTTGCTAACGGAAAAAAACTTCTAGAATCTTCTTTTATTTCAAAAATCGAACCAATTAATTCGAAAATAAGTTACAATTTTAAAATATAAAACTTACTAATGTATTAAAATCTTCGTCTTGCAAATAGCACACAATCTCTTGTACGAATCGTAACATGCATTATTTCGATTTACAAATTTTATCCGAATCCATGCACTATATGTTAAATAAATTGCAAACTCTTCCAAAATAATTCAGTAATAGTGCCAAAGCATTAAGAATATTCAAGACTGACTAAAGTTAAGAGAAGCAAGTTGAAGGTAGCCAAATGCTTACAAGACAAAATTAAATTATGTTTTTTTCGTAGCAAATTTATTTTTTATAAATGTTGATAGAGATGGGTGTTAATTGACTGAAACTCCATTTTGATTTGCAAATTGAAACATTTATTCTTGTAAACATTTATACAAAATCATTTTAACTTTTTACATTTTGTAAATAAAATCAATTAACAACCTAGCCCTAGTCAACATATTGTTAATACACTTACAAAATCTACATTGAGATACTGCGGAGTTCAGTCAAATCACATATTCGTATAAACTAACATTATGCGAGACTTAATAATTAATTTATGTAATAAATTACACAACCAAATTAAGCAGTTAATTATTCCTAGAATTAATCGCGATCACAGGTAATCACGTTTTCGATTTAATGTAGATTTGTTATAAATAAAATAAGTTATGTAAATTGGCTAGTTCTAAATTGTGATGGAAATATCAAAAGTGATATCAGCCATTGGAGGAAAACGAATAATCGATATTAAAGCAATGGTTACACCGAGTTGTAAATGAAGCTGCCCGAACCTGCACCGTTAACTTTAATAGACAATAAATATATTACTTGAATATATCTAAAAGTTATACTTGTTCTAGCACCGAATTATTGCCACCCATTGAGGAATAGACTAATTAAATTAAAAAAATAAATAAAAAATAACAGGCTGTTAGTAAGAAAAACAACACACACATGTTAGTATGTAAATTCAAACGACCAAAATTAAAAAAATATATATAAAAATAAATATGTGATTTGAATAGGA
The DNA here is from genome assembly GCF_905220565.1 of Melitaea cinxia. NCBI lineage: Eukaryota > Metazoa > Arthropoda > Insecta > Lepidoptera > Nymphalidae > Melitaea > Melitaea cinxia. Next base: position 9,422,537 of record NC_059414.1, on the reverse strand, counting down.
CATGGTTTTTAACATGCTTATCGTTGATAGCGTGAATACATTATAAAATAGCAAAACCACAACAAACTAGCTTTACACTGTAACATCGAATAGTGAACGTTCAAGATAGCAGTCAAATGTAAAAGATAATTGACAGGCGTCACAGCTTACGGCCGCACATGATAGTATGATATGATTACTGCGTTTGTCAGATTATATATTTTTATAATATAATAATTAAAAATGCTTATTTTGTACCTATATAAATTTCTTAAATTACAAGTAACATGGAATGTATATATATTTACTAAACTGCTTAATATATAAGCGTATATATAATACGTGTATAAGCTTTTTTTTTACATTACTATATTTCAATTTATTTAGTGACTATTATATTTTAGACTACTGACGTCATGTCGAAAGTGAGACACTCATCGATTAAAAGACTTCGACCGAGGAAACGAAGCCATCGCGAGCGCGCACTCTAATCCGCAATCTGACAATCGCAGTGCTTGCGAATACTTACACACACACACACAACAACTAGGGGGTCGTACATTAATCACGTGAGGGTCGAAATTTTGGAGAAAACTCATAAGGAGGAGGAAATATCATAAGGAGGGGTAATGAGATATCAAGGTATTTATTTTTCGTTGAACGCGCAATTTATAAACCACGAAACATTGTAACCTTGATGACTGTCTTGGTGTTTGTATAACGATGATTAATTTTTAAATTTAATCACGTTGTACCCTAATGTAAAGATAATATTCTGAAAATTTACAATATACTTTGCATAAAAAAATACTCTTAATATTTGGTTATTGGCGCCCCCATTTCTAAAACCTGGTGAGGTATCATATCCACCGATAAGGGGTTCAAAGCTTGCTAAAAAACATTCCGAGATTAATGTACGACCCGAAGACGGCCAGACGTCACTGAATGTGTACGTAAACTATGAGAAGTATCGAGAAGGCGGTGACGGCGAGGCAGAGACGCGCTCGCAGACACGGGCGCACGGTGACGCACGAGCGCCAGTCGTCGTCGCTGTCGCTGTAATCGGTATCGAATGGTCTTACGTAGTCGAACGAGTGCAGCAGGTCCGGCGAGGCCAGCAGCGCCTCGGCCGCCGCCAGCTGCGCGCTCGAGCGCCGCACGAGCGCCTCCGAGTCCGAGTCGCGGCGCCCCGAGTCGTCCGCCGAGCGCCGCACGAGCGCCTCCGAGTACGAGTCGCGGCGCCCCGAGCCGTCCGCCGAGCGCCGCACGAGCGCCTCCGAGTCCGAGTCGTGGCGCCCCGAGCTCTCCGCCGAGCGCCGCCTGCGCTCCGCCAGCTCGATCTTCTCCAGCTCCGACTCCTTGCTCTCCTTGCGCCGGCGGCTCACCGAGTCCAGTATGTCGGGCCGGTTGTTGACCTCCGTGTACTCGAGCGAGCTGTTCACCTCGTCGCTGGTCAGGTTCGAGCTGTGTCTCCGGCGGCTCAGCGCTTGCACGTCGAGGAGGTCGAATTCTGGTCGTTTGCCATTCTTTCTTTCGCTCTCGGAGGGCTTTCGGCGCCGGCCGCCCTCGTTGCTCTCGATGCTCGTGTTGTTCCTCGATCTCTCCAGGCTGTCTTGGAGGTACTTTTTACGTTCCGCGCTCGACATCGACTTTTTCGGTTTTCGGGACGGAGTTTCGACCGGGGAATTCCTCGTCGGCCGCTTGTACCGCGGCAGGCTCCTCTCTCTCGACATATCTGAGGGCGGTCTACGGCGACGGGTTCCACTGGGACTTTGATCGTTTTCGGGTTGAGCGGATTGACTTGAACAACAATCGGACTGCGAGTCTAGGAAAGCTCTGTAATCGTCTCCGAATTCAAGAAGGCGACGTGCTGCGTCCGAGTCGGGTGCTTCAGAATATGGCTCCGAGTTGTATTTTTCCTGCAAACAAAAAAAAAGAGAGAAATATTAACAATTCAATATTTTACAGTTTATAAGTTTTCAATTCAAAATGTGATTTTTACCTGATAGAAATCCCAAGCTTGTTCCGAAAACGAACTGTGTTCTTCTGTTCCAGCCGTAACACTTTTGTCTATATCTGAGTCTTTATCTACACACAAGTCCCACATTTGGCTAGGATCTCCTAGGCTTAGAGACAAAAACGTTCTCTCCCTTTCCATACTCCTAGTCAGCCTAGGTCGAACGGCTCCGCCTTCTGGTCCTAACTTAAAGCTAGGCGTCACTATTTCAGCTTCATTTTGTTCTGGAATGGCACTGTCTTGTTCCTTGGTCGAAATATGGGTTTTTTCGATGCTTCTGCGCAGGTTTGCAATCGTGGCTAAGGGTTCGTCGCTGTCGTTGCCTGAAGTTGAGGTAGTGTCAAATCTGTTCGAAATAAAATTTAACGTTGAGAATTTACCGTCGATTAAGATACATTACATATGCGTTCACTATTTAAAACATATTATTATTAAGGAGATGCGATAAGCTTAAAATGAATTTATGTAAAATGATTGAAAATAAAGTTCGCCGACTTAAAGACTGTACAATTTAACATTCTTACCTATTTTTCCTACTAGTGGCCGGATCACTTGCAGCACTTCTTTCATGCTTGTCTTCAATCTCTGGGCTTAACCTTCCACAAAATGATAACGATTTCACAAGTCTCTCCCTCCGGGCAGTGTTATTGTTATGGCGCCTCAGTTTCAATCGTTTTCTTCTCAACCAACACTGTTTGTCGTTAGCTTCGACGCATGACGTGCACGCCTCTGTCATTGTATTTGTGCTTGAAACGTGACCCTGATAAGAGAAATAACTATAAATATACAGAATATTCTAGATGACAAATTTTTATATCTTTATTATTCGCAGAAAGAATCGATAAAGATATTGAGATAAGAACATTCAAATTAACATAAATCTTTATGGTTTTTATTTAATAAAAAGTACAAATGTATATAATATACAAATATATTGACGGAGGCTTTGGCGTAGTGGCGTTAGAGTGGCGAAAGTTTTATTAACATTCGTTAGTTATGGGATTGAACCAAAGGAGGCATTTCTGAGCCTACCCACATTACAACGGAGTGCGATATTAATAAAAAAATATATAATGAAAAGTGGGTAGTTTCACAATTGTTATTACAAATACTGGAGTTCTTAGTAAGAAAATTATTCGCTAACCCGCAGTGGTGTAGTGTGGAAGATGACAAGCTATCTTTTAAAACAGATTTCATAAAAAACATTTACTTATTTTTTTATTGTAGTCTTATAAATTAGATGTTTCTGTTATGAAACTAATGGTTACGTGGTGTGCATGCACTCGTTCGCTGATCAAGTGTTACAAATGTTCTGGTATAAAATTATCTATATCGTTAATATTAAGCTAGAAATACTAATCATATTTTTTTCCATTAATGAGAATTTTTTTAAGTGGACAACACCGAGGTTTGAGAAAACGAATTTAATAGTGTGAAATGACTAAACTATATATCATTTCGGTTACGATAACCACCCGACCACATACGTGTTTAGCCGCTCAACAAAAATTGAGAGTGTGACTGGAAAGTCTTAATGCATCTCCCATATAGCTCCGATTTTGCTCCCACAGATTTCCATCTGTTTCGGTCTCTTCAGAATTCTTTAGGTAGAGTAAAGTTAACATCAAGAGATGACTGTCAAAACTACTTTACACGGTTTCTTTTTTTTAATAAAAGGCCCCAAAATTTCTACAAGAACGGACTTCTGACGCTATATACGAGGCGGCGGCAAGTTATTGAACAAAATGGTACATAATCATATATTATTATTAATGTAAAAAGTTTTGTAAAATCTTACCATGAATTCCTATGTCACATACGAATAAATGACCTATTATAAGACCTTTATTTTGACACTTACCTGTAATTTTAATCCAAGAAAATAATACCAGGACCAATATATTTATTTATTACATATACATGCAATATTACGACCGCTCTGGTGTAATGGTGCGTGCGCCTAAATACTGACGGACTTCCCGCTCGGAGTGGATATTTGTGTTTATACAAATATTTATTTCCAGTCTTAATTGTTAGTCCTCGTGGGTCTCCAAATCACGGTTTCGACGCCTCGGAGAGCACGTTAATCGGTCGGTCCCGGTTGTCATGTACACCTGATAGCGATCGTTACTCATATATCCGCAAACCCGCACTGAAGCAGCATGGTGGATTAAGCTCCGATCCTTCTCCTACATAGAGAAAGAGGCTTATACCCAGCAGTGGGATATTATGAAGCGTATGCAATATAAAGCCAAAAATAAAGGGGACGCACCGAAAAACTGCTACCGTATTGAAAATATACCTGAACGGTGGTCGAGCTGCCCCTCATGGAGCTCGAGTTGGCGACCGGGCGAGGCGCGGCGATGGTGTTGAGCGCGGACTCCGATATGGACATGTTGTGCAGGTCGGCGGGCGCGCGCAGGTGCGACAGGCCCGACACCGACCACGGCCGCGCGCCGCCGCCCGCGCGCTTCTTGCGCAGCTGCACCTAGCGTTATGGCGTCGAGCGTCAGCGCGGCCGTGTGCGCGTTAGCGAGTACGATCGATAGTTACAACAAGCTTGCTTCAACGTGTTCGGACATATTTCTGAAGCGTTACTCTATTTTACCTGCGAGCTCTCTTTGCTACTCAATTTTACATACTAGCATTAAATTAAAGTAACAGCCCGATAATCCATTTACGTTCTGCTAGTTGCAGCTAGCGTTTTTACCCGTGAGAATTTCGAGTTCTTGTGTATTGTTATGGATTTCCAGTTATTATCGATAAATAAGTTTACATCAAAATCAAAATAGCTATCAAAATAGCCTTCAAAAGCACCATCGAATTGTCATTTTACAAATTTTGTTATTTTGATTATTTATAAAAGTAAAGCTACCACCGTTTCGAAATGTAGTTTCTACAGAGAAGAATCGGCAAGAAATTCTGCACTCTTTTAAAAAAGATATACATACATACATACACACATAACTAATCACGCCTCTTTCCCGTAAGGGTAGGCAGAGACCACTTCTTTCCACTTGCTACGATCCTTACATAATTGTTTCGCTTCGTCCACTTTCCTTATTCCCTTTATACATGCTCTTCGGTTTAGAGTACTCTTGACCTGGCCTTTTTTCAAGACGTCCCTAATTTGGTCTCGAAACGTCCGTCTAGGTCTACCCCTTCCAACCCTTCCATTCACACTCGCGTTATACACTTTTTCCGTTAATCGTTCTTCATTCATTTTCTCGACATGGCCAAACCATCTGAGCATACCTTTCTCAGTTTTTGTCACTACATCTTCTTTCAGCCCACAACGTTTCCTTATCTCACTATTTCTTATCCTGTCACTCAGTTTAATACCTATCATACTTTTTAACACTCTCATCTCAACTGAATTTATTCTGCTTTCATATTTCTTCTACCATACCCAACTTTCACTTCCGTACATGAGTGTCGGAACCAACACCCCTCATGTACAGCCAAACGAGCCTTGTTAGACACCTCCCAACTGCTCATAAAGGAGTGCAAAGCTCGATTCACCCTGTTTTCTGCATTCACTCTTCTTTCAATATCACTCTCACACTTTCCATCTCTTGTAAACTTTAAACTGTGTTTTTTAATACAAATGTTTAATGGTAAGATTAAAAGATACATCCATCGTTTATTATTCATCATCACGTAACTGGTTTCAACTCATCTAACTCCTATCCGTCATATTGAATTCCATTTATCACATTTTTTCCGACCATTTGGGGCTCAGTGTGATTTTCTTAAGCATATATCACCATCATATCTATTTAGTTTATAAATAATTTATATTATTTTTCATACTAGTCCTTTTATCTGTCCTAATACTAATCCTTATTAGAAACAATTTACAAAATCAAAATTTGACTTAAAATTGAGTACCGTTTGGGAAATTCAAGCATTTAAACATGAAATGTTTGAATGTTGTGAAGTTCACAAGCTAATATCATTTTTAGTGAAAATATACATAATGTGTAGAAAAATGCAATTTGAATATACAGACATTCAATCCAAGCCAACACCGATAGTTATATTGTGACAATAGCAAATAAGAATAGTTAATACAGTGACATAAAAAAGCTTATAGCATCGTAGCATATTAAAATAATATAGTAATTTACCTTAGCGTGATGGGTCGGAGTGACGGTACAAGTGGACGTACTCATATCCATTGACGAATGTATGTTCCTTTCTTCAGATGTTAGTGAAGTGTCAACTTCGCTTTCCGTCGTATATTCGCCAGATGCGTCGTAACTTTCTGTGAACTAAAAAATATATATAGCTTATTAGAAGAAAAAGCAGTTGTTTAAATAATAAGCATCGTAAAAATTTTGCTACAAGACTAATAACTTACTCTCAGACAATTTTACATAGATATTAGTATTAAAAGAAATAGAAGTAATCAATAGCGTATTTTTGTTGTTAGTTTGTACTGTGTGGCTAAGGTACTAAAGAATTTAGCCACCCCCTCTCTTCCCGTGGGTGTCGTAAGAGGCGACTAAGGGATATCACAGTTTCACTACCACCTTGGAACTTAAAATGCCGACCGGTGGCGGGATAACAATCCAAATGCTGGCTTTGAAATACACAGGCCAAAGACGGGCAGCAGCGTCTTCGGTGCGACAAAGCCAGCCCTGCGGTCACCAACCCGCCTGCCCAGCGTGGTGACTATGGGCAAAACACATGAGTTCACGTTCTTTTTGGCGTAAACTTGTGGACGCCTATGTCCAGCAGTGGACTGTATAGGCTGCAATGATGATGATGAATAGCGTATTTTTGTATACAACATACCTGATTGGTTTCTTTTTTGCCTTCCGAACTTTGATTCAACCATTCCTTGATCCTAGACATTTTCGCTCGACTGACTGATTTTCCTTCCTCTTCAAACATTAGCGGTTTTAGACTTCTCGAACCTTTTTTCTTTGCCATTTGCTGTTGTGCCTGTTTCTGAACCAATTCCTCAGCTTGTATCACAAGCCTCTCGATATCCTTGCATCTTGAATTTTGGTCGACACGGATGAGATCGGGCGTTGACGATTCTAATTTAGGCTTTGGTGATGGGGGTTTGTCTTTCTTTTCATCGATTGGCAATTCGCATTGGATTTCAACTGAGGATGTCATTATATCTGTGGAGTCTTCATTACCAATTTTAGGGCCATCTACGTAAGTCCATTCTTCCTCTGACGATTCTTCCTGCGATTTCTCATCAGTTTCGATCATTTGTCTGTCCGAATCCGTGTCGTGGTGCCTAAAGTAGAACGTAGCACAATTTTTCGATTTCCTGTCTGATTGGTTAAATTTTGAGGTGTCTACCGGTTTTTTTCGTTTAACTACAGTCGGTGGCGTTTTCATTACTATTGGTGTCCTTTCTTTCATATTATGGCAATCGTTTGTGTTGACACCTGTAACAGAAAATAAATGACCATTGTGTTTTGAAATGCCTTACAACTCTTATTATTCGATGTTTAGTAAACAAAGAAGTTTATTCAATGAATACCGTCACAAGAGAATAAGCAAGTACATATTGTTTTCAATTTAAATAAAGCCGGAGGAAAGATATTTTCTCATACGAGAAAATGGAAAGTTAACTGCACGTCGCCCGTTTGCGACACTATGATTACTATTACTACGTTTATGCAAATTTACGGAAGGGCATTGTTCTAACGGCATCATTACGGCAGAAAGCAGAGGAGACGAATGATTTACATCGTACTGAGCTTAATTAGTATTAAAGATCACTTAAACAGTTTATTGAAATTACGTATCTTTGGAGGTAGCGTATCTTTTTAACCTGTTTCAAAAAAGGACGAGGTTCTCAATTCATTATATATATTATTATTATTCGTTATATACCTATTTTGATCATTATTTTTTAACCAAAGAATCGTGTTTGATCCTATTTAAACTTGATCGAGATTTGACGAGCATTTTTTGAGTTATGCGTAACTAACGATTTTTTTGACTACTAGGTATATGTAAATTGAAGTCGGGTTAGTTTCGTTTGCAATCAAACAAAATCTGTTTGTGACCCCTGCACGATGCGCAAAGCAATCCCCATTCTATCACAGAGCGCTTAATATATGTGCCGATATCAATGTACATTATAATGACGACTCGTTGGCGCAGCGGTAACAATTCTGGCTCATGGCCCTGGTGGTCACACATGGCAAACATTTGTATTCGATTCGTGTATGTCGATAAATTAAATGACCGACCGACCATATTCTACCAATTCTAGACGGTTTTAGAACTGCTGGTCTGAAGTTAAACTAAAAACAAATATTGTATGTAATACAAATGACATTGGCAACTAAGAGCTTGTGGGTGTTGTTAATATAATATTTATATAAAAGAAAAACATTTATATTCGTCATAAGAATGTTTGCTGTGGTCTGGGCATTTGTGCTTGTAATGCCGGACCTTCGACAAAGAAGTATATTTTATTTATTTATTTTCTGCTGTGCCCTACCTCAATAACAATATAGCAATTATATTAAAATATCTAATAACATAATCACTAACCGTCAATCTGATCCCCGTGAGGCACAGTCTGGTCCGTGTGCCTCGTGTCCACGTCCTCCACGGACGGCACGCGCGCGTCCGCCATCGCCGATTCGCGAACGAACTCCGACTCGCAATCCGATCCGAAACCTCGCCACTTGTACGTTATTGCATATTCCTGTTCCTCCTGAAATTATCACGTTTCATTATATAAAGGTTGCCTGGATCGCTTAGTTATCGCTTGTATGTCTTGAACAATTGAGTTTAGGTCATACTCTCAAACACTCTAATTTCCTCCGATAAAACCGGGACCTTTCAAAACAAGTTCGAACGGCTCAAAACTTCTAGCGCCTCTTTGTGAATCACGACTCCAAAATCTACGTCATATCTTGCTGTATTTTAAGGCAGCTGTAATGTAATATCATGCTCCCAAAACGTTTGAACAAAATTATTATCAGCTAAAATTTATATAGTACTATTGACTATATTATTTTGAAAGAAAATCTTATCATGAGATCGATACGACACATTTCTTTGATTTTCTTTTATCAGTGATCATCTCAACTTTTTTTTCCAATTATTATCAAACATGTAGGCGTAAGATAAAAAATAATAGGTATTATAATCATAAAGATACATCACCTCAGAGGCAGATTGGCGGCTATCCTCGGAGCTGTCCCTGTGCCTTGCATTGACGGGTGTGCGCTGACGTCGCGGCGAGCCACGTCTGCTGAGCCTCGGCTGTTTCAACGCTGGCTCGTCGTCGCTGTCACTCGCCACATCAACTGGTGGGTAGTTCTGAAAAGGAATAACAAATAATTATTTATTTATCTACTTTTATACGAAAAAAAAAATTGTAATGTATATACGCGTATAGCTTCCGTAAAACACCATCAAATAGGATAGAATTTTTTTGTTTTCGTTATTGTCAGACAAGTTTTGTATAAAAGAAAAAAAAAAAAAATGTTATCGAAAAAAAAATATGACGGTAAGTCGCCAGGTCAGGCAGTAAAATACAGAAATAAACTTTTATTTAATAAAATATAAAATTAAATTAAGACTGTGCGGAAAGAAACTGACAATATGTCAGCCTCTTCTTCCACACTCAGTGACTGCATAAAAGCTTTACGCTTACAATATAGCATCGTGCGCTTTAATGCTTCAATGCATCCATAATGTCTTTATATAAACTGCATTTTCATTTTAATCTATTCATATTTAATATAATGAAGTATTCGTTTACAATACTTATAATATTATAAAATATTATGATTACTTTTATATTCTTTATTGTATGTAAAGGATTTATAATTTTATTTATAGTCAATAAAAGTCATTCTAAAGTATATACAAATAAATATACGACCCAAAAGTCACACACATTAAATCTAAAATTATTTCAATAGCACTTATCCTAGAACACACTTTATTGAATTAGAGTAGAGGTTTCCAAGCGACCACAAATCACAACACATATCCCTAGTGGCGTTATAGAATAATTTATTGGGACATTAGTTTGTGTTAACCCGGTAATTTTATTTCAAGTTTATGTTTAGGCGACAACCCCTTTACTAATGTGATCGAGAGAGAGTTATATCAGTAGGGGTCTATTTTTAAAAAGCCCTGCGGGTGGTTGATTACGCTATTGTAGGGATCCGTGCGAAACTCACAAAATGAACAACGTTTCGAATTGAGAAACATACTCGGCCTTATATTTTATTGTCAGCTGATAAAGGCAACATCGCCTATCAGAGCAGTTTTTTTACTAAAACTTTTCCATGTGCTTACAGGCTTGAGACATGATTTTTTTTAAACAGCTAAATTAATTTTTATTTCTTTTTTAACGTTTAAATATAAATTATATAGTATTTAATTAAGTGGAACGCATCATTTTTACACAAACTAATTCAATCCATCTCCTTTTGTTTCCATTTTATGTTTTGTAATTTATTTATTACCTTTCCATACAAACGCAATAATTTGAATCTTAATTTCTATAATTCTGTCTAAGCCTATTTTAAAAAAACAAATTAGATTAACAAAAAAAAGTTCCTTATGTGTAGTACCAAGCAATTATGTATTACATTAAAGGACAGCAATAAGTTATAACACCTCTCATTATACTTATAGAAAGTAAACTTTGTCAAAACACAATTACGTCGCTTGACTTCAAATACTTTAGGTAACAAAAAATAAATCATTTATTCTTGTCTAGACATATAAATATAGGCAATACAAGAACGAAAACTATATTTGTTGACGCCGTGTTGATGTATACAAACGTAATCATTACAATGTTCACATTTTGAATTGCGTTTGATGACTTTCAGTGACTGGAGACGTTGAGTAATTATTTGATAATTAGCTATTTTTTGTCAATCTCGCTTTCCTCACTCTTGCGGTCGGTCGAAAGTAAAAAGGCAAATGAAACGAACGTTGCATAACCCTAGATGGTTCCTGAGTTGTTCTGTGTCATAATATTTTAAAATTCATAAAATTCAGCATTAAATTTTAATTATGAATAATTTATATTTTTTAATATGTAACTATCATTTTTAAGAAAAAAATTGCAACATCTTTTTTTTTATATGAACCGCGAATTAAGATTTTAAGCATAACTGTTAATTAAGAATCTCATGAAACAAAATATTATTAAACTTTATATTTATTCTTTCGAAACAAAAGCAAAATATGACATAACAAAAAAACCTATAATCTCTTGAAGATGTGAAAAAGTAAAAAAGTAAAAAGTAAATTATATTAGTATATAGTAAACAGTTTCTGTTTAACAGCTTATGCCGACACGGTGAGTCGAAGGTGCGGGTTCGATCCACGCTGGAACGGTCGGTATTTTCGATATGATATTAAAAATGTTTATAATTTCCTCATGTGTGGGTATTGCACAAAAAAAAAACCACAAACAAAGCTTATGCCTTGGGAGCCTCACCTGATTATCGGTTTTCGCGAGGCAGGCCTCGAGATGACACTGCCACTCGATGGCCCGCAGGTACAACAGATGCCAGCGCCTCTCTAGGGCTCGAGCGACGTCTCCGCCGCCGCACAACCGCACCACCGAGCTTACGATTCGACCGTGGCATTCCACGTCTCTTTGCAATACCTGGAAACAAATGTTTGCGTTAAAAATATGGTAACTTATTTTGCGCGTCTAACTATCTTTTAAGCTATGCCTTTTTCGCTTTGTTATATTATTTACAAAATATTAAATATGTCTTTATTTACAACATAGATAACAAATAGATGGAATAAAGTTGCATTAAGATGAAATAATAAAGCAACACAAGCGTAAACGATTAGCATAATTGCAGTGACTGGTATCTGTCACAAAACGAAACACTATTTCAACAATCTAATCATAATAAACGAAATATCTATTCAATTTAGCATTCAAATTACTCGATAAAATGTAAATAAATATAATAAAATATCGGTGATGTCGACATTTACAAAGTCGTTCTGTAATGAGATGGACCGTAGCATAGATTCGAATCGACATAACCGCTATACATTTATACAAATTACCGTCAATACAGATAAATGCATCGATTGCCGTCCAAATTACGTTTATCGAGATCGTTGGCAGCTATTTCGATTTCGATTACAGTTCGAGAAAACGAATGATTCGAGCGAATTGAAAGTCTTCTTTCGGTAGCGGTGAAGGCGACCGAGTCAAGAACATAGGTTGTGGGTTACCGAATTGTTCATTTTATTACGCGATCACACGTAATTCATCAACGTAGACAAAAATAGAAAAGAACGAGAAGTCAGAGAAAGTTGCCGTGTAAAGTAACTGAGTGATATAAGGACGGGTTGTAATAAAGATTGGAATCGTACATCAGTATTATTGAGCTAAAAGATTATGTTAGTCTTTTGAAATGAGTCTGGGCAATGAATTTTTATCTGAAACAACGTGCTCAAGGTACAAAAATAAAACGAGTTGTCGGTTAGTTTTTACAAAAAAACGATTACAGCATCATAAAATGTCAAATGTTAAACACTTACGGCACTGTTTTGACGTTTTTGGATAGTATTATAAAATCACAAGAGACAATATTTGCAAAAGGCAAATAATGTGGCTAGCAGTGTTCAATTATTTCCGTGTATATACAAAAGGTTATTGTTCGGTTTTCTGTGCTATAAAATAAATAAATTTATAAAATAAAAGTAGCCTGAGTTACTCCTTATTACATCAGCTATCTGTCAGTGAAAGTCCCGTCAATTTCGGTCCAGCCGCTTCAGCGGTTAGCCGGAACAAACACGATAGACGAAAATTGTAAAAAAAATGTAATTTTGGTGTATGTACCGAGTATACATCCATATGCATTTAGTAAAAAGTGGTTATTTTAATATTACAAACAGACACTTCAATTTTATTTATTTGTAAAGATACATTTTATTGAATATATATATTTTTTTCTTTAATAGATAGACTTTTCTTTGTCATACGCCCAAGCATACTTATTTATTATTTACAAAGTAGAAATTACTTTATCCAAAAGACACACTATAAGATATTGAGTTAATTTCCATAAGTAAAAAATAATCATCCATAAAAATGAACATGATAGTTTAGAGATATTTCATTACTATTATACAAACTACTATTCGTAACTACAATAATATATTAGAATACTATTTATTTTTTTAAGGCACAATTCTTTCAATTCCAACATTAAAGGTATTAAGATTGAAGCACGATAAAATCATACTCATCTCAGCATCTATTGTTGTGGCCACAACATTCTTATTCCAATCTTGTTGTAATCTCAGTTTCATCATCGACAATTATTATGTTATGTAACTAGTTCTTATCAGTGACCTTGTCGTCGATAATGATACAATTGTGTCGTTGACCTGAGCACATTCACAGATACATTTATGATCGTGATTGGAGATGTAAAATTCTGTGTTGCCATAGTAAATTGTTTTATTTTATTTCTATTTTCGTTACTGCAAATTCTTAATAATTATTATTTAGGTTTAATCAACGTGGCACGCGTAGTTAAGGGGTTTTATAATTTGTCAATATATTTCTGTGTACATCCTAAGCTCTTACAAACTTTACTGCCTACATCTTTAATGCTCGTTTAAGTTTAAGTTCGAATATTTTACTTAACTTTAAAAGTAAAATTTTTAAACAAGTGTGTGCAAATGTAATGAGATAAATACGAAAACAATTCCAACCTTTAAAACTACAAAAAAATTTATTTTACAAAATGCTGTCACTTTGCTTTCTTAAACACTCAATCAGTTAAAATTAATCAATGACGCGATACACAAACGATTTATCAAGTAACTCGCTATCGAGCTAATGTAACTCAGTTATGAATATAATAACGGCTATATCGTACCTACAGTCTGATAATCTTGACAATTGGCGTAATTGTTCAACGTTGAAGTGAAAGTTGACCATTGTTTTGCAATCATGTCGTTTGTACGCCACTGACTGTTTTATCAAAGTACTTTTTAATGAAGACCGACCTTTAGAAATACACAAGAAAAGATACTTTGCTACAATCATAATTATGTAAAAATATACCTGGATGTAGATATTCCTTTACAATAGAAACAGACATAGAGATTTATAATCTTTAAAAAATCGTGCAAAAAGCTGTGAAGTATATTAAAAATACATAGATTTTAATTCACGAGAAAATTTGATTAAAATGATCAATTAGAAATTAACACACATACAAAAATAATAAAGTTATTATTAACTTCGCTTTATGCAAAGAAAATAACCACAACCTTAAAATATTATACGAACATAAATCATTTATGTAACTAGGCAGTTAAGTCTAATAGAGAGGCTTTAGCCATTTCGCTGAGAAAATCAAACACCGCCACACACGATGCAACGGTGACTAGGAGTTTAAATAGCAAGAGGTGCGAACACAAGGTTTGATGTAGTTAGCTATTTACGATATTTAACGATGTCGATACGGCATTTAAATCGAGATACAATTCGTGATATGCCAATTTACGGCCGTGAAGGACTAGCGATACTGCATACATTTCCGCAACACTTGGATTTTCTACACCTATGATTGGTACGATAGGGTACGGTATACGATGGTATCAAGCTGCAGCTTAAAAGTTGTTTAGTTAATTTCTTACTTAAATTAATTATACACTTCTCAAAAATAAAAATAAATAACTCAACATAAATGCACAGTTTTTTTTAACAAAAAGGTAAAAAAGGTTTTTATTTTACTATGAAAACAAATTTAGCGAAAATCTAAAAATCTAACATATACGTGTAAAATAAATTGAGTTTTTTTTTTAATATATATTTTTAAATACAATTCTCATGCTCAGGAAAGTCACTCGAGACCGACCATTAAGTTAATAAGAAAATAATGGTCAAGATTATGATAATTTATTACATTATCATCCAGTAACAGTTATTACTGTACCTGATGATGTAAACTGCCATCGCGGTATTAACGCGCAACCATCGTATGATAACTGTTCATTTAGCTAACATTAATGATTAAGCTCCGCAAAATTATCTCGCAAAGTATATCTGATAGCGCGTAATTTCACAATTAACTGAATCAGGTTACAACCTACCATTAGATACGAAAGTTTTTCTCACTCAAACAAAACAAGTATTTAATCCCTGGGGCCAAATGTTAAAAACGTTAGAAAACTTGTCCAAATTTAATCATGAATTCTAACAAGTTTAAATTTGAAGTATGAAATTTCTCGCTCAAAACCTGCCCCTGTGATGTAAGCTCAAACAGTGTATCTAATAAGACAATCAAAATGGCTGCAACAAAACATACTTATTTCATGATTTATGGCTAGGACGGGTTTAGCTTTAGAATATAAACGTCAAAAGTATTTTAAAGAATCATTACTTTGTTTTAAATGATGTCTTTAAAATTTTATGACGTATAATAAGAAAAATAAGGTACTTGTAGATTTTATTTTTTATTTTTATATCTTATCTATAAATTATTTTATCTATCTTTTTATAGTTATCGTGATATTTTTTCTTTTCTTTAGAAACGATCTTAAATTAGTTTTTATTTGTAAATATTAAAGAAATCTTACGTTGTAGGTTTTAAAATTGATTTTGAAGCTTAACACTATCCAATTTTTTGTGCTTACAAATTGATAGCTCGTGGTTTGAAGTCTTCTTAGATCGCGCCCTAAATGTTTTGAACGCTTTTCCTTGTTGATTGTTGATGGATGCAAGCAATAACTTTTGTTATCACATCGATACGGTATTTTCATCTTTATCGTTATGCTTTTAAGATTCATAGTGGGGTTATAGGGGAGGCACATGTTCGTGACCGTGTATATCAAGGTTATGCAAGCTGGAAGCTAATAGGACTCCCAGTTCGAGTCACGATCGCATTGTAACAGATTTGTATTGTGATGTCGATGGTTCAATGTTTTTAATTTTCTTGAATTCGAAGATAAAGATTTTTTATCACAAAATCAAATTAAACACGACAAACAAAGTAAACATAGTTATCAACTTCGTTACAAACCAGTTAACTTACTAAAACAACGTGATACTAGGGATCCTTGTTAATTATTATCGTTTAAGTGGAACTGCGAACAATAATTAATTATGGATATGACGGGTCGAAATAAAAAATAACTGTTTGAAAAAAAAGTATACCTAAATACGCGCGACTTCCTTCGCAACATCCCTTTCATTAAAGCCAATAGGAAAAATGTAATGTATGTATGTACGCCAGCTTAAGATAAGCTGTGACATCAAATATTTCTGTATATTTTGGAATACTAGATAGTTGCATCTCTTATTTTTATTATTTGTTAGACATAATTTAATTGGCAGGAAGAGACTCGATGAAAACAGCTGACAGGCAAAAATGGGGACAACTGTAGGAGGCCTTTACCCGAAAGGGGCCATGACAGATTAATCTGAAATACCTATTTGATAAACATAGTTGCTATATATAAAAAAAGGCTTATATAATATAGTAATCGACTATTTGTTAGAAACAAACCAAGGATCTTGAATATTACGCACCCATCTTTAAAGGTATATTCTAATCCCTTTCCAACTTTTAAAAGCTCAGTAAACACAGTGACTATTAATTATCCCTTCTCGTTAAACAAAGGTACCAAATTTCGTATCATAAAAATACGCAGTTTAGTATCTGATGTGTATCTGAACACAATCGTATTAACGTATCGTAGTAATCATAGTAAATCAAAAGTTTTGGCGTGATGCATGACCAAGATTTACAAAAATAATTTGAATTTTCGAAATACCTTCAATTTATAGAATTGGACCTGCTATTGTTTATTATAAGTTAGAATAAGCACGTCATTCGCACCATACAAAACGAGATGAAGGCAAGAGTATGATAAATTGTTCTATTGAACGCCATATTTTCATCTCCAATTATCGCACAGAAAACAACGTTAACAAGCTCTTACATATCATTCCGTCGAAAGTTTACGAAATCTTTAATTCCTGGTATTAGAAGTCGTAATTGGCATCATTACATCCATCGGCTCTGCGGACAGGGCTTGTGCCAGCTAGTTCTACGAACAATTGTTATTTTGTAATCGCAGCTGCCTTTATCTTATTACACGACGCTAAGACGTGTTTTGCTTGTAATTGACGCCGATAATGATGTTAATTTTTTTTTGTTTCTATAGTTCCGGTAATAACATCCACGCTAAAAGAGACCTTGATTTCATTATCTTTCATTGCTATTTTAGCTGACTTCAAAAAAAGGAGGAGGTTGTCAGTTTGATTGTATTTCTTATGTATGCTACCTTATAACTTTTTACTGGGTGTACCAAAGTTTTGATTAAGTTGCTAGTGATTTTATTTAATGTTCTTTCAGTGTTCTTCAATCCACAGATAAAATTTTAATGACTTTTAAATTGTTACAGATAATATCTGCATTCTGCATACGCTCTAAATACAGAGTGTTTAGAAAAGCGGATGCGAGAATCATTATTCTATTATATCATCAGGTTCTAATTTTTAAACGACTATAGTTACAATTATAGAAAAGCAAAGGTGTTTGATTTATGCAACGTAATCTAGAAGTGTCCGGGCGTATAATTGCATCTATCAGTGTTACTTTTATAACATCTGTCACGCGAAGACTTTCTTTTTTTTTTCGAACTAAAAAAAACGGTAACCTTTACTAGAACAGAGATCTTAAGATTGGCTTATCATTAAATAAATCAGAACGACATACGAACTTACGAATACATGTTAATTTTTTTTTCTGCGCAATTATTAGTAAATAAGTAAAATTTTAAATCAAATCTGTCATAGACTTGACTATTTGTAATCACGTTTTTTTGTGTCCCCTAATTATTTACATACTGAGGTAAATTTACTTTTTTTTTTTTTTCAGAAGATATAATTAGAGTATAATTAATCTTAATTAAAATATGTAGGTTAGTAAAATAAAATACAGTATGTAGGTTACATTAATCTCAGCAGACAACAATGAAATTATTTAATTAAGTAGGCAATTTTAACAATAAGACTAATCATTTGATTTCACAATTGAACCCGAACAGCTACAGGTGCAAATGTAAGCCAAAATGAGATTTATCAGAAGTATCCTCTATTGAAATGTAATAAAGTTGCAAGTCAAATGTCATTATGACATCAAGGTCCGGCGCCAACGAATGCCTTGGAAGTCATCGTCCGCCTCGCCGGAATTAGCCGAATACGATGACGAGAATAGACGAATGGTCAGCAACACAGGACCCGCTTCCAGTAAATGTTAGGAACGTTACAACTACAGCGTTTTGCCGTGGGGCGAGTTTTCTTCGAATTTTTATTCATAACAAATACTTATGAACTTCTTACGTGTTTAGTTGTACAGCTGCAGTTAGGATCTGTTAAGCGATGAGCTGAGATATTATTTATCTATTAGTTGATCCAACAAACTTGTACTTATTTGCGAATTTTCAAAGGCGTACACTTAAATAATCGTTAAGATTTTCTGAAACTTTTCTTTACACAGATTGATAGTGAAATTATGGTTTTGGCTTGCAAACGAAAAAAACTGACTTCAATAACATTGATCAGTAAGAAACATTAGAGTTATCTTATAAAGTATTTATGATTTCGATCAAGTTTAAATGGAATCACAAGACAAACTTCAGCTTTGATTAAAAAAGGCGAAACTGGGCCACTCAGTAAAAGGTCAAGAGGTAATACACATAAAAATTACAGTCGAATTGAGACCCTCCTCCTTTTTTGAAATCGGTTAAAACATCGTTAAGTCGGTAAAGAACTCACTATAATCGGTTAAAAATTCATAAATAATTTTATAGCTGTGTGCGCTTAGCCTTATGATAATCGATAGTATAAATCGCAATACTGTGAGTAACAAACAATTTTATAGTTAACCCTGTTACTTGAATGTACCTACGAACGGTACGAGTGAATGTTTTGCAAAAAAATGACATACTAATGTTAGAAGACCGGTTTCACGAAGATACGGCTACATGTGTGTCGATCATGTTTTACTCGTAATACTTACTAATAAATAACTTTATCAATTAAAATTTATTACAAAAATAAGAAAAACGTAAAATAAACGAATATAATTATGGCCGGAATTAAAAAAAAAAGTAAAATTTCGAGGTATCAAGGACGCTGATACACATAAACATATGAAATGCAAGAAAAAGTTTGGATAAAAACTCTGTACAAAGCGACCGGTTCAACATGACCGGTTGTGTGAATTGATTGCGATTCCCATAAGTGTAAGCACGACTAAGCGACAACAGACTTAATGAGATGCCCGACAAAAACTTGGACCCCCGTTTAGGGATTCCGTAGGTACACTTGCCTGCTTCATGTAGCCAAGATAGAGCGATTCATTGGGTATTATAAGTAACCATTAAATTTTCATTCTAAATAGACATAATTTGATCCAATAAAGTGTATACGGACAGGTTAAACCAGATCAATCTGTTTTAAGTTAAAAGTGAGTTATTAATCAAATGTCGAGTTTTAGCCGAACTGAACTAATTAATTAACATAACAGACCACAGCTACATTAAATGTACAAACATTGTCCACGTGCGACAAAAACTTAGTTATATTTTCAATTTAATTACAATCTTAAAACAATTTTGTTAAGTTGTGGCCGAGTTACTGATGTGACTTTTAACATTTTTCCGTGTTAGCAAATTGAGGAAGCCAAACGAAGAAAAAAAAAAGTTGCTCCCATGGTTAATGCCAGAACATTTAGTAATTGTAACAGCCAAGGCTACTCCACATCGGTGGTCCTAAATTGGTGTTTTTTTTATGTTTCTTGTTCACAGCGACCATTGTATTAAAAGTATAGTTTACAAATAAGTTTTATATGGCGAGCAATAATAGATATGATCTATATAGGTCCAGCTGTAGTGTGGGAATCGTGATTCAATCTAAATACATTTACTATGTAGTCATTATTTCCTTGATGTGATGAGGCACCGTTATAATATAGGTTGTGTCACCACAGATGGCTGGACGGACGCTCGGCCAGTCTTCCTATTTGATATACATTTTCCCAGTACCTTTACGACTGTACCTGCATTACAGTGTCGGAAATTATCAATTTGCTGTTAATCCGCCACGCTAGCGAAATGAAATAAATCCATTACAAGATAAAAAAATGTATATGTTACAATAAAGGAATAATTATTAAAGTTTTTGTAGGGAGAGATAAATTATCATCTGCAGTTTAGATTAAATTAAATCCATGACACAAGGTCTGTATTAAAAATATTAACAAGGTCGTGGCAATTTGTTCTCTAGCATTCGACCTTTTTTTTTCTACCACGGAAAAGAACGTTGATGATACATAATATATTAAAGTATAATACTTCTTTGTTCTAAAATTAGAAATCATAGATGTGAAGCTATTAAATGAAGGCCTACATTATTTGATAGTTAGAAAATGCTCTAACCAAAATCAGGATTTTATCTCCCAAGAAAGTTAAACAAAAAAACGTTCTTATAAAAGTAAACCATGTTGTACCAATTTTCTTTATTCATAAATAAATATTTAAAAATTGTTATTTACCGCTACCATCTGAAGACCCTTAAGATGTGTGTCTTGGGTAAATACGTTTACGTGACCAATATTCGGTTCTGACATACAGTAAGTACCGTAACTGATAACTTATTGACTGACTTAAGCACAAATACTTTCGAAGTATGATAAATCAAGAAAATTTATATTGTTTAATAATTTCGTAAAAGTTTTGACTAAAACTTGAAGTAAAATATGAGTTTATTTAATATTTGTAAATATTGTCATTGATGTTGAACGCCTACTTCTACGAGTACGCAATAAATATTATTTAACGAAACTAATTAATGGACTTATCTATTAGTACGAGGAAGACGTAAAAGACAAACAAAATTTTCATTGCGATTATTCAGTATGAAATAATTATAATATAATATAAAAAATTTATATCTGTAGTATTTCGATCATACTCATACACGGTGATTGATACATAGCAATCGATAAGTATGCACTTGGGTGTCCAAAGAAATAAACTCAATACTGAATTCGATATATAAAACAAATTCCAGTTACGTAATCATCGTAATGTAAGCAATAATCACAGACAATACGACGCCTATGCGGCCATGAATAGATATCATTAACCATGTACAAAAAATTTGCTTAATACGTAATAGAAAAACATTCGACAAAAAAGATGACGAAGGTATATTGTAACAAATCAACGAAAAAGCCAAGTACCAGTACTCAACTGCCTGTTCTATGAGATAACCAAAAACATAGTCAATTCTTATTGTTATTAAACGGTTTAGTATCGTTTATATATATAACGGAACGCAGTATTTACTCAAGCTTTTAAGGTTTGACGGTTTTTAGTTAGACCAATAGAATACAAATGATTTCGCTTCAATCACGTACGGAGATGACGAAAGGAATTGATGGCAATAAACATCTCCTGCTAAATAAGGCAATCATTGCCAGTTTTTACTGGAGTCTAACTATCATCGTATGTTCGTCATATTTAAGTATTTCCTTATTAGTTCTCTTTTTATAATAACAGCAAATCGATTTCTTAATACCATATCGTTTGTTCAAAGCTTAAAGAGAATTTGCTTTTAGAAAATTTGTGGATCATATTAAAATCTAGTAAAAGAATGTATATAAGGTAAATTATATAGAAGACCATAGTTACATATAATCAACGCAGCTGTTTCATATTTACCGAAACTAAGCTTTCTTAAATAACGATATAGAAAGCATTTAACGAAGAACTAATATGATAATTTGAATGACTACTTCACTAACTATTGCGATAAAAATATAAATCATCATTATCGATGTGTCTCTTCGAGTTAATTATATGTTTACATATGCAAATTTTAAAAATATTTTATCTATTAGGAATTTTAATATTCAACGCATGCAATAATTTAAGTTAAAACCTAAACGTATGATTGATTTATAACATGCTAATTACATGATTGCTAAATGATCGTTTAGCAATTAAATATTTTTCAACAAAGGAAGAATTTTATTTTTTGATAAACATTCAAAAAACGGACGTCTAATAAAAGTTAAAAAAAAAACATAAATTGCATTTCTATGCACGTTATTTATAGGCCAAACTGTTTAAAGGACCTGTACCGAATTTTAAAAGGCGAATGTTTTTATGTTTCGATCCTAGGATCCATCGGTAAATTAAAAAGAACCTTTTTAAGTTACCAAGTTTATTTATTAAGGACACCATGATACAGCAACAAAGCAGTAACAATAAACAAAAGAAACATCGTGCTGGTTGGTCATCGAAGTGGAATAAAATTACGAAATTAAATATTCTAAGACTCTCCTTTTGAAAATCCATCTATATAATATATGTAAATGAATGTGTGTATGTATGTCCTTTATAGAATCGTAAACTATACATGAGATCGTGTCATGATCTTCAGCAAAGTGTTGGGCATGAGCCCACAAAGGTTTCTGAGTTGGTACGACCAAATAAAAAAAAGCATAGCAACGAGCGCAGGGTACAGCGAGTTTACTATAAATGATGAATTAATGTAATTGTTATTTTACCATGTACATTTAAGGCACATTATTCGCTATCGGAAGGCATCGATAATGTAATATATAAAGAATGGCCAAGTGCGTCGCAAGATCTGATCTTATTGCAGTCATGACAGATGTTCAGAACGTACAATTGTGTCGTGACCGACTTGCTTTATCCATAATTGGTAGGACAGACGCAGTTTACGTCTCATTTAGGATTGGAATTCAATATAATACGTTCATTTTGCTGCTATATGCTGTCTGTTTTAAAGTATGTTTTTCAAATTATCAAAAAGATACACCATCAAGTGTAACCTAGATAATTTGAATGAAGTATTATTTTGAAGAAAAAAAGTTTATTATAGGAAAAGAATGTTTATCCTGTTGAGAAGATAATACATTAATGCAAGAGTTACATTAAACGGCCACACAGCCCTTATTTTTCAATTATTTTATCATATCGATACCTTTGGGTAGAAAGGTCGTATAAACCATTTTGGCCAAATTGAGTTATATATACCATTTTTCTCAGAATTTTTTTCTCTATTGATCTGTATATACGAAATGCAGAAATTCGCACAAAAATGGTTAATACGACCCAGAAATTTTCGATCATAGTCTCTAAAAAAAGGTAAATTTTCAATGTAAAAGCCGAATGTTTTTTTTTGTAGTTTTGTTATGATGTAATGACCATAATTTATATTAACTCAGGGCGTAAAAATAGTCGTTAATTGTAAATGGCTTATACGCCCTAACGTAACGTAACCATCATACATTGAGGCTGCAAGAAAAAATCCTAGGCCTTATAATGTTAATGTAATGGAGTATTCTGATTTTCTCAATTGGAATGAAATAACTGCTGCGACATTTACAAATGAAACTTCTAAAACACTGAAAATGCGAAACATCCGAATCATTACGTTGAAGAAAAAGAGTCCAAATGAAATGTACGTTAAATACTCAATGAAAGAAGAGACGTCACCTGATAAAGTAATATTATTTAAAAAATCTGGCAATAAAGAAAAATCTAAAGGTAGAGGTAAAGGAAGATCGAAAAGCCGTACGATACTACCCGAACAAGGTGTAAGCAATGATACACATGAAAAGGTAATGACTATGTCCCCAACTGCACTTTACAAAAACAAATTGCAAATATCAGACGTAAAATATAAGGATTTAAAACGTCTATGTGATAATGGAATTATACCAAAAAGGTACCACCATGATTATTTTAACTTACCCCATGGAAATGTGGCTGACTCTCTTACGCTGACCGACGAAGAAGACGAGGAAGAGCTAATTGAATAATACATTTATTATTATAAAAGAATAATAACTTTTCGTATTTACGTAATTTCACATTTCATTCGTTAGCAAAATAATTATTATTTAGTAAAAAAAAACAAGACTGTTAAATAATTGTATTCTTTGTCACCTAAATTTATTTTTTGAAAATGTGTTTGTCAATTCATAATTTATTTTAAAATATTTTATAATAATAATTAAAATAATTTATAGTAACAATTCATAAGTTATTTTAAACTAATTATGAATACAAATTTATATAATAAATAAGTTACTTTTTAGTACATAAGTTGGTCACGTTTAGTGCTTGATCGTTTTTTAATTATTTTTATTAATTGTAATTTAATAAATTACTTAGTAAGTAAGCCTTAGAACAAAGGCTTAATACAATAATTTATTGAATTACAGTTAATTATGTACAAAAATTAAAAAAAAAAAAACTATCAAGTCATAATTTTATAAATAATTAAAATGCCTGATTAGTTTAATTTAGAAGAAGTTTGAATATTTTTTGTTTTTTTATGGCTAAGTAGATTTTTTTATTTCACTTTTCAGTGTGTTGTTATAATTGTTTTTTTAATTTAAAAATGTTAAACCTGTTAGATATGTTGTACCATTATTGAATTAATAGTAAATGTTGCTTAGAAGGTATTATAATACCTAATAAATGTTGATTTCGTATTTCAGGTAGTTTTATTTTATTTGAATCGACCATTATTGGGTATTAGAATAATAATAATTGAGTTATTATTAATTCTGGGAGTAACATGATTGTTTATTAGTCAGAATTCAATTGTTCTATGATTATAAATGGTTTTTAATACAAAAAAAAACTACATCTATGGGTTTTTACGACAGTAAATGTGACCATAAGCTTAGCAAAAATGGATATACGACCTATATAGTTTTTTTTAAGTACGTTTTCATGGGGTGTATTAACCAAGAATTGATTTTTTCTTAGACGTAAATCCAAGCTAACTTTGAAACTATAGAAGATAGATAGGTTTTGATGATTTAACCGTTTTCATTCGAGAATTGTAAGAACCTTTCTCATATATCATTTTTTTATAAGTTCAAAAACAAAAAAAGTATGAATTTTTATGTAAAAAAAAATCGTTTTTCTGCTCTCCTGAAAAGTCGGGTTTTGGTTTATACGACCTTTCTACCCAAAGGTATCGATATCACTATAGTATAGATGAGATATGATAACAAAGATACTTGAATTTGCAGTACATTACAAAGAGTAACTTGTATAGTATAAGGAGTTAATTTGCTTAAATACCACAATCTTAGCAGAGTATTACTGAGTTACCCGATCGAAATTTTTTTTGTAATTTAATTCCTTTTTGTTTAGAAAGATTGTAAACTGAAAATCACCACGATACGTTTCTAAATCAAGGAGAAATAACCATAAGTCTTAACTAACCTGCAAATATTCCTACTACATATATCAGGTAGAGTCGGAAGGGAAGTATAGTAAGTTTTTATGGAAGTAAACGTTAAACATTAACGTGTTTTTATGTAGGTACCTACTACCTACATCCTTATACCACGCGTACTTACTAGTGAAATACATTTAGTATTCGCTATGACATTAAAGTCGTCTGCGAAAAATTTAAACCGCTCAAGTCAATCAAGAAGGCACGTAATGAACAGTTAACCAATGTTCAACGTGCAGGTTACGAGACAACCGCAATAGCAATATAAATCCGTCGAATCCCCATTTCTATTTCCCACAGTATGAGACCTCATAAAACATAGAACTTTATGTCATTATACAGTTAAAGACTAAAATCCATAAAATTTTATACAATCTTGACACTGATGCTCACTGTACGAGCAATTGGCTCGTATTAGCACAGATTTACTATAATTACAACCATTGGGAACAGCTTACTAATCGCGTAATTAAATGAACTATTTAGTGAGTAAGAATTGACATTTGACACACTTTTATTATAGCTCAGTTTATTTTCGAATCACCTTATAAAGATTCTAATTGTGGCCATTTCTTTTTACAGGGACCTTAGTAATTCTCTAAAAGTTTTAAACGATTTTTTGGCCTTTACGGCCTTTCAAAAATTGCCATAGCGGTCGGTATTTCACGACCACAAGGCGGGGTATTGGTAAAGTTTTCAACTAGCAATAATCGCACCTCGGAATAACCTCATTGGTTACGATATTGCCTCTGCGCAAAGTTAAAAACTTGAGTAAAAGACACACTACTTATACTTTTGAAGTGAACCAAACGTTAGCGCGATTTAAGTAGACTGTAGCGACATCTACCGAGACACACGATACTACTTTTTAAAGCGTTATAAAGAGGCGCAGACAGTCCTTGTGAAACTGAAGTTCAACCGGTTTGCACCCTTTTTTAGAATAAGTGTTCAATAGAATATTTTATAATCAAAACTTTATTCATTTATAGGTATGCTTTCAAAAAAATTCGAATAGTCATTTTAAATTATTTTTCTAGTTCAGAATACAGATTCTTCTAAAAAGAAGAGGGTGGAATGACTTAAACGAATATTTGTCAATAGAAAATAGACGTCAAAGCCTATATATATCTTGTGTTAAAACAATAGTTGTCACTGTTTTTATCAAACGAGTTGTTTATCAAAATTATCACCTATTATCTATTATCAGAAAACGTCACAATTAGTATAACTATATTTAGGTATACTTACTACTTATATTACGTCTGATTGCAAGTAAAAGAAAAACAGAAAGTACAAATTAAATCACTAAGACTAATCATGAGCCGATATTTGTTATATTTAAAATTAAATTTAAAAGATGCCATGAATACTTTCGTAATATAAAACTTTGCGAAACTATAGAAAAGCATGACAAATCAACGTAATAGAATTCACCATCAGAGATGAGATCGAGTGAAGTGTTAACGTGAGGTAAGATCGAAACAAGCACATTAAAATGAGCCATGACGAAAGAATGGCGTGAAATGGCGATTATGGTGATGCTTACATTATCGAAGATTACTATCAATACTACGAGTATACAGGATAAATATAAAGGGAACAATCGACGCATTAAGACGCTACATGAAAGCTTTTAATTTTGTGTTAAATGACAAAAAGCATTCATAAAATTTGAACGTATTGAATTGTTTTAACATGTAAGCAATATAATTAAACACAAAAATATCAAAACTATTAAATATGTACATGAAACTAAATCAGCAAATTTAAAATCAAGAAATTGGAATATTAAGAATTTTTTACTTGGATAATAACAGTAAACATGGAAATATAAGTACATAATAGCAAAGTAGAATCGTATACAGTATTAGTTGTAATATTACTTTAAATTGAAAACATAATTGAGCCTGAACAATCACAATGTAATCTAGTCAATCATAATGAACAGCGAGGCACTGCAGAGATCCATTGCATATTGATTGGCCAAATTAATAGGGCGAACCGTCGTTTTGAGATTATGAATTATTCGTATTTTAATATATAGTTCAAATGTCTGGAATCAATTATTAAAATTGGTTTCAATTACACTTTGTATTAGTTTGACCCATTTATTTATGGAAGATTACTTTGACTAAAAAAAAATTGCTTATTGCAATAAGTAATAAATCGCAGATTAAAATAAATAAATAAATAAATATATCAAGGTTTATTGTTTTGAATATATATATATATATATATATATATATATATATATATACATATATGCAAAACAATAAACCTTGATATTAATATTTTAAATAACAACAAGTAGCTTTTCATTAAAACAACAATCAACGTTTCTAATACTTTAGCACTTGAAGTTTATTCCAATCAACGCAGCTGTACTGTTATTGTACCTTTGTTAACAATATTATAATCACTGCACATTATTTAATGACTCGTTTCCCTTAGTTATACGGGTTATATTATATTTGTTGGGTATGTTATATGAGTACTAATATTTTTATAAACTTAACGCATTTAAAGAATATTCTAAAGAATAAACAATTGAGTGGTATAAAGAAAAAATCTGTACAAAACATTGATTTAAGTTGTGATAAAGGAATTGTATATCATATTTACCAACTCAGCTCATATCAACACAAATTATTCGTATCAAACTAAAATTACCTGAAACAAAATAAAATATATTATAAGTACAAATACATTCAAACAAACAATCAACAAAATTTACAGTGACGAAATCCTATTATCGAGAATTGTAAAGTTAGTAAAGTGTGTGTACACTACAATTTAAAGCGTAGAGTATTGAAGGCAATTTTATTGTTTTGCTCGAGCACCTAAAAGTTCAAGTACCTTTACCAAAGAACTATTGTCCATAAACCTTACACACATTTCCGATTCCGCTGATTTAGTCACGCTTACAAAACTACCGCAGTACACTCAAAGTTTATCCAAAATTACTATATCGAGAACACGTTCGCTGCACAAAGCCAGGTGCATTGGAATTCGTTATACAAACAATGCGTTATATTCGAGTGAATACAATGTACTGAACAGTATTGCTTTGTTTAATAAGAACTCGGAAATAATGTTGTTACTGTTGGTTGATTTGAAGTAAATATTTCAAACAAACAATTCATTATAAATTATGGCCACTTGAAATAAATTAAGTTTTGAAAGTAGTTGATTTGTTCCGTAGTAAATGTTTACTTTGAAAATGTTATTCACATCATAAGTAAACGCTATAAAACTGCAAATTGTATGTAAAATACATTAACACACTTGTAACTTAACCCATGTCAATGGAACTAAATTGTAAGTGATGGATCATTTGCCAGATTTTAAATTATATCACACACTGTTTAAAGAGATAATTGACAGAAAAATGACAGTGGTAATAAAGTAGCGATGGAGAGCATTCGTAAAATGCAAAACACGATGATCTAACAGAAGCAAGCCGTTATACAACCGATAATTATGATCGTTGCGGTCGGTAACATCGAAAGATTGCAAAATTTATGGGTGAAGAACAACTTGCTGTGGTCAAGAAATGGAAAAATAAAAAATTTCCATCCATTATAGACAGTAATTTCGTTTTACAGTCTTGGTTGATAATGAAAAATGCAATACAGAGAAATCTAACATAAAAACCTCTTTTGTATATAAGAAATAACAAAATTAATATCTAAACATAATTTCATCAAAATAACTAACTTAACCAAAGACCTCGAAACGAATATGAATGGAAATTACAATTTGCTTACAAAATTGAGTACATAAAGTTATATCCGACAGATGAACAAAGAGTTAAGAATATGTAATTTATTATAATTGCTATGTGTATAATGCAAGTACGTTCGAGAGCTAAAAGTAAACCTTGAAGCCAATATACCAATAAAAGATATTACAATAATTGTGTCGGCCCCGTAACTGTGAAATAAGATGAGGGCAACGTATAATTACTATGGCAAAACTTCTATCTTGTAATGATGATGATGGGATGTGATGCAAAGTTTACTTTGTTAAAGATCGAAAAAAAGACCCTTCAAATATAATGGTAGTTTAAGAGATACGATCTTATTAATAGCTTTAGATTTAATTCGTAAAGGCGTTGACGTAATAGCTAACATTAAGTTTGCTAGTTGAAGCTCCTAATAAGACTGTATGCAAATTTTACTCTACTCAGAAGTAATTTGAAGTAGTATTTAATAATCAAGTTCAGAAAATGGTTTTATTTATGGTGTAAATAAAATCATCGGTATCATAATATAGTATAAAACAAAGTCGCTTCCCGCTTCCCGATTTTGATGCGGTTTTCTTTACTAAATAGAGTGATTCCAAAGAAAGGTTTATATGTATAACACAAGCATAATATAGTAGAGGAACACTGATAGTTTTTGCAACCGTGCGAACCCGGGGCTGGTCGCTAGTTTCATATAAATAACATTGAGATTGGCAATGTCCAAAACTTGATAATACGAACAAAGGTACACCACAATATGCAACACGCAATGAAGCATCCCAAATTGATATCATTAGAATTTAGTAAGAAATAATATGAGACGGGTCGTTGACCTCGTCTAAAAGTAAAATTACATCCAATCATCTTCCACCCACGCTATTTACTAATGCATTTACGATCCTAGCGGATGGTAAAGTACCGTCCCACGTGTTTGATTGAAACGCTAATTCATCACCCGTAAGATTAAATTAATATGTATTATAGATAATCTTACAAATATCTTTATTTTATTTATTTTTTTATTTATTTAAATAGGCAGTATACACATGATAACATTTTTGACACAGCATTCACATATCAAAGTTAGTCAGATAATAATTATATTATTTTTTGAATATTTTTTTTTAATAATTAATAATTTTGAATAATTCATTTAAATTTTGATTAATATTGAAACAATTGATTAATATTTTTTTAAGAATTAATAATTTTGAACAATTGATTGAATGTAAATGAACAAAGAAATGCTGAAAGACAATTCAAACAATAGAACAAATAAGCACAAAAATAACAATAATAAACAAGAATAAACTCGGAATACCAATTGGACCGAATTGAGCCTGAGATAAAATATTAATCTAAGGTTTAATGTTATAATGTTGTAATATTTTGGTTTTGTAACAGTTGAATGTGTCGTGAAAAACGTCGATGTCGGTGATGGCGCCGCATACTACGTTATACTCATTACACATTCTTGTAATCGAAGTTTGTGTGCCCAAATTAGTTCTGGGGAAGGGGCTACGAAAAAGCCCAGTAATTGGACGACGAGGCAAGTTGAACAGAATATTGAGAGAAAAATGCAACAGCAAGTCGCAACTGCCGGTCCGCCCGTTAACCAGTATGTGGAAAAGGAGGCGGTCATGGACTTTTCTTCGAGTCCTAAGTTCAGGCATTTTAAAGAAGGCTAAGCGCTGGTTGTAAGGGTCCTGTAAGAGATACCGCTGCACGTATACGCTAGATGTCGAGTGAAGGATCTCTGGATATTCTCAATTCTTTGCGAGTGTACTAAGAGGGGCCAGGGTTCCAAATTGAGCTGGCATATATCTTAACAAAACGTTAAAAATATTGTACGATGTTTTGTATCAATCATAAAACAATTTAATTATTTTAACATTTATACAAATGTGTTATTCAGCCGTTATAAATGAATATAAATACCATAAAAATAAAGACATATTAAAAAAAGTATAAAGCAAATTGAAAACAATCTACTATAAGTATTTAAATTAAATTGAATCGTTACATCGTTAGCCTGAATCTACATGTTTTTATAATAGTGCTTAAAATGAAAGTCGGTTATTAACAGAAAATATAGTGAGAGCAACATTAAGTGCTACTGTCGGGCGAACGAGATTTGAGAGTTGAGAAATTTCCTTATCTATCCATAAATAAAGTTATAATAAACCGTATAAATCACTCACTCACGCACTGAGATGAATCGCTAATTGTGTTTTGCGTTAATCTAATCTGTACTACTTCCATTAAAACCCACGCATAGTATTGTTCCAAGACAAAAAAAAAATCAAGTTAAATTTAATTAAAAGCTTGTAAATTACACGTAAATAAAGTTTTAATTAAGTAAGAAAAGGAAATCTCCTTTACAAGACGGTTAAGTAGTACATACATTTAGTACGTATTGGATGTAACATATATTTATCACAGTTAGCATTAGCCGCTTTGGTCAAAAGTCCGTGGGGATTTCAGAAGAGTAAGTAGGACATGTGTTATTCTAGATTTTACGCTGTTTATATCCTAAAATGAAGCAATAAAAATGTTTATATCCATCAATCAATTTTTACAATAATATGATCGATATTTTAAGCAATAGCTGTGCAACATAGGATATAATTATATTGCTCAAAAACTGCAAATATTTTTACCACCGCAAAACAAAAGGATTTTTTTTTGAATGTACATTGATAGAATAATCTCGAATGGTAGTTATTATTAGATTTAGTAAAGTATTTGTAACAAGCTGACCTTACTAAGGAGGAAGTATTTAAAAGTGAATTTAATAATTTAAACATCGCAAATTTCTTGTTATGATATCACCGACTAAATATGACTAACACAAATCTATTAGTTTCACGAACGTACTTCTGACTGCCCGTTCAAATGCCATTGACCTATTTTATCAAGATATTAATTGTACTGTTATAACTTGTGTCGAATTAGTTACGTATTACAATATAGCCTCTAACTTCTCGATTACTATTAATATTAATAACGCGTAATTTACGAATGCGAGATATAACACTTACTATTAATTGAAGTTAAAAGGAAAACACATCAAAGTAATTGACCAATTAATTAAATGTAGAAATGTATCTTGAATTTTAAACTGCGCCGTTTGGTTTAAAATAGGTCTATAATAAAAGTTTTGAATCTTCTATCAAAATTGATTACGAGTACCGACAAAAGTGTACCTTTGAATAGTTTGACTTGAAATACTCTAAAATATTGCTTCCACATAACAGTACTTAATTGTGTTTCAAAAAACTAGCATACGTAACATATAATTATTATCATCATTATCATTACAGCCTATACAGTTCACTACTGGACATAGGCCTCCATAAGTTTACGCCAAAAATAACGTGAACTCATGTGTTTTGCCCATAGTCACCACGCTGGGCAGGCGGGTTGGTGACCGCATTACTGGCTTTGTCGCACCGAAGACGTTGCTGCCCGTCTTCGGCCTGTGTATTTTAAAGCCAGCAGTTGGATGGCTAGCCCACCACCGGTCGCCTTTTTAAGTTCCAAAGTAGTAGCTGAACTGTGTTATCCCTTAGTCGCCTCTTACGACACCCACGGGAAGAGAGGGGGTGGCTATATTCTTTAGTACCGTAGCCACACAGTACTACTAATAGTAGTAGTAGTATAACTATTATGTAATATAATAATTAAAAAGATTTGGGTTTAAATTACTCATTATTTATCTCCCAGTCAATAAATAAATAAACTTCTTATAACATTCACACACGGTCACCTGTTCCTAAGGTAAGCAACTTAAAGCTTGTGAACAGCCGACTGCTATAAGCTAAGTATATATTTTTGACTAATATACATACATATTATATGAATACAAATACTACACCCAAACTCAAGCGGGAATCGAAGCCACAACCAGCGGAACTGAAAGCAGGATCACTACAAACTACGCCAACGGGCTAGTCAAGTGTCATAATGCCATAAGTGACATAATGAGAATATACCAAAAAGCGCAATCATTTATAACAATTCCTTAATAACTCAATAGCATCTGAAACGCTGTGTGGTTACGGCATTAAGAATATAGCCACCCCCTCTATTCCTGTGGGTGTCGTAAGAGGCGACTAAGGGATAACACATTTCCACTACCACCTTGGAACTTAAAAAGCCGGTCGATAGCGGGATAACCATCCAACTGCTGGCTATGAAATACCCAGGCCGAAGACGACATCCACGGGAAGAGAGGGGGTGGCTATATTTTTTACTGCGGTAACCACAGAGCTAATGCAGCAATAGCAATGCTGATACTAAATATAAAATAAATATTTTCAATTTAGGCTCAAAAAAAAAAAGTGTTTATTTACGACATCACATTAGAAACCTCTAAAACTATCAGTGTTCGTCTACTCTATTATTATACATATAAACCTTCCTCTGGAATCACTCTATTTACTAAAGAAAACCACATCAAAATCTGTGGCGTAGCTTTAAAGATCGTTAGCTTTAAAAATACAGACAGCAAGAAGCGACTTTGTTTTATACCATGTAGTGATTAACTATTGACAGAACGAAATCTGTCCAGGCAGCTAGTACTTCAATAAAAATAAGAATTGCATAGTGAAGAAATTGATCGCGACATATTGGACTCTTGAAATCTAATTGTTTTACGGCAAAGATAAGTTTATTTTTAATAGCAGGAGTAGACAACGCAAAAAGAAATTCTTAAACCAATAAATAGTTCTTAAGACTATCGCTAAAAACAATAATATTATTTTATTCATAATATTGTAGTTATACACAGATATATAAT
The DNA here is from genome assembly GCF_905220565.1 of Melitaea cinxia. Lineage (NCBI taxonomy): Eukaryota > Metazoa > Arthropoda > Insecta > Lepidoptera > Nymphalidae > Melitaea > Melitaea cinxia. Next base: position 9,388,684 of record NC_059414.1, on the reverse strand, counting down.
TACAGATAATTTTTTAAAATAATGTAGACTTATAAAGACGCGTCGACGATTTTTTACTACACGTATCGCATTAAATAAAACCCTGACAGATCTTACTAATTAAAGTTGAGCCGACTGAGATATGATTCAAATGAGATATATTTCACTTCGTCTAATTGGAAAGGATTTAAACGTTGTTAATGGAGCACGTGCTCTCGATAGCGAGATCAAGAATGCCCTCCACAATATTGTCTGTCGAGAACCGGAGTTGCATTCATTGATATTCCGCGCGGTCGGTCACATTTCACGGCAGATTTAATCTCTCGCGTTGTTTATTCACCGTATACGGGTTTATTACAAAACACCAAGTTTGGCGGTACCATAACTTTAAAAGAAAGTTACATCTTTATTATATTTTAAAATGTCACGCGCAACGAGTTGTTATTAACGCAAACATTAAATTCTATTTACTAGTATGACTCGCAGATCTGTACGAAGCGTAATATTTTGCTGTACAGCATTTTCTATTGATTAACAATTTGTGTCATTTGATTGGTTATCTATACGTTTAAAATAACATGTTCTGGCTGACTGGCTTGTCGACGGACAGACTGGTTAATTTATCATCACTGAGCATAAACTATGTTGATTTTATTCCAAAAGATGTGAAATAGTTGATGAAATACAGGCAAGTCTGTTAATTATGGAATAAGAGGTTTTGAAGTTATATTGTACAGACGTTCTTGAACGGTAATAATTAAATTAAAAATATAAGCTCAATTACTTGTGACAAATATAAGGAAAACCACATTTCACACATTTTTTTTTTATTATTATCCAATATGTGCAAATCACATATTTGTAGGATGCGAAGTGAATACAGGGCCTAATCTTGGACACCTATTAAAATAAAATAAAAAATATATATATAATTTAACTGGACCCGTAAAAATCTTGTTGAATTAAAAAAGTCTATTTATCGAAGACAATAAAAATTCACACATATCAAATATCACATAGAAACACACGGGTGGTCTAGTAATCAATCAGAAGTTAAAATAAACATGTTTGTCATCTCGTAGACATTAGAGTTGGGTCTACTAAATAAAACATCGATTTTTATAATTATCAGCTAAAAGATAACGTAGAAGATAAAAATAAGGTTAACGCACCCCATTGAAATAGGAGCCGCCGTATCTAGTACGTGTCGAATTAAGGCCAAGTGCATTAACGATGAGCTGGAGCACAAGCGGAGTGGCTCGTTTAAAACGCTTGCGAAATATGCATTGTTACCGTACTTAATTGTTACTCTTGAGAAAACCTTTTCATGATTTTTTGCATTCTTATAATGATTTATTTTTAAGTTCATTACAATATGTATATGTAACGAATATAATAATAAATAAATCAGCACACATAATTCTAAGTATGAAGTAAGTGGCTTATGCACTGCAGTAGGAGATTACAGGCAGACTAACAATCAATCAATTCTAAGTACTCATGGTTTTAGAAGTAACAATAATGAAATAAAACTAATTTTTTTAATAAAAAAACATTATTCTAAAATATAAATCATCTTTCCTTTTATACACACTTCAGCTTAACACTTTAATAGTTCTCAAACCACATATCAAACTTATTGCATTAAATGTTTTGAAGTTTGTACCCTCAACACTTTCACATCCTTGACTATCGCTGTCTAAGCATCAGTATCACTTTTTTCTTTCATACATCAACCGACAATCAATCTCAAGTTACTTGAATTTAAAATATATATTACTTTATCTATCACTTTGTTTAAAAAAATACATATATTTTTTACTTCCTCGTATATAAAACGTGACAGTCGTGATTTCAAACACATTTTATATAACAATGACTTGAGTACATATTACTATATATTTTGTTGTATACATTTCAGTCGTAGACAGTATAATAATAATAATAATAAATAACTTTATTGCACACAGTAACATATAACAATAACATAAGTATAAAGCTTAAAGGGAAAAAAATAATAATTACTTATCACTAGATAGTGATCTCTTCCAGACAACCCACAAATAATACACTATAAGGTAAAAGTATTATAATTAAACTTTGACTGGACAAAAAGAAAAAAAAAATGACTGAGATACATCACAAGATCATATATAATAAAGTCTTTATGTATTACTTTAAAAATGTTTACTATAAACATAAAAATTTTAGCTACAGGAAAATCTAAAAAAAAAATACTTATACTATATAACTACCTTAATGATTTCATAATACAAAAAATCGATATTGCGGTATCATGGCTTTCATGTCTTGGATTCTTTTAACACGATTTCCTAGTTGATCTCGCGACCTTTCTTTTGCCGACTACAAGAATACCGTTTGTTAAGCAAGTTTTCACCGTTTTAGATTACCTATAAATGTCTTCCTTAACGTCATATGGTGATTTATTTCTCCATAGTGTTTGTCACTTTCGTTTTTGTGGCTCTGTCATTTGAATACATATTGTATGTTGAATTTTAAAAATTTTGTCTTTAAAAGGTAATTTTTAATAAGCTTACGCCATCAATAAGTTATTGCTCAAATAAATTAATAACGAGCACCAATAATAATTGTTCTAATTCCTAGATATGCAAAACAACTCTCTAATCATAAAGATGCTAAACGTTTATCTTAAAACAAAGCTAGAAGCACTTATAGTAAATAGTAATTATTATTAACAAATAATATTAAACCTTTAAAGTTATAGCGTTATTTACAAAGGTATGTAGATCTATCATATAGTCATCACTGTCTGGTAATTGCGAGAGCTAATGAGAGATATGTTCTAGCTTCATCCCATAAAGATCGTTTATGACTACGTAAAAGAGAAAGTTATAAATTACAAGAGTGGAGCAAAATTCGAGTGATTTAGGGCCGGCAGCGAATGGGGTTTAGGTTAATCGACGCAAATTGGTCAATCCGTTGAGCAATGCCATGTTTCTTTAACCTCCTCTTAAAAAAAAACTACCGAACTACGACTTAAATTATACTGTGAGCGCGAAAAGAACATTAGGCTGAAAATATTATAAGCATAATGATATGAAAAAAGTGTCCCCGCGGGGCTATAAACAGTAAGAAAGTTTTGCTTCTTTATGAGTTACCTAATCAAAAAGTTTTTTTTTTTTTAATTGTACCTACAAGCCTCGTGAAAAGCACATCTCAATTTTGGTAGGACGTCCGATATGGACACATAAAAACGACTAAATATATTGGCTTCGGCTAATCTATTAATAATCTTATAAATATAGTCCGTGACGAATAATTTCTGCTACTTCAAAAAATGAAACTTATTAGGGACGTATCCAGCAAAAAACATAAGATTGGTATCCTTTTTGTACTGTCATTTGTATGTTTTATAAGATAACATTACCTCTTACTTGAAGTATGATTACATTATAGTTGAGTAAACACCAAGATGCATTGACATGTTTCGAAACAGCTATTAAGAGATAATAGATCAGCTTTAGCTTTACACTAAATATGGAGAAACGAGAACATACAGTTTGCGACATAATGCGACAGACTCGATTTATAGCTCGGAACATCGAGGAAATCGATTATTATTACCGAATCGATAAATCTTTAGAGAAACATTAGAATTAAAACAGAAATTGTATATTGCTATCGGCTTATGAATTATCATTGCTCGAATGTAAATGATAAAATTATTTTCATTGTTTGTATTCCGTTTAAAATATTTACTTTTATACACAATAAATTATAATATCACAAATAATAGTGTTCGTTCTCAAACAAAAAAAAAACTACTTCAATTTACACTGACAAGTATAGTACAATACACATTATTAGATACAAGTCAAAATCAACTTCGTTAGTTCTCGCTATTGGAACCACACGATAAGCTTTTCCATTAGAATAAAATAAAAATCATCAAAACCTACCGGTTTACCAACCGATTATCAAAATCAAAATCAAAAATAACTTTATTCAAATAGAGAGCCCAGAGCACTTTCGAATCGTCATTTTATTTGAACTGAGAGCCAATTTTGACCTACCATTTTTGTTAGAGTTGGTTAAAAAGAAATTTACCATATAATTTTTATTTTAAATATATGTCTTCAAATATATTTTCTAATAAGATTAAATGTAATTAATATCATTAAAAGAAATACTAATTGATGTTAATTGATCTATTATTAGCAAGTGAAGTGTAGCTCAACGTCGGTACTTATATACCGTAGAATGTAATAAAGCTAAGATGAGCAAAACCATAAAACAGATTGTTGTGCTAATGTTTCCATTAATATAAAACTTTAACAACTTAGTGAAACTAAAGTCATGACCATAGTTTATCTTAGCGACATTCAAACAAACTATTCGCTAAGTTGAAAGGAAGCCGATGTGTTAAATACCAAGTTAAGCCGTTAACATCGTTGCGTTGTCTAACTAAATGTTAACATCTGCTTGACCTCTGTGATCTAACAGATCGTTGTTTTGATAATTCTCAACACAAACGACGATTCAAATTAATAAAAAGAATTAAATATTTAGTGTGAAATATTTCGGTGAGCAAAAAATACAATTCGAAATAAGTCGGTAATGTAAAATTCATTTTCCTTTGTTATTGTATTTTTAAAGGTAATGTCTAGAAGGTAATTCCTGGTTCGAGAGCTTTGTTGGTCGGCTGTAGAGCGTGTCGAATCAGCCAATGCATCGTAGCTCGCGTTCGACTGCTGATTCCAGCAGAAACAGTTTTTGTCGTTACTCATTATAGTTTCGCGGTATTCACTATCTGGAACTGACTCAGCGCGTGTGTGCGTTTTTATGTTTAACTGGAAAACATTATATTACTTTACAGCATTGCTTAACCGGCTAGATTTTTATTGGTAGGAAACATCTCTCAATTTACAATTATTCGTCCGCTCAAACACATCAGCGCTGTTATAATTTAGATAAAGCCGAGCGTGCGTCATAAGCATAAAATTTCAATTACAACGGTCTATTTACAGTATAATTCTTAGTTGGTTAATAAAATACGCTTGGAATATAGCCGTATGTTTAAGCTGCTATAGGAAAGTACATAACATTTTACTGGGGAACTTGTACATACGTTAATAATGTGTATCGTAAATAATGTGTCCATTTTGTAATGATATCCTCCACACTAACTAATAAAACAAATTTTATAACCATTACAGGAAGACTAAGCTTTTATTTTCAATCGGTACTTAAAAATCATCTTTCCTCACTTTGACTAACTGCGTGCAATATACCCGCACGTGTTTAACCCCCAGATAACAATCGAAATATGATACCTTACATGTAAAAAAACTGTAAAGAGGAAATTAAAATATTTTAAAGTTCAGTAACTTGATCAATTTTAATACTTTTTCGGGTATATTTATAAAATAAAAACAGTAAAATCTATACAGATATTGATAAACATTGGTCAATGTTGAATAAATGGTATTCTATTCTTTATAAACTAGTAAAAACAGAAAACCACATCAGATGGATAATATTTTAAAATATAACAAAATATGGATTACGGAGAAAAAGCTAGTGGATGAGTTTACCAATACTTACACCTACTACATTATATTCTATATTTGACAAGAATTTATATGCAGTCATTGGTTACTTCAAATAAGATATACATTTTTATTGTTGAATTGTCGATTCTGAATAGGGTACGATATAATGGGACTAACATTTTCAGCCCTGTTATAAAAAGAACCAAACTAAAATAGAAAAAAATATATAATAGATATACGTCGGTTTTAACAAAAGACTTGTTTTCCTGCATAATAAGCAATTTTAAACTTTAAACATAATAACTATATAAAAGGGTAATAAAAATACATATATTAGTAACCATTTTGCATAAAAAGTGTAAGAATAGTCAACTACCTGACGTGTTTAATATATAATTACTTAAGATGTATGTAAAATGTAGTTATGTAATAATAAAAGTGCGTTATATTATAAAACACAAGTAGAAATAACCTATAACCTGATTTTAAGTATGATAAATCTACACCTCTCAGCCACAGAGATGAGCCCCCATCGATAACATCCGCCCCTCAAAACCCGTATCATATTAACGATGTTTATATTTTTAAAACAGTCGCTTTTTATAATATTTTCTCATAGGAATAGCTGCGTTTGTTTGGTAAAAAAATGTACATAATTTATACACATTTGAATTGATTGCCTATGCTTCTTAATATTCACGCTTCAGCCCACCAGTGGTAATATTCCACAACTGGGCATAGGCCTCTTTCCCCATGTAGGCTTAATACATTAGGCTGCTCCAATGCGGGTTGGCGGATATATTCTCTACTATGAGTAACGATGCCATCAGGTGTACCTACATGATAACAACCGGGACCTACGGCTTAACGTGCTCTCCGAGGCACGGTGGGGAGACCCACAACGACTGCACAAACCCACAGACCATGGGAAACATCTGTATGACCAATACAATTTGTTTTTTGTTTGTAATTGATAAATCCAAAACACTAACCAGGCGTTTAAGAATCTACCTCAGTGGTACCATTAAGATAATGATATCATTTAATAGCTCAGGCTACATTTTAACCGAAGAAATCTAGACAGCCAAAATATTGTTATCCACGCGTGCGAAGCCGCGGGCGTAAAGCTAGTGGCGTTATAGCTTAAGAAACCCATTAATTACATATTTCATTTTAAATAACAAAAATCTGACAATATTATAACTATGTTATTTTAAGATGTATAAAACATTGAATGTGGGACTAAGAGAATTAAAATAAAATGTCTGAGTATTATAAACACCCGATTGAACTAACATATTTTTATATGGGTCAAGGAGAAATAACTGAACAGAAGAAACATTTAGACCGTTACACTTTTTGTTTTTTTGAGAAAAGTTTGACGTCACATTTGTGCAATACGTAATGTATCAATAAATGAAACATTATTAGTTAAAACAAATAACAATAACTTCAAATATTAATTTAGCCTTTAACTCTAAGGAAAAGTCTTGAAGAATCAAGTGATGACATTTATAATTAATAGATGTGAAACAAAACGTGTAACAAAATGTGAAAGTACTTGTAAGCCTATAATTATCTTTAATGCACGGACTGTGATGTAAAATTTTCAATTAGCGTGTATCAGAATCAGAATCAAAATCTCTTTGTGATGCGTTCCCATGATGTATCTTAAAAGCATCAAAGTTCAGTGGATACTGAGAGTGTGAAGTGACATAACGAAGGAGAGTTTTATAACAGATATTGAGTATAAGATGATTACCGTACGATATAAGATCATAAGGGTTGATTATCGCACGATCTCGAGTAATGTATGTAAGTAATTTCTTAATATTTATTTTTTTTAATTAATTACACAACAAAGAATGTTTTTACTTGCATACACAAAAACAATCATTTAACTTTTAAATACTTAATTGGTCACTTTTCTTCATTTTTAGGTCGCTTATAATTACATTTTAGGTACATCGTAATCAATGACTCAATCAAAATATTAAACTATGAAGAGTGTAGGTACTTAATTTGTCGTTAAGTTTCAAATTAATGGGGTGTAATTGAATATAGCATCGATTGATTAGAGCCAGCGGCTAAATTACGTTTTGAACAAACATCGTTGAAACGACATCTGTCGAACATTAAATGTAGTATTAAAGTACGGACGGACAGATGGAGCGAACACAATAAATAGCCGATTGTGCGTGGGGCGGTACAACTCATTTGTGTTTCTAAGAGCTATACTTTCAGAAGTGACGTCTCATTTTTTAAGCCCATTATTAGATCGGAAAATGTTTAATAGAGAGAATTTTCTAAACATCATATATATTTATATAATATTGTTTTTTTTTTTCTTTTATTCCGCAGCTTATTAAAATTTATTAAAAATAATTAAATGTTCCATATTAATAACAAGGTTACACTCATCTGAGCCCACATGCCTATGATGTGGTAAGTTTCATAAGTTTTTCTCTCTGGAGTTTATCTTGTAACGTTTATTTATATAAAATCAAATAAAACTTAGATTCCAATATCACTAATACTGTAAAATCTTTTCACAGGGTTTTTTGGGTTTATTTATTCTAGATATAATTTTATAACAATACTGGAAGCATACTTATTCAAAACATCTATTGATTCATGACATCACTCTGTAATACTGCAAAGAATGGGATGTCGGTGAAGTTCATCATGATCCAAGAGATCCAATCATTGTGACGCTGGCAAACAGGTGGACTCCCATCGACTATCGCCTTATCACTGCAGGTGATATCCAGAGCATATCCGGTATTGTGTGATATATTTAACCGACTTCCAAAAAAGGAGGAGGTTCTCAATTCGGCTGTATTTTTTTTAATGTATGTTGCTTCAATCTTTTGACTGGGTGGAGCGATTTCGACAAATTTTCTTTTAATCGAAAGGTGGTGTATGTCATTTGGTCCCACTTAAATTTATTTGAGATCTAACAATAACTTTTCGAGTTATATCTAATAATGCGTTTTTACTTGACGTTTTTTTCGTCGATCTACGTTGTATTATACCGCATAACGTTCTACTAGATGTACCGATTTTGATAATTCTTTTTTTGTTGGAAAGGGGATATCCGATAGGGGATAATTTTAGATTATCAAAATCAGTACACCCAGTAAAAAGTTATCCCAATTTTTGAGTTTCCCTCGATATCTCTGGGATCCCATCATCAGATCCTAGTTTCCTTATTATGGTATGACACCAAGGATATCTCCTTTCCAACAAAAAAAGAATTATCAAAATCGGTTCATAAACGACGAAGTTATGAACCGATTATAACGAAATTGAGTAACGTCCTCCTTATTTGAAATCGGTTAAAACCGAATAAAAATAAACAATATTAAAAGTGAAAGCGTTACTTAATAAGGTCGATTCGAAATATCGAAAATGGACAAATAAATAATCGATATAGAATAAATAATATTCGATATGCATCGATTAATGAATCTTTTGAGTTTCGAATAGTAAATTATCTGTTACAACAATATTTATGAGGTTTTAAACGTCAACTTTTAAAGTGAAAATGAAATGGAAAGTTTATTTAAGGTCGCCCTTTTATGTCCATGCATAAAACATATTGCTGAATTTTTATGTAAAACTAGCTGACCCGGCGAACTTCGTATCGCCTAACACAAACTTTATCGTATGGTATTAAAGTTCAAATTGACTTTTAAGTATTATCACAAATATTTTGTATGGGAGTATAGAAAAGTGTTGTTTTTAGACTTTTTCAGGAAATTTAATTTTTTTTTTTTTTTTATAATTTTTCTCTCCGTAAGAACCATCCTCGTACTTCAAGGAATATTTTAAAAAAAGAATTAGCGAAATCGGTCCAACCGTTCTCGAGTTTTGCGCTTAGCAACACATTCAGCGACTCATTTTTATATTATAGATAGGTTTCCGCTCAACGACCTTATTTGATGTAATGCAAAGAAGTCTGGATAAGAGTCTTGCCTGCCTAGAAAATGACTAATCATCCTTCTCTTGACAGTTCCAAGCTATAAATGACAGAGCACGCAATTTATACAAGGGTACTCCAGACCCTTATCAGACCATTAACAATTCTTATAACAAAGACGGTTCATAGAAATTTCGTATAAGAATTATGTGGTAAAAGGCGAAGTAATAATTAATAAATTACAAACTTCTTACTCCTAATGCCCTTTAATAGGACGGCATCATGAGTCGGGTATCCAGAGAATAATACAGCATAGACATAAGCGCCCAGATTACAGTAAAAATCTTTATACCTTATAAAAGTTATCGTCAAATCGATAGCGAACTTGTGGCGTCTAGCACAACAGCTAGGCTGCGATAATTTCACTAACCTGTCGTCAAAATTCTGAAGTTCCCGATCTCTAAATTATAATTATATGTTTGTATCGTGTTACATGTTACACGATTAGAATACTCTAGTAACTAACTAAGATAATCTAATTAGGTTAGTTTCAACTGAAGATCGCTATCTGATGTTTGTGGCAACGACCGAACGACTTAATCTATTCTCCTAGCTTATGCTATAGAAATGGTACCCTGAGTTCGTTTTATTTCAGATATCGTCTATACATACATAGTGTGTTCTGTTTTAGTAAGTATTTTACTTCATTAAATTTATGTTATATCATTTTTTTTTACTATGAGGTTCAATTATTCGTATTTGTCGCATTTAAGGATGATATATAACAAAAAAAAAATAATAATAATAATAATAATAATAATAAATAACTTTATTGCACACAGTAACATATAACAATTACATAAGTATAAAACTTAAAGGGAAAAAAAAAATTAATACGTCGCATGCAACGGGCGGTCTTATCACTAGGTAGTGATCTCTTCCAGACAACCCACCAGAAAGGAGCTTGCTGAATTTAAGGGCTTGTGCAGCTTAAGAATATAATATAATATATAATTAAATAATATATACAATCCATATATTATACATATATCCACACATGCGCAATACTCACGGCATTAAAAGGTATAAATAGATAAAAAATAATTAAATGTATAATATAATAAATAAATAAATAATAATAATAGTAAATAAATAATACTTAATTGGGTACAACTATAAGTCGTTTTGGGAAAATAATGGCGAATGTATGCGTGTAAGAAATCAAGTCAAAGTTTTGTAAAAGTTCTTAACTCGATTTTTGAAGACAGATATAGTAGGGGATTGACGGATTTTAGAAGGAAGGGCATTCCACAGTTTTACCGCCTTTACTGAGAAAGAACTGGAATATGTGCTCGTGTTATATTTAGGTAAACTTAACTTGTTATCATTTAGAGAGCGAAGATTTAGGTGAAATGTCGGGTTACCCAGGAAAGAAAAGCGCTCTTTAAGGTATAGCGGGGAAGACGTACGAAAAAGAATAGAATAAAGGAGAGTTACGACATGGAGGTTACGACGGTGCTTTATTGGGAGCCATCCGAGTTTTGAGCGGTACTGCGAGACATGATCGAATTTTTTGAGTCCATATATAAATCTAATGCAGAGATTTTGCAGGCGGTCAAGTTTATTGGTCAATTCTTCCGATAAATCAGGATAACATGCATCTGCGTAGTCTAATATTGGAAGCATCAAACTATTCACAAGAGACATCTTTGTCTTGATAGGCAAGAAATTCTTCCACCTCTTGAGCGAGTGAAAGGTAGCAAAAATCCTTTTGCTTACCTCAGCGACGTGAGGACGCCACGAGAGAGAACTATCCACAATGACACCTAGATCCTTAACGACGTTGGAATAGCCTAAAATGGTCCCGTTGAATGTAACGTTCGGTATGTTACTAAAAGTAATTTTAGACAACTGCTTAGATGTCCCAATGATTGAGAGCTGTGACTTGCTGGCATTGACTGACAGACCAAAAGACTGACTCCAGTTTATAATAGTGTTCAGGTTAGCGTTTAATGTCTCTACGGCTTTTGCAATGTTCTCAACTAGCGTTGTCAAATAAATCTGCAGGTCATCCGCATAAAGGTGAAAGGAAACAGTAAGGAGTTCGGTGACAGTATTTATGAAGATAGAGAACAAAAGTGCGGAGAGCACACTACCTTGGGGAACACCAGCACTGAGACGGCAATATGAGGAATAACGATCTCCGACAGCGATACGCTGTTGACGTCCAAACAGATAGGAATGAAACCACTCTACAACATTGCTGGATATATTTATAGATTCTAGCACAGCTAAAAGGATGTCGTGATCAACGGTATTAAATGCGTTGCTAAAGTCTAGTAATGCCAATATGGTGACTTGTTTATTGTCTATTCCAAATCGAATGTCGTCAAATACTTTTGCAAGTGCCGTCACAGTGCTGTGGCCCAGTCGGAAGCCAGACTGGAAAGGACTCAGAATATTGTGCTTAGTTAAGAACAAGGTAAGCTGGAAATGTATGATACGTTCGAGAATTTTAGATAGGAAAGGAAGAATAGATATAGGCCGATAGTGTGAGGGTAATGAAGGCTTAGAAAGTTTAGGGATAGGTATAACATTAGCAAAACGCCAAATATTAGGAAAGGTCTTGGAAGTAAGGGAGAAGTTGAAAATATGACAGATGATAGGCATAATCTCATTCAGCACCAAAGTGATCATTTTGCGACTGATACCGTCACAGCCAATAGCATCAGATGTGATAGATGATGCGTGTTTTTTAATATCATCCGCAGTTATTTCATCGAACTCGAAGAGAGGATGATTGGGTTTGATACGTGCCTTAAGATAAGAAACAGTCCGAGCCTTGCCTGGATTCAGAATAGAGGAACCGGAGAAGTGGTAGTTGAGGTCGTTTAAGTTTATATTAAGGGGAATGAATGTAATGTAACTTCTGAATAGGCAAAAAAAATAACCTTATAAATTAAAAAATGTTATAATATTATATTGTGGTGGTCGAAAGTAGACCATAACTAGTTTAAAATATTAGTTTGTCAAATACATGGTAGTGCGTGTAATGTTTTTTTTTTTTTTTTTTTGATTTCATGTAGTTTTCATGTATAATTTTGAATATATATATCCTTGTATTAAGTTTAAAAAAAACAATAATTTGGTGTAATATTGCGTTATGTTAAATATCAATTATGTTCAGCATTTAGTTATGTATCGAAACAAACAATTAAGGCTCATTACGAAAAGGGAATGAACCCTTTAAGGACGCTACTACGGATTCTTCTATTAACAACAAAAATCAATATTTTTAATAGCCATCACAATGTATAAGGGTCGATAAACATAAATCACATGACCCCTAAAATATTCATTATTATCGACTAACGATTTGCAAGCTCTTACGAATTGGTCACGTCATTTAGGATTATACATATGTTACGACATTTAATTTTTCACACCCCATGATTTAACCGTCAAAATAGATGTGAAAAATTACTTATAACAGAAATCCGTTTTAATTAATAACTGCTGAAAGCATGAATTATATGATCAGTAGTATTACGTGTAATAACGCAATAACAATATTATATACATAACAGAATAATATTTTAGACGCATAATAACAGCTAAATAGGATTTAAAATCATCATTGTGCTTGAAATTATATTTTACATGTATGCATTCAATTCTGTATACAAATAAAACATGTATTTAAAACAATTAAATTTTCTATTCAAACGCATTACGCGTTTTGTATTAGGCGTGAACACTAAATAAAATATTTCAATCGAAATAGAGGTTCGTTGCTTAAATCTATGGTACTCGTACGTTTCTTGGTTGGTTATTTCGTGATAACGACCTTTAAGGAAATCATGGGAAAACCTGCATCCTGAAGCAAAATAAATTCTAATCCTATCAAAAAGATAATGCACACTAACACATTTTACCAACCCGCCTGCCCAGCATGGTGACTATGGGCAAAACACATGAGTTCACGTTATTTTTGGCGTAAACTTGTGGAGGCCTATGTCCAGCAGTGGACTTAATAGGCTGTAATGATGAACACATTTTACAAGTTGTTACAGTACCATGAAAAACATACAAATTGTTTTTAATTTTTTTTATTACATCATGTATGTTTCCTAAGCAAGAGTAAATATTATTACGCTTTTAAAACTTTAAGACTAACGGAAACACCGTCTCAAGTCTTGATAGCCTTATCGGAGATGTAAATGACATATTCATTCAGTCTTTTCTTTAGAAACGTAAACAAATCTCAATATTATTGTAATTAATGTGTACCATTAGTTTTATATGTGAATTCTTACTGTACATACGGGAGATATCTATCGACAGCATTACCTGCAACAACATAAAACATAACATTAATAGTTATCAATAATGAAAAATGAACTATTTGTATATATCTAACATAGAAGTACGACTCAAATTAAATACTAGACATTAGATAATACATATTTGCTTCTGCACGACGTTTAAATATTCAATTTAACTGATACAATCTAGATTGAAGTTTCTATTATAAGATTAGTGTTACAGATAAAAGATAACACAATGTTACTTGTGTGTACATTTGCATACTAATAATATTTACAAGACAAGATTTATAATTGGCGAATGTTTCAGATAGACAAAAACTCTGCACACCTGTGTCGGATTTACGCTTCATTTAAATAAAGGGTAACATTTTTTTGTCGTTTCTCGCAGGTCGTTGACTAGTGTTGCCCAAATTCAGTCTTGGTCTTGCAGTCTTGGTCTTGTTCTTGCGTTTTTGCAAGACCAAGACCAAGAACAAGACCGCGTATTTTTAGCAAGACCAAGACCAAGACTGACCGTGCAAGACTTGAGCAAGAACAAGACATAGCCTGCAAGACTCTTGCGTCTTGCAGCTAGGACTTAGCGCTATTTCACTGAGTAGTTAGTAGGTACGCTTAGGAATTCTGTGAGACGCAAAAAACTGTATCAAAGAATATGAAAAACTGGACCTATGCGCATTACGACTAATACCATAAACATAGCGAATAAAAAAATATCTATTAAAATCAAACTGAGTGCATGCATAGTTATGTTTTAACCATCGGCACTTTGATAATGCGGCATCAAAGGTTTTGTACTTACTTCTCAAAGAAATTTGCCGCTTTTCGGAAGTACATGGTTATGATACACGCGCCGGCGGCTTCTTTTGAAATCTAAAACAATCGTTGCCGCCACGCCGAAATCATAACATTTGACACTATTTGATTGCCGCCATAGGGCGTAGGTATACTCATGCAAAATAATTTCGAATTTTAAGAGTACCTACAGGTGTTCCAAAGAATAAATAAGTTTCAGAGTGCTTAGAATGAAAATGAATACATTATACTGATCACGCAAGTAGTATTATGATTAGGATAAAATGGTAAGGATAGGTAGTAGATGTCATATTAATTCATTCTAGTAAGTATATATTATAATATTGATTACTTATATGGTTTTAAACTAATTACTTAGGTACTATTATTGTACATTTAGTCATTATATTTCTTAAGTTTTTACAAGAAAAAATAGCAAAAAGTGTTCAAATATCACCCGTTTAATAAATATTGTAGCCACTTTTAAATATACTTGAAACGTGTAAAAAAATTCTACAAAACTAATAAAATAATATAAAAAGCGTAGGTACTTACCTACTAATAAAATAAAAAGCCTGCGATAAGAGTTTTGTATTACTTACCAGCCCGAATATCTCTGAGAGAGATGATGAGAGTAAGTATTTACTAGCTGTGCCCGCGACTTCGTCCACGAGGAATAGTAACTTTGGAGGTATAGTGACGTTCAGGACTTATTTATTTATTTTAAAACTTCTGTCATCAAACATACAAACGAACTCTTCAGCTTTATAATATTAGTATAGATGTACGCCAAAACATTCACTTATATGTAAAGAATACTGATTGGCACTAATTCTTTACATATATTTTATTCACGCGTCGCGTCTGTACAAGTAGGTAATATTTAGTGTGTGTTTGTACGCCGCACGCGGCATTGTTTGATTTGCGGCGGCATCCTTTTCATAGAGCCGGCACGTGGCGAGGCGGCGCGGTAGAAAGCAAGGAAACGTACTATAAATAAAGGAATTATTTTAATTCCAGTCATTTCCAATTGAGCTGTGCTTCGAGTCTAACTTAATAATTGTTTTTACTAATTCTCGTTGTTTTCTAAAAACGTATCACGTGTACAATTTAATATGAGTGACGAAGATTCAAATTATTCTAGTCCGAGTAACGAGAGTTTGAGTCACAGATCTAAAAGACCCAAAAGCAAATTTGAGGAGTTTTTCGAAATAATTCATGCATCCCAAACTGCCTTCTGTAAATTGTGCCAACATAAAAAGATTGAAATAAAAATGAAAAACAGAAACACTTCAGGCTTAAGGAAACATCTAATATCTTTCCACAAAAAGGAATCAGAAATATTTCTTCCTGTTAAACCAAAATTAAGTGGAGATATCACAAGCTTTTTAGTAACCGCTGGAAGAAGTGGACAGGTAAGAATATTTTTTTAACAGTTAAAAGAATTTTAACTCTGCGTAGCTATTCATGCGATACTTTCAAAAACGCCATTAACTTACGTAAGTATTTTTGAGTTAGTGGTGTTTTCATCTAGGGGTGCGACATATTAAGTATGTAATTATCGTCTTAAATATTTTTTACCTGCAACTTCAGTACCTGCTGAGAGGTTATTTTCTAAAGCATCATTAGTAATTAGAAAACATAGAAATAGGTTAAGTGATGAGTCAGCCAGATGGTTACTTTGTATTAATTCTTGGTCAAAAAAATTGATATAAAGTATCATAACCTAATGATAAAGCTGTTGATTTGTGTTGTATTTTATTTTTTATTCAAATAAATGATAAATCGTAAAACTCTTTTATTAAATTTCTTATAAGTTGAGGGTTCAATCTCTTTCTAGACAGATAAGTATTGTTCTTTAAAATACAGTCAAGTTATTGTAATTAATTTGTTTTTTTACATGTTTTAGCAAATGTAAGCTTATAAATCATAAATGTTTATTAAGAAACAGTTACTTCCATGGAAAACGACATATAGGTCAGTTGATTTTTCGAATTTCTTATCAAATCTTCAGTTATTTATTAATCTGCTTGATCTTTACTATGGCTATGTTAATTCAAGCTCACAATGTTCCAATTCTAATACGTTTTTCTAAGATTTAAAGTAAACTTTAATAAATAGTAATAGACTAATAGGTAATTGCAAGACTTGCAAGACTCTTGCTGCAAGACCAAGACCAAGACCAAGACTGGGAGCGCAAGACCAAGACCAAGACCAAGACCAGGTGTATTGGCGCAAGACCAAGACCAAGACTGGCTAAGTCTCGTCTTGTTCTTGCATTTGGGCAACACTATCGTTGACACTAGTGTTGCGAGTGGTAAAAACAAAATAGTCTGAATAATTGGTTACATCATCTTTACAATGAAGTATGGTCATTTGGGCGTGATGGTATTCGAATTAAGCATTTTTTGTCGCTTTGAGACTTTTAAATTATACTAATATAACTGTTTATATTATTTCAGATCAAACGCAAGTTTACTGTTTTCGTTTTAGAACATATAAAATATGTTGTAATATATCTTCACTACAAATTAACAAGCACCATCTTTGATGTCTATAAAGGTACAACGTCGTTCATGTAGTGTTTGCTTTTAAACGATTTTGTACAGTATTAAGAACTGTTAATGAATTATGAATGTTCTTTATGTAAGCTCGCTAGCGAACCTAATAAATAAATAAAATAAAAACAACGTCGCTACGTAAAGAAAAATACATTGTGGTTTGCCATAAAACCAATCTGTTTAACAAGAGATATCCAGTGTCAAACTTTGTGACAAAAAGTAAACGACGCGCTAAAAAGTGCTCCGGTTAAATGAATCTTAACCGAACTACGTTTTTTACTCCATCCGACAAGTTTCATCGTATTCTGTTACACATACTTGAACCTTTAAATTGTATTGACGGTATTAAATTACAAAATGCAAAAATAAATACGCATTTTTCGCACACCGAAACCCGTTTAGTTCACTTTCACGGCAATAAAAAAAAATATGTGAAGTATCGGTCGAATTGTATCTCCGATTTCATCTTAAATATTCATTAAGGTTGACATTTGTTCAAATAACTAATAATTGGCTATTACGCGATCAACAATTATACAATACAATATGAATGTAAATCGTCATTACGAAGTATTTAATAGTATTATTGGTATATTACACAACAAAGTGGTTCCAATTTATAAGGAACCTTAATATTTCCTCAAGTTATTATTTACCGATATTTCATATATTATTGGTTATTACTGGAATTAATTCATAGTATAACTATATATAATATAACGATAGCACGATTGCAAAACGAACTCTCGTGACTTTGTGATGCACGTCTGTTACAGCTGTCAAACAAACAACACTTCAATATAATTGAAGACTTACTTTAGCTTGTAAAAAAATTACACGAATCGATTATTTAGTAACACACTCAATACTAATAGACAAATTATGTAACGTTTTTATTATATATAAAAGAAAAAAAAAGTAACAATAAAACTTTTCCGAAGTATTATTAGAGCAATTAATATCATATTCGGTAATACACTATAAAAGTAGCATACGCTTCATAATTGTAGTATACGTGTGCTAAACATTTCCTTCATAAGTTTGCATATCCGTTATCTCGCACTGTTTATTAGCTGTTCAGTATTTATCGATGATAATGTGTTGTACAGCGATAGCTACACATTTCTTGTGCATATACGAACGTCAGAAAAACTTGTCACTGTCAAGTGCAGACGATACCGCACTCTCGAACCACTTGGTATCTATAACTTTCCCTGTAGATGCAACTAAGTTAATGTACATATAGATATAGATTTTATATATAAAAATACTTTACCGAGTTAGAACGATCTATGAAGGTATTATTTTGCAATAATGTTTACTGATCCGATTAATATTATCATTGTAGCTAACAAGCTATGTCGAAAGACGAAGTTTTTATTCTCCAATATTTAGTACGTAACACTTTTAAAATTTATTTACAACAAACTTTTAATTGCGTAAATATATTACTTTCAATTTACGCTCAAACTTGCAACAACAGTAATCACTTAACACAACAATGGCAACTTCTTAGTAACTGCGATTATCTCATTTTCAAAATCATTGACTAATAAATATGCAACTTAGAATATGTTCATAATTACATTACGATTTTCATGTCAGTTTATAACCCACGGTTCACGCCACAAATTGTATATTATGAAAGAAAAATAGACACTGACGCCTTTACAAATACTTGTTTAAACGAATGTAAAAATATTACGTGATCGTTTCGAGATCGTGAATCCGTGATGAATCTTTTATAATAGAATACTTGACAGTTCAAATGCGTAGATAACAAATGTTATTTATTGTGCAAGAGTTGTTCAATCAATTTTGGTACTGTACAGTATCTGTTTATAAAGTAAATTTAAATTCTTTCTACCCTCACATTTTCTATATTG
This sequence comes from Melitaea cinxia, assembly GCF_905220565.1. NCBI lineage: Eukaryota > Metazoa > Arthropoda > Insecta > Lepidoptera > Nymphalidae > Melitaea > Melitaea cinxia. The sequence continues at coordinate 9,369,682 of NC_059414.1, read as the reverse complement.
CAATTTAATTCTAACATTCTTACAAAAAATTAAGACAAAAAGTATGCAAAAAGAATTTTCAAGGTAATAAAAATCTAAAATAAAGAAATTAAACAGTACTCAATACGCCTCATTAGGCGTAAGATATACATAGCATCACCTCATGCATTCACTTTTGTGTAGTACACAACTGAAAACACTCAATGCAACACTTATTTATCACTTCAAATCCATAGTTATTTATTCACAATACACACTTTTAACTACATTGAATAAGTTATCACACTAATCACTTATAGGCACTTATGGAGTAGCAACGTTAACCGCACGATAAACAACAAGAATAATAACTGCTTCTTCACTTACAAATTATCATTTTTATAAATTTTATAAAACAACAAAATAAGGATTAACTGTTCGGATGATGGTGTCTCCATCTTTATAATCTTCCAGTACTTTAAGAAATAATAATCACAGTAAAAACAATCCATCCTATAAAATTGTTAAGAGCATAAATTGAAATGATAACAGTATTTATTGTGTAAGTACCCTGCAAAACAGATAACAAAGATAGTGACTGACTAATCGTAAATGAATACGTCGCATTAACCATTCGGAAGATAGCGTCACCATCTTTGTACTGTTCCGGTATTAAACAAATAAACAATAAGATTAATATCAATACAAAATCCAATATTTTAATAATTTTTAGAATTACAAATTTAAATGCTAACATTTGTTACATTCCCTTTTTACGCTTCAGCCTGTAATATCCCACTACTGGGCATAGGCCTCTTTCCCCATGTAGGAGAAGGATCAGAGCTTAATCCACCACGCTGCTCCAATGCGGGTTGGCGGATATATTCCCTACTACGAGTAACGATCGCTATCAGGTGTACATGATAACAACTGGGACCGACGGCTTAACGTGCTCTCCGAGGCACGGCGGGGAGACCCACAAGGACTACACAAACACCCAGACCACGACAAACACCTGTATCGCCAATACAGATGTTTGTCATGAGCGGGGATCGAACCCGCAACCGCCAGCACAACAGGTACAATCCATGGCTGTAACCGTAGAGCCAACGCGGCGTCCCTTTTTAAAAGCACTCTCTAAATTCCGATAAAAATTTAAAGTCAGGTATTCAATAAAATTATTAATTACAATCTCTTATGAAAAAACTGTACTTTTAAAGAATTTAAATGTTGCGTAAGCCTGCTTTTTTTCAGAAATGTATCACATTTTCGTGAAGGTATTTATAATGGGTAGATATGGAGTTACTGTTATAAATCGTGCAGCGGTCGTCTCGTTTCTAACAATATGCACCTCACTCGTGAAAATGCACTTAGATATAATTTGAAGATATTGTTACTTCAAACTTCATCTGACGTATTGTTCTAATTTCATAAATAAAATATCTAAATTCCAAAAGTTAGTACCGTATTTTAATATCATTTAAATTTCAAAGAAAAAATAACTATTTCTGTTTCTTCTTAATTTCTGACCTAAACTTAAGCCCTACAACGCAGTTCAAAATAACCGCAATACTCACATACAACTACATGTACATACATGTAAAACAACGACATACATATGTTATTATCACACTAGTCACTACACTTTCACGATATACTTACAAGTCACGTTCGAATCATTATTTCTTCCTTGAACAGAAATAGAAGAGTTTTGTTAGTGTCTAAATTATCCTATTATTACCTATGCTACACCAGCATTACATAACTTGAACATAATAAACAAAATTCTATATTACTTGAAAAGATATAAAACGTTGCAAATTTACTGTTCTGGTGGTCTTTTTTCTTACCGCTTCAGTAAAAGTGCATATGCGGAGAATATTTTTTTGTATATTCATAACAATAATAAATAATATTACGCACAAAAATGCTCAATAACTTCCGTTATCCCTAACGTTTCGTTAACCGTTAGTAATGTTAATGTATTTTATAAATAAAACAATATTTTAATTCTAACCAAATCATGAACAACAGTGTATTTTTTGAGACTTAAATAAATAAGTATACATAAAAAATGAGTGTTCGTTATATAGACATAAAATAACTTCAAACAGGTTAAAAAACCGCATAAAAATGCAGCCTTGAAATGTGCACAAAGCATACTATAACGTATTTCTCAAGAGATAAGGATCAAATCAAGAACATGATACAGGTCGATAAGTCAAAACACATGCATCCGCTGCATGCTTATTTTCGCAGGTGCTACTGCACCTTGAAAATTTGAAATAAAAAAGTTCCTTCTTTATATTAAAAGTATCGCTGAAAGTAATGCTTCGTCATAGTAATACAATTTATTAAAAATTATTTGAAGTATGTGTTTATATATGTAGAATTTTTTTTTCGATAGTTACTACATGATTACATGATTCGGTAAATTAAAGAGAAATCAAGGCAAGGATTTTGCTATCTTAAAAGTAATAATTATTTCCCGTCACAGTTTAGATTTTAAGCAACTCGTTTTTCTAGATTATTCTCTAATATAATTAAAAGATATTTTACATTTAAAAGGTTTAAGAAAAAACACTCACGATCCGTTTTTGTTTGAGTGAGTAAAGACGAATATTATATTTACCGCCTAAATATAGTTTTATTATAAACGTTATTATATTTAGTGTAAAAATAAATAGCCTAGTTCTTTTACAAAATATTATAGGGCGACAAAAAATCACGGCCGTTTTTTTGAGCGAACTCTTAGCCTTTGTACAAAGAGATCGTTGTTCGGTGATCACGCAAGCTCGAGATAAAAGATCAGATGATTATTTAGCAATTTGTAACCTTTATTCTAGTACAATAAGGTCTAAAATTCATAAATATTTTGTAGGAAATTCATTGATTTCTTGAAGGCTTGGTGTGAAACAACTTAAAGAATTCTTCAATAGCTACAAAATAAATTTTTATTTTAATCATTTTTGTGAATATAGTACCGCTTTATCGCGACAATGTTAAGGCACTTTCAATTTATTGAAATAATATTAGTCGTTTTTCTTATTAATAATTGTATCAAGATAACCTAAATTGAAAAACCTTTTGTAACGAAATTTATTAAACTTTAAATAATATCATACAACCAACAAATCAAAACCATTTTTAATCTGTACTATACACATTATCAGCTTTTTATTTTGAGATGGATTATTTCCCCTTATAAAACGATAAACCACACACTCGCCTACATATATTCTTAAGCCAAAACCCTAAACGCGAACAATGCGGTGTTCTACAAAGGTTTTCACGGAGTCTTTCACGGTGACGACGCGATTTCATATCTACGAGTCCCACGCCACGATCGAAACGGCTTGTTATTTTAAACTGATGAAATGGATTTTATCACGACCTTTGTTTGATGTTCTTTCATATGCTCATTAAAAACATCACAACCTAAATCTTCTATAATTCACACGTTAATTACATATGATGTGATCTACAATAGATTCAGGCCTGATTTTAAAGTTCAAATTAATTAATGACTGCAAATTTTTACGTAAGTAGTATTCATTTTATTTGCTTTTAATGAATTGTAAAGAAAAATTAAGTGGTAATATCAAATTAACAACTTTAACAAATAAAATAATTTCTTTTGTTTCTTGTTGTATACAAAAATATAATTGTTTTAAATTAAAAGCAAACGGTATAAATCTTGCTGGTGAAGAAGTAAGTCAATGTTCGAATAATTTCAACATCATTGTTCTAAAGATTATTTATCTATAATCCATATAAATAAAAATGTATCGCTGAAAATTACGTACACGTATAACTTCCGAACGACTTCAACAAAAAAATTTTTTTTTAATTGTTAGTACAGGTTGTGTATCAAAGAAAATTTACAAAAAGTATGAGTAATAATGCGAAACAAAGTTCACAGAGTTAGCTTGTTCGGTATAATGTGCTTGGTATTCTTGAAGATACTTAGATATTTAAAAAAAAAAACATGTTATCATTATTCAAAGTTTAGCAAGTCCAGTACTTTCACGTAATAAATTCTTAAGGTATTATTGTCGCCGGTCGAAGGCACGACTGTAAACTTGTAATGTAAATTCAGTATAATAAACCACGCACTGAATACTAGCGCACCACAGTTTATTACAAGATACTTTAGGCGAAAGTTCTATAAGCGCGACTAGTTCTGAATTATAAAACTGATGATGGATGTATTAAAATGATATTAAAAAAATGGTTACAACTCATAAGCTGTACTTAATGTGCCTTAAATGAAGATGCATCGAAGAACTCGTAGCTCTTTCCTTGTTTTAAAAACATAACACATATACATATATATGGACGTTGTTTTATAAAGTTTAATTTGAATTAAATAAAATATAAAACTTGTGCCGAATATTATTACCTGAACCGTATTTCGATTTTTGTCGTAAATTGATACTTTTTATTATTACTCCTTCTTCTCCCTTTCTGTACCGATGTACCACGGTTTTTTATAGCCGAAGACGTTTTTTTTTTTAAAAAATAGGCATATCTAATACGATAACAATTTTTGAACCCAGGTCGGTAATTTTTTTCTGTAGATACTAATCCCACGTAATCTCAGGTGTGAGCATTTCTAACAGCCTTACGCCGAGTTGCACGAAAAGAAATTAAAATTTAAGTAGTGATTAAACTAATTTAATCGCAAGAATTGTATGAAATTCTTGTGATTAAATTGGCTTAATCTCTACTTAAATTTTAATTTTGTTTCGTGCAACTCGGCGTTAGGCACTTTAATAGTCATTTAGACAATATTAATTGGACCTATAAAATTACAATTAATAATGTCAATAAAAGTAAGATCTCGAAATACTTCAACTTTGGCTAAGTATATTGTCTGTCACTTCAAAAAATCAATTCCCATCATTACATAACGAGAAACTAAAAAAAAAAAAAATATTTAAAATGATTATAGTTTATAAGATAACAGCAATCAATCAATCAGTCATTTCAGACAAGGTATTAACAATCAATCAGCTTATAAGTCATCCAACGACAGATATTAAGAGAAAGCGACTCCTACATATGACATTATGTGTTATGTACGAAAAGATGACGGTTACAATTTTTCAATTAGTCACGATTAACAGGGTATCATGGCATTTGATTGAACGAAGGTCAGAGTTCAATCGCATCGCTTCACGCACGATACAAACCTTTTGTTTTTATGTTTTGATCGCTGAATATGATGTAACTGCTGTTGTTACGTTCATTCATTTGCATATATTCTTTTTTTTTTGTGTATTATAAAATCGTGATGCATTCAAAATAAAAGCAGAAATAATAATAATAATATAGTCATAAGATAAGTTGCGTCACTATGTAAAGTGGGAACTACACTCAGCGGCACGGAATCTTGGCCAAGCTCATAACATGCGATAGCAAATTTTTAAGTGTGTCTAACTTTTTTCTTATTGTATAAGTGGGTAGAAATAATGTTTACGTTATTCCTAAGAGGATATTTAACTGAGTTGAAGGACATTTTGGTTTGGATTCTGAAGTTTAGTTGAATCGTGTCATTTATCCGACGAACTCTACGTTTTGAATTGTGTTGTGGAATTTGCGAGTGTTAAGTTGTCGAAGTTCTTTGGTTTTATTGTGATAAATAAACATCTAAAGGCGCCTAAGAATCCATAAAAATGCCTTTGTCACCAAGTCAGATAGCACAAGCAGTGGCATTACTCGAACAAGGGATAACCCATCGTGAAGTGGCTACTACTCTTAATGTTCCGCGTTCTTCGATCCAATATGCACTAAAACGGTAGCAAGAGACTAGCCTCTGCACACGCAAACCAGGTAGTGGTGGTTTACGTTGGACGTCAGCTCATGACGACAGTTTTATTGTGTTAGAGATTTTAAGAAATCGCTTCCTTACTGCTGTCGAGATCCAGCAGCGGTTTCAAATCTCCAGGAACGTAAATGTTAGTGAGCGTACGGTGAGAAGATGTATAGAGGAAGTTAATTTAAGAGCAAGAAGACTAGCCCGTGGCCCACAGCTTCTCCCACAGCATAAAGCACCTCGACTTCAATTAGCCCCCGAACATGCTAACGGTCTCATGGGAAAAGGGCAAAGGTTTTGTTAACGGATGAGTGCAGGATTGCTTTAAATGCATCTGATGGTCGATAACGTGTGTGAAGAAGGAAAGTTGAACGATATCTGGCGATTAGTAGCACTCCAACAGTGAGTTTTGGTAGAGGCTCTATAATGGTATGGGGTGGCGTTAGTTCAGATGCATGTACAGAATTGGTCATCGTCAATAACGCTCTAACTGCAACACGATACGTCGAGGATATCCTTCAAGAACATGTTTTACCCTTTGGAGGGTTTATTGGATATAACCAATTCATTTTAATGCATGATAATGCACATCCTCACGTCGCTCAAATCGTAAATGAGTACCTTCAAGAGGTTGGTATTCAAAAATTGCAGTGGCCAGCTCGCAGCCCCGACTTAAATCCAATAGAGCATATTTGGGATAAGCTAAAAAAGACAATTAAAACAGCATCGAACCCACCACAAACTCTTAACCAGCTTCAAGATGTTGCATTGATTGCCTGGCGCGACTTGTCGCAACAAAACATCAAAAATGTCATCCAAAGCATGCCAGACCGAATGCAGGCGGTCATAAGGACTAGAGAAGGAAACACGCGATATTAACAAGCTCACCAAAGATCAAACAGTTCAAACAGTTTTTATTACTAGTGCTCAAAACTGCAGTGTTTAATTTTGTGTAAATGTGATTTTGCGCTTAAACTTCATTATAAACTAAAAAAAAACATTATTTATGTTTGATTACGTATTAAAGACGTTAATTGGATGAACAACGATCAAAATTGGCTTAAATTTGCAGTGTAAACTGAAAAAAATTTAAGTTATCGAAAATTTTATACTTGGCCAAGTTTCCGTGCCGGTGAGTGTATTAACTTTTAAAGTGGTTGCGCTTTTTATTTGGTATCAACGTCTCTCAAATTAAAATGGCTCTTTAATGCAACATACTTTCAAAATTGTGTTTGTATTTCTCGATAGACGCGTTCGACTTCGAACACAACCTATTGTTACAACCTATAACATTAGCATAGACAGGCTAAAATCTAGGTCGAAAACTAGATGAAAATTAACAGGCAGTATTAAATATAAGTAAAAGGCTTGCAACGAAACAATGCGAAGTGCAGTTACAATTATAGTTATTATTGAAATTATACTCGTAAACATAAATGGTAAGCTTTCGCACTTAGCGTTGTTTAAGACTTATTTTGATTGCGCAGTCACGGTTGGGTCGTGTCGCTTTTGTCCTGTTATCAAATGTCTCGGAAACCCACAACTTTATCGTTATTCTGGCGTGGACTTTATTTTAATTATAAACTTATTTAATTATAAGCAAAACGTCTTTTATCTGCTATAAAATTTAAATTTTAATCAATTCTACTCTATATATGTCGAAGAGTTAGGTTATTAGTGTAGTTAGAGGCACTCTTGTATTTATAAAGGTTACTACTCCTTTAAATACAAGAGCACATAGTAGCAGAACAAAAATAAAACAAGCGGACGTCATAGTAACGACGGGTAGTTACTTTTTAATTAAGAATTGTTCTTTATATGAACAGGAAGTCGTTATGTTACTTTTTTCTCGAACTGTTAAACCAAAAGTCTAGTCTTGGAGTTTAATGTTGCCACCCATCAACCAACCCACCGAGTTCTATCCCTAAATAGGAATGATTTGTAATGCAATACTGCGGCATAAGTGAGCTAGTACAATGACAGACAAAGGATGTAACAACTTAGATCGTATGGTTAGCAAATTACTACCAACAGCAGTATTTGCAATTTAGCACAAACACTATCAATTTCCGCGATGAAAATCAAATTTAAATTTCTACATTGCTAGCGTTATTTTTGCATTAACATTACTTATAAAAATTTGTAAAACTTTTTAAGAACTTAAGCTTTACGCTTGATAGGAACAGGAAAATTTCACTTTCCTTTAACATCAAGGTCATATTTAATATGCAAATTTAAGCATAAAAATGCAATATACATACATATATAAATAAAATTAAATCTTATTTCGATTACTTTCTCCGACGTTTATGGTCATTAGTTATGCTACGATTTCAAAATCTATAAACGTCCGTAAAACGTAAGTTTTACTTTAATACTTCTTCTAGATAAATGATTGTATTTAAAAGACTAAGGACCAATCTAACCAGCTAATGATAAATTACAGATCAGACAGAAATAATTTTGTTTGCTCGCAAACAAAAAAAAAACCGACTTACATCGAAAAGTTATACAACGTAGGTAGACGAAAAAATAGTCAAGTAAATACGCGTTATCAAAGATTACTCAAAAACTACTCATCAGATCTCCGGACCATAAAACAAGCACCATAAAAAAGAATTATCAAAATCAATCGACTCAGTTAAAAAGTAATGAGGTATAGGTATAATACAATGTAGATCGTAGATATACGATATATCAAATATCGCTATAAATCAAAAAGTACTTGTCAGATCGAAATTAAATTTAAACGGGACCACATGACACGCACCAAATTTCGATAAAAAAAAAAATCAATAAAAATCGGTCAACTCAGTAAAAAGTTTTGAGGTTAACATACAAACAAAAAAAAATAGGGACCGTCGAATTGAGAACCTCCTCCTCTTTTGAAGTCGGTTAATAAGTGATAGTTTTCATCATTTGCTTTTAAAGTTTGTTTTTCAATTAGCCTATTACTAACTTATAATATGTGCGAAATAAACTATATCAGTTATTTTGGTAATAATAGCCCAAAACTAATGTTTTAATATTTCGTAGTCAAAATTAGAGAAACACATAAAATTAAATTACACAAAAAAACACCTGAAATTATACAAAAACGTGGGAATGGATTTACAGAACAAAGGATATAATTTACAATTGTACGCATCACACAGATAAACGACTCGCAGTGACTAACAGCGTTCGTCAGCGGTCTTACTAAAATAACTAATTCAACCACTTGACGCTCTTGCTAATAAAACTGAGTGTGAAGGTTTAGATGATCAACAAAAAACGATAATAATAATTTTCTGGAACATTTCCAGTAACCTTGGGCCCCTTAGAGCTTAGACAACTCACGCGCACAATTTATAGACCGCCCTACTTAACTGTGCCGATATTGTCCGAGTAAAAGATTGAGTATGAAATTAGATTGTGTAAGTTTTCGTGTGTTTCTGTCATAGCGTACGTTTTATTTGTAATGTTACGTAGGGCAATAAAGTTTATTGCTGTAAGTCGTATCAAATCAAATCGAATTAAATTTTCTCTTGTTGGCTTTAAGACTACGTCAGAGTGATTGTAAATAAATTACTCAATATACCGTAATATGTATTTCAAAAATTTTGGAGCTAAATTGATCATAAAGATCAAAGGATCAAAGCGGTTAGCGTTTGTATAATCAATTGTTAAATACCCAAGGTCAATACATTCAGAATGAAGCTACAATGCTTTTCATGTGAGTTTATGACGCTAGATTTATATTCAGAAAATTAAGGTTTCCAGTTGGCTTTTTCACGGAAGAATTAAAAAAATTTTCAGTTACAAATACATTTTAAAGTTAATATACGGTATAAAAGTAAAATGTCAAACGAATATCTGCTGCTAAATGATACATATTAATAAAAGTTATGTATTCTTTCAAATGATGCACACATCTCAGGCAGAAATCCAGTATACCACACACATGTTGATTGTTTATCGAAAGTCGATTTGTTTCTGTATGTTCGGCACATGTTACGAAATAATAAAGGAATTAGGTCAACTAGACTCTGTGAGAGAATTCCTTCAAGTCACTGTACAGTATAGAAATAAGTTCTCAAATTATTTTTTGTTTAGTCTGTGGCATTGTCTAACTATTAAAGAACTCTTCTACGGAACCTTGAAGTCGCATTAATTATACGACCAAAATGGAATGTCAAGGTGAAAGTAATACATAATTTTCATACTTCGACATGCATCGTAAATACTTTCAATTTTATTTATCTTACAAATTGAAACGTTTTACATATTACCTTTAAGAATTTATGTTGGATTTGAGTACAAAAATAATAAAAAATAAACGTCCGGTTTCATTCGAAACCTCATTACTCGTTTAATTTTGCTAATGAACAAGTAACCGGTCCATTCCATGACATTATACTACTATTACTTACTCAACTAAACATGGTAACGAAATTTAAACTACCTGTAATTAGCGTTTAAAAATGTAAAAAATGCGTGCTCATTCACTAACAAAGTCTATGCTGCTTAACCTTTTGGTATCCGCTGTGATAAAATGTTTTAAAAGTTACCTCGTCCTAGTCGATGGCCGAGCGTGAAGGTTGGTAATTTCAGCAGAGCTAAATTACCAATTACTTTTTAACTGACAAGGATTTTTTTCTAAAAACTCCAAAAAAAAGTTTGATTGAAACAGAAATAATTGTATTTGCTAGCAAACGAAAAAAACCGACTTCAATTACATAGACAAGTAATACAACGTAAGTAAACGAAAATAAAAATTAACAAACGCACTAGTCGTCACAACGATTTTCGAAGGTTCCCAATGGTTTCTCTGGGATCCCATCATCAGATCCTGGTTTCTTTATCATGGTACCGACCTTGGGATATCTCCTTTCCAAAAAAAAGAATGATAAAAATCGTTTCATAAACGACGAAGTTATCTCCGAACATACGGTGATAATATGCTCGAACTGAGTAGCCTCTACCTTTTTTGAAGTCGGTTAAAAAAAGACTTCCAAATATACAATTTTGTTCAAAAACTATAATTTCTAAACAAACATAATGACAAATGTTACATAATAAAAAAATTACCAAAAAAGAGCAGTACATCAAAAGAACTAATAAACATCATTCCAAATCGTTAATGTATAAAAAAATATTATAGAATAACCCATGTGAACATATTGTATAACACTTTCACCTCGTACCGTTCAACTGAATATATGGTGGTTAAACTAATGATATGATTATGAAACTGGCGATTGAAATTAATGTATAATTAGAGAATGACAACAAAATTGTAAATAACGTATTGAATGAACACTTTTTCCCGGTTATCGCTCGGAGCTAATCTCGATCGTTCTCGGAATAAAGTATGAAAAGTCCCCGTGTGGACGGCTGCTATCTAATCGAAGTATAATCGTATGGTTTAATTGGAAATTATTAATATTGTTGGGTCATACTTGTAAAGATAGGAAGATTTTACAATAACCATGTTTTAAGTACTATATTCTTTAGCAGCTATAAATTAAATAAACAAAGTTATAAGCCTATGCTAGAATTGTATAAAATACGAGTAAATTTGTAAGTTACAGAAAGGTAAACCATTTGGTTTATTGCAATTAAATTGAACAAGAGAATATATATGTATTTACCAAACTTTTAAACATTGTCTTAAAACTTATGTACATACTTATAAGTACCTATATTTTATATAAAAATTCAAACGAGTGCATAACACATATTACTATGTACAATATAAGAAGAAAACATAAGGAAATTTTTATTTTTATAATTTGTAACAGGTTAAAGAAATTCTGTTAAAATTAGCATTATTCATATTTAAACTTCATGAAAATTAATGGGACGGCCAAGGTAAATTGATTTTGATCTACTATAAATGTAGAACATATATAATTGTTAATAATTCTTAATTATGCTCCACTAGTGTGATCTGTAAAAACTACTCTGACAATCGTAATTAGACGAGTCGTCCAAATTAATTGGTTTAAGCGCAAAGCGACGCAAACGATAATAACCTTTATGGTATTCTGATAGAACTTATTTCTAAATGTCGATGTAATAAAAGAAACTTAGAGCAAGAGTAATAAGAATTCCTGCAGAGCTTAGCTATTTTTTGTTTCCTAAATGTAGATTAATGGGTTACAGTTTATTTACCAACTTTGAAGTAAAATAGATGCCATTCTTACCTGTAAATAAATAAACAATATTTGGTTAGAAAGATTACACATTATTTCAATATTTAATTTATAATTAAGAAATATTACGAATAATATATTTTCTTGTAAATACTGCTAACTGACGTATTAGATAATATTTTTTTTATTATTACATTTATTATTGCAGGGAAAATTTTTGAATGTGATAACATTAAATCTAACTACTACTTTGTGTGGATTTTTTTTTATAAGGAACCCTGATTATTGTTCTTAAGTAGCCTAAATAATAAAATCAGAATGCAGAGAAAGTCCAGTCAACATCAGTACAATCGCTTCGGAAATTAGCCGAAACAAAAAAAAATAATAATAATAAAAACAAGAAGTCTAAAAATTCAACAAGTGTTTTTTTTTGTTTTTGTGTACCCTGAAATCGTTCACGTAAAGTTGAAACTTTTGTTATTTCGATATTACATTTTATAGATTTATTTATACATAATAATTACATTATCCGACTTCAAAAAAGAAGGTTGTTCGTTTTTTTTTTGGTTGTCAATCGATCGCTAGTGTTTGTCGCATTAATTTCGTCGTTTAAAGTCATTTAATTTAAATTTGATTGAGATTACAGGAGTACCTTTTGAGTTATCCCAAATAATGAGAATTTAAACGTTGTATTACTTGTCGATATAAATTGGTGTTCTTTTGTTCGTTTGCGAGCAAACACAATTATTATTGACATTGACAATAACATTATAAAATTATTTTTCTTTTTGAAAGCATTAACAAAATAATACATATGTATGTATATGCCTGCAGAAGTATAATAATTTGAAACGCGCAATGTAGGCAAACATACATTCTCACGAAACATTCCCATAATACACTTTTATATGTCACATACCAAAATAGTGACGTTGTTCGGTAACAAATAATAATAGCGAAGCGTTGACAATATCGCCAGATGTCATCTCTCCCACAGCTTGTAACAACTTCACGCTCAATGTGTAGTAAGCCACACAAAACATTCATCTAACTATCTATAAGCAATGTACGGACATCGTCTTTTATTTTCAACAAATATTTTATTTGTTACACAATTTACATATTTTTATATTAAAAGCATAACAAATTAAGTAAAGTTTCTTGTAATATAATAATACTCAAGAAGGCTTCAAAAGGTCATATGAAATGTCGTTTTGTCGCGAAGTAATTCATTACTGTAACTTATTACTAATAAAATTATAATTAACTAGCTGACCCGGCGAACTTCGTATCGCCTAACACAAACTTTATCGTATGGTATTAAAGTTCAAATTGACTTTTAAGTATTATCACAAATCTTTTGTATGGGAGTATAGAAAAGTGTTGTTTTTAGACTTTTTCAGGAAATTTAATTTTTTTTTTTTTTTTTGAATTTTTCTCTCCGTAAGAACCATCCTCGTACTTCAAGGAACATTTTAAAAAAAGAATTAGCGAAATCGGTCCAACCGTTCTCGAGTTTTGCGCTTAGCAACACATTTTGCGATTCATTTTTATATATAAGAAGAAGAAGAAGATTACAATTGCGAGTATTAACTTCATGTTAATTAATTAAGTATAGTATTAGAGTGTACAGAACGTATATAAAATATGTCCGCTAGCTGAGATCGACGGGCAAATGGCCGTCAACCTAAACTAGCGGACATAATATATACATTCACTGTACACACTAATACTAATATTTTGTATATATTTTGTCCATCAGAAAATAAGTAAGATCTGGGGGCCCTTAATCTATTAAACACTTATAAATTTAGTCAGATTTTCTAATCTTCGTCACTTTTTATAATCTTGTGCCAAATAATATACTGAGGCTATTATCTAGACATTAGAATACAAACTTTAAATGTATTTTTGGCGTTGTAGAACTGTTTGTGGGGTTTTGCGAGTTTACAAATACCCTGACCTAGAAAGAAAATATTTAGGTACACTAAACAAACAACCAATGACTGGAATGAAAATAGGCCAAAATTTGCATATAAACATCTTCAATCGGGGAATGTTTAAATTAATAGTAATTTAGTGTGTATTAGTTGTTTCAAAAATTTAAATGAGTTTTATATACTCGTATACAAAACAACTAGACGCGTAGAAAGCGGTTCGGTAGACTCGGTGACGTTATCGGGACGTGTTGAAGTGCTGATATTTCTGATAAGGACCGATATCACATGATCCATATAATTTATGATGGATTTTGCTAAATATTAAATTTATTACTACGAAAGTTTTAATAACACTTTCGACCGCTATATCTATAAAAATATAGCAATAGTTATTGTAATAAATGTATTTAAATATTATATTTAATAATCACTCATAATATATGTAAGTGTATATAAAGTATATGTATGTGTTTTAGTACGCACGGTCGTCTGCAGTTCCTAAGGTAAGCTAAACGTGTGTTTCACTCGTAGGTAACAGCACTGATATAATAGTATTTTTGATAAATATCTCTAAGGAAATATTGCAAAATATTATAAATACGAGTCAGTTAAAATAGAAAATAAAAATCTCGCATTATAAATGTCACTGACCCGGCTGAAAAAGAAAATTGCGCCCCTTAAATAACCTGTTGCTTTCATTCTTTTAATCTTTTAACCGCCCTAACTCTTAAGAAAAGCAAAAAATTTTAATAGTAACTGTTTTATGAGAAGATTGTAATGGCCGTAATGCTGAATTAAATTATCTAAGAATTTCTTCCTCTCTTAACGACAGTTTTATACGTCAATTATTATACTTACTGCAATTAATTTTGCGTAATAACAATATGAAGAAAGAAGAGGCACGTTACAGTAAATAATATATAAAATATTGTAGTATAAAATACTGTAATGTCTCGACAGTGCAAGGTAATGCACAAGCGTATTAGTGATCGATCGTTGACGCAATATCAGCAGAAAACTGTAAGCTTTATAATATTTATTTTATTACATGAGCGCAGTCACGTATGCCTGATTTACGTTAGAGATATTCCAGATTATAAAAACTCATTAAATTACTCATCTGCGGATACGAATACCGATCATCAGGCTTCTGATTCGGATACAACTTTAATTATGTACATAGACAACGATTGATCTCATTTTAGGTGTAACTATTTATATTTTCGTGATTTTTCGTTTATCTTGGTAAACTTACATCTTTCCGAACTCGTTTTACACACCAACTTTATTTAACGTATTTGCAAAGCGCATTCCTTTGGTAATGAGAGTAATTTTTATTGATATTTTAAATCTTTTATTACTAACTAACTCTAAATGACGAGTTAGTAACGAATTAAACAAACTTAGCACTTCTTATTTTTTTATACATGTTAATGTAATAACATACTTTAATATTAATATCTAAGAACGTAATAAAAAGAAAAAACAGAATTATTTAAAAATATATATTTTCTAAGAAATAAAGCAGTCGTTTATGTATACCGTACCGAGCACTTAAAATTCAGTCCGCGTCAGACGTAACGGCTGAGAATAATAACAACGAAAACAGCCAATTATCTAACAATAAGAGTCATAACGAATTACAAATACCTTACAATGAGCAAGAGGAACCGAAATAGATGCAGTCTACTCACAGCATCCGGTATCTACGGAAAACGGGTCAGTTATTATTAACGAGTGCAATTCTAAACATTTATTGCAAATGTACTACCGTCCCCGGCAACTGCTCTAAACATTTTAAACAGAAAAAGTTACTTATTAATAATTTTAAAACACAATATTAGGTCCGCATCTAAAGTGACAAGATAGCTGCTAAAAAATGTTGTCTTGTAAAAAAATATTTACTTCATATTGCTTAATTTAAAAATTAATTTCAAACACTCATATGGAAAATTAGTTCCACTGTGGTTTTTAAATGCGTGTGTCTAAATTGATATTAGTTCCAAATAAATGGAGCAGAACTCCGAAAAATAAACATTCATCTCAACACTTAGGTGTTGTCAAAAATGAAACTAAAAGATACTATTTTTAGGAATTCTAAAGGTATACACGTTCCTAGAAAGGAAACTATACGCCCATTAAGACTTCCTTTTGGGAGGCGTCACTAACGGACGTTGACAAGAGTTGCACCATGCGGAAATATTTAAAGTCATCCTTTGATGTGATAAAAATTTACATTTATACGGAATTAAAATTCATACACACACAAGCGCTGGAGATCATGTCACAATTTGAAAAAAAAAACTCAAAATAATATAAAAAGTATTAAATTAGAATAGAATCTTTCTTAATATTCTCGTAATTCTCTAATTAAACATACGACCGTCTCATGGTTTCACGAATAATGAAGGAACATTAAAGACTGCCCAGCGGACTTAAAATTGCACATAACAATAAAAAATACATTTTATTACTACAGCACCGCATCTCAAGTACACATCACATCACACAATTTGAATATTTTTTGTACCTTTAGGCACTAAAAGCATTTTTTTACCTAAAAACATTATGAACTTTTTGCGCTATAACTATTTTTTTTTTTTCAATATTTTAAGTTTTGTTCATTGATACGAAGTTGCTGTACGATCTTTTGTTGAGACTAAAGTACTGGCTACTGCGCTCAATCTCTAATAAGTATTAGCGTTATATTTTAAGAGGAAAGGGTACCGAAGAGACTTTTCAAAAATAGGTATTTGAATAAAATGTTTCTGTCGCGCTGCATGCCGCTACCGCGCCCCGCGCCATCTCCGCCCCGTTTTTTCTATGTGTGACTGTCGTGTTGTTAGTGTGCGTGCGCCGGCTATTCAGCTATTAATTGTTGACGATATTTTAGTATTCGCATCTTTCGTTTGTGATTGACTACGAGTACATATAGCGCATAGTGCTATTTTTCTGAATTTGGCTTGTTTTATTGAATTTGTTCTGCATCGTATTGCTGTGACTCGGCTTACTATTATTGAATTTCATAAACTACTTATTATATATGTTTTATTATTTTGAATTGGATACTCTTTGTGACTTGATACATGTCTATATTTTTGTGGGTAATTATCGAAATACTTAGGTACTTTATTTATGAATTAGGTATGTAATTACATGGTTGAGGTGTGTGTAAGAATGGGTAATGAAATATATACATAATTATAGTGTATACATGTAGTACATAGTATAAGTGTAAGTATAGTATATATATGTAATGTAGTACATACACAGTATAAAAATGTTTGCCTTAGTACCTATATAATTTGTAATGTCTCATGTTTGTCGCAGTTATTAATACATAGGTATAGGTTATATATATTAATTAACATATAATTGCGGCGATATAACAATGGTTAAAAATAATATTATAATTTAAAAAAAAAAAACAAGAAAAGCCGCCTGCGTGAAGAACAACTATTAGAAAGTCAATTGAAAAAGCTGGAACAAGATAAAAATTCAATAATTACACAAAGATAGCTAAATAAATCACACCAATTTCAAACATTATGTACTGTACACTTACAAAAATCATGAAGGCGACTTTTTCAATTATTATTTTATTTATGTTTTTTTAGTTAGGCAAATTACGTAATCGATTGAATTTTTTTAAAGAGTGGTTGATTAACATGACAACATAATAATACACTTTATTGAACAACAACAGAAAATAATAATACGTATCAGATTGATTTTTAACCGACTTCCAAAAAAGGAGGAGGTTCTTAATTCGACTGTATTTTTCTTTTTTTTTTGTATATATGTTACTTCATAACTTTTGACTGGGTGGACCGAGTTCGACTTGTACGCAAAGGAAAAAAAGCCGACTTCAATTACATCGACATGTAATACAACAAAGGTAGACGAAAATATAGTCAAGTAAATACGCGTTATTAAAGATTACTCAAAAATTTGTTATCAGATCTCGATGAAATTTAAATATGACTACACGATAAACATCAGCTTTCGATTAAATTAAAAATCATCAAAATCGGTACACCTAGTAAAAAGTTATGCGGCATAATACAACGTAGGTCGACGAAAATAGTCAAGTAAAAACGTATTATTTATATTACTCGAAAAGTTGTTGTTAGATCTCAAATAAACTCAAGTGAGACCAAATGACACACACCACCTTTCGATTAAAAAAAAATTTGTAGAAATCGGTCCACTCAGTCAAAAGTTCTGAAGTAACATACATAAAAAATACAGTTAAATTGAGAGCTTCCTCCTTTTTTGGAAGTGGGTTAAAAATAGAAACCGATTTTACACGTCTATAGAATTCCTAAGTCAACAAGCTTGAACAGTGAAAGATTTAGTATAAACGAAAGAGGAGTGAGAGGGAAATTCAAGAAGTAAGCTTTCCTCAGAACGAAAACTGCGTTAATTGGAATCACTAAGAAACTTTAATCTTCGTTTTAGATAAGCAGGTACAACAGGATTAAAAAGAATAGAGTAAAGTAAGTTGAGAATATACGTATTCCCGAAGTAAGGAATTGGGTGCCACTCAGGGCGTAACTACTGCCGTATCAGCCGTATCAATGATACGGGGCCCCCTATTTACAGGGTGTTTTTAAGGTGTGTAAGCAAAAATTAGTAAAATGTTATCCACAATGTCACTTAATCTTGTGCTTCCTGGAAAAAAGAATTAAAAAACTGTCATACATACCTATAGAGTTTTAACTTCAGAAATGACTGAAGTCTGAAAAGCAGTCCCCTTTTATCCGAGTCAAGCGTGCGCCCAATTATTGATAACATTCTGTATCGTTTATTTCGAGATTTAGTTAATCATTATGAACAATGAATTAATCTTTTTTATATAAGAATGGGGCACACAAGCAGACGAAGCCATCTGATTTATAACGGCTACCGTCACCCATGGCCTTTAGAGAAAAGATGTAGACACTAGACGCTTTAAAACCCCCAAACTTTAGCAAGGTCATTCCACACTTTGAATGTACGCGGAAACATTGCGCACGAAGCTCGCACATTGGTTGCAAACCACTGGTGGATACAATTAGCACCACTAGACTTCTTGACATCGAAATAATGCAGAACACGACAAACGACACTGCTCATAGTGCACATTACGCATCGCGTGTTCGCACCGTGGAATGCTCGGTGGTGCTTTTCCCTCATCGTCAAGAGTTGAATTCGACGCAAAAAGAGTGCAAAGAATTTCGCTTACTTTTTCGCATAATATGCCAGAGAGCCTTCAGGTTCGCGCAATGATGGAAGTGTAGACTAAAAAAAGTTACCTTCGACAGCTTTTGTAAGAAACAAAAGGCATGGGTTCCATTTGGAAAGCCCAATAGTCTCTCGCCAATTCTGCTGTGTTTGAACTTTGCCCTAGCGATTTACTACCTGTAAGACCTGGAGGCAGCGTTGAATCTCTTCTTCAGGTTATGCGCCTGTGAATCCCCCATATAGATGCGGAAGATTCATAGGAATTCACTAATAGTATTGGCCTCACAGACTGAAGCGAACGATCTCCCGCATCTATTGCTGCAGGTCAAGGCTAATAACTCTCCAGCTTGGAACTACAAGCTCTTTAAATTTGCTTAAAATCCGAAATTCAAAACATTCATTCCATTAAAGAACTCATGGAATTATTACTGATAAAATTCAATAGCCTTGCATCCAATTTTCCGGAGGTATTAACTTGATGTTTTTCAAAACTAAAACTGATAAAAAATTACCTAAGGATTTCGATGGAACAGGAACAGCTACAGCAGACTACACTCACTATTGTCTATTCTAGGAGGAAGTTATAACTTATAATCAATAAATATTTATTTTAATTCAATGCAAGCATTTTTTGTGAGAAATCTTTACCCATCATTTGCCTGCCCCCCCACTAATTTGGATACAGGGTACCAAGGTTCCCGGGGTTCCAAGGAATGCTACGCTAGTGGGGCCACTTGAGTTTTTTACGCAATTCAGAAATTCTGCATGTCTATTTGCGAAGTCCAAATACGAATCGCTTAGGTACATAGATTCGACCAAATTTAATAATCTGCTCCTCAGTAATGTCAAGAAAACAACTAAGCAATTTTTTACCGATGAAAAAAAAACAGAGGAGGTTCTAAAGTCGCTACGTACCTATATTTATTTATGTTTGACCATGCATAGCTTTTTACAAAGTATTCCGAAATTGATAAAAAAATATATTGGAAAGAGTAAACCCCGAAGTTGTTTTTCGCCTAGGAGGCGAGGAAGAAGCGCGGCTCGCAGCTTGCTTGGCATAGGCATGGGAAAGAGCAGTCCTAATTTTTTAAACTTTCTTATTGTATTTTCTATTAGTATTACGGTAATAATAATCATAATATACTTTTTTGAAATCCTTGTATTGAGCCCTTGTGATACCAAAAACAAACAACACAGTTATTTACCATAATTATCATTGTTATTTGTTAGCGAAACCCTTCGTTAGCCCAGGTTTGCACAGTGTTACAATAAAAACCGCATATACAAATACGGTTTTATTGTAGTTATGAAAAGAGAAATTATTTAATTTTGTTAATACGAATTTTAGAAAATATCGACTAAAAATAACATCACTAGTGTATCGATATAATTGTCGACTATGAGGCATCACTTCGCTGGCGTATATACGTATTGCTTTGACCCTTCCCTCCCCCAGACCTATCCCCCAAAAAGCAAGAAAGGGACAACTGCAGCTCAGACCGTTTTAGGTATATAATTTTTGACCAAAACAGTGTTTCGTAGTCGACTGTTTTCTCCTCAAAACATGGCAATTTTTTAAAAATTTTTTTTTTAGAAAATAAAAGAAGACTTCGGCTATGCCCCTATGTTTTCATTTTTTTGAAAATATGCATATATTTTTTTTAATGAGTGTCTGAAAATGTACAAAAAATTATGCAATATTTCGAGTTTTTGAAGTCTCCTAATTCCTATGATAATAAGAATATGAAAAAAATCAAAACATAGGGGCATGGTCATGGCAGCAAAGAGTTCTATGTCACAAAAATATTTGATCTAGTGTCATTATCCAGGGAGAAAACAGTCGACTACGTTTGTATGGAGAAAGACCCGGTACCCTTTCCTCTTAAAGACTACAATTTCCAGGAGTAAAAAGATTTATATTCTATCGCAAAAATCATTTTAAAATCGATTAAATACATCCTAAGATTAACGCCCTGATACAATCTTAGTGGTTTTTTGTTGCTATTTTTTTTTAATATTTCGTGTTTTACTACTTTTATAAACGATAAATAAAAAAAAAATAAAAAAATCTAGTGTTTAAAATCAATATAAATAAAAATTACATGAAATATTTGTATTTAAAATACAATATTGAATTTCATTGTAAAATTTGCACACAACAATACGAAGATAATGAACCTCCTTCATGCGTACGTTATTTCTTTACAAACAACGAGAATAACTAAAACTTAATTATACTATCAAGAACAAAGAACTCCTTAGAGCTTTCTAATTAGTTGTAACGGTCTGCATATTTACAAGAAAGTTTTTTTGACTCGTATATATTTTAAATTACACCTTATTTTATGAACAGTAAGAACTACAATAGTAATTTGGAAAGTTTCCTTTAATTGATTTAGTTTGTTTGATGAAGTATTTAAAAAGTTCAAGTGTCAACGCTTGAAGGGTCAGGGTGAACGACCGAGGTTCACGTCAAACCCAGAAGGGCTAGGTACGTTTATTTATAGCTGCATAGCACGCAAGTGTTTAGACGACCTAGGCTTCATTAGGTAATTGCTTGGTATAATAATTTTTCACTTCGTGACTCTCACTAATGAATCCTGAGAGATATTAAATTTTCACTTCAAATACAAGTTTCTGTGTTCATATAACATACCTGCTTTATGATTATAGGTTTTAATAATGTATTATAAACATTTTAAATTCTACAATATTCAATAATAATTAATTTATTTAATGTTAGATTTAAGTATGCTGTTGAGACAAAGCATGCTAATAAAGTCTTTAGTTCATTAAATTGCTTTAATTAACTATTGTAATTTATTTTAGTGTTCGATCCTAAGATATTAATGTAAATAAGAGAAAGAAAGGACGCGTCTCGCATGGTATGACAAATCAAGACGGGAGAGTTACAAAGAACGAGACTAGGAGGAGGGATTACGCGTCGATGTCAAAGGGCCGATAATATTGCATAACGAATTAAGATTCTCTAAATTTGTCTACATATTTTTCTTTTTCTTTTTTTATTATAAGTTACATCGATTCATCAGCACACACGTAATAACTATTCACAACCTTAATAAATCATAAGGCATGTAAAAAATAACTTACTAAAGAATAGAATTTAAATACCTAGTAAAAATAAAACTTATTTTAAATACTTGAAAAATAAGAACAGTAAAACTGGAGCTAAGACATTCATTCATAATGAGATGACAAGGATTTGTGTACTGTGGGTGTTGCAGGATGTATTTTAACGTGAGTGAACGCGTGAATGAGTAGACGAATTGGGAAGTACCCTATTTCACTAATAAAACGAAAACGTAAATTGAATAGTTGAACCAATTTGTCTCACAAGTGCTTGGAACACCATTAAGCTATTACACTAATACGTAAATTTCCTTGTCGACAGTAAAAGTCCTGCACTTTTCGGTGAAATTTCGTATAGTGAATTTAATTGAATTGACGTTTATGGCAAGTGGTCCGCCCCTCTTTTATTTGATTATAGCGTAATGCCTTATTAATACAGACACTTTCTAACGCCAATTAAGCTGGACTGATTTATTTCGAAGTTAAAAAAAATTAAAATTTGAACATCTTAATTATATTAGTAAATATAAGTAAATATAATTCTTATGTTTTACGTAAATAATGTTCTAAATATTTTGTTTGCATCATTAGTTTGGTTTGTATAATGAAAAATAATCCTTAACTTCGAATTTAAAACATTCATCAATTCAAGCCTTCGATGAAAGTTTACGCGTCATTTTCTATTTATTCCTTGTGCCACGTTCCTACTAGCGGAGTCAGCCCGCACCTGCTGATAGCACGTGTGTGTCGCGAGGGTTGGAAGCCGTTGGTACACGCCTCAGACTGGATATTTAGGGCACAGTACGCACGCACGCTACGAAAGGAATTTCCTGTAACAATGCTTCATTGCAGCTATTTGGGGTAACATTATTTTGCATTTGAATTTTATTGAGCATTATGAAAATTAGGTCAAGTTATAAATGTCAATCTTTTAAACGCAATCTTGTTTTTCTTGTCAAATTTAATTTCATAAAATCTGTATGAAGCAAATCTATGAAACTAAGTGGTAACGTCAAACACTCTAAATTGGTTATTAAGTATGATGTAAAGCTAATAAATATGCATGAAAAGTACACAGTAATCAATTGACCGCAATCATTAATAACGCGGTTCCTGGTTTATTTGATATATTATTAACAATCTAAATAAACGTTCTTGCTTCGAGCGAAACCTACTTCAATTTATAATGTAAGAAACAAGATCGTAAAAAATCCTTATCTTTACATACATTATTTTAACTACCGCAAGTATATTTTTTACTACTTAAAACGAGTGCAACCGCGTTTCGTTCATAATAAATAAAGACTTCAAACTTACCTACAAGGGAGCACCATAACGTCTACTCCGCGCCCCTATTTGTTCTTTCAATAATAGTTAACAACTGTTAATGACGAAGAACAATTATTACGTGATTTTAAGAGGGTGCAGGCCCTTATATAGGACAGGCGGTCGTTGACTCCTTATTTAATGGAACCTGCCAGTTGCTATTATGGCCTATTTCTATTCAAATGTCGATATCACCATTGTAAATAAGCCGAGGCATTTTCATCGGATCCATTAGAATGGTGCACACCTGAGTGGTGAGGCTACGGACTAAAGATAAGTAATTTATAAATTTCTTAACATTTATTGTGTGTACAAATACGGAAGACGAGTTAAAGTATGTAATATTACAATACAGCGTGTTTCCTACCACGACACCTATAAGCCTTATTTAGTTATATATTTCTACAGCACAATAATAAACGGAAGTCAGTGGACGAGCGCATTGTCTAAAATGTCCAGTCACAGCATGCTTAAACTTTAGTCACAGCAACACAGATTAAGAGCAAGGACGTTTGATTAGATGTTTTTCAACGCACGAGTTTCACACATCGTGGATGACTAATTAATGTAGTGATGTCTATGACAGATGCCTGACAATGCGAGTTAAGATATCGTAGTGTTACTAGATTGAATGTGTAAGTCTAGTTGAAAGTGTGTAAGTTTACTTCTCGTTAATTTTATTCATCAATATCTGAAACCTTGAACCCACAGGACAAAGAACGCGTAGGAGTCACGTACGAAGTGCATAATACGTATTTTGTAATGCTTCCTTTGCTCAAGGGCACGAAGGTATCGATTTCACTAAATATATTCATATACCTAGACAAAACACAATGTATTAAAATTTCCCAAAACATTAAAATCTTAAATTTATAAACATCTTATCTTATATTTTATAATTTGACTTGCCCGTTGGCGCAGTGTCCTGCTTTATTCTCCGCGGGTTGTGGATTCGATTCCCTTAGTCTGGGTGTAATACTTCTTTTTATGTATGTATTATTTCTTTTTTTATTTATAAATATATATATTTAGTTAGAAAAGTCGGTTGTTAGCCATAAACAAAAGCATTAAGTTGCTTACCATAGGAACAGGCCACCGTGTATCAATGTTATATCGAATAACTTAATTTATTTATTATTACTATACAATGCTACTTTAAAAAAACAGGTCATTAACATTTTTAAAAATAATGTTTTTTTCAACGTTCTGTAATGATTTTTAATAACTATAGCACATATATAATTTAAAAACATTATTTCATATAACACAAAAAATTATTACTTTAATATTGTAAGCCGACTTAATTATTATTCTAGGAATATCTGTTCGCGCTATAACTAAAAAAAGCCAAACGCGATGATCCATCAGTTTTGGGACGGCAAATATTAATACTTTTTGCATACACCGTTCAGTTTCTTATAACAATTATAATAAACGGAGCCAAGGGCATAATCTAGTTGTTTTACGACTGGGGTGAACGACCACTGACCAAAATGGCGGACACGTGATACA
Organism: Melitaea cinxia; assembly: GCF_905220565.1. NCBI lineage: Eukaryota > Metazoa > Arthropoda > Insecta > Lepidoptera > Nymphalidae > Melitaea > Melitaea cinxia. The sequence continues at coordinate 9,344,675 of NC_059414.1, read as the reverse complement.
CTTGAGTAATAAAAAATTACCATGCTACGATAAACGCCAAATTGATTTGCGATTCGAGTGCCTTTATTGTAAAAGGTAGTACGACTTTGTATATTTGCCAATATACAAAGTCTATTGCGAAGCTTGATTACTTGCTATCTTGTATATACCTATTTGAAAGATAGGAATCTAAACATAGATATTTAAAATTTTATACAATACTAGCAGACTCGGTAAACTGTGTCTTGCCGCTAAACGCTATTTAAAAATAGGGGTTGGTGGTAGAAGTGTAAAATTTAGGGTTCTGTGTATTTTTCAACGCCAAATCATAATAAAATAAATAATAAATAATTTATCTAAAAATTAAAAAAATTTAGGGGTGGACTACCCTTAACATTTAGGGGGATGAAAAATAGATGTTGTTCGATTCTCAGACCTACCCAATATGCACACAAAATTTCATGAGAATCAGTCAAGCCGTTTCGGAGGAGGTTAACTACAAACACCGCGACACGAGAATTTTATATATTAGATTAAAATAGTGATACATTCGTGTATCGGATGTAGGTCTCAGTAAAAAAGTAATCGTGAACGAAATCACAACGTACACGAAACGATTAATATCATAAAATAACTAGCTGTAGTACTTTCTACACTTTTGATTGTAAATATATACATAGTTGGTGTCACCCTACAATTTATTAACAATATTAACATTCTTAACACTTTAAGTAAAAAGTGATAAATGCAAACGTTCAATCGATAAGGTGAGTTTATTATGAACGTTCAAGGAATTAACAAGTACTGATAGATACACACGGCACTTTAGATAATTTGTATAATACTACATAAATCACAACTCAGATTGTATTGTATTGGTATTGTCTCCTTGTCACTATGTATTTTTCTACAAAGCTAACAAAAATTATATAATAATAAGACATATAACCGAATACCCTTCGACTAGTATTATTTATAATAATAAAACTAGTCGAAGGTACTAGTCGCTAGTAAACTAGTCGAACTTTGTATATAGAGGAATACTATTTTTTAATTTTATATTAAAGTAAATAATAATTAGATTTAAGTAAGTACTGTTTTAGTATGACTATTACTTATTCTATAAAAATAAAAATTGACAAATTAACGGAAACAGTTTTGCAATCGTATATAAATAAAAAACAAATGTTTATTGATTAACGAGAGATACAGAGTAACGTTCAAACGACCTTAGTTCTCAAATTAGTGCCAGTGTTCAATGTACACAAACAGTTTCGAATTATATTATAACTATAGTGTTAAAAAAAATTGTACCTACGGTTATTGATTAATAACTTTGCTTTGTTACATATCGGGAACCAATTTTTCCATGACTAGAAAGCTTCACATTGCCAGATATTGTCAGATTAAAAAAATTGTAGAATACAAAACCAACTTTAGTGGAACAATTTCAATGTCAACGGAAGGAAACCCGCGAGGGAAGTTTAGTTAGTCATAAAGTTGTGTTAAGCATAAATTTACATTAGCATTATCGACACATTCAAATCAACAAATTTATGTAATAGATATTAATTTGCGACATTTAGGTATCCTGTATTACTTTTCTGTGTTTATATTTCACACTTTTACCAAACATTGACCGCATGTTAAGAAAATATTAATATCAGAAGTTCAAAGAAAAATTTTCTAAGGAAACAAACGCATTGCGTGATTTCTATCCATTTACAAGTCAGTAAAATATGCGATCGCTTTCTATAATTTAGTGTTTATTTCAATATTTACAATTGCTAAAGTACAAAGATTTCCTCTTCTATACTAATATTATAAAGCTGAAATGTTTGTTTGTTTGTTTAATATAATACTTTTTTTATTCAAACGTACTAATCTCAGGAACTAATGGTTCGAATTGAAAAAATATTTTTGTGTTGAATAGCCCATATGGGCCCAGAAAGGGTATTGGTTATTTTTTTTTCTCAAATTAACTCGTGTGAAACAGCAGGGAACAGTTAGTTAATTAATAAAAGTGACAAAATCGTCACTGGGTTTTCCGTCAATTTGGTAACACGTACAATAATACAAAATAATTTATTGTACCCTCAGACATTGAAGCATAACACGATATAGTAAAATAGTACACACAAACGCACTTAAATAATTACAATAATTAAAATATCGTAGTAGCGTTTTTGTCGCCCAACTAATTGCGGCTCTAATTATTCATTTCGGTGGAAAGTTTTTTTTTTAGTCAAAAGTTTTACGTACGTATAAGTAGGTAAATGTCGAATATCGAAACTATGCTATAAGCTAAGCAAAACGAAATAGATGATCTTTCTTGTAAGTTACATAAAACGGAAATTAGTCATTAAGTTAATATTTCCGTAACATCAAAGTTCACATCGGGAGAGAAAGAAGATATACCTAAAACATATAATTTTTATAATTATACGAGGATATCAAACAAAATTTCATAAACGCGAAACATTGAGACATTCATTTATAAATTTCATGTGTTCAAATTAACAAACATTATATTCTGAATATTAAATACGTATCGTCGGCGTCGTTCGAAAATAACGTGTTTTTATATTAGCTTGCCGGCCAGAGTGACGCGTCACTCTGTCTACACAGACGTCTAGGTAAAATTGTGTAAATAAATCCACTTTAATTCTATAGCAATATCATTCAAAACAAAGTTAAAATTAAAAGGTGTTTATTTTTTATTTGTATATTAAATCTAGCAATCCAGGTCGATTGGCGAAACGTTTCAAAGTTATATTTAGACAATATAGATGTGAATCTAAACGAGAATATGATAATATACTTTTTAAATAATTTTAGGACAGTCGCGTAAAATTCGTTTAAATCAAGCAAATGTCGTAAATCTCAACAATTCATAATCTACGTCATAAACTAACCAATTTAATCACGAAATTTTCCAGAACAATGTCCGTTCCGTATTTAGTCTCAGAGTTAATGAGTAAAGGGAAGGGGACGCTGGGAATCGAACACGTGCCCCGCCCGCTTCCGCCGCCGTCTGTTTACAGACGCCGTTTCAGTTGTTTGGGTTACTTTGTTTCTACGCTATGTGGTCTATCTTTTACGCGTTACGAGTTAAACTTTATGTTAACGTTGGTAATAAAATGTGTATCGCGTCTAGAAATATCCATGTGAATCTAAAAGTTCATACGAACAAAAGCGAGTCTTTTCACAGCTAAAAAAGTTTAGATTTGAACAAATTCGTTTTGTTTTTAGCGATTTTTTGAATAGTTTCAATCACGTAACACGTATTTTAATAAGTATGTCTTAATGTTTGTTTCGGATTGTTGAAACAATTGTTATAGTTTGTGTAAGTTCCCTTTTACAATAGATAAAAACAATTACGAAAAAACAACTTAATTAGTGTTAAAAATAATAATTATATAATTTTCTTTGTTATTATTATAAAATATATTACGTACATCATTATATATAAAATTATTTTATTCACAATTTAAACTTCAAATGTAACATAAACTAGATTATTATAGAAATGTATATAAAAAGTTTATCCATATAATCTCTTAAGCTAGTAAACAATAGTAGGCTATCTGGTTACCGCGTTATCATCATTCTCACGCCCCCGTGGGACAACATGAGGCGCAGAAACGTTACTGAAGAAGTGACTGGGAGGAAAAACAAACAACCAAAACATACACGAAGGGTTTATTTTAAAACTGTAAATTTTTATTTATAGTTTTTCTCAACAGCTTGTATGAGAATGGCTCAGGATATTTCGTACATATAAATTTAAAAAATTGTCGTATCGAAATGACGTCTAATTTATAAAATCGATATAAGCAGATTACCTATTTTTACACTTCGGTAATTTATAGACTGTGTACCTGAGTAGAGACACGCATATCAATTTATCACGGGCACGATAAAGTCGTACCGATAAACAATAACAGTTTGATGACGTCAAGGCAATTTTTTATTAAAAACAAAACTGTTTAATCCGATATTTTTAAGTTTATATCACTGAATACAGGGACACGTTTTTTTATTTATAAAAATTAAACAAAAGTCAAACAAAGCAAATACTTTGATTAATTATACTATTGTGTACAATACCTAAATATATGAAAGTGATCTATTGATATCAGGTAATTAATTATCAAGTATTTGATAAAATAGAAACAGATCTCAATGTCATTGTAACACAGTGCTTAAAGCAGGACATTTTATGTAAGCATATTCATTAAAAGAAACCATATATCAGGGGACGATGAAACTGGAGCTCATTATGATAATAACAACGCCTGCATGTGTTAATTTTAGAAAATACTCATTAGATAACCCGGCGTCGCAGATCGGGTTACTAAAGATCGGTTTGTCTCGTGGTTAAATCTAAGAACGCGCCTTCCGTCTTCTGTTGCTTTATATAAATTTTCTGAGCGTAAGTTTTATGAAATTCATTAATTATAATTAATCTTATGCCGAGTCCGTTAATCAGTCGAGTCGACTTTAATTACGTTCATTCATAGCGAAACGAAAGAATTAGAAATTACAATAAAAATCAAGCCTTTTATAACAACTCTTCTACCTAAGAGGTCAAAGGTAAATGTGTCACTGTAGGTTTAAATCTATTTATAAAATGAAGTCTAGACAAAGGCAATACGAGTAAAGCCATTTTACCTGTATCATTAAACACGCTATATGAATCGCTTTGATTGTCACACGAGACAATCGGATTAACGGTATGATAACGTAAATACAACCTACACAGACCGCACAATAACGAGGCATTGAGAGTTGAGACTGAAGAACACCAAGTGTCTAATTACATGCGGTTGATTGGATCGCTCCGAGATACTTACCCATTGAAATGCTATCGTATAGTAACTAATTAGATGCGAGGGTTATATTAAATAATAGAAAACAAAAAGATAATTAATTACTACAGTATCTTATCGGGGGGTACAAAGGCTTATAACTAACTAAGAATAAATTACCGAACTCGATTATATTTAGGTTTTTGGGCTTCAAGCGTGGTTTAATATAATCGAGTTTCTTATTTTTTTCTAAGGCATTAGACCGAATTAGCGTTCACCGTATCTGTGAATAACTCACAGTAAACATAAATATATGTACTTTTAGAAATTTCCGAGAAGCCATTTCTATAACCAACAATATAGAAAAAATTAACCCTCTAAATACAGACAAAAGATAGTGTGCAGGGAAGTAAATTTAAAGACTATATTATGACAAAACACACAGACAATAATAATTCACAAAACAAATAACGGTAAAAGTTTGTCATCGTTATGACTATGGGAATTATAAGGCGAGGTTTTAATGGTCTGCGGATATTTACGTTGTACAAGGAGTGTGATTTATTTATGGTTTCTGCTGATTTAATAGATAGCTATAATTCACACTAGTTCCTTCGTATAATTACTCTCACTTGCGCCACAATGATGATCGTTAAGCCTACATCTCACTTTCAAATCTTAACGCAATGCACTCGTTGCGTATATTTTAACCCACGACTCGGATCTATTATGATATGTTTTAATAATGTTGATCGAAGCATTGATCGTGTTATAAATCAAACTTCAAAGTTTAAACGTAAATGTTTATTTGAGCAGAATGCGGATATTCATTTCTCGAAATAAAAGTTTAATATCAAAGTTCTGTGAAAAACTATTGAGGTAGTTTTAGATAGTAAACGACTAAAGAACTGTTTTTTTTAAAATAATATCTGTAAGGAATACTACGCGAATTAACTTTAGATATTTTCTGTTTTTAAGTTAAGACCGCTCTATAATAAAAAATAAATAATAATAATAATAGTTTTATCATTCGATTAAGAAGAAGTAAAAATTTTAAATTTACATCCTGCAAAGTAAACGCATTTTTAAAATCGTACAAAGTGTGCTCTCAACTAGAGTTAATCTTTTAGATCTTATGCCTAGTATTCCATGGAGGTGTTGCAATGTCTTTAATACATACAATTAATGGATACAGATAGATCGTTGTATTGATTCGGATTAATAAACAATTCTAAGATGCATTTAGATTAAGTTTAAACGTTTTTTTAGTACCACATTCTATTTAATAAGATCATAAATAATCTAACAGAATCGACCACCAGTATTTTAATACTTCAAAAAGGCTATAGTTAGTCACGCAAGCAGCCACGGACTCGTACAGGTACACATTATATTTCGCAAATCTTCTGGAACTATCAAGGAGTTGCGTGCGGTGTCAGAGCAATGCGAGACAGTTTATCATTGTGCATATTCCCGCTAGAGCATGACAGATCTTTAATTGTAATTAAATAGATCAAGTCTAACGATTTTTCTCCTAACGGTTTTCGAAACTTGTACATTTGAGATAATATATTTATCTGATCTACAATCGATGTACTCATATTATGATGTCTTACAACAGAGCAATTACGTGCAATTCACTGTCAATGTATTCCTGCTTAATTCATAAAATACTTCGTAAGTATGAAAGTATTTTAACATTGCTTTAGTGCATAATAAATTTGGTATAAAGTAAAGATTAAGATGATACACATCTTATTGTAATCTTAACAATTCAACATATTTCCCATAAATCGTAATAGCAGTTTTATAGGTTAAAAAATATTTAAAAAAATACAATACAGTAACTTGCATTCTTTTCCCACACGAACAATGTTGTATTACGGCCGGTTACAAGACCATACCGTGGATCCATAACCGGTAATTTTATTGAAATTTCCAAGTTTCACTCAAATCGTTAACAAAATAATGACTGAGCAGCGCTGCCCCCTAACACTTTACCGCGGTTTCTCCAACGCGATGCTTTATTAAATCAAGACTCATATAGCCATTGTACATAGCTCTCAGCGACATTGAATTATGTACAATCATGCGACGATAAGCAAATACGATATCTTTGATGAAACATGATGACGAACAGATTAGTTAACCGGACGTCATGTTTAGATCTATCATCATCATCATCATTACAGCCTATACAGTCCACTGCTGGACATAGGCCTCCACAAGTTCACGCCAAAAATGCGTGAACTCATGTGTTTTGCCCATAGTCACCACGCTGGGCAGGCGGGTTGGTGACCGCAGGGCTGGCTTTGTCGCACCGAAGACGCTGCTGCCCGTCTACGGCCTGTGTATTTCAAAGCCAGCAGTTGGATGGTTATCCCGCCACCGGTCGGCTTTTTAAGTTCCAAGGTGGGAGCGGAACTGTGTTATCCCTTAGTCGTCTCTTACGACACCCACGGGAAGAGAGGGGGTGGCCATATTCTTTAGTACCGTAGCCACACAGTACAGTTTAGATCTATATTAATATTATAAAGCTGAAGAGTTTGTTCGTTTGCTTGAAAGCTCTAATCTCAGGAATTATTGGTCCGATTTGAAAAATTCTTTCAGTGTTAGATAGCCCATTTATCGAGGAAGTCTATAGGCTATTTTTTTTCTCTCAAATTAACGCATGTGAAACCGCGGGACACTGCTAGTCAATTGATTAGATTTTTAATGTCATTAGTAATACAATAAACAATAATTTTTAAATATACAAAAACAATATTATTTTATTTTCGTTAAAATATCTATACTAATATACTATACTAATAGTGTAACTAAGTTTGTAGGTCTAATGTAAACGCGCTAACCTTAGAGACTACAGTCCAATAAAAAAATCTTTACTTTAAAAATTCTGTTTACTAATGAAGATTGTCCAAAACGTAGACATTGCCCATAGAAACAATGATCATAAGTCTACGTTAAATAACGCGGGTCATTTAGTTTAATAAATAAAAACGATAGTAATAAATAACAATACAAATATATATTGCAAAAAACATGACAAAGACTTAACAAACTAAATATTCAAAGAATAAACATCAATAAACTATAGATCTAATAACAAAAGTAGAAAATCAATTTGCTCCAGCAGGAAACATGGAGCGAGCGGTTCAGTAAAAAGAGGAAACTATTAAGTTGTCACTGGTCTCATATTAACCGTAGCATCGATAGGATTTATTTATGTAACAACTAGACAGGCGAGTTAAAAATAATCAAATAGACTAGTCTGATCGATGGACAGACTCGACAACTAAACTATGAAGTTTAAAAATGTTAACTAAACTCACTATACGATATGTATAACACATGTATAACAAGAATTTATTTAAATAAATTTAAAAACGTATAACATAGCGTAGATATTTGAGTTCTCAATATTTTGGGATAACTTTTTCCGTCGTGGTTTTATCATTTGATCTTAATACAATTTTTCCTCAAAATTTTGTAATTTATAAACAAATATTTACGTAATTAAATTATTAATTTCATTATTCATAAGATTAAATTTTTAAAGTATAAAAACATCTAGTCTTGCGTTATCATTTTTACACATTTTATATAAAACAAAAAAGTGAAGATTTTTTTGTCTTTTAATACCTTTTTGAAAATCTCTAAACTTTACTTCTGTTAGATATCCCTTTATGTACATTGGACCTTTTGCAAGTTTTATTAAATATACATCTTAGGAATATGATCTTGTAATCAACAATTTAACTTAAAAAAAAAAAAAACATTATAAATTTCCACACAACTTGTTAATTATTTAAATATTAAATAATTATAATACGATCAAAAGTAATGATCACGATTAATTCTTGGTACATTTACTTTTATTTTTTAATTAAAAATACTACGCGGTTATACTCGAGTTTAGTTTTATCCTTGACTAATCAGTTAGATTTAACTTTTATTGCTGCGCTCCCATTTGTGCAGGTGATGGAGTTTTATGCACTATAAATTGTTCAATAAACAGACTACCTAATGCTGGAACTTCAAATTACTTTAATCCCCAAGATTAGAACGTTAAAACATTTTATTTCAGTCACGATTTTTAGTTTAGACGATGCGTTGGCGCAGCGGTCACATCACTGGCTGTTGCGCTAACGATCGCGGGTTAGATCCTCGCAGATGACAAACATTTATACTGGCCATATAAATGTTTGTTATGGTCCGGGCGTATTTGCTTGTGTAGTGTGTGTTTTCGGACCCCCGTCACAGGAGATAATGCTACTAGGAGCCGTTGACTGTAAAGCGTTTTTTTTTCTTATTATTATAGTAATTTTGCTGTGTGGTTACGGCATTAAGAATATAGCCACTCCCTCTCTTCCTGTGGGTGTTGTTAGAGGCAACTAAGGGATAACACATTTCCACTACCACCCTGAAGCTTAAAAAGCCGACAGATGGCTGGATAACCATCTAATTTCAGGCTTTGAAATACACAGGCCGAAGACGTCTTCGGTGTGACAAAGCCAGCTCTGCGGTCACCAACCCGCCTGCCCAGCGTGGTGACTATGGGCAAAACACATGAGTTCACTCCATTTTTGGCGCGAACTTGTAGAGGCCTATGTCCAGCAGTGGACTGTATTAGCCTGAAATGAATATAGTAATTAACTTCGTATTAGTAGCCATACTATAAGTGCTTAAAAAACTGTATTTTTAAAACATTAATGGTCATATACGTTTTAAAAGCAACTTATGGACAAAATGTTACTCACGATCAATCCTTTTATGCACTGAATTTGTCTTTATATGTTAACTAACGATGACGCGGAGTTAACATTCAATTAAGCGAGTGATAAACAAAAGACATTGCAACATTACATATAACAGTTTTCACGATTATTGAAACATCTTCATTGTTTTCGGCAACTATGCCTCTTGTTTACCATTTACAATTACCACTATATCAGATGAGTAGTTCGCTGAAAGTATAACGAGATTCAAAATCATCCGAGTCGAATACGTTTACAACAAAAAATGACCTAGTCTGGATATCAAGTGACTGCAACGTTAACGGTAATCTTAGATTACATTTCGACCGATTCTACTTTCGGGGGCCATTGTTATACGCTTTTTAGTTCGCAAAGCGACAAATCGAATTTTATTGAAAATTTTGTTTATAAATAGAGAAAATACGAAACGACCTTTCGCATGGTTGACTTGTTACAACGTGACTGGCGAGTAAAGGGACGGACTAGCTACTTTCAGTTCGACAATAAACGGGTGAACAAGTAACATTTTTTTTTCAACATTTTTTTTTTAAATCGATAGACGATTAGTGGATAAAAACGTGCATCCCTACCGTTGAACGAGGTTATTAAGCTTGATAATGGAATTTTAAAGATAATTCATAAGAACGGCAGATTTTTTTTAAAAAGAAGTGCAAATACTGTGGAGTAAAGTGACGTGACGCAATTATTCACCTTATTAAACAGCTTTATTTACTGTCTTCCAGTTTGCACAAAACAAAAACTATACCAGTTGATCATTAAATATACCTATATTGTAGAATCAAATAGTCACCGCTTAATATTAATGAAAGAGTAAAGCTTAGTCATATATATGTACAAGGCACTACAAAATTCAATTAACAACATCATACTTAAACCTAATTATAATGACGTGAAAGCTCGAAGCCAGAACAAACAAAACTTTTATCAAATATAATATAACATAACAATACACAACAGACATAATACATATCAGATTGATCGTATCATAAGGTAAAAAGGGCGGCCTTATCGCTGAAAAGCGATCACTTCCAGGCCAACCTCAGAGCAGAGGAGAGAAATATCGATATAATGATTAGACAAAAAATAAAAACAGTCGTACAATGAATATAACCAGTTTTTTCAACTCTAAAAATATATCATAAAATTATTCAATTTAATAATTAAAAGATTATTACGGTGCAACTTATAACATTGCACACAAGTAATCTTCGTGAACGGCTCACATAAATGTTTAATTAAATAATGAAACGCTCGCAAACTGTAAAAGATAATAAAAATGTGAAAACATTTAAAAAGTTAGATTAGAATACAAATATTAAAGTAAAATTGAAGGAAAGGTATTTTCAGCAGTACAAAACGTGAAATGAGCGTCATAAGTAGAGCGCAAAGAGTTCGTAACTACTTCCGGACTGGCCGAAACCTGCGCATGCGCGTCTAAAATATGCGTCCGAGCATTATTTTACACTATTACTATCATGAAATATATCAACAAATGTGTACTCAGCTATTTAGATTTATATGAAATTAATAGAAATCTAAATTCTATTAAGAGATATTATATTATTTACTATTCGAAAGAAAAAAATAATACACTGCAGCTTTTAGAAATCTAGAATGGAATAATCTTTGACAGCAAAGTTTTGGTTATCACAATATTCAAATTGTGAAGCCTTAATAAAACATCTGGGTTTGATCGATGAAAAACTTTATAGACCCGAAAATTAAAATTTATCTATTGTATTAATTCACAAATCGAAACTTTTTTATGATTTATAAATTTAGTAAGGTAAAGTACCTATCGGTTGGTATAAAAGTTTATTATTTACGAAACAAAATTACGAATATGGAGTTTTATTTAAAACTAAGTTACACAACTTACATAGAGTGAATATTACCATGTTATTGACATTTCAAGTTACAACTGTACCGCTATTCCATCTTGTTAATTTGTAATGGTTAATTATCATCACTAGAGTAAGCGGCAGTCGGAGTAGAGTTTTGTTCACAGTTACGAATTACTAATCGTAAACACGCAAGGAAAATGTATTTTCATTAGAATTCATGTTTATTTATACACATTTAGATGCTTAAAACACGTTTTCATAAAGTTATAATTGCTTTTAATCAATTTACAATATGGGTAAATGTTTTTACATCTTACCATCGAATAATAATTATTTAAACTTTTTTACACAACTAAACATAATATCTCTCGTTTATTGCACAAATGGCGAAATATATAATATATATTATTATATTAAGAAATATATCTACTTTTTTTAACCGACATATATATTTATGTATTTTCGGGGATAACTTCGTCGGGATAACTTCTTAAAACGATTACAGTGTTTGACACACAAGTGTATGTTCCTTCGATAGTGAGTGGTTACCATAGTGTAGGTACCTAGACCGGAAAGAAATATTTGCACAAATACTAATATCCATTCCGAGCGGGAATCGAACCCGGAATCGCCGGTGTTGGAGCATATACACAGAACACGCACTGCTACACCAGAGCAATGTCAGAAGGAGAATCATAATAAATTTAAATTTCAACATAGGTAAAACGGCGAAGTGCGATTAGTATAAATAAATAATTCTTATAGAATAAGACTATGAATACGTTACATTTAAAACTTACCTGTTTATTTGTATCATCGTATATAACGTAGAAGAAGGTTGATAATCCCGTAATGTATGGTTAAATTGTGGCTTGTTTCGATTCCGAGTTTGATACACAAATAGAATTCATAAAATACCGTATCGTTGTTTATTTTGTACTTTTTGTTTTATAAGAGCACTTCAGTATCACTAAATTATCTTCAATCGTTGACCTTTGAATATTAATGTATTAAGATTAAATTGTGTCCTTTTGGTAGAACGGGTTAAAACTCAAACGTGCACAGAAATCCAAGAAAAAACTTGTTAGTATTCAATTTTATCGAGCTTCGAAGCAATAGAACATTCCCTTCTTATATTTTTATAGGTCCGGTTTTCAAAAGGAAGAGTTATTTTGGGCGATAATAATTTTAAACATTAAATAATACCACACTCATACTGTAAAAATATTAATAAATATAGGTAATTAATTACATAATAAATGAAGAATTAAAGGAAAAACAAAAAACCTATAAACATCAGTTTTTGTACTCGTTAAATTTTTATGCCATAATCACTAGTTATAATTATCCGGTACTTCAGTTGAATACTTATTAAAAAAGATATTTTTTTTTAATTTAAGTCAAGGTCAAGGGAAAGGATGTATGATCAAAAATTAATGTTAAAATTTATAATTAGTTCATTTATAGTTAATTTGCGCTTAAAACTTTTAAACTGAAATGTTATCTTAGTCTACGATTTAATTCTTAGAACCTGTTGTTGCCTTCCTTACTCATTCACAACTATTATTATTAGTAACAAGCTCGAACGATTTCGTACCAAATAAAAATAAATAAAAAAGCAACCCGATCGCCGAACTAAAATTGGGCATTTCAAAACACAATTGCAAGTTTGTGTTAGATAAGAGAATTCGTGCTAATATCGAGTATAAAAAGTCGGCAATGAAGTCACGTTTATGAAATGAAACCAAGCGTGCAACAAGTGGCGAGAAAACATGAGCAAATCTGAGCGATCGTCGAAGAGGAATAGTCGACTATCGCGATTTTTGTGACACTATGTATGGTGTTGAAGTACATATAAAAGGTTCTAAATGAATTATAGAAGTTGCATTGTAACTTAAGTTTCGCCAGCCTCAGCTCTTGACGCAGACGCGAGCGTAAAAAAGTCGTGGAAATAAGACTTGGGTCTAGTGGTCCAGATGAAAGATTACAATAAATAACTGGTTATTACTTCTTGAAATAACAAATATGACTAATTAAGCAGATTTAATGTTTCTTTAATTCAATAACAATTATGAGTAAAACTATACTCAAGGTGCTAGAAGGATTCGATTAACCTCGCAACTGAAAGTTGCTGACTGCATTAAACGCAGAAACGGTCAAGGTGAATCCGTCGAGCTGTAAGTGAGATTGACAGGTTTAGAAAAAAATATAAAAATTTACTAAATTAAATTATGACCTCATTCAAACACAGATAAACGAAGATTATCACAATATAATTTACGATAAATATTAAATCACAGTAAAAAATAAAATTTAACATATACCTAACAGGGAAAGTTTTATTTTAAATTAATAAAATACGTATTCTTATGATTAAATTTGTAAGAAGGCGCCCGCATATATTCTCAGGATAACCACAAACGAATGACCGCACTCGGAATCGGAAACAGGTTTTGTGCACTATTATTATTAAGGGCTCGTGCCAATATACGGTGCAAAGAGTACACCGGCATAATACACTCAACAAAGCATAAGAAAAAATAAGAAAAGACTGCAGTTAATTGCAACACTATATATACCAAAAGGACACAATGGAAGATGCTACAAAAACCACACACTTATTTCTTCATTAAAATTTAGTTCTAAATGTCAATTAATCCATGCACGTAAGACACATCCATTACTAAGGCACTGTTCGATTAGAACTGGGTGTTAAAATAGTTGTAAAAAGTTAAAACAGATTCAAAAATTGAGCGCAACAGACTGTCTGCTTCAGTCGGCCATGCGTGGAGCCGGCGACTTGCAAACTGTTCCGTTTCGTTTCAAACCGAACATCAACGACCACGCGGACGCCCTACCTCTCCATCTCCCTCACCAGTCGTAAATACACACCGTGTGAAAGAGACGACAGCTACTCACACATTGTGGTCGTATTATAGCAGGATAAAATTTACAGCGACGTGAATAGTTTCCGAGCATTAGTCAGAGTGAAACGGAACGTTAATATTTTTTTTTTGAGTATTTAGCACAACTTTTTCTGTTCATGTCGAATGTTTTAATCACTTTTGAGCTTCTAATCTTGATACTGTACATATTTTCAAGGACATACGAATACAAACGTATTTATTTTCAGGAGAACTTTTTGTAGGCATAACTACTTTACTTAAAATGCTTTGGCGTTTAAAAACCAATTCAAAGGAACTTGATGGCAGGGGTCACCTTTACCCTTAGGCATTTACGTTATAACAATTGTTGGAAATTCATATTTCTCACAACGCCAACGCACTATCAAGATTAGAATCTAAACATTTTGATTAGCAATTGTTCTAATTAGTAATAGTATATCAATTTTTATCAGAAAACTATACAACATCAAAAAAATCACATTTCTTTTGTTTCCGACATATTCAGGTGATTGGTTTACTAATAAATTTTTCAAAAAAATAATAATATTTTGTATAGGTATACTTTTTATTCAATAAGTTTTGAGCTATATATATAATTTATAATAAAAAAATTCTTCAATTTTTGTGTCTTGTAAAAAACGTTGAATTACTTAAACACTTTAGGAATTAACAATCAGTTCATCAGTTCAGCCTATTGCAGTCCACTGCTGGACATATACCTCCCCAATTTCGCGCCAGACATCCCGGTTTTCCGCAACCTCATCCAGCTCACATCGGCAATCTTACGTATATCGTCAGCCTAGCGGGCCGGAGAACGTCCCAATCTTGAGGATTGACAATGAGTTGTCCTAATTTTATTTAACCTTTTAACCTGAAATTTGACTCACTTAACTTGGCAACTCAAACTACACCTTACCATTACCCATTAACTAAAATAATTGACAAATCAACGTCAATTTATATTTACACGTAGTTATCTAAAAGTTGGACATGTTCTTACAAAACGCTTCACATTTCGAATATTGCCACACGTAACGTACAATGCTCAGAATAAAATTGAAAATCTACCACTTAATACTGAGTAGCATAAGGATTATAATCAAAGCGAACGCAGCGCGGCCCATCGTACATCAAAACTGACCTCATTTCAGGTGGTATCTTAAAAGATCTGAGATCGATCATATCGCGGATCAAATATGACGTACCGGAACCTACTTTTGGAGATTTGGACTTCATCATATTGTTTAAATTTTCTAATCAACTGGGTCAGTTTGCATAATAGCTACTTATGAAAATAATTAGTTTAATACTAACAAATAAAGAAAGGACTTAAACCTAAATATTCAAGTTATGATTTCATTTTAACGAATTCTAAATAATTTAAAGATAGTTAATTACATTAGTATGTTCTTATAAATTCTAAAAAAAACAAAGAAAAACCAGAAGTAAATTAAACGTGTACTGTGTGGTTACGGTACTAAAGAATATAGCCACCCCCTCTCTTCCCGTGGGTGTCGTAAGAGGTGACTTAGGGATAACACAGTTCCGCTACCACCTTGAAACTTAAAAAGCCGACCGGTGGCGGGATAACCATCCAACTGCTGGCTGGATACACAGACCGAAGACGGGCAGCAGCGTCTTCGGTGCGACAAAGCCAGTAAGTACTGCGGTCACCCCGCCTGCCCAGGCAGCGTGGTGACTATAGGCAAAACACATGAGTTCACGTTATTTTTGGCGTAAACTTGTGGAGGCCTATGTCCAGCAGTGGACTGTATAGGCTGTAATGATGATGATGAAATTAAACGCCGATTTGCAAGTTACAAAACAAAGTCATTTGGAAACACTTAAATCCGACTTCCTAAAACAATTTCAGCAAATGAAAATTATTTCTCTAAATTACAATAGATTTCACAATTTTTATAACTGTTTTGTAACAATTTTGAGGCTAGCACATTACGGTCAAGTCAAGTATAATACTTGAAAAGATTTACAAATATTTCAGTACCTCCCTTAGTTACCGATGTAATACTAACCCCGCATCTAAATAGTTCTGAATAAACCTGTCGACGTCTCCTCAATAGTCAAAGACCTCTTCATAAAGGTTATTGTCATAAAGCTTAATACACCAAAAAAGGGTTGTTGTCATAAAATATATTAACACCAGGCTGCTCTACTATGGATTAGCGAAAATTTTCCCTACCGTAATAGTAACGATTGTTATCAGGTGTCTATAATGACAACTAGGATCGGCGACTTTACGCACTGTCAGGGGCACGGTGAAGAAACCCACAGGAAGAACTATAATTCATAACATCTAAATATATTAAGCGTTATCATAGTATAAACATATACGTTTGTATTATGATTATGTTACAACACAAGACAAACAAGAAACTTACGCTTTAAAACTATTTAGGTAAATTTAGATTAACAAAAAATGGAATAGATGAAGTTAATTAAATTGTTCTGCTTTTAACAGACTCTCAAAAAATACGCATGTTTTTTTAATTAAACGTAACTTTAAAAAAAAGGGAAAAAGTATAATACTGTATGAGAGTAGAAACAAAATTTCAATAAAATTTAATCTATGTAAAAAAGTATCACATGAACTTGCAATATACGAGCATAATAGTTGAAACGGAGGAGAAAACAAAACATTGCGTAAGATTCATGTCGCTCGAGGAAATGACAAAGAAACAAAGAAAAACATACTCGTAATTGGTTCGTGGATGTCAGTCAACTTTCTCTATAACACGAATATAGGAAGTTACAAAATAATCGAAAAGATAATTTTGCATTTATACGTTATTTGAAGTAATGGACAATTGTCAGAATACCGGTTTAATGATACCTACTTTATTCAATGAAAACGAATATACTGAAAATGTATTAGTCGACTACAGTGAAAGCTAAAATGCGATCATTATAATAGTTAATTTAAATATATTGAGTAGTAACAATTTAAGCAACGAGCCAATAAACCTTCATTCTTTTATTCATATAATATGACAGAACTGTTAAGTACAACAATTGTCAGAAAACGACATCTAAATGACAACATGGATTGCCAACAATATAAATATTGTAGTCTAATTTAATACCTAAGAATTACCCTTCAAATAATAAATTAATTAAACTACCCGTATGCGTAAGAACATTTTTCTTTTTAAAACATCTTAAGTATCAATCCGTGCTGTTTGTTAACTTTATTACATTGTAAAATTGTAATGTTACCTTTGTATCATTTCAGGCTCATTTTCTATGTGTTACTCTTAAAATTAAATGTGCATTACAAAGCAACACGAAATTATATGCCTTCATTGAAACAAAGGTCAAATTTATCTCCCCGTAACATCTTCTTGAAACAATAGTCGTAAGAAACATACAAAGCATTGTCGGTTTGCGTTATTGTTAACAGCTCGCATAATAGCTGTACGACATTCGAACTTATGTACTTTCCAACAATGAGAGCAAAACGCTACGTTGAAAAGATTGATGCTTGAGACGAATCTGGATTGAGGTTTACAATACATTGAACTTATTTAGGAAAGACGTACGAACTTTCTCTTGGCCTCAGTTTAATTATCGTATTTGTCTATACACTATCAATTACAGATATTTCATACTTTTTGATTAAATAAATTATTTACGGCCATTAGTGCAAATGCATAAGTAAAAGTGAAGTCTAATTTGTAGTTTCAATAAAACAGATTTTACATCTACGTACGTAGACACTACGAAATAGTTTATCTAACTGGAGTACATGAATTTGCACTACTAACTGCAAATTAGATCAAATAGAATAATATACACTAAAGCCGTTAAGTGCAGCACAAAAAGGGTTATCTAATTTCGATATAATTAGACTCGCTTTTATAAAAGATATATCAAAAGCATAACAATATCAATATAAAATTACTAATAGTATATGTAAATGAATATAATTTTAAAAATTCATAAATGTATTTTATAGTAAAAATAAAAGAATCGTTCAAAGGCATTTATGATAAATTTTCAAAAGAATACCTAACATGAGATATAATTATAGGGTCTGTAGTAGGATTGTTTCCATTAGAACTTTATTGTCAGCTCCAGTGGGAACTACAACATATGAAGTGCTTTTTGTTTGTTCCCTGCGATTCATAAAACTTTAATTGCTCTTGAAAATATAAAAAAAGTCTTTTGAAGTTACTGTAGGAGAAAATAAATAGAAATAGCATTAGGTTAGTACTAGCTTTATTATATTTCGTAGACAACAAAGAATATAATACAGAGACTTCCGAGAGGCCAGTCGATCACTCTTCGATTATTTGTATCGAACTCATTATATGTAGTAACGCACAATAACTATCCTTCCTTAAACAGTGCAATCGGTTTTATCTCTTCATTTATATCGAGTTACAATTACTCTTCGCTTCCCGGTTTTCGCGTTGCGTAGACGCACTTCCGTCTTGCTCGACGGTTGATGTACAAACGGTATTTTAGATTGCCTTTACGGAATATCATCTATTGTTGACCGATATGTTAAATATGGCAAAAACTAAACGAAGTAACGGCAAAGGTATTGACAATCTACCCAATGCATTTGTTTAGTTCATTCATTGTGTATACTACGAATAAATTATACGTTAAAAAAAATAACAACGGAAGTTGTTGAAATGGCAAAGTACCGATTGTCTGGAAGCAACAGTCAATTTTTTCTCGTTGCACTTTTACTAAAATTCACTAATCTAGAACTATGACCTGGATAATTGCCGACGTAAATAATAATTTAACCAACGTAGTCGCTGACGATGGCACTGACTAAACAAGAACTAACTTTTAGTGCCAATTATCAAAATAATCGTATTTTATATAACATGCAATAAGAGAAATGTTGAACCATCGAATATATTAACGCACAAATAATAGTCATGGTGGAACTAATTTCATCACAGATAAAGGCATAGAGCGAAACAATCGAGGTTTATTTACTCGAGACGCATCATGCAACGTGGCGCCGCCTTCGTGTTCACCCACGTGCTATAATGACGGTGCACTATTACTTAAGTTAGAAGAATATTAATCACTAAAAATATTTTCGTGTTCGGCAACTCATTACATGAGAAGCAACATCCCGTCGACGATTTTGGAAGGGGCCACGAACAAAAATTAAATATATTTGAAATGTTCCTTTGGCATGATAAAATAAAAAGTGTTTGTATAAATTATTAACATATAAAACAATTAGTAACAGGTAAAGGTAGTATAGGAGTTTTAAATTTTAATCTGTAGAGGTGTATAAATAGCTTCCTGTTTTAACAATAACGTGAGGTCGGTTTGGGAAGTCTCGAAATTTCTCTTACTACAATTTCCGTTTTAAGCTTCAATAGATTTACTTAAGGTCGGTCACAATACAAGACACCATAGGAAATCCATTCTCCTCGAGGCGGTGTCGCGTAATTCCTCGTGGATTCAACGAACCGTGCATAACGTGGGTGTTCTGATGCAAGACTACAGTATAGAAAATCTTATCTCACCATATTGCGAGATAACTTAATTAAAGTTGCATTTTGTACGCAAAGTTCATTATTATTTGCAATAACCGTTTCGAAATTATTATTCTAATTATTCCACTACAACTATAAGAAATTTATTTGCTGACATATTAGAAATTAGAAAATTTGCACCTTCGAAGACAGATCAGATTGTGTTATGTTATATATTATATTTGAAATTACAATTCGTAGCTATCCGATACAACACTTGTAACTGTTCCTGGATGGTTATTGTCGGAAGACCAAACTTATGTATTTGGACGCATCAGATCAATGCGGTGTCACGGGGCGTCACGGTACGACGCGTCGTCGATCACTCGTGACGTAAGGACGATGGTGCAGGTGATAGGGCTTGAGCGATTACATACACATTAACCCTTAATGGAATAACGCTGTCTTATTTTTCTACCCATTTATGTTTCTGTTTTTTTAATTACTTTCTATAATTATCACCATCGTGGACAAAATCAATATATTTAAATTTCGGTTCACAGATACTTCCTATCAGTTTTAGAAAGACCAACATTAATTATTTTTATTAATAAATGCAATTAATATGTAATCTAACATCTAAACATCCGTTTATGCAGATAAACGCAAAGAGTTCGTGTATTGGAGTCCTAATTACGTTATGTGTCCGGCGATAAACCTAGCGGATAAACACAGGTGCAACCGTAAATGCAGGATTTGTGACTTTCTGCGTGGATCGTTCGAGTTTCCGTTTACACGGAGCTTGGTTACCCCGCTGGCTTCTGTTTTAACATCGTTATCGACCAACTTTCAGATCAATAACAGGACACAACGTTGTTAAGTAATTGTGCATGCGTTAAATTTATCACAATACAACTTTCACCCTTAAAAGCAATTTCATTGGCAAATTAAAATATATTATGCTGCTACAAAGTTTTTAATGTTGATTCTTGATATTTTCAACGTTTACAAAATGTCATGTCGTTGCAATATCTAATGTTGTACTGCGTTTGGATAATACCTGTTATGAATTGATGTCATAACTACAATATTTTAAAATATCAATGCTCCTTCTACAAACATACAGGACGTAATCATGCACGTAATCACCTGCGTATGTTAACCTTTCTGACACGTGTGTATTTGCTAACCATTCTATAATAATTTGATTTAAGTTATACACTAATGTACTACTATAAAAAACAGTATTTAATTTTTTAATTAAAGTGTGATATAAATATTTATTTTTTATATAATATTTATTACGATAGGAAAGTGATTTTTTAGTTTAGTAATAAGACAGCGAAAAGAGTTTATCTTTATAATTAAAAGTCACATTAAAAACTTGTAAAACATATTGTACTTCTAACAAGCCATTGTGCATTATTGTTTTATGAATCCGATCTGTGTAAAATATCCAATCGTTCTTAGAACAAATAAAAAAATAACAAAAACCAGTTGAAATAGAAAGTGATAAGGCTCTAAATCTAAAATTACGAAACAAAACATATTATTTGGCAACAATGTCGTTTCTAACCGGCGAAATGGTTGCTATCTTATCTCAATATCGATAAAATAAAGACCACACAACAATAACGACCACTCACAATGTGATCATTGTTCTATAATTGTACCAACCAATAACAACTAAAACTATAGCCAATTTACCGCACGGATAAAGATTACATGACTTAATCGGGTCAAAGATTAAAAAATTTAGAATTACGAGAATTAAAGTTAGTATACCTAAACGAAATACTTTCACTAGCGTTTATAAAAATAAAACGTGAAAAACTACATTATTATAAAAAGTAATGCTAATTATTACGCATCCTATAATAGCAAATATATAAAATAACTTAGTTATAAACAATTCATAATTGAACCTTAAATTTGACGATAGCATTGTTCCTGGATCGTTATTAAATGGGATATTTCCATTTAATGATCGTCACAAGTGCATGGAAAATTAGTCTTGAGGTACGATTAAATTGTTATCAAAACTATGTTTTCATAAAATCTTACCCGATTTTCGTAATATCAGTGTATAATCGTAGCTCATGTTACGTAACGTACCTGTAACAAAGATGAAAGTCATTATTTTCCAATTTACAAGATAATATCATAATATTTACAGATATAAATATAGCGCTCTTAAGCAGAGATTACTCAATTTATAGATTAAATAAATCTTATAGAAAACTGTGCATTCAAATCCGAATTAGTTCCACTAACTTTTCAAATGCTGATACTATACTAATGTATGCGCGCAAATGAAAGAACAACGCTTATTATGCACATAAATAAAGGAATAAAATGTTTATTAATAAATAACACTGCCCGCCAGTGGCCCGCCCGCAGTTTGGCGTAGAAATTGATAATATTTACAAAGAGTGTCAGAAGAAGAGAGTCAGTGTAATCATTACCTATTATACAACAGTTTACGACCTCTTTGTACACGACATTTATGGTTCATATTTTGTGCGCTAGACCTACCAAACTGCTCGCAGAGCTCCTTGTCGATCACGCTTCATATTACAAACGTGCGAAACAGTCTTTCATTGAGACATTTTTAGGTAAATTTCAGTATAACTAATCTATTATTTTGAAGTTAAACTTCTTTATGCACAACTGACTGAGAGTCAGCTGGTGAAAGCGTGACGAAAGCGTTACGAAAAGTGTGATCGGGAGAGGGAGATATAAGTTAGTGAAGATAGAAAGTTTTATTTCAGTTGTGTGGTCTAAAGCACATCCGTTTTTAAACATAAAATTTCATGCTTCTAAAATTAATAAACAACTCGTACCCTGCGTGCGTTGCTACGCTTTCTTTTTGTCCTACCAACTCAGAACCTTTTGTAAGCTCATGCACAACACTTTGCTGAAGATCATGACAAAAATTCATTTATATACATAGATAGATAAACGTATACATACGAATTATGTAGGAGTTTATAGTCTGCGTATACTGGATATGTGTATATAATTTTGTTTACATATAATTTTTTGAAAGTTGCACAACAATAATGTAGTCTACATCTGAAGCAGTGACGAACTACACTTAAATTGTTTTCCTAAATTGAAAACGGCTTTGGTACAACAGTGACAGTCACAATCGAATTACAACACAGGCTATTGACTAAATTTTGTACTTGTACTATATCGAGGACATACATAATGTTCATGTAAAATTTGTTTTAGGTAATTCTTTCACAAAGGATTTTTATGAAACAATTAAGATGATTTTCATATCACGTCAAATCCTGAGTGGGATGTTATGAATATTTTTCATGGAAATATTACTGTAGCCTTGATTTATTTTCAGATATGAAAACATGATATATGTATAGTATAAAGTATACTTGTAGATTAAATTTATTAGCAAAATAAATATAGGTATTTACCAAGATTATTAAATAGAACATCAAGGGTATTCCTGGCGTCGAGTTCAAAAGCAAGGCGTGGTACATTCATCCATCACGGAACATCTCGATCGATATGAATTATTATCTTATATGTTATTTATTGAACCCCAAGACGAGTTCAATTCCGTGTTCAGTTGGTTTATCTTGTCGAAAACTCTAATGTAAATGTAAATCAAACTATTACATTACGTGAGGTAACGACATTATTACAAAGCTTACAAATAAAATTATTCTCAGTTAAAATTATTTTTTGTTTGATAATAATTGTGTTTGCTCGCAAACGAAAAAAAATCGACTTCACTTAAATCTTAGGTAGACGAAAAGATTGTCGAATAAATACGCGTTCTCAAAGATTATTCAAAAAGTTGTAATCAGATCCCGATGAAATTTACATGTAACCACATAATAAACATTAGCTTTCGATTAAATTAAAAACAATCAAAATCGGTACACCCAGTAAAAAGTTATGCGATATAATAGGTACAACGTAAGTCGACGAAAAAATAATCAAGTAAAAACGCATTATTAGATATACGTCGAAAAGTAGTTATTACATCTCAAATATATTTAAATGGGACCGAATGACACGCACCACCTATCGATTACAATTTTTTAAATCGAAATCGGTCGACCCAGTCAAGTTCTGAAGAAATTTTTGAATACTTAAAAAAAAATACAATCGAATTGAGAACCTCCTCCTTTTTTGGAAGTCGGTTAAAAATAACTATTAAAACTATTTCATTTTATTTTAATCTCAAACCACGTTACGTTTGGATTCAATTGATTGGTTAATTACAGTTGCGTCTGAAGCTTCTTTTGAATAATTCCGAGTTCGAAAGTAATTTATGTAATTTTTTTAAAAGTCAATATAGTAGTAAAGAAAACTATTGAATAGAGTTAACAAGTCGAAGCGATCGTCACGTATCCGGTTGGCAAACGCGGCGGTTGGCAGTTCCACGGTCGTGAGGTTCATCGGGGTCACATACGAAGCTTTGTGTACTAGACTAGCAAATTGCGTATCTATTTTCATGTGTAAATTGCTTCTTAGTTTTTAACCGACTTTCAAAAAAGGAGGAGGTTCTCAATTCGACTGTATTTTGTATAGATATGTACAAATATACTACGAGGATATCGGTAATCATCGTTAGTAGCTTCTCGTGTCATCTCTCGTCGTTTGTACTGCACATTGGACGTTTGTCTCAAAAATCTGTTATTGAGTCATTTTTAGTACATTGATGGAAAACAATGACACGTATTTCTTGTCTTTGTTTAAATTAATGCAAAATTAAAAGCCGTAATAAAAAAAAAAAAAAAAAACGTAAAAATAATAAAAACAAAATAGCGTAGTAACGTTTTTGTTTTATATATTTACACGATAGTAATGTTTTACACAATAAACAAAAGATGTCTCTGACACTCTGATATAAGAAACATTATAACTAATTTATTTAATTACTCAATAACTTGTCATATTTTTTTTTTTTTGCTACAGCTTTCTTAAATATTTGGCATCGAGGCATCGAATATCAAATATATCAAATATAATTAGCGTGAGTAATTATTAATTGTGTTGGTACAATGTGTATCTTATTTCACTTAAGAAATTTTATAATCGGTTAAAGCACGCACATCCGTAAACGAATAACAAAAATAAAAATGTGTTTTGAAGTAAATAACTTATTTCAGAAGCGAAAATTTAAATTCAATCAATTTATTACAAACTCAGTAACAATTCTATAAATAATTAAATTAGTACCAAATTAATTTATTACGGTGCCGTTTTATAAACGCAATAAGACAACTTTATGCCTTCTATTCGTCACGATTTGTTTCTTAACGTAGTGATTTGTTACTGTTAATAGAATTCTTATACCCTTATGTATAAATTTTAACTAAAATTGCTTTAAGTTAAATAATTCTCTTTAAAATTTCTGTTAGTTACTTTTAAAATAAATACTTTCTATATTTTCTCGTTGTAATAAATATAAACATTTTATTAAAATTAGAATATTTATAAGTCAGAAAAGCCAGTAAGTTTTAATAACAATTTACCCGATGTTCTATTTGATTATCCTTCTGAATAATAATTACAATCAAAGTTGCAGAACAGAATCCAATTTCCTTGCGTTCCAATTAAAATATGTATTAAAACGTAAGGTATGATTAATAATAGAGACACGCGCAAGAGTTAGGGCGAACACCACATCAGGAACTCAACTCCAGCAGGTGGAAAGCAAAGGCGTGGCAAATCATTAAACTATCACTAGACGCGGAATACTTGCATAAAGCATTACCCATGCGTTTATAACAACCGTGCCGAATTAAGGTATCATTAATAACGAGGAAACAACAATATTGTGTAAGAGAGCCCTACATTTTCAACGCTATCTCATTTTACTAATAATATAATACAGTTAGTGTGCTGTTAAACTAATTGAGTTTTAATGGTGGAATTAAAACTGTCTTTCTTTATTTTAAACTCATGAATTTGTACTTTATTTAGGTCTAATATTGCTTCGATGTTTTTATAAAAGGACCCGTTAATCAAAAGACGTATAATATGATGTGTGGCGAAGTCAATATTGAATGTACAGGTATTAAACCTATGTATTTTTTTAATATTATAATTAAAACTATAATAATAGTCTGGAAAACTTTTTAAACAAATCTATTTTCCTCTGGATAAATATATTATTAGCAAATATTCTAAAAGTAGCGCAGGTGTAATGTTGAACGTAATCTCTTAACGTTCTGCAACTACAATCTCTTGTACTCGTATTATCTTATCTTTCAAGTATCAATCTCGCAATCTTAATATAAGTATATTTTTTCTCGTACTTTCTTTTTGAGTACATTTATCAATACACCATTTGGAACACTTATACACATAAAAATATCATATCTAAGTTTAAAATCAAACAATAATATCATTCACTAGACTATTGTAATATTGTCACCACGCCGTTAGTGAGATCTTGATAGTAAACAAAATCATTTATACTGAGAAATCGTAAGTAAATTAAGATCAACGTAGCCACTATCTGATGATAAGTGGACATGATGACGATAAGAGCAGTAAAGATCAGTCGAGCGGACATTGTGAAGTAAGCTAATAGCCGTTCAAACAGACCCGGTCTATACCACAAATTGTCCACATGATCGCTAGGATCTATGCTAAATTCTCTATAAGCACCATTTTGCCGAGATCCCATATTGACAAATATGGTATTGAATGGCTTTCCTGAGTAAATAGTACCATAAAGGATGTAAAACAATACTCTGATATCTGATCGTTCTCACTTATACTGGAGTTACAAACATTTCAGTGCTATATATTTTTTGAAAATCTGTTTGTTATTTAAAGGATTTTATTGAAAGAAATTTATTGAGTGCTCTGACTTTTACTATTTATTAATAACTCATAACATGCATTTACTATTAATTAATTAAGGCTACATTTATTACTCTAATACATTTTGGCAGATTACAGTTACATCGCCCTGTCAACAAACGTTAAGTGCCTAACAAATTACATAAGAATAAATTTTCCGCCGTATTCGTTTACTATTATTTGATTTTATAACGACAGGGTTTGATGGATAGACGATTTTTTACGCGTTAATCGTAAACGTGCAACCAGCAAAGACAATGTACAAAAGTTATTAAAATTCTGTACAATCTAGTTGTAATACGAGTACATATTAAATCAAAAGAAATCAAACCTGTTTATGAAAGAAAGAGTGACGTTATCAATGTTGCTCCGTTTTTCTATAATCCATAATTGTGATGTTTTGACACACCTTGTCTTTTGTTTTACAGTTTTTTTTTTTACATCTTTTTATATTTTTAAGGTGGCAAACAAGCGTAAGGCCCACCTGATGGTTAGCAGTTACCGCAGCCTAAAAATACCAGAAACACCAGAAGAACCGCAAGGGCGTTGACGACCCTACCACAGACCCTCCCCAAATCTCAGTCTTCCTCACTAACCACAGGAATAAAACACTACTTGCGAACGATGCCGTGATCTTTAATATATACCTACACAATTTTCAATTTTTGTTTAGAAGTATCATAAAAAACCCACAATAATCCCTACCAACGATTTAAAGCAATTAAAAGACGCAATAAGCAATATGACACGGCATTATTACTTTCAACGCATTAATAATAACGGTGCAGCTTGGAAGCAACGATGTAGAACCGGGTGACATATGCGTGATTCCATCACGCTGTAATGGTCGTAACGGAAAATTGCCCACAGAATAACAGTCGGTCAATCGCATTCAGGTCAAAACAATGACAGCCTGACATTAATTTCGTTTTAGAAACTTTTACAATAATACTACGTACTGTAAAGTTAATGAGGTTGTTTGGTTATACTCGCTTGGCACATAATTTACGATAGGTCTGATTTTGAACTTATTTTATTGTTAGTAAGCCTGTTTAATGTAGATGGTTATTTGTTACAAGGCATCAATGCTGTTTTATGTACGTTTTGGCTTTAATACATCATGCTAGGATATTAGGAAGAGCAGTGAACGCAATTGTTAATGCGAACTTCGTGAGCCGCAAAAGTATAAATAAATTTGAAAAGGATTGTATATATTTCTATTCAAAACTCCAATATTGGTGATAATACAAAGTTATGCGTGTAATGCTAAAGGTCCTAAGGGACGACAAAATTAATACCGGAACTAATTGTCGTCGATCGACAAGTAATAAGTCGTAAATGTAAATTAATGAAGGAGAGACCGGATGTTCGTATAATGACTTACGAACCGGATGCTTAGATTATAAAGGGTTTAACCTTGTCAATAGTTTTAAAGGGATATTGTTATTGGTTCTTTAAAAATACGCAATTTAAATTTGTTGAAACTATTGGAACGCCCTCGTCATCGATGATATTATATCTTTATTTGGTTTGAGCTAGGCTCAAACTTTGGCTTTTACATAATATAGACTTTTAATTTTTCATGGCAAACATTTGCATAGGCCATACAAATTTGCCGCGATCTGGGCGTTTGTGCTTAAGCATTGTGTATCTGTCCTGACACAACTGTAAGAGTTGTAATTCGTAGTTGGCACCGATAAGTGTGAAGCATGTATTATATTATTATTTACAAATATCTAATAAATAATCTCATCTCGTATAAGATATTTTCTTCAATTCATTTGATTTTTAGAATAAACATTTATTTAAATTAATCGAATTGACTTTTTCCAATCAAATCATAATTCTCAAAATTCAAATAAAATTTATGGCAAATATAAAATAAAACAAATTCTATCACTATTCTAGAGCAAAACAATTCCTCATTCGTCCAAAACAAAACTAAATCCTCTCGGTTCAAGAGCAGTACATGCAAATTATAGCAATTTACAAGGAGCTGTAATTCTCTCGAGGAAAATGAAAACAACACTCGGTAGCAAAACAAGAAACTAAGAGAAATAATCGTTTGATTGTAATGGTCGACTGCGATACGAGATTGTAAAGAGGCAGTCAAAACAATTTAGGGCGCTGCTGGAATCTAGATTATATTAAATCAAATGTCCGGCACGATAAAATCGAGAGAAAATTAAATTAATGGGTTCACTGTTTGTAACTAGTTACAAATAAATTTTTAAGAAATTATAGAAAAGTTAGTTTTAAGTTAAAGTTTGTTGGTTACCTACAGTTGTTTTTGTTGCAAACTGTTATAAAGATTTATGTACACATTAGTTTTCTCATGAAATAAAAGCTCGAATATACTAATTGTAAACAAAAAGGAAACAGATATGATAATAGGTAAAAAAATATAGTAAACTCGTTTATACTACACAAAATAAATAATAAATCATAGCTATAAAATTACAGCGACAAGATTGAAAATACATAACACAACGTTTGGAAGATCTATAGACAATATATGAAGCCTAAGCTGTCGTTTATAAATTTTACGTATTGCCTTCAATAATAATTCTTCAGAGAGACAGTCAAAATGGCAATATACCTCCTTAAAGTAATACTCTTATTACGTTTATGATTTCTAAAAAGAGATGACAAAAAATAAGCTTAAGCCAAAGGGGCTAAAAACACTTTAAAAAAATAGCAAAGTCTGTGTAACAATACAGTTATTATAGTTATATCAAGCAGATCATTAATAACTATTATTCGTATTATAATTTTCGACGTCTGGCAGCCGTGAAGACCGGTCAACGTCCACACTTGCAATTATACGTCAATTAAACTGTAGCCTGTTATTACGCGAACTTTCCGGGAGCGCGTGCGGCTGTTACGTAAGCGAGACCGCTGCTTTGAATTATCCCCCCACTAATACCGATCACGATAACACGAAAGCCACGTTCGATTTATGACCAATGGTGATAATGCGAGCACTAGATAACTAAATACGTGTTTGATGTATTAAAACTGATATCGTACATTATTTACTAACAAATCGATTACAGGTATGTTTGATAATCAATAATAATAATTGAAGAAAGTGACTCTAATATAATTTTAAAACAACACCATATAACATCAGAAATAAATAATAAAAATATATTCATAAACTAAATATCACGCTAGTCGCACAACCATAAATCAGAAAAGTTCATTTTCCGTCTTTTGAATTTCATTTAAACTGTTATCACAAATAGGTACTACACTGAAACTGTTTGTAAAAGACCTTTTTTGAACAAAAATTCATATTCTATATAGTTTAATGTCTAAGCATCTTCTCTCACATATGGGAAGAGTTGATACTTTATGTGCCACTGTTCTACTACGATTTGGAGAAAAAAAACTTTTATCAAGAGTAGCAATTATTATCATGTATTAATAAAATTTCGTTAAAAACAGCTTAGCATGAACTCCGAGACACAATGCATCGGTGAATCCACTCTGAGAGGAAACAGAACCCGCGACCACCATTGTTAATGGACCTTTCATCTATACTACACTAGAAATTTTATGACAAATATGTGACGTTTAATTTAATTGTGATGATAAAAAAATCAGAACGTGAAACATGATACAAAGCAATCATTTTTGCATCTCCAACTATTAACCAGTGCCACATTACGCTCTACTAAACTTGTATAGCGATGTTTATCACGTGACCTGTATTAACCGTGTCGAATCACACACATAATGGTTAAATCGATATTTTTTTATCGATAACATTATCGTTGTCATGGAAATATATAATCGTGGCTATTTTATTAGATTAGGAAGGGGCCCCTGAATAAACAATTCGTTGGAGAAATCGATACTCGATACGATAAGGCTCGCATCGAACACCCTTTAGCAACATATGCACGATAGAGCGTTTACATTCTTATCGGATTATTACAATACGTTAACATTTTCCTTCGATTATATAAGTTCCTGTTGAGTTTAATAATAATACGAACAAGCGAACACAGTGTTTCTGAACTGAAAATGAAAATTAAAACGATAGTATCAAATATGCTTAAGTCCTGTTTTACTTGTCGCTTTATGCGTTATAGTTTAACAGCCACATAAGGTACCGATAGGTCTATCAGTATTTATATCAAGGAGTAAATTTTGAATTCACAGGTTGCTAATAGAAATATTTTACATAAAAAATAGGAATTTATGGAAAAAAAAACATATGGACTTTTTTCTCTTGGATACCATTATATATAATTTGATAAACAGTTCTTTTATATTATTCATGTCAATGGAATTTATTGCTTTTCATAAAACGGAAATAAAACCATCGATAGAATTTAAAAGTAAAGAAAATTATAAGACCTTTATCCAAATAGTTACTTAAATAGAAAGGCGTAAAGAAAGTTTAGTTCAAACGATAAGCTGAATAAACTTCAATAAACGACATCTTTTTCAACGGTCTCAATAAATTTACTGCAGTCGGAACTACAAGAGGTGAATACTTAATTAGAGGTAAGATCGTTGAGATAAATTGCTACTGGGTTTAACTTAACTAAATGTTCTGTTTCGCTTCCACTCATTTATGTTCTCGCATACGGTGCAAACTATTTAAAACCTTTGAAAGATTTATGTTAATGTTTAACATTCTATTTTGAGTTTTTACATTTTATTGAGTTTTTTTTTTCGTTAATGTAATGAATATATATATATATATACATTACATTAACGAATATTTATATGTATGTTCGGGGATAACTCCGTCGTTTATGAACCGATTTTGATAATTCTTTTTTTGTTGGATGATGAGATATCCCTAGTTTGGTACCATGATAAGGAAACCAGTATCTGATGATGGGATCCCAGAGAAATCGAGGAAACTTTTTACTGGGTGTACCGATTTTGATGATTTTTAATTTAATCGAAAGCCGATGTTTATCATGTGGTCACATTTAAATTTCATCGAGATTTGAATACAACTTTTGGAGTAATCTTTGATAATGCGTATTTACTTGACTATTTTTTTTCGTCTACCTACGTTGTATTACTTGTCGATATAATTGAAGTCGGTTTTTCTTCGTTTGCCTGCAAACACAATTATTGGATTAGATTTCATTTAAAATAGAATACATTTGTTAAATTAGACGTGAAGATGTTACGACTATATGTATATAATATAGTAATTTGGTATTTTTTGTACTCAATTTATGCATACTGAATTCTACACAAGCAGTAGAATCTGCCGTTAAATATTCTGTACAAATATACATAATTATGATATTTTTGAATGTTAAAGATAAACAAATAAATCTTCATCATATAAAATACGTACGTATATACTGAAAAAAAAAATCGTGCACAATCTCCATACTCTATGTGACCAACAAAATAAAGAAATTGTAATGACGCAGTCACAGTTTAAGTGGACCAATTTCTTCGAACTAATTTTCTAAACAAGATCATAATTAACACATCGCTCTAAATCGACACATAATTGGCGTATGATTTAAACACCGAATAATTTTTATGCGTAACGCGAAATTTGATCGATTCTAAATCAACAGCGAGAAGTAATTATCAGATTGTAAAGCAGGCGAAGAGAAATTAGTTTTGAATGAAGTATTGCTCCTAGGCAAATATTGTTATTAAGTGAAAGTTTAAATTGTAAGCGAAAAGCGAGTGTTTCCGAGTAAACTGCAAAGGGCAACGTGTGACGGGTAGCGTGTAGGCAAAGTGACCCTTCACCCGCTGCCGAGATGGGATGAAGATACGACCGCTGCGGCGATAATTGAAGCTCAGAACCGAGCTCGAGTAAGGTACGTTTCTAACAGACATGTATTCGGATATAATACTTCGATAAGTAGAAATCGAATACATTAACTGGAGGAAATTGTAGTATAAATATCGACTACTAGACGAGCGTTTACTCGCAATTTAACTGTGACTGATGTTAATTCTACGGTAATATGGAGATGCAAACGCAGGAATGAAATCCGCCGGTATATTATAGTAAATCACTTATTCCTTCCCACAAATACGACGAAGAGAGTAATTCGATTAGAAGAATCTCGTGCAATGAACCCACGTTCGTATCAATTTCATCACATGTAACTTGAACAACTGAAACGTTGGCGGTGGTCCGCACATTTGCCACAATAAATTCCATCGCCAGTTCTACGTCCGACTTTACAGCATCGCCCTCGGCTACGTTAGCGAGTATTGTTGGCAAATTTTGCCATATTACGTTATCGAATACTGCATACCAGAACCAGGACTGCTTTCACGGTGCTTTCTAAATTTGCGAAAAGATAATTTTTGTAGCTCGCGGCAAATAAAAAAAAGTAATTATCTGTCAAATACTGCTACAACCTTCAGTACGATATTTTAGATGAAATAATAGTTATCACGACAGTTTATTTCCTTATACAGAATGCAATATTACCGACTTAAGTCTGAATGATTTCATTTTAGCCAAATATTAAAATCGTGTATGACGGATATCTAATATCTTTAAACTATTATGTAAAAATAACGATTTAATAATAAAATTAAAATTTATGACTAGAACCATAATAAAATATCAATTTTCAAAAGATGTGGAACAATTCACCGTGTATAATTCTACGAGGGGGCGTTAAGCATAACGCGTTTACTTGATTTACTTGATCATTGATAAATGTGAAATAATTCAAATAACTTCGATTTGTAATTAAAACGTGTTCCGAGATTAAAACTCGCAGTCTACCTAATCAACTCGAACCGACGACACAAGATGTCAGCTTAAGACGTCATTAGCAGCACGCCGCATGCTGGGTTTAATTTCGGGACACACCCCTGTAATACATCTCAACACCGTCCACGATTAGGTTCGTGTCGATCGTAATCGCGCAATAATTTCCGACGACAAAAGACTAATACGTTCGAGCATTCTAATTGTAACAAACGCGAGCGTGCAGCTGCACTTCATATCGTGGCTACCAGAGGGCTAGATAGTATCGCACGTCGACAACGCGAGAGAATTATTGACTGCCACTCACCTACATCTGACTGAACGGTGCCTTGCGGAACTCGGCGGCACCGATGCGAGGATCGTTACAGTCAATTTACTTTTAAAATTATTTTTCATATCATGTGCAGTAATTGATAAACGAGTTTTATAACACTTCCATTGGTACATTAAATTAGATTCTGCAATAACTTCGATGAACACTTCGTGGTTATTTCTTTTTAAAACTATAACTTTTTTACATAAATGCTTCCTCATTTTTATTAAACCGTGTGATAGGTATTTCGAAAGAAAAAACGACATCTTAAAATACTTAGATTCTAAGATAAATAATAAGCGTTTAGCGATCGATCAACAAACGAGTTTGTTTTACGACTTATAATATAATCAGTTGTTTGTAAGCAAATTGCAATTACTACAAACAATAATTACATGCGTGCGCGCATGTTAATCATTATTGTATAAATCTTCGATCGCCCGCGGGAGCGAAAGCTGGCTACTACAGACAGATCATACACATCGATAAAATCATTAATCACTCGCCTTCCAACTAGGTTGTTTGTTTTCTTAAGGCTAACCGCGCCTAATATTAATGCTTTAATTACAGGAAAGCGTTGATTCGAAATCGATATAAAGATTCGGTTTGACATAATCGATCTATTTTACATCTTGATTTATTACCGCCGAAACTACTTCATAAGACTAGATGCGGATAAGATTGCAATTGACACGAGACCACCAAATGTGCTCGTGCCTGCTAAGTGTTTAAATTTGATATAAATCGCCTTTAATTAACTGTTAACCAATATTAGTTACAAGCGAGCACAAATTCTGAAACTTTTATCGCTTTGAGGCATAATATCTCTAACGGCTAATCTTGTCAAAATAAAACGATACTCTACTGTAAAAGTTTACAGATACGATAAATATATTTTAATATTCAATGCCAGCAATTTTGAGATTCAAAACTTTCTTTTTAAGCAGTTTTAATTTTTTTACACCGATGGTCATGAAAGCCGCGGTCGCTTACGATATTTGTTTAGAAGATTGTGGTACCTTACCTTCTCATAAGATAATTCATAAAAATATATAGTTTTGACGTCTAGTTAACAAAGGTTCATTCCAGTATTTCACAGTGCACAATCTCCGTAACGCGCATACGTCAGTATGATTTACCGGTCGTTTGTAAGCCTCACGTCAGTAGAGTTACCATTCGTTTTCATACGGAATGTTCGAACATTCGAAAAACATAATTTAGATAATTTTGTATTAAAATCTCGTACAATATTTACTGCAATATTCAATATGTACTTTAATGAATATATGATCAGTTTAGGGACGCATAATTAAACGTACTCATTCATTCATTCATTACAGCCTATACAGTCCACTGCTGGACATAGGCCTCCACAAGTTTACGCCAAAAATAAGGTGAACTCATGTGTTTTGCCCATAGTCACCACGCTGGGCAGGCGGGTTGGTGACCGCAGTACTGGCTTTGTCGCACCGAAAACGCTGCTGCCCGTCTTCGGCCTGTGTATTTCAAAGCCAGCAGTTGGATAGTTATCCCGCCATCGGTCGGCTTCTTAAGTTCCAAGGTGGTTGTGGAACCTTGTTATCCCTTAGTCGCCTCTTACGACACCCACGGGAAGAGAGGGGGTGGCTAAATTCTTTAGTGCCGTAGCCACACAGCACGTAACAACTAAACGTACTATTATTAAGTAATGTGACATAAATTTATAAACACAACAAACTTATAAACTCTTTTAACTATGACATCAATATACATATAATTTATGTAAGTACAACTACAGTTCTTTTTAACTTAAAATGAAATGTAGGAACTTTTTTTTTAATTGTACGTATTTACATGGTAACCCTATTCGCCAGTAACGAGTAGAGAATTACACAAAGTAGAGAACATAAGACTTGACCCGTGAATATTATGTTTATGTCACGAAGTCTTGATTGCAGCAATTGAGTTTAACTTATTTGTATTTACCGACCAATGAATATTGTTATCGAAATAATAAACCTATAAAGATGAAACATATATTTAATTAGGTAAATATTATTTAATGTAATGATACGCATATTTATTACTCGTATATGTGTGATTGCGTATGTTAATTAATTTTTCACTTAGAAATTTACCTACGATTTCTAACAATTTCGTTTTTTTCTTCATTCAGGTTTGAAATTTTACGTGTAATAATTAAAAAAAAAAAAAAAAATATATATATATATATATATATATATATATATATATTATTGTGTCTTTTAAGGCGTTAAAGATACACTCAGCCCTGTATGCCCTGTGCAGGCGGTCGGATCAAGGGGCCGTATAACCGTAAGTTTCCATGCCCAATTGAACGGTTGGTAAACTACCATTAAAAAGGTCTATTTATATAATTTTTATACTTTTTCCTAAACTAATCGAAAGTAATGACAAACGAAATCATAAATAGAATTAAATACAATAATTATATACATACGTTCTTACGATTGACCAAGGAAATCTACATCTAACCATAACTAAAGTTAATAGTTGAATTTCTATACGTAACCTATACTCTAGTAGTAGACCGTATATACTCGTACATCGGTTTCACTTTCTTACGCCTATATTACCGCATTAAGGCATTATTAAGGAAACGATCCCGATCTAGATAATAGATGGGCATGTCACACAGATTGAGAGGAGGGGGTTTATTCTGACGTCCCGCACGAGGCACGACCAGAACCGAACGAGTAGAAAGTTTGCGGAACAGACACTTCCCATTAGTCAATCATACTATCAGTCGATTTCAGTCATATCGAGTAATGATGAAATGAGTTTAAGAGACGTACAACGTTTGAACGTGAATGATGGTGAGCGATGGAATTATTCTGAATCGTATTTTATTTTTGATTACGTAAACAGTCTACAGTCTGATATACTACTAATAATCTTGGTATAGGATAATGTAAAGTATTCAGAATTGCGTACTTATGTATGTATTCATATGACAATTTTTGTTACTAAATATATTTATGAATCCTAAAGATGTGTTCCGGAAATATCACTACATATTTTCCCGGTTTAATAAAACCACGAATTGATCCATTTCTTCGTAACAATACAGACATGATATACCTACGGCAATATGTCACAGTTTAAATTTTCGCTCAGTGTGTGTTATATGATGCTTTGAATTGATAACTTAGATCAGTTCAAATATTCCCACCGTTCTTCTAGAAACGTACGTTTTGTTTAATCTGTAGAATATTAAAACAAAACAGTAGAATAATACAACACGTTATAATAGATTTCAAGTCAAATAATTGTGTTTGCTCGCAAACGAAAAAAAAAACCGACTTCAATTACATCGACGAGTACAACAACGTAGTAGTAATACAACGTAGATCGACGAAAAAATAGTCAAGTAACTACGCGTTATCAAAGATTACTCAAAGAGTAGTTATCAGATCTCAATAAAATTTGTATGTAACCACATGACAAACATCAGCTTTCGATTAAATTAAAAATTATTAAAATCGGTACACCCAGTAAAAAGTTATTACGGATTTTCAAGAGTTTCCTTCGATTTCTCTGGAATCCCATCATCAGATCCTAGTTTCCTTATCATGGTACTAAACTAGGGATATGTCCTTTCCAACAAAAAAAGAATTATCAAAATCGGTACATCCAGTAGAAAATTATACGGTATAATATAACGTAGGTCGACGAAAAAAGCGTCAAGTAAAAACGCATTATTACATATAACTCGAAAAAGTAGTTTTTAGATCTCAAATAAATTTAAATGGGACCAATTGACACACACCACCTTTCGATTTAAAAAAAATTGTCGAAATCGGTCCACACGGGCAAAAGTTCTGATGTAACATACATAACATAGAATATGCGTTCCTCATCTCACAATCTTAAAATCCGTTATTTACTAATTACACAGCCCCTTTTCCATGAACTTTGCCATACAATAGTACACAACAAAATAGACGTAATGTTAATTAATTGCAGTTTAGAATACAAAACCGTTGCAATTAAACTACTTAATCCGAAGAACAAAAAGGTACAACCGACATTCACGTGCGAATATAATAATTTAATTCGACAAAAGAGAGATGCAGCGATAAGATCGTTGGAACAAAGCACTCTCACTCGGGAGTCGATGCTAATTAAGGGCATCGCTCCATCGTTGTTTATAGCGTTCATTAGGGTGCATGAACATTGTTCTGACGGTAAGCATACTGTAAGCAGCCGCTATGAAAAATATATCCGTGCAGTCGTTAATTTCAATGAACGATTAGCGACGGCTCTGCACATTTTAGAAGAGAAGAGTTTTCGAATTTTAAACTTTTATAATATTAACTTGAGAATGGTTAATCTCTTTCGAATTTTAGACTTTTATAATATTATCTTGAGAATGGTTAATCATCGCACGGTAAATTGATTATAGCACAAAGGCATAATTTTAAAAATATTAATCGTAACAAGCCGTCTTGGACTTAAATACTACAATATTGAATTCTCTTAGGTACATTTTGTAAATAAAACAAATTAAAAAAAAAAACAATATGTTACATTAAATAAAAGCTTAACTTAATTATTTAGCACTACTCATACTGCAGTAGCTTGCAAGCTAATCATTTATAAAAAAAAAAACATTAGAAATAGAAAAAAAAGATCTTCTTTATTAACTTACCATTGCCTAAGAAACAACCTGTCATACAAATATATGAATCTCTTCATCGTATAAGGTAAAGATAGCTCAGTTGGTGGTGAACTAACGCCGAGTTGCACGAAAAGAAATTTAATTTTAAGTAGTGATTAAACTAATTTAATCGCAAGAATTGTATGAAATTCTTGTGATTAAATTAGTTTAATCTCTACTTAAATTTTAATTTTGTTTCGTGCAACTCGGCGTATGACTCTAAAACTCTTAGGCTTTTCTAATTATATTGTATTACAATGTTAAAAATATTGCAACATTTCTGTGAGTTACATTTTGAAATTGCTATCACATTAATTAATTTTTAAATCATTTTCGCAATTTTCTTATTCTAATTGATTAAAATATTTTTTTTATAATAATTCTAAAATGTGTGGTAAAGCGTGTATCATTCTATACTACTTATTAAATAAATTCTACTGCATCAAAATAAGGTCA
The DNA here is from genome assembly GCF_905220565.1 of Melitaea cinxia. NCBI lineage: Eukaryota > Metazoa > Arthropoda > Insecta > Lepidoptera > Nymphalidae > Melitaea > Melitaea cinxia. The sequence goes on along the minus strand of NC_059414.1, from coordinate 9,305,857 downwards.
CTGACGCATGTGGGATTTCTGTATACTTAAGGAAATGGGAATGAAAAATACCATAATAATATACATTATTTACTCTATTGTTTATGATTTATACTAAGCTTCTATTTATATTAAGTCAGCTTTCTGTAATTAAAAGTTATTGACATTTATTTTTCGTTTTTATTTGAATTATTTACTTTTTCTACTAACTGTTAACAGCCCAGCATGCACTTGACATGTGAAGAATTCTCCATCTAATAGTAATAAAATATTAAATAGATAATCACGTTAACGACACCTTATATTTTATTTTTTATGTCCCACAACTGATGAATTACTTTCTCTTTTGTAAAATAGAAATGATCTGAGCTTTCAAACACACAAAATATTAAAATATGAAATGGTGATTATATATTCTGCAATCATTATTATGTCTGTAATTTAGACCTACCTAATTTTTTATCGTGTACAGTTAAGACTACATAATATTTAAAAAAAGAATTAAATTTAGGAGACAGATTAAAGAACTTATTTGTGAATATAAAAGGCTGACACAACCAATATTATAAAATGACGAACTCATATCATGCAAAAAAAGCCTTTTTTATTAATTTTAACAACAATTTTTATCAACGCTTTATCCGAACAGTATATCAAGGATGGAATATAAAAAACCCTAACATAGTAATGAAACTTGAAACAACCAAGAAATGGAAGGAATTGTAAAATCATTGCTGTCAAACTGCAATTTACGAGCAATAACTGAATAAACGTGCTACCGCTGGTGAGCAAGTGATGAACTTAAATTATAGTAATAGTTGTCGCTATATTCGGTGCAAAAAGTTTCTTTGGCAATTAGTAAACTAACCGTTATGACAAATGATGTCTTATATTATAATATCACGTATGTCATGTGTGACTATAATTGACCTAGGACATGCCATCGCACGATAACTGTGTTATTATAGTTAATTGCTTAATTTTTGTTAATAGTAGCTCTAAAATTAGTCGTAATCGTAATAATATGGTGTCAAAAAATTCACCATAACCACCACACACTTCTTTAGCGTGTGCAAAAAAACCTATGATGATAAGTAACATATATTGTGGTGGTGGTGTACATATATATATTATTTCTTTTCTTTGATGCAATATATTTCCTTTTTGTTACATTATTAGATATATTTATGAAAAAAAAACAAATAAAAATATTTAAAAATATAGGATGTATTCCTAACCGCTTTTCTATGCGCTGTCCTATACCCAAAGGTCTAAGGTCTAAGGTCTCCCTATGTCTGGAAGAAATCGCTCTTTTAGCGATAAGACCGCCTTTGTACATCTTCCCCTAATTATACTACTTTAGTTTGTATCTTTTAATGGTGTGCAATAAAGAATATTATTATTATTAATATTATTATTATTAAAAATATAAAACAAAGGCTCCATGTTGAGGAACCTCCTCACAATGCGGGTCGTTTCAAGCAACACTACCTTTTGCATCCGACCCTTGATCTAGTCAAGCGAGAGTTTCTTAAGGTGTTGGTCGAAAGTCTTCGCTAAGAGACCATTGACCGACACAACAATAAGAAAAATTATTGTTGACTCTACATTCCACATGCCGATAATCTCGTGCGCAAGGTATTATTACTCAATTAATATACTCAATTTTTCTTTGACTGCCTTTACGAGATTATCGTAATGTCAACAGTATTACTCGGCGCGCTGATCGGTCTACTAGCACTATATCAGGTTTATTGACTGCAATAAACCTGTCAGTGACAATAGACCGATTCCAGTAGTGCAATGCACGACCATTTTCAAGAAATGGCGTTGGGTTATACCTATAATAAGGCAACTCATTTTCAACGAGGCCATATCGAATAGCAAATTTTTGGTGGATAATCCTGGCTACTTCGTTATGTCTGTGCAAGTACTCACCGTTAGTCGGAAACAAAATGTCTAATGGATTCTCCAGACTTATATATATTATAATGAACATTTACTCATTATAATCAATTTTAGTAAAAGCGGTTTCGACTTTTCTATAAAAATACACGTGGTGTGCTCACACTATATTTTGTACGAATAGTTTACCTTGATTTACAAATCACGGACTTAGGTCAAAACATAAATTAAAAATATTTAAATGAAACAACTTGTAAATATTCAGCCTAAAGAATAATTATTACGTGACGAAACCTAGAAGTGAGAGGGGGTGGCTAAATTCTTTAGTGCTGTGTGGCTACGGCACTAAAGAATTTAGCCACCCCCTCTCTTCCCGTGGGTGTCGTAAGAGGCGACTAAGGGATAACAAGGTTCCACAACCATCTTGGAACTTAAGAAGCTGACCGATGGCGGGATAACCATCCAACTGTTGGCTTTGAAATACACAGGCCGAAGACGGGCAGCAGCGTCTTTGGTGCGACAAAGCCAGTACTGCGGTCACCAACCCGCCTGCCCAGCGTGGTGACTATGGGCAAAACACATGAGTTCACGTTATTTTTGACGTAAATTTGTGGAGGCCTATGTCCAGCAGTGGACTGTATAGGCTGTAATGATGAAACCTAGAAGATTTTATCCTCGTTGAAGTCAGTAACAGCGAGGGCGCCACTAACATAACAGATAAATTTTAAACCATACCATATAATGTTAAAATTTAAAGAAAAACCATTAATCCTAAAGAACAAAATTAAAAGAATATCATTATAGATAGTAATTCAAATCTGACAAAATCAAGTTCAGTTTTTGATTTTTTTGAACTAAATAAATGGTATTATCTATACATATAATAAAATGGTAGGAAAGTCAAAACGGTACATTGAATATTTTTTTAAAAGAATACTTGGGATGTGATCTACAATCGATACCGAAGCCAAAAATATAGTTTTTAGAATTTTTGTCTGTTTGTCTGTTTGTCTGCATGTATGTCTGGGATAAATTCAAAAAGAACCGCATGGATTTACTTCAAATTTGGCACGAATATTATTAAGAACTCGGGTCAACATATAGGCTACATATTATCATGCTATCACCTACCGGGAACGAGCAGTGAACCTTTATTTCCTCAACGTATTCTGTAACAACGTGTAATCTAACGACGCATATTTGAATGTTGTTGTTATTATGTTAATAACCATGCTATATAAGCTAGCTTCACACTATAAAACTAATACTAAGCAGTAACATGATTAAATGAATATAAGTAGACAAGACAATTTTAAAGCAGCGCCATCTATGAGATTTTTCTGTAGATATGAAATGTAAAGAAGAAACGGGTAAATGAATGTTATTTTAAAAGGTATAATCGTAGGTATTTTTGGTGTTGTATAGCGTTCACGCAGACGACGTCGCGGGCAGCAGCTAGTAATATAATATAAATAAAAATAATATTGATAATATTCAATAATACTTATTAATATATTTTACAATCGTAATTATAAATGTAATGGCATCAAAATTTTACAGCAGCAATAAATTAAAGTTAATTAATCCGTATATCACGCACGTCAATATAGTGCATAACTCTCTGGACTCACTCTGTGGACTGTGTGTACATGTACCCTACATGTACACACAGTCCAGAGAGTCCAACAGATGGCGTTTGGAATAATCTCAATGCAAACCATACAATAGATATATACTGCTGTGCTTAGATTTAAAAAAAAATGTCGTTTTAACTGCTTTCGTAAAATTTTAATACATTTGGGCCCGGCCCCATGTCCACGGTACGGCGCCGTGGCGTTTTACGGCGACGGCGTCGTGCCGTATCACGGTGCTGTGGACGGTGCGCTCTAGGTGCGCCGCGCTTGACAGTTGATATTTCGCAGTTTGCGTGCTCGGGCGTCCTCGCCTGGATATCGATCGCAAAAAAGTTTTTCTACTGTTGTTACTAAGACGAAGAATGAAAAACAAACAGAAACAGAAGAAATTTGGGTAAATCCATATATTTATACAATGAACCAAGACGGAGGTTACCTATTTCAAAAGAAAATATGTAGCGCCAAAAATATGTGGGCATGAGAAATTTTATGAATATTTTGGAGATGCTTGGTTTAACTATCAGGTTAGAAATAAAACGAACTTATCATAAATCAAAATATGTTTATTTATTACTAGCCGTGAACGCGACTTTGTCCGCGTGGAATTTAACAAAAAAGTTATTGTTCAGTTCGCAGAGTCATAACTAAATAAATTTCTAAAATAAAAGTAGCTTTAGTTAATCCTAATTACATCATCTATCTGCCTGTGAAAGTCCCGTCAAAATCGGTCTAGCAGTTTCAGAGATTAGCCGGAACAAACAGACAGACAGACACAAAAATTGTAAAAATTGTAAAAAATGTTATTTTGGTATATGTACCGTGTATACACATCCATATCTATTTATTAAAAAGCAGTTATTTTAATATTACAAACGGACACTCCGATTTTATTTATTTGTATAGATTTGTAGAGTATTTTTGAATATTATTTAAAAACTGTGTCAACGGCTTGATGTAATTTGAATGAAAGGGCTGAAAATTATTTTATTAAATATCACACACAGCACACGGTTCTTGTTATTTTGTACAAAGTAGAATAACTTTTTTGCGATCCATATCTAGACAAGCACGCCCGAGCACACAAACTGCGAAATAACAACTGTCAAGTAGCGCGCGGCGCACCGAGTGCGCAACGTCCACAGCACAGTGGCACCGTAACACAGCGCAACGCCGTCGCCGTAAAACGGCCGTGGACATGGGGCCGGGCCCTTTCTTTTGTGATTACAACTGTAAAATTCATTAAAGGTATTTTATAATTATAATACTATTTATTTAATTGAAACAATTATTGTGAACTCAATTTCAAACTTTACTACGTTTTACCTATGCACGGCAGTACCTACAGAGTCAGAACGTCACTACGGGGGAGGGGTGGGGGCGGTTCACTGACCTGGTGCTCGCGCAGCTTCCTCAGCAGCTCGTGGTAGGGCGCGGCGCGCGCGGCGCCGAGCGCGGGCGGCGGCAGGCGGCCCTCCATGCCGTGCAGCCAGCGCCGCAGGCAGCGCAGCTCGTGCGCCGTGTCTGCGGGCAAGCGCTTTGTACTACTGCTGTACTCTTTTTAAACTTACGTGCTCACTAACTCTAACCTATATATATATATGTGTGTGTGTTTGTAAATCGATTTGTGATGTAAGGTCACGGATGCAAGTGGGAAAAAACCTCTGAATGAATCAGAATGAAAAAATTCGATATCCGGGGTGACGAATGGGCTTATTAATCTTTACTAGTCTTTAATAGAACTCGTGGGGGCCTATGTCCAGCAGCCCGCGAGCCTACGACCATATACCATCTGTCGATAAATAGCTACCTTCGTTTATGAAAATTGCAAAATCAGGCTGTTTCGGGTAGGTTATCGGCTTTTAGACAAAATATGTCTTATACACCCCCTAAATTATAGCGCTCAAGCGCTCCTTTGCCCTCTGGGAAAGAATAACCATTACTCCCACTCGCCACCAGAGTAATAGAGCGCTAACGGTACCCGTGAGCGCTTCTCTAGGCGACAACGTCAAACCACCGTGTCGTCACAGTATCACACGAAAGTGATCCCGTGATCTCCCGCTATGACGAAGAGGGCACCGCTGAGCTTTAGTGGGTATTCTGGCACGTTCTATCTGTGCCGGGAGCCCCACACTCCCGCCGGTCTCCGTGCGTAAAAGCATTTGTGTTTTTCCCACACTTGTGTTCATCAGTGTTAAAAAAAAATTGGAGTTGATTTGTAATACCCGCAGAGAAGTGCGAACAGTACTCCACAATTTCGAAATTATGATGGAGATCGGGATGTGAGATTGTAATTCCCACTGAGACGACACGTAAACCGCGAACCTTCACTAATATTATTTTATATTTTCATTTATACGCCAAATTAACCAAAACACTCACCCACGGTATCAGAACAGTCCCCATCAATATTCTGTTTCTCCGGGTTGAGCAACAAGCGCAGACTTTCCCACTTCACGTTCAAATGCTCCACTCGCCACGTCACCTGTTGAAACAAATATATTAAGTACAAAAGTTTTAGTTTATCAATCTTAATGAATATTATTTGTATGAGTTGCTTTTACTAATGACTGATAATACTAGTTTTTTAACAATAAAAAAAATCTTCTAACTTTCAAAAAAAAATCTCTTCAATATTATTTGTAAATATACATTATTTTGCCATATATAATGAAAATGAAAACCACAATATTAAAAATGACCACACTACTTAATATACTATATCCGATAATTCTACCACACATATATTTATCTGTCACATCTAATTGTTATGGATTGTTTAAAGACTTTGAGCAAACATGGTCTAATATTTAAATAGAATAAATTATAAAATAAATTTCATTAATATGTGTCTTGTCTGCCTTTCGAGGGATATATTAGAATATTATGAGATGTAGTTTGTTATGTAATTATTTATACTGATTTCTTACATGGAGCGAATACATAGGTACAAATATGTGTCTGGCTGGGTATTTGTACTTATCATCTTTTGGAAGAAAAATTGTCGATTAACCGTTAATAATCTATTGAAAATTCTAAATCTTTCAATATGAAACGAGTACATATTATCCAATGGAACATAAAATGTATGTTTCGGTTCGGCATAGTGCAGTTCGGTTTATTTAAATGTGCAGAATATTAAAAGCTTACAAGCCTTCATTACTGGGTAAAGACATCTGTCCTATAAAGAATAACGGTTTAAGAACAACCCACTATCCTGCTACACTGCGGGTTAGCATCACTGGGACATATACATATAAGTAAATGGCTATGAATTTCTTAAAAAACATTTATACCTTATACCCCAACTAGCTGGTCCTGCGGATTCATCCGCGTTAATTCGAGGAAAAAATTACTAAATTAATATGTGGCCTTCCTCAATATATAAACTATTCAACACAAACAAACTCTTCAGCTTTAACTTATAACATTAATATAGATAAATTTATGTTAACCATCAAACACGAATCGAATCAAAAACAAATTGACTACTTGTAGAAAACTTAACTGTTCCAATTTCATCCCCAATTTCAAGAATAAAACCCTGACCGTCATCGATTCATGTGTTCGATCCATTACGCCGTCCTTTGCCCAGAATGAACAGTTCTTTGAATATGTACTACTTACTAGCCCTAAAATTATCAACGTAGATTAACGCAATAGCATGCCAATAAAAACTTATTTTACCGATATACGATTGTAAGAAAAATGTTTGAGAGTGAAATAACCAGGATGCCCGTAAATATTCTCAAATGACAAACTGTCAGTGAATCAATTAGGTAGAATGTCTTACCTCAGCGGCAGCCTCCGGTATACGTTCGAGAATGGCAGACGCTTGCTCTATAAACTTAGCTCTCCTCGGCTCCACCGACACTAACTCCGACATACGATTCTATAAGTAAAACTGAATATTAATCATCAACTTAACCAATATTATTATAAAATTAACTAGCTGACCCGGTGAACTTCGTATCGCCTAACACAAACTTTATCGTGACTTTTAAGTATTATCACAAATCTTTTGTATGGGAGTATAGAAAAGTGTTGTTTTTAGACTTTTTCAGGAAATTTAAATTTTTTTTTTTTAGAATTTTTCTCTCCGTAAGAACTATCCTCGTACTTCAAGGAATATTTTAAAAAAAGAATTAGCGAAATCGGTCCAACCGTTCTCGAGTTTTGCGCTTAGCAACACATTCAGCGACTCATTTTTATATTATAGATACGCTAATCCACAATATTATATATACGCACTATTATTGAAGAGTTACTAAAAGTACAATATTATCGCTGTCAAATTGTGATTTAAAAGCGATGATAGCTAAACATTCAAATACTACACCTAACGAGTAACTACTATTCAGCACGTAACACCCCACTGTCAGCAAAGCCTAGGCAAAAGCCTCTTTCTACATTTAGGAGAAGGATTGCTTTAAGCTTTATCCACTACACTGCTCCACTGCGGGTGGGTGGATATATTATTCCCTACTTTGAGTAACGATCGCTTATAGGTATTAATGATAACAACCGGAACCGACAGCTTAACGTGCTCTCCGAGGCACGGTGGGAAGGCACAACAAAACAGACATAAAAATAAATTCATCCCGATCGAGAACTGAACCCACAAACCGACAGTGTTATGGCGTTGTTCACAAATAATCGTTGTTTAGTGTAGTTACTTCAATGTTTTTGACACCAGTGTCAGAATCAAATCAGGTGTTGACGAAGCTGTGCGCAATGTCGCAAATAGCTTAATTAGAGCAATAAACGCAGAGTGGACCAAATAAAAATCCAATAAACTTCTCACAAACACTCAACGGTCCCAGCAGGAATTTCTCCTGTGTCTTGGGTTCAAAAATACACACAACACACAAGCACAACCCAGACAACAAACCAACAAATATTTAATAACTTATAGTTATTTTGTAATAAATAATAAGTTCTTACCATTCTCAACTTTCTGCTCGATAAATTTTCTGGACTAGAATATATTTCTTCTTGGACGTGCGTCAACCACTGGCACAGTTCGGTAAACTCGGATATCAGTTGACTCAGCGACCACTGACGGTTGAAACTTGAGGTGGGGTTTAAGAGACGCGGCCCGTTCTGCAAAACTGACGAATTGTTTGACAACAGCTCGCCGTTTGCCTCCTACAAAAAAAAAAAAAAAATCTAGTTATATTTATGCTTTCTGAAGATTGTCTTGAAAAGATTGTTAATTTGAAAAAATGGCAAAAGATTGTGGAAAAAATGATAAAACACACCGGATTCCATTTATACAACAGTATACAATTATGTAGTAAACAAAAAAAATATCAAATAAGTAAATGAAAAATAATTAAACAAAAAAAAAAAATCACAAAAATTAAGTAACAGACAAAGTAATTCATTCGCTCAAAGAGCTGTTCCACACGTCAGGGTGTGCAAGGCCCAAAAGGGAACCTAAGTAGGCAAAGATTAGATGATTACTAGTACGCTAGACCCACGCACAATCAATAGACAAATTTAAAACAGTGCATAAATAGTATTGAGTATAACAACTCTGCGATAATTACTTAATTTAGCACTTCGCAAGATTACAGAGACTACTGAGTATTTTCGTTGTGCTACCAGTATCGTTAGAGAACTTGTAACAAATTCCTTACGCAAGAACTGAAGTGGCCTTTAAACGACTGACTGCTAAAACTTCTCTCTACATAAATAAACGAATTTTTCTACGTTAAACGCCTAATTGGTATTCATAGTGATATTCCATTTAATTTAAGAAATGTGCTTTTGTCGTTAGAGCTTCTTCAATTTTATCGTATCTTCTGCAAGCAGTTTGACATATCTATAAAAAATATAAGATTTTACTTTATTTATTTTAATGATCGTATTTGTTAAATATTCAATAACTTTTATTGGAATAACGCATTTAGTTAAAAACACTGGAACTAAAAGTGCACAATAAGCCGTAAATCACAAACAGAGTTATAATGTAAAATATTTTTGAAATCATTATTTCATATTGCTTAGGATGTAGGTATCATTAAAATAGAAATATATTTAAAAGGGCATACATAATAATACAATAAAATTGTAAACTGCCGATTTCTGTAAATAAGAGAAATTTAAAAACGAATTATAGGGATCTTTCTTTATGACAGAAATAGTTAATATAATTATTATTAGAAACTTGTCTGTCTGTATCATTGTTCTAATTTAATGTTGAATGTTTGTTAATGTTTGTGTTTAGTTCCTTTTAAGCATTTCTGTGTACATATACCTATAAAAATTAACAAAATTAAGTAGTAGTTGTAGTAGTTGTAGTTGTAGGTAGACTATGTGAACGTACTGTTTTTCTTTTCCTAATGTGTATAATATATAATACTAGCTGACCTCGCAAACGTTGTTTTGCCATATATTTTATTAACCTTATCAATCCCCCCCCCCTTATAACTGGTGGTATGAAAAACAGATGTTGTTCGATTCTCAGACCTACCCGATATGCACGCAAAATGTGACATGTGCAAAATCGACAGTGCCCCCTGGCACAACTGAAAGCCATTAAACCAAAAAATAATAATAATCATTGTTCCAACGGGATCTGGGTGACATTTGCAAATAAGATTAGACGAATGTATTTTGAGATAAAAAGACACCAACTCTACCCCGAACTTATTTTGCAACTGACGTTTACTAATTTCACTACTGGGACTAAAGCCTTATTAAAGAGGTAAGGTAAAACGGATTAAAGACCTTTTTGATTGATTGATTAAGCCTGTAAATCAGTTAGACATACACCTCTTTAGTTAAAGTTTAACTTAGCACAACATTCCTAATAAATGATAGCTATGATATATAATAATACCTACAATTTACATGCTGGTGGTTTGTGGAACACATTGGTCATTGTCACACTATATTGTGTTTAAATGAATTTTAATTATTTTGGACATCACTTGGTTTTACTGAGGTAAGGAACAGCAGGCTATATCCTGCTCAAAATCTGCAACAGTCCGACTGGGGAAATACAACCTTACAGAAGATCACATCTAAATAATAATGCTTTCAAGGATGGTGTGTTCCTATGGTAAGGTGACCAGAGCTCCTGGGGGAATTCGGGGTAGGGTCGGCACTACTCACTGAACTCATTTATTCAAACGTTTCCTGCACTTGGTATATCTTCGTACTCACCTTGCAAGAGTCAATGATCTGGTTGTCCATGATGTACTCGTAGTGGTGTTGCAGCAGCGGCCACAGGTCGTCGCCGGCGCTGCCTCCACTCACCGCGGAGCCCCAGCTGCGTCGCCACGCCTCTCGACATGGTTCCTTCCTGTAATATTATCACGGTCACGTTATTATAATATACTATTATTGTATAAAATGACATGAATATATACAATATAAATGTTAGTGGAAACTTATATGTTAGGTATTATTTCTTATTTTATGTGATTTATTTTATTATACTATATGATTATACTATGTGACGTTTATGATATTTATGTTATTATACTGTTTATTTCCCAAATACAAATAAATAAATAATAATTAATGCTATTTTACGTGAGTACGTATACTGTTTAGGTATCCTTTTCTATGAGGTCTTCGATAAATATTCAGTTTTCCTCAGACATGCATATTTATTCTTTTATCTTTTTTGTAACCAGCTTTAAAAAGGACGAGATTCTCAATTCGAATATTTTGTTGTATGTACCTCTGAACTTTTTACTGGGTGGACCGATTTCGATGATTATTTTATTAATCGTAAGGTGGTGCTTTAATTTTTTTGGTCTCATTTAAATTTGATCGAGATCTGAAATGTACTGTCTGTGATCTGTGTTTCCAGAAAACTATAACCTGAGGATCTTTAAGTCGCGAGTGAATAGGTTACTTCTAGATAAGCGTGCTCCATCTTAGACCGTATTTTCACTTATCATCAGGTGAAATAGTGGTCGCACGCAAGCCTATCATTGTATAAAAAAAAACGTACTTTTTAAGTTATCTCTAATAATAATGCATATTTACTAGACTAATACCTACCTTGTATACTGGTAAATGAAGTTTTTTTTTTTTTTTGTTTACGAGCAAACACAATTATGAGAAATATGGCATTTTTAACATTATTTAAAATAATATGTAGTTACTATTTGTCGATCCAAGCATTTCACCATCTAATCTATTCACATATTACATACATTTTTTTATCACACGACCGTCTGTTCCTACGGTAAGCCACTTAATGCCTGTGTTATAGGTAACAGCCTACTGATATAGCTTACTAGTTTTTTTATTTATTTATAAATATACATAGAAATAGTACATATGTATATAAATTTATAAATACAAATATTACACCCAGCCTAAGGCGGGAATCGAACTCATAACCCACGGAGCAAATAGCAGGGCCGCTACATATTGCGCCAACGGGCTAGTCAATACTAATCCAACGATCTCATGCATACATTTCATTTTACCACATTCATATATTCAAATCATGTTTATAATCCACTCTATGCCAAACTTTTTTGGATGTCGCAATTAAAACCGTAAAGCCGTTAACCCATAACACGTTCAATAGTGCACATAACTGTGAAATTAGAAACGCACCTCTTTTTAGTTAGGCTATGGTAGGGTCGCTCGAGCTGGTCGCCGGTGCCGTTGGGCGGCGCTGGAGCAGATCGAAGCGAAGACAGTGAAAAGCTGCTTTTCAAAATTCTTGCTGAATTCTCGCAACCTGAAATATTAAATTTATCGATAACTGAAAGTCTTTGTCAGCTTTAATTTCATTTACTCGTACTCAGTTTAGTATTCTGTTAGCTTACGTTAATCTTGGGTAATGTAACGTTCTAATTATGAAAGAATTATTAAAATCAATTTAATATGCAATCTATCTATTCAAAGTAAACAAACAATTTCATTTTACAATATTTGTGTTAATTTTGTGGAATTTTACATTAATATACATTAAAATCACGCACGAAAGCGTATCACATGATCGATTCGTCATTCACTACAAATCATTGTTATATTTTTTAAAACTGCAACCTGTACTTTCATGTATCGAAAGAGGAAGTTATCGAAATTTATAAACATTCGTTTCATTTCGATAGCGCTTCGCTTCAGCCTGTAATATTCCACTGCTGGGCATAGGCCTCTTTCCCCATGTAAGAGAAGGATCAGAGCTTAATCCACCACGCTGCTCCAATGTGGGTTGGCGTATATATTCCCCACTATGAGTAACGATCGCTATCAGATGTACATGATAACAATCGGGACCGACGGCTTAACGCGCTCTCCGAGGCACGGTGGGGAGACCCACAAGGGCTGCACAAACACCCAGACCACGGCAAACACCTGTATGGCCAGTACAAATGTTTGTCATGTACGGGGATCGAACCCGCAACCGCCAGCGCAACCGGCACAATCCATGGCTGTGACCGTTGCGCCAACACGGCGTCGTACATTGCAGCATTTCGATAAGATGTTCAATATTCAACATTTTCCATATCGATTATCCAAAGGTCCAAAGGAAATGACAAGGTCTATTTTATGTCAGGTTCCTATAATCATAAAACAGTTCGTTTATTACGACTTACGACCCGTTTAATTTCGATCAATTTTCAAATTACATGCCTTGTTTAGGTCTGCAATGAATCGTTTTCGGAATATAGAATCGGGTTCTAACTGAATTTTAGTATCAAGAGGTTAGAGAAAAAATTTATAAGTAAAATTCGATACTCACTTGTAGACATTTTGACTTGTTGTCACGGGAATTTTCTAAATGAATCGATTTGATTTTAAATCAACATTAGTTGTCCCGTAAGCCGTTTGTTTGTACTGTCTCGTCTTTGTACTAAGTCTTGATAGTTTTGCTCTTACTAATGTAAATTGCTTCGTTTTAAAAGAACTACTGCGACTAGATTCGTTAATTTAAAGTTAAAGTATAATAAATAGTTTTCTTAATCATGTAATCTTGATATAAGACTCATGAATTTGAAGATTATTTTGTCTGTTTTGGTGCATAGGTCGGTGGTCACATGTTGTGTTTTTATCCTTAGCTTTGCCTCCTGTCTGCGCTTGATTTGCTTCGTGCCGGTCCTGAAAAAAAAATACAGAAATAAATAAAGCGATAGGTACATATTCCAATAATTTTATATTGAATTTTTTATTGCAGTTCAAAAACAATTCAAGGGGAACATGTCATATTTATTTATTTATTCTTAATGTACACCGAAACACAGACACATAGAAAAATACAATACAAGATGTCATAAACGAGTATATAATATTTAAGTCGTTAGATAATTTCCACACTATTTTTTTTTAATACAAAAACTCCTATATGTTCAGCAGTAGGCTGCGATAGGCTAAATTGAATAAGCGAGCGAGAATTCGAATCAATAGTAGCAATTACAGTGTCTGGGTAAGGGACAATTTGCTAAACTTTATTAGTATTTATACACGGGTTCTCCAACAAAAGAAATAACAAGTTTAAGCCCGGTGCGATACACACACGCAAGCACCGTCAATAATGGCTACAAAATTCCAATAAAGTTTTAACAAGTTACATCGAAACAATTTAAGCGATAAACTTGACTTGTGATCGTTTCATCTTCATCATAATCACTATCGTCATCATTTTAGCCTATTGCAGTCCACTGCTGGACATAAGCCTTCATTAGTTCGCGGCAAAAATGGCACGAACTCATGTGTGTTGCCCATAGTCACCAGGATGGCTTTGTCGCACCGAAGACGCTGCTGCCCGTCTTCGGCCTGTGTATTTCAAACCCAGCAGTTGGATGGTTATCCTGCCATCGGTCGGGTTTATAAGTTCCAAGGTGGTGGTGGAATGTGTCATCCCTTAGTCGCCTCTTACGACACCCATGAGAAGAGAGAAGGTGGCTATATTCTTTGATGCCGTAGCCACACAGCACTATTACAATACAAATCACACAGCACATTTACAATACAAATTACTTATGATAGTAAACCTTAATATAGAGTTCAAGATGATTCTTGAAATTATATTAGGCTGTGTTTTAATATTATAGTGACTTTTTTCGAGCGTGCCTTTTCCTTTGCCACTTAACCGGCGTCACCGTTATTTCATATGATGAGTAGCATTTAGAGTATTTGGCTAGGACTAAAATTTAACTGCTATAAAGCAGCTCTAAGTTGAGTACGGTAATGACTAATTAAGCTTCGAAGGAAGACACGCTACAGAAACGAGATTATTTAGGATTTGTAAAGGGCTCTTAACACGCATACGATAACGTAAAACCTAATACCTACTCTTCAAATCAATTGTTTCGATCAGTGATCATCAGATACGCTTTAATACACGCAAAGGAACTTTCACCAAGAAAAATCAATTGTTTCCACTGAACGTGACAAAGGGCAATAGGGAATGGAATGGAAAGCAACCGGCCGCAATTTTCTGTACAGTTTCACACCAATTTGCTGATTTATAAGACAAATACTTGTAACACGAACATAACGAGCGGCCGTTTAGCGGTATTAAAGTTTACGTTAATGGCAAGGAACAATCTTAGAGCACATTATAATGTATTTGCAAGGTTCGGTTCAGTAGTATTACAGACACAGAAAAAATACGTTATATAATATCCGAACAAATTAAATCCTTGAACGAGTAATAAAAATTAATGAACAGAACAAATATTTTTAATTGAAAAAATAAAGATAATATTTTTATTTATCTATACATGAAAAGATTCGCTAAATAAACTACCTAGTTAGATTAGCTAAATAACGCGTTACCTAATTATAAAAACGCTGACTTTAAAGGTTTACAGTTTATATTGAGGTATGAGGCTTATTAACAATTAACTTTGTATCGCAATTAATCTAAGAAAATTTAACGATAAATTTATTACAATACATTTTTAACATTTACAGAAAGAAATAACTATTCTTATTAGATTAATTCCATACATTAATTCTAAGTCGTAGTTATTTATTTTAAATGCACGATTTAAAACTCAATTTATAACACTCTTTTCTATCTATTAATGAATAGACGTAATAAAATAGTCGTCAATTCTAGGCTCCTTTATAAAGCACTCTATACTCGTATAAACATAGGTGATAGAAGTTAACGAAGAACGAAGTTAATAACGACCCTTCCGGCGGAGAAATGCGGCCCCGATTTCTTTCCCATAAATGCATGTGGTGTACAGCAAGTAAAGTTTCAGCTTTCTAGGTCAACGAGGCTACTCAGCCCTCGGAGATAGACAAATGGAGACATTGATAGCAATTATAATATTTCTCTATGAAAAGCTTTTGTTGGCTCTAAGGTAAAGTTACTGCGATGTTGCTGTAGTCTCGGCAAATGTGTCACGACCCAACGCTTTATACATACTGTCGAAATGACAAACACTCATTAAGTCTATAAAAGAGAGAAGAACGCAAACTCAAACAAAACAACTGTACATAATTACTTTGTTGTTTGTTTTACTTCAATTGTTTAAGAGGTCAATTAAACATATTACATAAAAACGATAATTTATAATTATTGTAATTATTGCACTTCCTTTTTAAAATAATTTTAGAAAGACAATGCAGTACTAAAGGGTTCATTAAACCAAGGCTATCGGGACTTCCAACTCCTCTCGGTGTAGTACAATGGCTTTATTAAAGCACCGGTCCTTTATTTCAGCTACTGTAATAAGTGGCACTCTAATCAGCGTGTTCTTTTAAGCCTCATTAGGCGTAGAAATAATTAGCTATATTAATCGAGCGAAAATTCAAACAAACGTTATTGTACTTAAATTACTATTAATCAAATTAATTTTGCACGAGAGATCGTCTTCTACATTTATGTACTATAGAAATATCTTATTTATGTTACCTTCAAATATTTTTCAAAAAAAATTGATTTGCATAGAAATTTTACATATAATTATACTGTTGTATGTTATATTCTAACATAACTTCAATGAAAATAACAATTATAAATTGTTTTTTCATTGCTCAATGCTACAATATAAATTACATTTCCTTTACATATTTATTCTAAGTAATAAAAAATACCGCGCTATAGTTATGTGTGAAGCAGACATAATATGTTAACTAATAAATATTACATTCATTCTCATTACGTAATTTAGCATCTATCTACTTGTTTTATCTTATTTTCACTATCTCATAACAGCTGTTATTATGATCATATCAAATCGCACCTGCTTCCCTTCATACGGCGAACAAAAGAATTACAGAGACATTATATTTAACACAAGTAGATATATTTTGTCATTTTTTGGACATACTCGTATTTACTACTGGAAAATTTATTTATTTAAAATTTTACATTTACTAGAATATATAGTGTTATGTGCCATATTAAAAAATTTACATATCAATAATAATAATTGATTACGGCCAAATTATACCACAATAATTAATAAATAAACTATATAAACCTTATATACTATACTAGCGATCCGTCCCGGCTTCGCACAGATGCAATGCTGATGCTAAATATAAAATAAATATTTGCAATGTAAGTGCAAAAAATGTGTTTATTTACGACATCACATTAGAAACCTCTAAAACTATCAGTGTTCCTCTACTATATTATGCATGTATTATACATATAAGCCTTTCTCTGGAATCACCCCATTTACTTAAGATAACCGCATCAAAATCGGTTGCGTAGTTTTAAAGAACTAAGCATACAGACAGAGGGAAGCATCTTTGTTTTATACTATGTAATGATATACATACACTATACATATACATATACTATCAGACACCTAAGGAGACTTAAATTAACTATACATAGGCCTCCACAAGTTCGCGCCAAAAATGGCGTGAACTCATGTGTGTTGCCCATAGTCACCACGCTGATCAGGCGGATTGGTGATCGCAGGGCTGGCTTTGTCGCACCGAATACGCTGCTGCCCGTCTTCGGCCTGTATATTCCAAAGCCAGCAGTTGGATGGTTATCCCGCCATCGGTCGGCTTTATAAGTTACAAGGTGGTAGTGGAACTATGTTATGCCTTAGTCGCCTCATACGAAACCCACGGGAAGAGAGGGGGTGGCTTTATTCTAGCCACATAGCTTAAATTATAATAAAATTTAATTATAAGAAATACATTATATAGATTTAAAAAACAAAAACCAGTTACCTGGACTATTACACGAACAAGTAAAATCAACAAGTAACATTATGAATGGGCTAAAAATCCTAGTCACGTACCCGGAAAACTAGAAAGAAGAACGTAAGTTTGAGCTAAGAATTCAGTACCTATTAAAAGGCGTGAGGCTTATCGCGGAGCTATTACCCTCTGCACATAATAAACGCGAGATGGCGAGCATGACGAATTCAATCTAGATAGTGCAACTGAGAAACTTGTACTTGTAAGAAATACTAATAAGAAAATTCTTTACTAACAACATAACAACTACGTTAAATAAATAAAAAAGTAACGCGTTGAACATTTTGTGCATTCGCTACTTGCTGCGAAAACTTGTAAAAGTTGTTAATCGATGTTTGCTTTTGGCGTAATTTTTTTTTCGGATTTATGTATTCTTTCGAGTCTAATTATGTAATAGATTTATTCGTTCTTATTTGTACTTACGCTTATTACGCTTCAGCTTGTAATATACCACTACTGGGCATAGGTCTCTTTCCCCATGTAAGAGAAGGATCAGAGCTTAATCCACCACGCTACTCCAATGCGTGTTGGCGGATATATTCCTTACTATGAGTACCGATCGCTATCAGGTGTACATGATAACAACCGGGACCGAAAGCTTAACGTGCTCTCTGAGGCATGGTGGGGAGACCCACAAGGACTGCACAAACACCCAGACCACGGCAAACACCTGTATGGCCAGTACAAATGTTTGTCATGTACGGGGATCGAACCCGCAACCGCCAGCGCAACCGGCACAATCCATGGCTGTGACCGTTGCGCCAAAGCGGTACTTAAATGATTCAAAATTTCAAACTCTCAATAATAAATGAAACACTTACTATAAAGAATAATAAGTAGTCTTAACGTAATTCATGTAATTTTTAAATTTAACCAAATTAAACAAATTATTTTAAGCTAACGTATAATTTAATTTCCAAAAACTATACAATTAATAATTTAAATAGAAGCAATAAATAACTTTGAAGTTTATATGAGATAAAATGATTAACAGTAAAAATCAGGTGACATGATGGAAATACACTTTAATATAGAGTATAGGAAATTAGGGACACTTCGATTGAGGCTAGCGATAATGACTAAACATTTATAATGATAAAGAATAAACACTACATATATGAACACATGTTCAGATTACATACAAATGAATGATACGCTATTAGCAAAGTATAAAGCAATCTGTCTGCCTTATCAATAGTTGTCAAGCTAACCATCAATCTCCTTGGGCTAACCACATTCTGCGTAAATCTCTCCGAGATAATTTAGCATTGCCGTGGCCCACTTCTTCGACACAGATTACTTTGACGGTGGTAGTCTAGTTCGATATACACCGACCATGACAAGGTGATCTTCATGGAAAACATGTACAACATTTAAATGATTACTTTCTAATAACCCATAGATCAGTTAAAACGAATGAAATTGACCCTCGCCAGATATTGTAAGACAATTTAATCTGTCTTCTGTTTGCAACGGCAAATTTATTGCAGTTTATGTTTATGGTCAAGATAATGGCGGTACGTGAACGTCGAGACGCATTATCCCTATGCAGATGGATCGTACGATTTAATGTAAGAAATTAAATAGTTTGCTACTTGTGAATGCAAATTATATTAAAATCGTGGTAAAGTTCCGTGTTAAGCAACAAAATCACGAATTTGTTATAGGGTTTATTGACTTTCGTAAATAGGAAGCTTGGGAGATTAGTGAACGTAACCAATAAGTCCTGTGAAACGGATTACGGTGATTGAGAAATTACATGAACTAATGAAACACCACTATCATTAGGCTATCATAACAAGTTACAATATTGATATTAAAATAACGTCTGCCTGCCTTATAAAAAGAAATCATTAAACAAGTGAATGAGATAATTGGAACTTTCGCTTATTAAAATTTTAATTTTGCGTTCGAAATTACTTACAATAAATACATAATAGGATAGAAATCAAACTACGTGAACTATACAAACTGCGAAAGTCGAAAGAACAAATCGTGTTTTGTTTGAGGAAGATTCGGTTCAGACATTAATCATTTTTGTGTACCTACTCGTTGTAATTCTCACGTAGATACAGATCAGTTGAGTCGCTTCTGTAAGTAAATTAAATGGAAACGTGTAAAATAGTATGCTTGAAAGTTCTTTGTTAATATAAGACTTTCAGTTTTATTATATATTAACAAGGCAGAAATAATAATCATACATTGTTTAATGACACTAGATGAGATATTTTTTAATGTATAATTACGCGAAACTGTATACATTTTTTTTTTTCACATTAGTTAATAGCGTATCGTCATCACTGAGCCGAGTTAACACCAAGACAATCTCAGATCCAAATGGAAATAGCTACTTTTGTTGGCAATATTAATTCAGGGACATATCGTGAGAAGTAATAAGAAGTAAGATACTTTTATCGTATGTTTCTGTTCAAATTCTGAATTACGTCATTTGCAAAAAAAGTAAAGCTGACTCGCCGATTTCAAAAATCCTTTCACCTTTGTCTATTAGTGGGATATTGACAGGTTGTTACATTTCACTACCGCACTAGTTTAAAAATACATGGATCATTGTTACTTAATAGCCTCGTCGACACAGATATGTGTACGGTTTCAATAACCTCAAGCAATGATCATTTTATTACTGAACGTAATATATGTAGGTAGAGTAGGATGAACTTTGCATTTACTAACACGCACATGACAGGGTGTGAAGCCTGTGTATACATCGTTCTCAGGGTATAATTAACTAAGGCTTCAAATATAAATAAACGTAATAATAAGATAATCAACACTTACATTATTTCGATAGTTCGATAGTAGAGCCACGGTTGGTGTATTGATAAAAGTAAGACATTAATTTACGTGTTCTGTAATATTTTAATTTTGTATAATCGAGATTTAAATAAGTATTTTGAAATATTTTTATTTGTACAATACCGCTACGTAAACACGATCTCTGATAATTGAATTTACTTTTGCTATTAGATAACGTTGGCGTGTACATCACTTTCATGTTCTGAAATGACATTGATTAATGATGAAACACTCGTTACGCAGACAGAGGATATTATTTGAGGAAGTTCTCCCACACTAACGCGCTAAGTGAATGTAAAATGCACTAAATATTTCGCGAAAAATTATAACTAATCAAAATAATTACATACTATTATAGTAATATATATATAGATTTACTAACATTAGATATAAGTTGTTCTTGTAATACTAACATTAATATTAACACAGGATATGGACTAGCTGAAACAAAATAAATAAATAAATAAAATAAAAATATATATATATTGACTGCACCAAATAGTTATTTTTATGGTGTGCGATAATTATTTTTGTGGTGTTCGTTAGGTATAAAATAAATTGCGACAACAAATTCGCCTGATCGACTAATACTGAATAATAATATTATATAATGAGCAATACAACCAAGCACGAGTCAACTGGTATAAATTTGTAAAATAACGCTACACGTTTGACATCAGGAACATTAATTTGATCAGCAGTAACAAATTTAAATTAATAACGGAGGTTGATTATAATCATAATTCAAAACAAACCGTAAACTTTTTTTTTTTCAATTAAAATATTTGAAATTAACTTTGTACAAAAAACAAATCAAGCCGTTTCCTAATACCGATTCCAGTAATGGTATAAGTCCCAAATAAACAAAAAAGATGGTTGGACCTCCGACGCACAACATTGACTCCGATTCCTAGTAACGACATCGATACGATAACGACGGTATATCTTGGTGTTTACTTTGGATTTATGTTTGTAATTTAATAAACGATATTAACCGACATACTGAAGATAGGAAGGCTGGAAGATAGGAATGATATTTAAGGTTTTATTTTTTAAGATTAATAAAATTAGTGAAAGATGAAAACTTTAAGAAAACAATATATTTAGTTTAGTTCCTCTAAAAGTCTCTATTAATTAATCTAGTTTTTGATATTGTTTTGTATTTAAAAAAAGATCAACATACAAAAATATCGCGTGAATGAATATTATCATGACAAAAACGTAGCAGAGAGCAGTGATAATCCTCCCACAACGAGTACAATTTAAAAGGCATCATTGTAAAACATTGGATTATTTTTTATAAATAATAACTTTTTGAGATCCCTTTTAAATTGGAAGATGATTCCACGGCTTATGAAACTTTAACATTGTTCCATCTAGAACAGGTTGTCGATTCCTCTACGCCTATTAGAGGGGTGAACGCTACAATGGTGTAATTACGAGATCCAAGGACCACGGCGCGATCTCGTCGGCAGCGTTTATACAGATGTTCTATTTTATTATTTAGTTTCCTTTATCGTTTACCGAATAATCTTTAATACATAACATTTATCGGATATCAATTAGCACATATTGGTAAAGGCTAAAAACACATATTGGTAAAAGTTTAAAGTCGCTCAACGTGCAATGGAATGGGCTATGCTTGGGGTTTCTCTCAAAGATAGGATTAGAAATGGAACCATCCGCGAGAGAACGAAAGTAACCGACATAGCCCACAGAATTAGCAAGATGAAGTGGCAGTGGGCTGGTCATCTGTGTCGCAGGACCGATGGCTGGTGGAGCAGACGGGTCCTGGAGTGGAGACCGCGTCTTGGCAAACGCAGTGTAGGATGTCCTCCGGCCCATTGGACCGACGATCTACGTAAGATTACTGGTGTAGGCTGGATGAGGATTGAACCGGGATGTCTGGCGCGAACTTGGGGAGGCCTATGGGTGGCAGTGGACTGCAATAACTAACTGACTGACTGACTGGTAAAGGCTGGATGACTGAACTAAGCTATACGAAAAACCTCTTTCTCTTTTCATTAAGCATTAGAAGATAAAATATCATATTTAAGCTAACGAAAACTAAACTTCTATCAAGTGTTTATGGCAGCAATCGGAGGCAATTGCGCTACATTCTCATAGGAATCGTTAACTAATAAACATTTCAACAAATACAAAACCGTTATGTCAAATCGAAATCATAAGCAGAATTCACATGTTATATTCTGTTAAAAATTGGTTTTTTTCTTCTTCTATAATAGACATAAAATGCCGTAGATTAAAATGATGATGAATGATACAAAAACTTTTCTGGTTTGTTCTGATTTTTTGTCGTTCTACTTAATTTAATTTTTTAAATCCTAAATGCATAAATGTATCCTTACGGAAACATACTATTTTTAATACACGCCATATCTACAGGAACATTAAAAAAACAACTATAAAGCAAAACGAATCGTAACCGAGAAGATTTTTTTTTTATAAAGATACAGTCGGGATGACTGACCCTAATTCGAAATAGTTTTTTTGGACAATTCGATCGACTACGTAATCTGCAGCTACAAATACCACATACTTTATTAATGTTTTAATGCGCAATAAAGTTAAAACTCATTTAGACATAAATTAGAACTTCAAGCTAAAAATTCTATGTGCCATTTTTATTGAATACATAAAAAGACACATACTACCTGTGTATATTAATGTTGTTGTGTTCCTGTTGGTGAGTAACCCAACTAGAAAAAAGGTCAGGGTCCACCAGATCATGTATCTGGACCGGATCAGGATAGAATGAGGCATGCCAGATCCGGCAAGCTCTATCGGGACCAGGTTTGGTCCAGACAAGGATAGCCTGATTTAAAATATAATCAAGTATGGTAAGGCATCCTGGATCAGGACCTGGTCCGGTCCAGACCAGGATAGCCTGAAAGAAATTACGCGAACTGAGCCTGAATCGCGCTATCAATGTTTTTAAGCGCACTTAGTATATATATATATATATATATATATACAGTACAGTTATCAGGACAGTCTAGCCGGGAGTTCATTTCTACACAGTGGAGCAGTCGTAAGTAGTAGGAAGTAGTTAATTATTAGGAGTTAATAAATAAAATGTATGTATGTAAATGCATTAATAATAATTATTAATTAATAATATAAAAATAAATAAAAATAATCGATATTTAAAGTAAAAACTTAAATAAATAATACATTGGAAAAAAAACGGAAACAAATATAATAATAATTATGTTAAATAACATATTTATAATATCAATTCGCTTTTTTTATTAAACAATTTTTTCAAGAATATAAGTACATTCGTGTTTTCTAAAAGGACCGGACCGAACCGGCTGATCAGGATAAGATGAGACTTCCTGATCTGGACCCGATCAGAAATCTCACCTCATGATCACCTCTGATCAGGTCCAGATAAATCTTCTGCGTTACATACCTTATCCGGTCCAGATCAGACATGCCTGGTCCGGTCCTTCTGAGGAACACGAAAACTTTTCTACTCGGGAGGTGACCAGAGCTCCTAGCAACGCGCTTGCGCTTTAAATTAAATTTAAGATATATAAAATTTAAGATATGTCTTACACAACTAAACATAATCTTGGATCGATATAATTTGAATTATTATTATAACACTGGTTTACAATATATTAGATTTTTACTACATACAGTTTAACGAGAAAATAATACATATATCTGTATGCCGCCAATTTCAAACTGTTTCCGTTCACTTTCGCCGTATGTGACATAACGGAACTGCATGTTGTAGATAAAACAATGCTTGTCTCAATTTGTCACGGACGATTTCTTACGCTGTGATAAAATCTCATTATGTACCAAACAGTCGTTAGTATTGGCCTGTTAGAGATAACTGTCGCAGATAGCGAAGAAAGCCGCCATATATTTTCTTTGAGAAATTCCTTCAAAGATTGCTCGCAGCGACAATTCGAAAAGCTATCTCGCAATTTATAATATAAAAAGTTGTAAAAGGAAACAAAATCATTGCCAATAATCGATAAATTAACGCGTAGAAAGTTGACAGATATTTTATTAACATAATCGTAAGTAAAACGACTTATGTACGTAAGTTTTCTAAAAATTACTTTCATATGTAATAAAAAATAACAACTTGTATTATTTTTATGGAAAATGAGAAAATAAAAAATAATTGGACGAAATTATGTCATCTCATAAAGCCGCATATCAATTATCTGGTCAAAATGAAATATTAAAGTTAAATATCAGTTCATTTTCTAACTGCCATTGTAAGCTACTGAATGCTAGCCTAACTAGAGATTAGCATTGAGCATCTAACCTAAGCTTATTAATTTATATTTATACCTATCACATACCCACTAAACAAACCTGTTTTTAGAGTAATTATTGTACCTATGTCACTAATAACACATAATAAGTTTTTCATTTTATTTTATTTAACACATAATAGTTAACTTCAATTATAACTACCAATTATCTATTTCACAATTTATTGAACGTGATCGACGTGATTAACACAAAACACCAACCGATTATTTTAAATTACACTCTTGACCATCAATAAAGATAGAAAAGAAAGGCCAAGTTCAAAAACCGATTAGGTTTCACTTTTCTCTACATGTCATAATAAAAGCGAGAGTATTGAAGTAATAATATTTGTCTATTACACACGCCGAAGGGCTCGGCATAGAGAGTAAACTAGTGCTATCAAAGAAAAAGTGTTATATGGTTGTTTACGACGCTTTATCAATGATATTAGACCTTGTTTCATTCTGTTAGAGTGGAATATAGAGAACAATATCGCTCGTTTAATAAAAACGATGAAAGGAGTGTTTTGCTGCAAACACGGTTGGGTTATTACTGTTTGCTTACATTGGTAAGTAGAAGAAAAATTTCTTTGAGAATTATTTACAACAAGGATAATAATACAATTTATTTTATTTATTTATTTTATAAATAAATAAATAAAATAAATTGTTACAAATACAATGTTAGGAAAGATTTAAAATATTTAGTTTACCTATCTTGGTACGTGTTTGTTGATGTGTGTTGAAGCTAATTTTCATTTTAGCTTAATAATTTTATTATTTTTGTATGCAGATATATTAGATTTTCCCTTTTTAAAGCGGTTAAAAAATTATTAATAATTATACATACATCGATTATTTAGGTAACGCCACCCGATGAATAAATCACATTTCCGTTCCGTTATAAAGGCAGAATTTAAATTTGTTATGAACATATTAAGGATAAATCTAAAATTATAATTATCTTTACAGTTTACTCATCATGAATATTTATTGATATGAATAAAAAATGTTTATTCTATTCTAATGTATATACTATCAAACCCAATCTGCTAAATTATCTTAGTCACTCTATTGGTTAATTTACTAGCCAAAAAATATTTTGTGTTTCTTCGACGGTTTATACGCGTAAACTAGATAAAGAAAAGGGAAAACTTCTAATAAAGACAGGATAATTTATGACCAACATTTCATTACCCTGAAAATTTTAGGGTTGCTGCACGCAACGTTTGCACGAAGTAAACATTGGATCCAAATTACAAGCTAACAAAACCGCCATTACATTTTATCACGTCTATAAACTACTTTATTGTGACGTGTAAAACGTATTACAATTAAATAAAACTAAAGTAAAGAAAAATCCTGTGGTAGATATTTTATTTAGTTAACTTAGCGAGTTAAAAGGTGTGGTTTTTGGTTTAAATATAAATATTGAGTAACGTATTCACAGTTATGCTATAAATACGGAATTAACAGCTTATCTTATGCTATTTATTGCAAACCTTTATACGATTTTAATGGCATATAAATATAGTTTTAAACCTAGAAAAGATAAAGCCATGTTTTATTAAAATTAACTAACAACAACTGGTTACATAGAGAATGAAATATAAAATTGAAATCAGAATGTGCTGTAACTATCAGACGTAAAAGAATAATAACAAAAAGTTTAAAGTAACGCTAGTTTTGTTATTGAAAAAATGATATATATGAGACAGATATAAATGATATTCAATGATGCTTAGGTACAGTGATCACAGAAAGTGGCTGATACGCTAGCAGTAGGTTCGATCACCACACATGACTAATACTTGTATAAACCATATATAAATTTGTCGTGGTCTGTGCATTTTTGTGCTTTTGTACACTAGGTTCACATCCTCCAACCCACATTGGAGCAACGTGATGGATTAAGCTCTGATCCTTCTCCTACATGGGGAAAGAGGCCTATGCCCAGCATATCCCACGATGTTATAGGCGGAAGCGTAGCGTGCTCATCCTACTAGGGAAATTGAGTATGCAACGTTTATTTTTGTGATTATCTACTTTTAAAATATGCTAGCATTTCATCTGAAAATTCTAAAATACACACAATCTATGAATTTCAAATAATACCAAGGCAAACGTTGCTTCGGCAAGAATTCGCGTGTCAATTTCTATGTAACACGCTACGACAACTCGTGAATTCGAAATTAGCTTGGGCTTAAAGAATCACTTTTTTATGTTAATAGGAAACACCGCTAACGACGTCTTTCAAGGCAAACTGACGTTAAAGGAGACTTTGGTCACAAAAGATTCCATAATTTTTGCAGTTTTAGCTTAATATTAGCATATTAGATCTACAAATGAGAAAATTCTGATTTTTTATGTAATTTGCTGAACGCTATGTGGTTACAATTATTCATTCATTGGATAGCTTCCATTAGGGCATGATATCGATACAGATTATTTCGCCAATGTCACGTAGAGACAGAAAAAGACACGAGACACACAGAGAGAGAAAAGACACGAAAGAGTTTAATCGAATCGAACATTACAAAATGAATTTTGAAGAATTATGGACATTACATTGA
Source organism: Melitaea cinxia (assembly GCF_905220565.1). Classification (NCBI taxonomy): domain Eukaryota; kingdom Metazoa; phylum Arthropoda; class Insecta; order Lepidoptera; family Nymphalidae; genus Melitaea; species Melitaea cinxia. The sequence goes on along the minus strand of NC_059414.1, from coordinate 9,278,494 downwards.
CAAGATCTTTCTTAAAAACCATTTAGTGCTTAAATATATTTTGCTACAGAATAATAACAAACAATGGTTTATAAAAAAAAAAAACAAGAATGTCAAAGCCAAGTGAATGGCATTCCTCATCATACAAAAAGATGAGTAAAAAGTATGGCAGCCGTACAGCAGTCATTCATATGTATTCGATACGTGTACGGACGCGCAATAGTTAGCATTCAAGACAACGCAGTTGCTAATAATATTCGTATGGTATTTGCAGTCTTTAATAATCTCGATAGCATGTATAATGTTACGAGATACAAAAAGAATACGGTTATTTTAAGAAAAAATAAATTAATCTTGTAAATGCTTGAGATAAAAAAATAATTAAAACGAAATATAAAAAACGTAATGTGCGTACGTGCTTTACAACAAATTAGAAAAATTCTACCATTCATAAGATTTTAAATCTGGTACATCAAACCATACAAAGCAAGTGTCGCTTTCTTAAGTAAACACGCAGCTCTGAGAAAGCTGTATGAATGCAGTAGGTAACTAAGTCTAGGCTAACACATGAATCACCGTTGACCGCAGTCATTTCATAACAACCACGCACTATCATGATTCACGACTGTCCAGCGCATAAATTATATGATTGAAATATATAATATAATACCTATACGATTACTACAATTTGAAAAACGTTTGCAACTTATCAATTTTTTTTTAAATTTAAGAATCAATTAATTTACTAATCTCAAATCTTAATACATACGATTAAACTACACCAACATTAGTATAAGTAAATATGATGTAGCTGACAGTGTACTATTGCACTGTTTACAGTATTTATTACATAAAATATCCCAATATGTAACAGTATGTTTACATGACATCGTTTGTACTAACTAGCATCAATTTGATGTAGTGTTGAAACAACGTAGGTGTCAAATTGCAACAGGTTTCGTTACAATGCGCGCATCTTCGAACGCGTCGGCGAGGTATAAAGGACATCGGACACCGCTGGCACAGTCAACAAACTGTATGAAAAGATGTCATACGTGCGACTTGTATTGAAAGAAATTTTTAGAGCGAATAGCGTCAACTGTACACATGGAAATGGAAATTATTACTATTTAGTTTAGTTTAAGTGTGCGGTCTTGAGTCCCTCGCTTCTATTTAAAGCTTATGTTTTATATATTTCTTTAAATATCATTAATTATACAAATACTTATTAGTGTTCTGGACTGTACAATATTATACATTACAACTTATTGTTTCGTATTCTTGCAAAATATGTTAATCAAATACTTTAACTAAATGACCGTCTTTTTTACTTAATTTATAATTACATACAAAAACAAGTAAAACGAGTTCATTAAAACTAGCCAACAAAAGGTAAATAATTACACACACGAGGGGCGCAATAACTTAGATCTCGTGGTAGATAAAACCAGCGGCGGACAAGGTTAACGTGTCTTTTAAACTCAAAATTGACCCTCTGTTTTGGTTGCACCCCTATTTCCAAACACTTGTCTTTTTACTGTTGACGAATGCAAATAAAATATAAGTACTAAATATGTTTTAAGTAAAGTAAACCACGAAATGTAAAGCGACTATTCTAATTTTTTGGACTCTGGTCCTCGCAAAGTTGTCGAACCGTTACGAACGTAACCATGAATTCTAATGAGCATTTAAATTTTTCACAGGTTGTGAACCTAAGACAGAATCTCATTACAGTAGCGTTACTTTGAGAATATACGTAACACGTATAACGTAATACTTTCCGTAGATACGTTAAGAATAAAAACGATGATAACCTACATTACCCACTACGATAAAAGATTAAAATGGTACTCGTAATTGCACATTTTAAACAAAAAACGGGCCCACGCAGTTTCTATAAAAAAATGTCGGAAATCCTAATTTTAAATTAAATTATATTTTGTATGATTATAGTAACTATCCATAGCATTATTTTATTATCTAAGTTAATCATTAGAAGAAAAAAAAAACAAATAATAATGTTTTGTAAATTTTCAGTCTAATTAAGAAAAATTAAACAAAAAAAAACAGCCTTTATCTCAACATCTCAATCAGGTTGTTAGTGCATGGTTAGAAAGCATAAAAATGAACTGCTAAGTCATGTATTGTTGAATGCAATACGCTTGTGAAGTTTCATACAATGAAGATATCACTGTACGCTTGATCTAATTCCTCATTGTAACCTGCGCTTTTCTCACGGAAAAAAAGTTTAATACAGCTGACTATGATTTTGTGAGATAGGCCTTCATTCATCTAAATAATAACATGTTTCTTCTTTACATCTATTAATAATATTAAAATTATAACTATTTTTTTTCTCAATTTCAATGCAAATAATGCATATTTTAGAATCTACAGATTTCATTTGAATAAGATATCTTTTGTTAATGTCTTTACAAGGAATTATTGTAGATTTTAAATAATCACGCAAGGACCGGAGTAGAATATGGTTACTTTCCAATCACACGAAAAAAGTCGCATCTGACAGTATTTTACACACTACATACTACCAACAAAAAAGAAAAGAATTTTCCTCTCTGCCTATGACTTTTATTATTTATATTGGTATAAAGAAATACTAAATAAATTATTTAAAGGAATAACTAATATAAAATAGCTCCTGGATTAATTAAAAAGCCGTTTTATTGGTATTTTTATTGCACATGTTATGAATATTCAGTAATTTAATTTTTACTTCGATAAAACTTCTGCTGTAAGTAAATATACTCGGTTCGGCTAATTAATGGTTATATTTGAATAATTAAATAATCACTCACTCACTTCAGCCTATCGCAGTCCACTGCTGGACATAGACCTCCCCAAGTTCGCGCCACACATCCCGGTCTTCCGCAACCCTCATCCAGCCTACACCGGCAATCTTTCGTAGATCGTCGGTCCAACGGGCTGGAGGACGTCCCACACTGCGTTTGCCAAGACGCGGTCTCCACTCTAGGACCCGTCTACTCCAACGGCCATCGGTCCTGCGACACAGATGACCAGCCCACTGCCACTTCAACTTGCTAATTCTGTGGGCTATGTCGGTTACTTTCGTTCTCCCGCGGATAGTCTCATTTCTAATCCTGTCTTTGAGAGAGACCCCAAGCATAGCCCGTTCCATTGCACGTTGAGCGACTTTAAACTTGTGGACCAGTCCCTTGGTCAGTGTCCACGTCTCGGCTCCGTATGTTAACACAGGCAGGACGCATTGCTCGAAAACTTTTGTCTTCAAGCATTGCGGAATCTTCGAAGTGAAGACTCGACGGAGTCTGCCAAACGCCGCCCAGCCCAACCGAATCCTCCTATCGGCCTCCTTTTCGAAGTTGTTGCGGCCTAGTTGGATAGTATGGCCTAGGTAAATATAATCCTGAACAACTTCGAGAAGTGTACCATCGACCGATACCGGTATCGGTATGACTTGGTTGTTAAACATAACTTTCGTCTTATCCAAGTTCATACAGAGACCGACACGTCGGGAGGACTCGTTTAGGCCGGCCAGCATTTGGCCTAACTCATCCAGCGTCTCCGCAAAGATGACAATATCGTCGGCGAAACGAAGGTGAGAGATGAATTCACCGTTGACGTTGATGCCCCGTTCCCCCCAATCCAAGGTCTTAAAAACATCCTCTAGCGCAGTGGTAAACAGTTTCGGTGATATTACATCCCCCTGTCTTACCCCGCGCCGGAGGGAAATAGGTCTTGTTCTTTGGTCATTGACATGAACGGTCATCGTCGCCGCGTCGTACATAGATTTTAGTACCTCGATATATCGCCAGTCGATATGACATCTCTGCAGAGAGTCCAGGACAGCCCAGGTCTCGACGGAGTCGAAGGCTTTCTCGTAGTCCACAAATGCCATACACAGCGGTTGATTATATTCTTCCGTCTTTTGGATAATCTGCCGAACAGTATGGATGTGGTCCACGGTGCTGTAGCCATTTCGAAACCCAGCCTGCTCTGGTGGTTGGAATTCGTCGAGTCTTCTGGCGAGACGATTCGTAACAACCCTCGAAAACAGCTTATAGACGTGGCTCAGAAGTGAGATCGGTCTGTAATTCTTTAACAGAGACTTATCGCCTCTCTTAAAGAACAGCACCACCACACTCCTGGACCACGTCTCCGGCGTGGTACCTCGGTGGATGACGGCGTTAAATAGTCTTGCCAAGGCTTTCAGGACAGGTCGCCCTGCGGCTTTAAGGAGTTCAGTGGTAACTCCGTCATCCCCCGGGGCCCCTCCGTTTTTAAGCTGCCCGAGCGCTGCACCAATCTCATCCTCTTCGAAGTCCGGGATACACTCCGAATAATGGCGCAACAATGGTGCCCGTGGATCTTCGGTGTCCCAAGTCGCAGGCTTGCGTGCGCTCGACGAGTACAGCTGTCCATAAAAATTCTCAACCTCTTCTCGGACCTGAGGGCGAGAGCAGACGGTTCTGCCATCTGCTGTTTTAAGCTTCGCAAGAAGGCTTCTCCCCAATGGTCTTTGGAAAACTTTGGACCCCCTATTCTGCTCAATCAGAGTAGCAACCTCTCTCGTATTTGAGCAGCGGAGGTCTCGGCGAATAATTTTCCGTACCCTCTTGGAAAGAGCCCTCTGTTCTGGCGAAGCAGCCGGCAACTCGCGCCTCTGCCGCATCAGATCCAAGGCTTCGGGAGAAAGTTTGGACTGCTTCGTTGGCTTTGTTGGTGGAAAGTGCCTGCGACCCAGTGTACACACCGTCTTCACCACGTTGTCGGTTATCTCGTCCACGTCGCTAGTAGTTTCCAGCGAATCGAATCGGTTTTGGAGTTCCAACTGAAACTGCTCGGAGCCACATAGTATTTGGGGCAGCGTAGGTCGGAGAGTAGATTTCATCAAGCGGGTCCGCTCCTTTCGGAGACATATATTCAGAGTGCCCCGTACTAGCCGGTGGTCGCTGCCGGTGTTAAACCTGTTAACCACTGAGACATCTCTGAATATATGCCTTTTATCCGCTATGATGAAATCTATCTCGTTCCTCGTCACAGTATCGGGGCTTTGCCATGTCCACCTCCTTTGGGGCTTCTTCTCAAAAAATGAGTTCATCAAGAAGAGCCCCTCCGATTCGAGGAAGTTGACAAGCGTCTGCCCCCTGTGATTCCTGTGCCCCAATCCGTGTGGTCCGATGCTCGATCCGTCGCGGCCTTGTACTCCCACTTTAGCGTTGAAGTCTCCCATAACAACGCTGTAGAAGGTCGAAGTAGTGCCATGTATGGCCCTTGTGATATCTTCATACAAGGCTTCGACTTCATCGTCAGAGTGTGCCGAGGTCGGCGCATATACCTGTATCACTTTCAGGGAGTACCTGTCGGTGAGCTTAAGTACAAGGTACGCTACCCGGGTCGACACACTACTGACTTCCACAACGTTGTTAGTGAGAGTCTTGTGAACCAGAAAACCGACGCCACCTTGGGAAAGCCCATCACCTTCACGGAAGTAGAACAAGTGCCCGGAGTCCAGGATCATCGTGTCCTCTCCCTCTCTTCGGACTTCAGACAACCCCAGTATGCTCCACTTAATGTGACTAAGTTCTACCTCAAGTTCGGTGAGGTGATGGTCCAACCGTAGCGTGCGTCCATTATACGTAGCCAGGAATATTTTTCTATGGCAGCCTCCCGTACCCCGGTGATTCTTAGCACCCTCTACCCCACCGTTACCACGGCCGCTGCCGTAGCCGGGAATAGTGGGGCTGCCGGGAACTGAGGGCCTTATTTTTAGGTTCGAACTCATGGGGGTTTTTGCCCATAGTCACCACGCTGGGCAGGCGGGTTGGTGACCGCAGGGCTGACTTTGTCGCACCGAAGACGCTGCTGCCCGTCCTCGGTCTGTGCATTTAAAAAGCCAGCAGTTGGATGGCTATCCCGCCATCGGTCGGCCTTTTAAGTTCCAAGGTGGTAGTGGAACTGTGCTATCCCTTAGTCGCCTCTTACGACACCCACGGGAAGAGATGGGGTGGCTAAATTCTTATTATTATATTAATTAAATAATACATAATATTAAATTATCATTTGTTGAAATAATTATTACTAATTAAAATTATCATTATAATTATAAAACAATTATTTGTTTCCATTCTAATAGTGAATGTACTAAAGTTTATTAAAAAGTTACGTTTTTAAATTAAATAAATATTGATTAAGACCGATAAAAATAGCATCTAGTGCTATTTTCAGACACCACTCTGTTCCGTTTAACACTCTTACACATGTCAATGTCAATTTTGCAAAGCAATCTATGTATTTTCCATTTTCACCAACTAATCAGATATTGTAATATTGATACTTTTATCAATTCTTTAACACAGCGAATGAAACATAAACATGAATGAGGACGTGTAGAATCGCCCAGGTTCTATAAATAAGTAATAATCAATGCAAAACCTTATCGTTTGCTGACCTTTCAACATATTTTGATATGTTCTATTAACGAAGTTGCGAATTTGCGTTGTTGCGAGTTTGATGTGGTTTTCTTTAATAAATAGTGTGATTCTAGAGGAAGTTTTATGTGTATAATACATGCATAATATAGAGGAACACTGATAGTTTTTGCAACCGTGCGAAGCCAGGGTGGGTCGCTAGTATTATTATAATTTTAACCTACTTCAAATAAAAGAGAAGGTTTTCAACTCGACTGTATTTTTTGTCATTTTTTATTATTATTAAAAGCTGGTGCCTGTCGTGTGGTCCCATTTAAATTTGATCTTGAGGTGATAAATATTGACTATTTTACTTGAGAATTTTTTCGTCTACTTATGTTGTATTACTTATCGGTGTGATTGAAGTCTTAGAATCAACTATAAGAGCGATAAAAAGCGTCGATATTATCAGTTACATTGATTACCTAATCCGTCAGAGGTTGCATCTCGGCGTTACCTCATAAGGCAGCGTTCTATTCTCAAGGTCTTTGCGCTGAGAACCTTGTCACTGATACTAACCTCTTAGAGACTATTCTTGTAATGACAAATATTCTTATGCTTCATTTGGCTTAAATTTTTAATGATGAACATTTTAGCAAATCGCAGTGTTTATTACACAGAGCTTAGAAAATTCCTAAATAAATTTAATTTTTACCAAATATATATTATAGCCGATCTCGGTATAATCTGAGATCTGTGTGGTTACCACCCATGAGAAAACTTCATGCCTTCAATGAAATCTTCGTAAGTTTTTTCATTATTTCAAATAATTAAGATTACATTTAAAAATACGAAATATAATATCCTGAGATAAAATTTTCATTGAACAACAAAGAAATAATTTATACAACTCAAACACTAAATATTAGATCATTACGTTCCTTGATTTAATTATCTAGGTTAAACATTTTCGTATTATTATTAAAATAAATATAATTATTACTAAAAGCAAGTGTGATCTTGAATTTATATTCTAATAATTCATATTTTACTATGTACGGTCCTTTTTTGCAATTCTATTCAGCCTATAACATCCCACTACTAGACATAGGCATCTCTCTGCATGTAGAAGGATAGGAGCTTAATCCACCACGCTGCTTCATTGCGGATTGTCCGAAATATTCCCTACTATGAGTAATGATCGCTATCAAATATTGATGATAACTACGGCGACCGACCGCTTAACGTGCTCTTCGAGGCACGGTGGGTAGACCCACAAGGAAAGATATCCAGACCGATTCTTTTTTGTACAAAAAAAAAACAATACCGAGTTAGAATCGAACCCGCAAATCGTCGTTATTTCAGGTGGCTACGCGCACTAGTACACCAGAGCGGTAGTTTTATTTATTTATTCAGTAACAGCAGTGAATATCCCATTAGCGAGAAGTATTCTTAGGTTAAAATAAAGGAACAATTAAACAGGATTGGAAAAAATACACTTCAAGAATAAACAAACGATAATTGTTAAAAAAATTAACATATATAAAACGATGAAAGACGTGTTTCAATGTCAATTAATTAATTAATAGCTGTGTTTGCTGGCAAACGTAAAAAACCAACTTCAATTACATTGACCAGTAATACAACGTAGGTAGACGAAAAAAAAGGTCAAGTAATAATATATAACTCAAAAAGTTCTCGTAAAATCTCAATTAAATTTAAATGGGACTACATGACACGCACCAACTTTCGATTAGAAAAAGAATCATCAACATTAATCGACCCAGTTAAAAGTTCTAAGGTGACACATTAACAAATACAGTCGAATTGATAACTTCCTCCTTTTTTGAAGTCAGTTAAAAAGCTTCAAAATGTTGATATTGAAATATTTCTTTTTATTGCTTTCTATTACATAATAAACAACTTTACTAAATTAGAGTGAAATAAAAGAAATTGAAAGGGCGTACAATTTTAATTAACTGAAGCTTCTCATCCGCTGTTATGGCAATATGGATAAAACATTTAAATCAACTTCGTTTGCTTTGGGTTCCTACCTACCAACGAAGAGTTTTATTTTTTCTTTTGAAAGTTATTTATAGTTATTAGGCGCTTAAGATTAATCGGATGTTTAGCGTTAAAGTATAATCGTGGGATGACTTATTATTGGGTAAAATATTAAGTGGAACAGCCAGAACAGTTATATTTCCGTTACCGAATAAGCGAAAATATGTTTAAGCTAAATGAAAATTTACTAACTACCTAATAGTTTGTATTATTTTTGTAATTTTTTTTTTTTGTTTCTAAATAAACTATTTTTTTAATTTGAAAAAGGTACTTATAAAACACTTCTATTTTTAAATAGAAAGCCTTTCCTATCGGTAGAAATAAAGAAGAAAAAAGTCCTTAATTTTATTTACTAAAATAGAGAATCGAAATCTTCGGTTAACATATTTACGTCTAACCACGAGTTATCTTATAAGATAAAAATATATTCATAAAATGTTCTAAGAAATCAATTAAGTACACGTTTAAGGATAATAACGCATACCGACTTCAATCTGCAATGCAAAGATCGTCCCATTGCCGAGTTGCTTTAATAGCTCGCAACATTATTATTCTTTTAAATTTAAAGACTAAAAATGCGATAAGACCTAATAAAACGAATAGATTTTCGTATCCAAATTATTGTATAATTGTGTCGCAAACGAAAAAAAAAAACCGACTTCAATTACATCGCCGAGTATACAACGTAGATCGACGAAAAAATAGTCAAGTAACTACGCGTTATCAAAGATTATTCAAAAAGTATTTATCAGACCTCGACAAAATTTATATGTGACCACATGATAAACATCAGCTTTCGATTAAATTAAAAATTATCAAAATCGGTACATCCAGTAAAAAGTTATTGCGGATTTTCAAGAGTTTCCCTCGATTTCTCTGGGATCCCATCATCAGATCCTGGTTTTCTTATCATGGTACTAAACTAAGGATATCTCCTTTCCAACAAAAAAAGAATTATCAAAATCGGTACATCCAGTAGAAAGTTATGCGGTATAATACAACGTAGGTCGACGAAAAAAGCGTCAAGTAAAAACGCATTATTAGATATAACTCGAAAAGTAGTTGTTAGATCTCAAACAAATTTAAATGGGACCAATTGACACACACCACCTTTGGATTAAAACAAAATTTTTCGAAATCGGTCCACCCGGTTAAAAATACAGTCGAATTGAGAACCTCCTCCTTTTTTGGAAGTCGGTTAAAAAGAAAGGGATGTGTAATATCTAATATATAAAATTCTCGTGTCACAGTTTTCGTTGCCATACTCCTCCGAAACGGCTTGACCGATTTTGATGAAATTTTTTGTGCTTATCCGGTATCTATGAGAATCGGCCAACATCTATTTTTCATCCCCCTAAATGTTAGGGGTAGTCCACCCCTAAATTTTTTTATTTTATTTTTTAGACAAAATTTTTAATTTCTATTTTTTTATGATACAACATTAAAAAATACATACAACCCTAAATTTTCAACCCTCTACCATCAACCCCTATTTTTAAATAGCGTTTAGCGGCAAGACAACGTTTGCCGGGTCAGCTAGTAATATATAAAATTCTCGTGTCGCTGTGTTTGTAGTTAAACTCCTCCGAAACGGTTTGACCGATTCTCATGAAATTTTGTGTGCATATCGGGTAAGTCTGAGAATCGAACAACATCTATTTTTCATACCCCTATGTTAAAGGCGGGGGGACGTTAAGAGGGTTATTAAAATATTATGAAATTTTGATGTGCATATCGGGTAAGTCTGAGAATCGGCCAACATTTATTATTCACTCCCGTAAGTTATAGGGGGGGGGGGGAGGTTAATAAAATATATGGCAAAACAACGTTTGCGGGGTCAGCTCGTATTATAAATAATATTAACACCAGGATTTGTTTGATATTCAAGGTAACTAATAGAAACAGGCTCATGTAAGTTAGGCAACAGAGGAAATCCTAACTTAATTCTAGAGTTAGACGTATCATTGTCATACTATCGTTTGAAATGATAGTGGAGTAACTCAGCGAAGTGAATCTTGCCTTTTCTTATATGGAAAATATAAGAAAATGTCATTTGCCCAGTAGGACCGTCAACGTCTGGATCAGGTAAATACGTTTTTTGATACCTATAAAGTTTTCTCATTTTTAATTATCCCTGTAATCATATGAATCGTAAGTGATAGTTTTGAACACTATATACAACATATCTCGATAAAAACGTTTTTTAACCAACTTCAAAAAAGGACGAAGCTTTCAATTTGATTGTTTTCTTTTTATGTATTCAGAGTTAAGTCAGAACTTTTTACTGGGTGTACCAATTTTGATGTTTCTTATTTTAATCGAAAGCTGATGCTTATCATCATTATCATTTAAATTTGATCGAGATCTAATGAATACTTTTTGAGTAATCTTTGATGACGCGTATTTACTTGACTATTTTTTCGTTTAACTACGTTGTATTACTTATCGATGTAATTGAAGTCAGTTTTTTTTTCGTTAGCGAGCACATACAATTATTGGTCCAAAAATTATTCTATAAATCGAGTGGGTATATTTTGTGACATATGCAATAAAAAAATTAAAAAACTATTTAGTTTTTTCAATTTGGTAGATATCAAATTATATTTTAAGTTAAAATTGTTCAAAACACTTTTTTTTACACGGTCTGGTCGCCAAAAAACCTAACAATATAAAAAGTTTAATGAGTATATTTCTTATTTTATACATGCTATAAACCAAACTTTTTAATTGACTAGTTTGACAACATATATATCAAACTTAATTTCAGTAGATACTCGTATATTCAACTTATTTACTTATCTATTTCAACATAATGTTATAGCGCCAAAAAGGGATTATTTTTTAAATAAGACGTTTTATTGTTTTTGAACCTATTAGTTATATTTTAGTTTCAACTGTTTTTAAATACTCTCCAATCACGATCAATTACATTATGAATACTTTTAGTCCCGATTAGATTCTGTATTAATTATCTCCTAGCACCATCAACTTGGCTATCTTGTCGCAACACAACTTATTAATATTCTTTATTAACTCTATTAATGACTCTGACTTCGTTATCGAATGAAAATATTCACATTTAATCACTCCACTGACTATTTATTTTCCAAGTAAGGTATTTCGGGAAACCTTGTAAATGTAACGTGCCTTAACTAGCATTATCATTTATTAACAAATGTAAGCAGACTCGAAATACGAGCCACGTAACGTAGCTATACCTACTAGTAAAATAGGTCATGACGATATATTAGGAAATAATTACAAGTACAATTACTATACTTTTTAAAATAAATATTTGCAAAAAAGAACCTTATTTTAATAAAAGTTTTAATTCTCATACCTTAACAAAATTGTTTTAGCGTTTTACAGAATAGTATTAATTTAATATACTGTGTGGCTACGGTACTAAAGAATATAGCCACCCCCTCTCTTCCAGTGGGTGTCGTAAGAGGCGACTAAGGGATAACACAGTTCCGCTACCACCTTGGAACTTAAAAAGCCGACCAGTGGTGGGATAACCTTCCAACTGCTGGCTTTGAAATTCACAGGCCGGAGACTGGCAGCAGCGTCTTCGGTGCGACAAAGCTAGCCCTGCGGTCACCAACCCGCCTGCCCAGCGTGATGACTATGGGCAAAACACATGGGTTCACGTTATTTTTGGCGTAGACTTGTGGAGCCTATGTCCAGCGGTGGACTGTATAGGCTGTAATGATTAATTTAATATAATAAATATTAAATTTTTAGAAGAAACGTTTCTATAACATCCTAATTTTAGTTGACATAAGCATCCTACACGGATCCCTAAAGTTAGTAGTCTAACGCCTATAAAAAGTACCTACTTCGCATCCCAGTGTTAACGACCATGTCTCGACATCATCACTGAAAACACGGACTGTTACACACAATGTTTATATACAGTTATACACGAAATATGAAATATTCTTCACGTATTGTAAAATCTTGGCTAAAATTATACTACCAATCACTCCGTGTGTCCCAGGTCCAACAGGACTTTAAATGTTTATATCGTCATAAATGTTTTAAGATCTGTTGCGTAAACTCTAACCTAAGCATAACATTGACCTAGATTTTTAAAGACTCTTGAATGTAATAAATTTTATGAATGGGTGTATAGTTTTTTGCTAAGTTAGGTGTTTATGAATATTTTTTTTTTTCAAAAAAATAAACTTTTTTCCTTTATTTAAGGAGTTTTAGTCCATAAAGACTAAAACATACAAGAAATTAATGAGGTCGTTGTCGCATACTAATGTTTACAACAGTTTAGCCGGTTCTGAGAGAGGATACGCAATAATTGAATTACAACCTCCAAGCTCCTTAAAAATTTTGAGTTTCAGCATATAATTTCTGATATCTTCATTTCGGACACATTCCACCATAATGTGAACTGCATCTTTAATGATGCCGCATTGGGTACACAACGGAGATCGTACCTTTTTCATCAGGTAAGCAAACTTATTAAGTGGAATGTGACCGGAACGGAGTCTAAATGCTGTAGTTAACGTATTCCTACTCAGCTTACTCTCATCAAACCATGGTGTTCTCTAAGATCATTCTGCATGGTTCTGTAGCACATAAAAATAAATTTTTAACATATCAAAACAGTATATTTTAATTAGATTTTTTTTTTAATGTCACTAGGTCGGCAAACAAGCGTACGGCTCACCTGATGGTAAGAGATTACCGTAGCTTATAGACGCCTGCAACACCAGAAGCATCGCAAGCGCGTTGCCGACCCTATCCCCAATCCCCCCGGGAGCTCTGGTCACCTTACTCACCAACAGGAACACAATACTGCTTGAAAACAGTATTATTTTGCTGTGATCTTCTGTAAGGTCGAGGTACTTCCCCAGTCGGGCTGCTCCATATTTTGAGCAGGAAATTCCTGCTGTGCCCTACCTCAGTTAAATTTTTAATTTTTAGTTTAGATGTAAACAGTCAGTAAAGAAAGGCATGTTTACAATATCACCATCAGTCCATGCTTGTTTTGCCAATATGTCTACTTCCTCATTTCCAGACAATTCCAATATGAGAGGGAATCACCTCATTTCCAGACAATCCAATATGAAAGGGAATCAATTATCCTCAAGCAATTATAGAAATAAAAATTTCCTATCTACTTACATATCGCCAAAACCGTTATATTTATGAACTTGTATTTAGCTCATAATGTATAAATTCCACTTTCAAAATTTCTACTCACGATGTTTAGTGTTATTGAGTTTCAAATATCTATTTAATTAAATGTTTACTCATACTAATACATAAACATGATTCCGAGGTCACCAATGTATTTGTTACGCTTCAACGAACATGGCGGAAGAATCAGTCCGAAGAAGACAAAGATCATCAGAAATTTTGCTCATAATATAAAGCGTTTTTACGACCATAATATAATGCCCTTTATCGTAGTCACTAATAAACAAAACAATACAATTCCCTATTGCAAAGTATTTCCTGGTATTGACCAAATAACCTTTTAACATAAGCGGTTGCACTTTCATTGCAATGGTTGCACCAGCCTTTGCTGAGACTGCTCATTCGACCTGTCACCTCGCAGTTTATTACGATCTATTACCGCCGTAACTGAAGTTCACGTACCATAAACACAGGAGAACGTCTATAGCTTTTATTTCAATGAAAGTCTCATAAAACTAATAACATAATGCAAACCGAGAGTTTTAGCATAGGTTCATAAAAGTCAATATTTTCGAATAAGAGGCTTGGCTACACTAATAGTACAAACGCGAAAGTAATTCTCTTTCTGTCACGCTTTTACAGCCAAATCACTATAGGCTGATTGCAATCAAATTTAATTTGAATTACTTTGTAGTCTAGACAAGGGCATAAGTTATATAAGGGCATCTACATATAACACAAATTTACGTATTACGTATTTTTAAAATATTACAATTACTTGCTAAATTTCACCATCTTTTTTTTTATTTACACAGAAGTCAAACGTTGTCGGAAAATTTATGTCCCTAATAAATATTCTTAAGCAGACATTTTAGAATGAAACTAATAGATACTTACCATTCCAAGCTATCTTGTAAATGGAATAAATTCCAACTATTTGCAGTAAATAATTGTACCTCGAAAGATAAACGAACTAAGTTTTCACAACAATAAATAATATTGAGTTTGAGTTATCGTGTTAAATAGTAAAGATTATGAGACCGCTTTGCCCTTTACATATTTTAAAAGACAATTCAAATTTATATTTACACATAGTCTGAATTCAAGAGGACAATATATATTTACCGTAAAACTAAAAAACGGACTCTCGACAATAAGTCTACATAAAGGGATAGAAACAATGACCGTATAATATAATATCGTAAAATAGAAACAATCGCCATCGTCTTGATTTTACAGTTTATGCACAAGAGCGTATCTAGGGCATATTAGATCATGGCACGCCTCTTAAAAGTACACCTAGAAAGGTAAAGCGAGTGCCAGGGAATACGATTCGAAATCTTATTCAATTGTAATAATTATAAACAGTTCCGTTAACTTTATAAGTACAATTCCGACATTATTCTAAGCCAGACACGATTGCATAAGTAATATTATCTCCAGTAAATGAAATGAAGACCTGAAACACTAATTGTGGATCGTAATAATTTTAAATCTCTAGTTTATTATATCATACACCATCAACGGTTCAATTAAAAATTAAATTGTAACGATATTTTGTTTCGGATTTATTTATAAAAAAAATCAATTATAAATTTCAAGTTTAGAAAATTATAAGTACATATCGATTTATGCTTAAATTGCATATAATATAAAAAAGATTATCGTTAGGAAATCGATCATATAAAAATATGATAAACCGGTTATCAATTGCTCATTCAATGAAAGAAAGCTGCGAATCGATCAAAGAATTTCGTTAGTGAAATCGAAATTAATCGCGTTCAAAGTAAACTTCAGTACATTACCGGCAGAATTCGTCATAGAGTCGAAATGAAGACTGAAACTTAGAATTATTAAGATCACTAGACAATAACAGATAAGTTTTGTTATCGTCGATAGAAATCGCAAGCGGTATAAGACGCTTACTCGTATAAAACTATAATAATAATAATAATAATAATAATAATGCTTTAATAATAATAACTATGGTTTAAAGGCTATCTTTTTAGAGCATGTCTAATTTTCGCAATTTTGAAAACAAGTAATGTAAACAATAATAATGAAAATATGAACTACAATACCGAAGCTAAGTTTTTCTTTCTCGTAGATAATAAAACGTATGTAGAAAATATAAAAAAATGTCAAATAATTTTCAAATAAATTTCATTACTAAGGATAGTTCAAAAAATAAATCAGATCTCGATCTAAATTAAATCACATAAAAAGCACGAGCTGTTGATTAAACAAAGAATCATAAAAATCGGTACGGTACATGCAGTAAAAAGTTTTGAGGTACATATTAAAAAAAAAAACATTGCGTATGCTCGCAAACGAAAAAAAATCGACTTCGATTATATCGACAAGTAATAAAAACGAAAAAATAGTCATGTAAATACTTGTTTTCAAAGATTACTCATAAGATCATGACAAGCACTACCTTTCGATTAAAAAAAGAATCATCGAAAGCGCCCACCCAGTAAAAAGTTCCGAGGTAACATACATAAATAAAAAATACAGTCGAATTAAGAACCTCCTCCTTTTTAGGAAGTCGGTTCAAAAAACAAAGTCGAATTGAGAACCTCTTTTATTGAATTCGGTTAAGAAAGAACAAATATGTACATTTGTACGCGTTTGTATTTCACTCTACCAAAAATACTCCTAAAATATCCGAGTGCAGTACCTATAAACGCTTCTAGACAAACACGCAAAACTTTCGCCTATAATATTAGCATAGATAAACAAACAGTCCATCCAATCCAGCTTCGTAACCGACAGCATGACTTAATTATTCAATCTGTTTTCCGTTTTAACGAAACTCATAAAATATCATAGACATGAAAATAGAAATATGAGAGAAACTGTCAGATAGTATAATTAGATCGAAACTAACTACAAAATACGAAAAAGATAATACCGTATGGTATTTGACATGATTCTATTAATGTTTTAAAAGTGTAACAAAATATTTTAAGCAACACACAATTGACAGAATTTTCTTAAAGTTCAAGACAATAGTCCTAAGAAAGTGAGTATAAATAAATACGTGTTTAGGGAATCCTCTTTTTTTATGATTGAGAATTATGTTAATTTATGGATGGACAAAAAACAATGTGTGTTCTCAGAATTTTGATGAACACATAGTATTTCATCTCCGTAGCGCGTGGAATTAGACTAAAAGCATTATAATATTCGATTCTGATATATGTTTAGCATTTTATTAAAACAAGAAATAATTCATCCATAAATAAAAAACAAAAAAAAAAACTATAAGGTACTTAACATTTCTGTCCGATATTGATAGATAAGTTCAAATGCCAATAATAAACTCGACACTCCTTTATTAGTTACTTTAGTGTATATCAACATCAAATTATTTATATTGACATATTTTTAAAAACCATTTTGATATCTTTTCTTCTTCTTATATATAAAAATGAATCGCAAAATGTGTTGCTAAGCGCAAAACTCGAGAACGGTTGGACCGATTTCACTAATTCTTTTTTTAAAATGTTCCTTGAAGTACGAGGATGGTTCTTACGGAGAGAAAAATTCTAAAAAAAAAATTAAATTTACTGAAAAAGTCTAAAAACAACACTTTTCTATACTCCCATACAAAAGATTTGTGATAATACTTAAAAGTCAATTTGAACTTTAATACCATACGATAAAGTTTGTGTTAGGCGATACGAAGTTCGCCGGGTCAGCTAGTTGTTTATAAATTCAAAATGACACATTCAAATGTTCAATCATATTTCAGACACCTAAAGTCACGGTCTGCACTTTGACGTAACGAATAACATTACCTGAGTCACGACTGTGGGAACAACTGAAATTATAACAGTATCATAATCACAAAAACATTCAATCAATCATATACACCAACACGAAAAATTAGATTTTTATTTTTTATTTTATATTATATATTGAATTTTATAAGCAAATATTTCATATGCTTTCACGACAAAAACTATCAGACTTGTAGATTAGATTTATATCTATCAATTAAAGTCACGTTTTAAAGATTTATACAAAAAAGTATTCTCTTATTACTAACGAATTTTAATGAATGTTTTTCTTCACAGTTTCTGCGAAGAAATTCCTAGCGTACCAAACGGGCAACTTTGTGTTATGTAGAAATGGTACCATTTACAATTTAGCGAGCTTACTATTAAAGGAATTTGGTAATAGAGTTCAAACCGTTTGATGTTCATTGGTTCCAATGTTTCAATAAAATTTAACACGCTGTAAAATAAATGTAACAGCGTAAATTATATCTACTGCATTTTTATTGTAGAAGAATCGGTCACGTATTTATTGTCATTCTTATGTTATCTTTATAAATTTAATTATTTTTCCTACTATTGATCTAACTGAAAAAAAAATTCAAATATTTTCTCCATTTCAATTTAAAGAAATGAAGCCGACGAATATTATTCAATTAACTTTAACACATTTTAAAGGTACATAATTTCTGTTTTCTATACAAAAATATACAAAACAATCGAGTCTTAAATTAAGTATAATTTAGTCGTTAATAGACTTTCAAGAATTTGATAACATATTTATGTGAAATAATAAATAAAAAAGATAAATATTCCGCGGTACATAAAAACTGTTCAATGGCGCCACAGCTCCATAAAATTAAATGTTAATGACGAGTCTCATGCATTGAATCGAAAAACGCTAAAAGCTTTTCTAATACTAATTAAAGTAAATATTCAGTGCTGTTGCTGCTATGTGCTACGTTTGTCAAGTTAGTAGGCTCAGAATCAAACAAAAGTAAAAAATATATAATGGATGTAATGACATAGGTATAATCTATCACTTCACTTTCACAGGATTAAAAAAAATTAAAAAGTTTCCTATTTAAAAATATATATTTATTCCATTTATATCTTCTACAAAACCTATCAATTATTCCGGATATAAACCAGGTTAAATCGGCCGAAGACCTTTGAACTCATTTGCACTTTTATGTACCAACCTGCTTTTACATTAGTTAGGTATTGTACTTTGAATAAGCATTTTCTTTATCGTCTGCTATATATTAATACGTGAAGCAAAACATTTTACCTCTTTTTCGAAAACTGAGCGGATGGAGGAGTATGAAATTTTGCACACTTATAGTTTATATAGAGAAGGAGTGCAGAATGCTAATGTTTTTTTAATTATACATAAAGAATACAATAAATCAATAAAAAACATTACACCCACTACCATTTAATTGACGCACACACGCATATATATTCTTTTGTTTATTTTTGTAGAAGTATAGTGTTTGACCTTAATAATGTTCACAGTTATAATTGTAATTAATTATGATCGAATTTCGACCACTGGGCGACCACTAGTAAATATTAATTACGCTATTCGAGTAGAAAAAATACGAACAATTACAAAACAAATGGACATAGCGTATTCATTAAAAACCAGCCTTATTTACACAACAGTAGTACAGTTAAAAATTTCTCCTATTTTCTCTCAATCCTTAACTTTTCTTTCTTTCACGAAGCTAAATAAAGACTAACATGTATGTTAAATCACGAACAGTCAACAGCTAAACATCAATAAAACTTTCTTACACGTTAACAGCTCCTACTATAAAACACGTCAAAAAATAAACCTTTCGAAATCCTTCTCTGAACGATTAAATAGAAACGAGAATGGAGTAACGTTTAATACTTCCTACAATATAAACTGTATGGTACGTTGGATTACTTAGATTGATGGCGCCCTTATATAAAACGTTTATAAATATTATGGGAGTTGAAGTATTTATAGGTTTCGTTCATCTCTTAGTATCGAGTGTATCTATAAGATTAGTTACTCACTCTACACTTAATTTATTACAGAGTTTATTGACTTGCTGCTTGAAGTATGCTTGGAATGGAATCTTTGCGTGGTCAACACAATGTTTGAACACAAAAAGATCCATTTGTATACAAGAGATGAGGGTGAGTCTAGAAGTATGATTGATTTTGTAATTGTGGATGAAAGACTGAGAAAGAAAGTGCTTGACACTCGGGCATACCGCGGTGTTGGTCTCGACACAGATCACTTCCTGGTCATAGCCCGAATACGTGGCCTCTTTAAACGATGGCGCCACCGAGGGGCCGAGCCTACGAGTGTTTTAGCCAGAATAAAAGTGGAAAATCTACAAGGAAGAGAAAAGAAAGATGAGTATGTAGAGAAACTGAAAGAAAGTTTTAAAGGCATAGAAGAGATAGGTGTGATTGAGAATTTGTGGGAGACTTTTAAGAAAGGGGTCGTGAATAGTGCTATTGAGGTGTGCGGGGTAGCTAAAAGAAGGAAAGGAAGAAAGAACTATAATGTGTGGATGGATAAAGATGTACAAAAGGCTGTGCAAGAAAAGAAGAAAGCGTGGTTGGATTGGTTAGCAACAAAAGCTAACCAAAAGGTTCAAAAGGCAACGGATGACGAGGTAAAGGAAGCAAGAACGAAGTATAAAAGATTGAAATCAGTAGCGAAAGAAGTTGTGTCTAGAAAGAAAGAAGAACGAAAGGATGATTTTGATAGGAGGCTCACTGAAGATTTCCAGTCAAACATTAAGTTTTTCTGGAAATCCATCAAAACAGCCAGAGGAAAAATTTCTCCCTCGGAGCTGAGCACAATCAGGAGTCAAGATGGGAGCGTTATAAATGGAGAAGAATGTGTGTTAAAGAGATGGAAAGAGTATTTTGAAAGTGTGTTTGAAAGAGAGGAAGTGCAGGTACAACATCCGGCACCTTCCATTGAGAGTAGTATAAATGTCGATGAAAGTGAGATAAGCATGGATGAAATAGTGAAAGCGTTGAAAAGTATGAGATTAGGTAAGGCTGCAGGGTATGACAGGATCACCGTCGAGATGCTGAGGGCTGGACAGGGTATAGTGGCTAGCCAGCTGTACTGCCTTTTCAATTTGTGCTGGCGAAATGGGCAAGTACCGGAAGACTGGTGCAAAGCCGTAATCGTACCGTTGTATAAGGGAAAAGGGTCACGGCAGGACTGCATAAATTACCGCGGTATAAGCCTTCTCAGCGTCGTCGGTAAATTGTATGCGAAAGTGTTGATTGAAAGGGTTGTGAATGAAACAGATGAAAAAGTATGGGATGCACAAGCGGGATTTAGAAAGGGAATGGGATGTACGGATCAGGTCTTTTCCTTGCGGTGCATAGCCGAAAAGTTTTTAGCAAAAAACAAAAAGGTCTATTGCGCGTTCGTGGATCTGGAAAAGGCCTATGATAGAGTGGTGAGGAATGAATTGTGGTCAGCATTGTCCGTGTACGGTGTGAGCGGCGCACTCATGCGAGCACTACAATCTCTTTATAGGGATTCTAGTGCTTGTGTGAGGATAAACGGGGCATACACAGAATGGTTTAATATCGAAAAAGGTGTTAGACAGGGATGTGTAGCGTCACCGTGGCTGTTTAACTTGTTCATGGACAATTGCTTGACAGAGTTAAAAGAGAATGAAAGTGGGTTGAGAATGGGTGAGTTACTCGTCAAATGTCTTCTCTATGCTGATGACCAAGTATTACTTGCGTCCTCGGCCGAGGAGTTGCAGGAGATGGTAACTGCTATGAGTGGAGCTTTTGTTAGAAAGGGAATGAAGATGAATGTAAAGAAGACGAAAGTGATGGTGTTTGAAAGAGATGAGGTAGTGACAGACTGTAATATCGTGATTGGAGATGAACAAATTGAACAGGTGAATGAGTTTGTGTATCTGGGCTCGAAGTTTACAAGAGATGGAAAGTGTGAGAGTGATATTGAAAGAAGAGTGAATGCAGGAAACATGGTGAACGGAGCTTTGAACTCCTTTATGAGCAGTCGGAAGGTGTCTAAAAAGGCTCGTTTGGCTGTGCATGAGGGGGTGTTGCTTCCGACACTCATGTACGGAAGTGAAAGTTGGGTATGGCAGAAGAGACATGAAAGCAGAATAAATGCAGTTGAGATGAGAGCGTTAAGAAGTATGATAGGAGTTAAACTGAGTGACAGGATGAGAAATAGTGAGATAAAGAAACGGTGTGGTCTGAAAGAAGATGTAGTGACAAAAATTGAGAAAGGTATGCTGAGATGGTTTGGTCATGTCGAGAGAATGAATGAAGAACGACTGACGAAAAAAGTGTATAAGGCGAGTGTGAGTGGAAGTGTTGGAAGGGGTAGACCTAGGCGGACATTTCAAGACCAAATCGGGGACGTCTTGAAAAAAGGCCAGGTCAAGAGTACCCTAAACCGACGAGCATGTATGAAGGGAATAATGAAAGTGGATGAAGCGAAACAAGTATGTAAGGATCGTAGCAAGTGGAAAGAAGTGGTCTCTGCCTACCCCTACGGGAAAGAGGCGTGATTATATATGTATATGTATATATATATATATTTATTGACTTCCGTCATTACAATCCGGGTAAAATTACACACCATTTATAGATTTATTTATAAGAATCTTTATACAAAAAACGAGTGTTCTCGAATAGCGTTTTGCAATGTTGTTATTTAAGTTTTCCACTCAAACTAAAATGTCAAACTTGTACTAACAGTCGTTACGACAATGCACTGTAAGTTCAGAATCGAACATGCGACTTTCACATCGTTTTGCTGTCTATGTGCCGTATAGACTATCCAAGTTTGATGTTTCATTTTATACAACCAACCATTAAAGCGTAGTTTTTTTTTCAATAATCAAAATACAAACACCAATTTTGTACACATTACTTTAATAGGTTTGAAATTATATATTATTGATGTCTATTGAGCTATGTCTACAAAACGAAATGTAAGGCTCGACCGCTGCAAAAACACACAAACAAGCGTGACCGATTAAATTGAAGTTAAATTTATACCTCAATAGAATAGCAGCGATGTCGTGAGAATATTCGATTTTTATTACACCGACACTGAAACGATATCTTTATAACCCGAACCAATTGTTTTGAAAGCTTTAAGTTCAGTGTGTACCGTATGTATGTATTAACAACCAAACACATCGAATCATCTATTTAATTTTTAAAACACCTATACAAAAACATTAAACATAAAAACCACACATTAAGTTTATAGACAAAGACGCAGATAGTTTTAAAGACGATTAAGGCTAAACTGAAACACTACAAAAACATTCGTTTTGATATCTTGACATACAGAGGTATCAATCAGCCTTTAGTTAAATTTTTACGAATTTTGAAGTAATTAATAATTATAAAAAACACAATGTTTTGGTTCGTTAAAGCAATGTTTGACCATAATATAACATTTTGTTCCAACAAATATTACAACAGTAAGTTGATAAGAAATGTAGGTTAGCACCTTAAGTTAGCAACGTTGTGCGGACCATAAGGTTATAATTAAACATTGTAACTGCTTGAATGTTTGCTTTCAAATACGAGTTAGGAATCTTGTTTGAATTGAAGTGGTGAAATGACTGGAACCTTTCGACATTTTTACTCTAGCCTAACACTAAGGTTGGTTTTTTAAAGTAATTAAATAATATGTCTTCAACGCCTTTACGAGTTTTTATAAGCCATGCAATCACTTTAATTAATCTACATTATTAATAAAACTTTCTCCTTGAAGTTATAATGTTTATTTTGATCTTTACATCATACCGTACTTTTTATTAAAATTAAAAAAAAAACCTACGAGTAAAAAACATAAGTAAAAAGAAGTAAATTAATGGCAAATTATCGTTGCCTACATAATATAATTCTTAATATATAGGCATCTTAATAATATATTGGCGTGAAAATGAATTGAAATTGCACTATTAATCGTACATTTCTCAAACCGAACCTAGCATTATTTCACATCACCATTACATAGTATAAAACAAAGTCGCTTCCCGCTGTCTGTATGCTTAGATATTTTAAAACCACGCAACAGATTTTGATAGGGTTTTCTTCACAAAATAGAGTGATTCCAGAGGAAGGTTTATATGTATAACAACAAAAACATAAACACAACACTGATAATTGTTGCAACCATGCGAAGCCGGGGCGGGTTGCTAGTTGTTAATAAAACATCAATTTTTTTTTAATAAAATTATAGCTACCTTCTTTGGACTATAGACATCCGTGACTTTATTTTGCTTTCCGAACACCTCGCTGCCTCGTCCCACTTACGCCAATCTTAATAATTCTATTCGATTGTACCCGCTATTTGGATTGCCTTAATTCTTATCTACATTGGAAAGTAGATTTCGGGTCAGAGGAATGTATATTGTTCATTTTTTTAACTATTTAATGAAAGTTGCCCATACTTTCCAAAGTACCGAACATCTCGATCATTTTGATAATTTTCATAATTCACGATTTCTTATTGAACTATTTACTTAACGGCGGATTTAAAGCATTAATACAGAAACGGGAAGTGTTTAAATCAAAGATGAATCTTAGATTCACGTCATATCAAATTACAACATTTTGCAATTCGTAAACTCGTGACCGTAGTTAGAGCTTTCGTTAAAAAGTTCTTCGATAACAGTACCTTTAACATTTTATAGCATTGTTTATTGCCTAATTTTAACCTTCTCGGTAAAAGGTTATATTTTGAGGCTGCATCTATTCTGTATGTATAACTATATCTTCAACATAGATATGCCAATTTTCGTATAATAATATTTATTTTGTTTGAAAAAAAACTCTTCTTACCAACCATCACTAAAACGTTAAAAATATGTACTTAAAGAACATATTTCAAAAAATAAATAGTTTAAGGCCGTATTTATATTATAAAAAATTTAGCATATAATATTTTATTCTACCTTTATACATAATTATGTCTGTATCGTGATATACCTGCAAAGATTGCACAAATTTAATAAAGAAAGAAATGTATAGTCTTCAAATGTGATTGCTACTGCCCATGTATATAATTGCATCACCACAAATATTTGCTTAATTTTTTCCTTTGGGACGTACACAGATAGTAATGATAAAAATAATAATGAATGATTTTTATCTAAAGCAAATACATAACTGACAGCAATTTCAATATAAGTACATATACATTAAAGTTTATCTCTCATTGAAATTTATCTTTAGCTTAAAGGCTGTCTACAAATGATATATTAGACAACGACGCTTTGGTTCACGTTAAAGCAATAGCTAGAGGCGCTTACAGAAATGACCGGATGTTATGGACCGTGTATATCGACCATGCAAAATCGTTACATTTCTTAATCGAGGTCCAAAAACGAGCAGGTTATTTTTCTTTATCAGCATATCGTGAGATCTTTTTAATGGTTTTTAGGACTAGGGTGAGGTTTTATTATTTTATAACATAAGTTAATAATTTGCAAAGGACCTAAAAAATAAGGTAAAGATAAAAACCCTATAGAGATATTACACAATGCCCTCAACAGATGTCAACAATTAATACTGTCATTGCTTCATCATAAATCATTTATATAATTGGAAAAAGACATGTGTTATTTATAATAATAAAATATCAACTTAAATAATTTAATCCATCTAGGAACACAGGCATTAAGATAAAAATAGACTAACTCGAAGTAATTGGGTTAATTGTAATAATACATAATAATGAAAATGAAACTAAACTAATGAGGTTAAAACTAAATTATAAATTTAAATAACAAAAAAAAAATGACAGTAAAAATAATTAAATTTTAAACCGTTTCGGTATTTTTTGAACATTCTTAATTTTTATCCGACTGTGAGACGTAGTAACAGACGCACAATAGATTTGAGATTGCAAATTAGATTACATTTTGAGTTCAAGATCAAATTTTAAAATTATTTCAACTGTGTTGCTAGTAATTAACTACTAACAGCAAAGTTAATATTCATATTCTACCAAAAATATTTTAGAGACATAACATTTTTCTTTGGATATTAATTGATCTAATTATAACGGACGTAAATTACACGTCGCGGGTAAAATTTTCTGATGTAACAATTCAATAAAATAAGTCTTTTGTACGTTTCTTTGATGTTTTTCCGTTCAAAAGGATTCCACTTCATTACGAAGTTATCGAGCTATACCTAGTAGTTTACCATAGTACATGTAAACTGTATCAATGTTATACATTACTAATGACCAACTTATAAGTAGCAAACCAGCTATAGAGTCTACTTAAAAAGCTTTACGACTGAATAATTAGCGATCGAGGCGTGGTCGGTCGAATTCGGCCACTTGCTAATTTCACTTTCGTACAGTAAATGAGTAAATTATACCGTACAAGAGAGTCTTATCGTACATTTCACCGACACAACGAATCCCTTCAGTTTTTAATTGACTTTGTGTTTTAGGTCATTACTTTACAAACAATACAAACATCTTAATGCACGTGTGTAAAATATGAGTTAATTCCTATATACCAATAGCTCAATTTTTATAATCAGTATAATTTAAATTAGAACAATTTTTATAAGTAAATCAACGTTTTAGATTTAACGGCCTTCAGTAGGAAGATCATCTTATATAGTGCAAAAAAAAATACAGAAGACAAACGAAAATGCCCAAAACACATCTTGTTTGCTATATTAATACCTATTTGTTATGAACGGGGATCAAACTCGCGATCGCTTGCAAGACAATCAGTCCTTGTAAACGCTGCGCCAGCACGTTAATGTCTCGTTTTATCGACATCAGAAGGATCTATGATTGTGCATCATATTGTCTGGCACATGAATAATTCGTTAAACAAGTCGCACGATTTCAAAACATCTGACTAATTATTATCGTTTAATGTGCTCAACGTGACGGAAAATATGTCGAGGAAAAACTTACGAGTATCTGTAAGTGTACGTTTGTAGCCAATTTATTTATTTGTCGTATGTCTAGCGCTAGCAACCTGACAAGTGATGAAAACGTCATTTAGGACACCGGCTGTAGTAATTTAAGTTGCAATAGTTTATTATTATTTCCTCGTGTTTTTTTTTACTATAAAAAATATTGAATGAAAAAATATATATACGTCGAATTTAATCTCATCATTTTTTGCCGGTTAAAAATAAATACAAGGTCTTAAAAATTCAATTGCAAAAAAGTCAATACATACTTTTATTTCAACGATTTAAAAAAAAAGAGTTATACGTTCGCAATTTTTCATTTGATTGAGCCAAACAATTTGCACAATCATCTTCAATACAATAAAAATCTAATTAAGTTGATATAATTGATAATGTATTTATATAGTAACACTAGTCACACTATGATTTGTTTTTCAAAAATAGAGTTAATGAATCCATTAAGAATAAAAGTTTGTAAAGGTATACTACTAATATACCACCACCTTTAAATATTATTAGGTTATGAAACTTCTGTGTTTGACGTTATTACCGACACGAATACCTGAATAACGGAATCAATACGACACGGCCTATTATAAAAGAGCAATGAAATCGAAAGCAGATCGATAAAACCCTTTCAATGCGCACTTCCTATTCAAAATTCGAAATGGAAAGTCAAATCTAGATCAGGATTACCATTTAGTTACAATTTTACATAATAAAGTTAACAGGAGAACGCTCTTTATGCAGACGCAACTGGGTCTTTAATTGTATGCCGCGACAGGTGAAAACATTGTATCTGTTGTAACGACGATCCCATGCTGCGAACAATACCCTCGCGAAAATTATTTAGAACCGGATTCACTTTCGCTATAATAAATTATGTTACACGATGCCTGCGTTAGATTAAATGGTTATAGGAATGGGACCGCACGTTTAAGCAACTACTATATCGTTTAGTTGATATTTATTTATACCAGATTAGCTATTGCTAAATTTATGCAAGTTTATTAAAAAGCCTCAACTTGATGTATTTTTTTTTATTTGGATTAAGGCTTTCA
The DNA here is from genome assembly GCF_905220565.1 of Melitaea cinxia. Classification (NCBI taxonomy): domain Eukaryota; kingdom Metazoa; phylum Arthropoda; class Insecta; order Lepidoptera; family Nymphalidae; genus Melitaea; species Melitaea cinxia. The sequence continues at coordinate 9,251,077 of NC_059414.1, read as the reverse complement.
ATCTTATCAAAATAGCACAACTTGTTTCCCCAACGTTACAGACTGACATAAAGAAGATACTGGTCCATAATTCAACATACTCGACATAAGCGTTACTTCTTAAAATGTAATTATTATTTATTAGCATTAGTTACTTTATTAGTTACCTATATTAGGACCATTACATCATTCAAACATATTCATACGTAATTCATACGTAATTAGGTACATAAAGTATCAACTCCTTGACGATATGGCAGTTGGAAAATGGTAAATTCAAATACAACAGCCCGAAATGCTATAAAGATCTCTATCTATTCAGATTTAATTAAATTTCACACGTTATGTAAGCTTACTCGTAGTAAACTCATAATCAGTCAGTTAAAACGTTCTGAGGCGCATTAAATATATTTGCGCACGTACTCATAAATTTACTCGCTTACTTCAATAACTGTAACCTCCAAATAAACAGATTTTGTTTTGAAATAAATAAAACAAGAGTAGATATTTTGTCAATAAGTAATTTAAGTTTTATAGCCTTCTAAATATTACACAAATATATAGACTTATATAAACTTAATAATTTTAAAATATTAAAAGACAACGACTACTTTGGCTATTAAAGGCTACACTTGTAAATAACATTTACCGCCAACTTCCAATAAATGTCTTAACTATTTCTCTGATAAATCTATCAATACATATAGTAAAAATATTTTTGTCTGTTAGTCTGTGCGTACTATCCGATTTAGATGTGGTTTCCACTAATATATTATTATATGGTAAGCTTCATTTAACATTTAGTGTTTGTTTCATATCAATAATAAAATATTCAAATATCATAAATAAAAAAATTATGTCAATTTAAAGAATCACGTTGTACTTGTAAATACACAAAAGACGATGTTTATATCCAAAAAATGCTGTCCAAAGTCACTATTCCACACAGACGAAGTCGTGGGCACAGCTAGTTGACAATAATTTTAGTTATGCGGGATACTATGATGAGCATTAGGTATTTAAGCAGACATTAAATAAACATTTCTTAATGAAACACAAATCAAGGCATCACTACGACACGTCTTAGTAATACCAAGAAAACTAATTATCGTAACGAGTAAATTTTCATCTTTAGAGAAAGCAAACATTTCTGCACTTTCTTCGTCATCGCATGTTTCAATTCAAATTCAAACTTACCACCATAACGACAACATTTTGCAATGAAAACAAGAATTCACGAGGATACAAAAATAAATATATCGTTTAACACTTAAATTTATTTTTAAACAATTTATAAGTAAAGTAATTTTTAAATTGAAACTTATAATTATCGTACTCAGTCCTTTTTATACGAAATACTAAAAAGATTAAACTTGCTCGATAAGTAGTGCAATTTTAATTCTTACAAAGAAAGTAAGTATCAGAGTGCTTTTTCAGTAAAAAGATGGGCAGTTATCTTGTATAAATACCACGTGTGTGATTATGCAATTTTCTTAGGAATTCGCAGTGCAAAAATAATGTTTCCTGAACCACAGTAAATCATCGTTGAATGAGGAACATCTTGTTCAACTCTTACTTATTTTATAGTCACGTTAAATACTGCGTGTTAAGATGTATTGCTTACATTCTTTGCGAAGCGTCATATTATGAAGATTACCTGAAAATAAAAAATAACATTAATAAAACCAAAACACATACAATAAAATTTACGTAATTGTCTCATGTTTTACACGTTTATATTATTTTATTTCGTCACTTAAATATAGCGTGTCACTAAAATAAAATTATGTACTTGGTCGTTATAAATCAAATTCCATGATTATGAAATAGAACTATTTGACATCGTAATACCACAGTGTTTGAGATAATAGTTTTTTGAGTAATGAGTACGTATGACGCATAAAGCGGCACTTCAAAGATATCATTATTAAACATGATATGGAACTTAGCTTTAAAAAGCACATATATGTACCTACATATAATATATTTTATAGCACCAGCTCGAACACCTAAATTAAGTATTACTTCAAAGTATCGTGTTACATTAAAAATTAGCAGAAAAAGCATCAACAAAAACATTAAACAGGTATAGAACAATATGTTGCAGAAAGATGAAATCAATTGAAAAGAAATCAAATAACTACAACACAATTGGGCAGGTCTCTATAATCGCAATCAAAGCTAAACTTTTCTTTCTTTACCAAGATACTGCAAGTCTTATGTAAAAACGAATTTGAAATTAGTCAGTAAAATTAATCGTGAAACGCAAAAATCGAACTCTTGTTAATGCGTAAATCTATATCTATACTAATAAATGGAAAGCCGACTTTATTCTTAATATTATAAACAGCTCAAATGAATACTGGTAAATTACTGTAATGAAATTCTTAATATGCTTGGGTTGTATTATTCTAGACGAAGTCACGGTAAGTGTTGCATTTGGCAGATATCACATAGGTACCAATAATAATATTTTACTAAAGGTAGTAAAAACATTTTTCAAAATAAATCTTCATTAAGTTATTTTTGCCTTTGTTTTCAAATCGGTTTATTAAGCGTATTTTTTTATTTTGACTTTCTATTGTCCATAATAGGTTGCTTTATAAACTACAGTAAGAAACAGTACAGAGAAAGAAATCTTCAAGTAATCGGTGTATAGATAAACAAAGTATTGTAAAAATTACATCGTCCAAGAAGAGAAAAATGTTAATAAAATAAAAACTACCGAGCCAAACTGAATTAAAAACTTATGGAACCAAATGGCAACTATTCTGCATCGAACAAAAAATAAAACACGTAAATCGGATCAGAAGCATCGTTGTAATCGGTGTACATACATAAAAATACCAACTGAATTGATAACCTCCACCTTTTTTAAGTCGGTTAAAAGCTAAGAAAGTTCAATTTGGACCATATGTTATCGAAAACAAGCTGCCCGTCACTACAATGGCTTCTCAAGACACCTATGAACACAATATGAATTTATTCTTTTCACTTTATTCGGAGTGAAAACAAAATGGTTTAGAAACAGTATACAATATCTGGGGGCACGGTAGTGCCCCCGCAAAGACGAGCCAAAAAAAAAAAAAAAAAAAAAACGAAAAGCACTACCTATCTTTTCTCGAAGTGCTTCGTCGTTTTTTTGAAACCCCATAACTTGGGTTTGGATTATACTAGATAAACAAAATTCTCGGAATATAATGTCAATAGTGAACTTATTAAACATATAAAGTTTCAATTACATAGCTCTTATACTTTAGATTTTATTGATATCTAAAAACCCCCGATTTCGTCACTCACTGATGATCATCAAAATTCTTAGAGTACTTCCTGAAGTCCCAGAAAGCTGAAATTTGGTATGTAAGCTAGTATTAGTACACAAACAAGAAAAAAATTCTAAAACTTGGAACTTTTACCCCCCAACCCCTTAAACTAGGGGATGGAAGTTTGTATGAGACTTCCGTAAATTTTGATGCTAGAGGTCTGAAAATTTATATAGGGACTCCTAGTTACTCATTGTTATAAATAATAATAATAAAATACATAAAAAATAAAAATCGGTTATTAGTTTAGGTCGAAAATTTACATTGTGTAATTTTGGTATTTAAGTTTTGGCGGAGGTCCGTTTGCCTATCAGTTCAACATAAAATCAAAAACAGCGTGATTAAACCAAATATGGTGAAGATTGGATGATATTTATGGTATAAAATGTGTCGGAGGTAAAATGCAGCTATAATATTGTCATAAGCAACTTACAAAAAGAAGTGAAATCCCACCAAAAACATTTTCATGTAAAATGTTGCCAAGACGAGATCATATGGCTCGCACTGTCAAAAAGTTATCAGATCTCATCATCAGCCAAGCTTCAAACTCTACACGTCCTAACTCTACAAGCCCTAACTTCACAAACTCTACACCTTAGTCAAAATATGTGGCTTGGCCGTTTCGTTACTACCGGCTGCCGATGTTGTAGATGACGACTTTCCTGTCTCATTTATATATATATATATTCTCTTTTTATTTTTATTTGTATTATATGTATATCAATTATACTTCTTCTTTTTATTTTTTCTTTAATAGAACTATTGTATAACAGAAAATTAATAAACTGAATAAATTTTTCACCTTACGCCCACGTGAAGGTAGCGAAACGGCCAAGCCACATATTTTGACTAAGGTGTAGAGTTTGTGAAGTTAGGGCTTGTAGAGTTAGGACGTGTAGAGTTTGAAGCTTGGCTGATGATGAGATCTGATAACTTTTTGACAGTGCGAGCCATATGATCTCGTCTTGGCAACATTTTACATGAAAATGTTTTTGGTGGGATAATATATACACAAGAAGAAGCAGAGAGCTTATTTTATGTTCGTAAATGTTATGATATTATTACAGGCAAAAATGCTCTACAATGCGTGCTACACTGTTATACTTCACACAATAGTACCCATAATAATCCTAGTAATACAATTTTATACCTAAAACATTTAGAATATATTTCAAGTCATACATTGTGTATAAAATAATATTACTATTACGAGACCATAGAAGACTATCTCCAACGATGAAACCCTTTGCAATTTAAACATTGCCTTCTAATAGTGCCGATAAATAATAACAATTAATGTATAAAGAAGCAAACAAAAAAAACTTTAAGTTATCACTTTTCAATTAAAATTTTATTCAAATAAGATAGATAGGTATTAATTAATGATGATTCAGAATATTATGTAACTTTCGAAATATTAAGCACAAAAACATTCACAATATAAAAACAATCTTTCAATAGAAGATTCTCAATTAAAATGTGGTCAAAAATGGATTTTATATCTATATATTAATACGTGAAGCAAAAACTTTATACCGACGGAGTAATGAAATCGTAAACTTACAGTTCATATAGAGAAGTTCAGAATGCTAATATTTTTTTAATTATGCGCAAAAATATATTAAATCAATAAAAAAAAACATTACACACACTACCATATATTTGACACACATACGCATAATTGTTATAACTCTTTTGTTGATTGTCAGGCTGTAGTAAAATTGAATTTTTTTTTAAAAGGTTCTTTATTTTCATTATTTTTGGTTTTATTTTCTAATTTAAATATTTAATTATGGTCGAATTTCGACCATGGGCGACCACTACTTATTTTAAATACGTATATTTTTTTTAACACAGTCAATATATTCTTAGCACAGAATACTAATAACTAGTATTTTACCGTAAACCTCGTATAGATTTTTTTTACTTTTTAATACATTTTAACATCTATGTATATTAAATATCTAGAGTATGCGTCGAACAACGGGACTGAAGGATTCGTTCAATCAGGGTAGGAGGTACATTATTTTAATATCTGTAATAACCTTTCACTCCACTACCTAAATTGCAAATAACCACTTGTAGATAATTTTATCGGTGAGTTAAGATCACGAAGGCGAAGCTTATAAAATCATTATTTTTCACTTAACCCAGCACTGATCTAGTCTAGATAAACTAACAAGCCTGTGATCAAGTACTAGCTATAACGGGTCCTAATAAAATTTAATATAATCTTTACATTTATGTACTTATAACAAGCCGAGTGCCACCATATTAAAGACCGTTTTAATATTCATAGCATTTTTATTCATATACGCATACATACTTATCTTTTATCTATATATATATAAAAATGAATGCCTATTTTTGGTCATGCCATCACGTAGTGTGGGAAGTCCTCCGGCCCGTTAGACCGACGATCTACGTAAGATGCCGGTGTAAGTTGGATGAGGATTGCGGAAAAACGGAATGGCGCGAGCTTAGGGAGGTCTATGTCCAGCAGTGGACTGCAATAGGCTGAACTGATTCTGATGCCATCACGCGTGAACGGCTGGATCGATTTTGCTAATTATTTTTTGTTGTGTTTGTTATTGTCAGGCTTTTAAAACTTTGCTTCTTAATTATCCCATAATAAATTTTAGGCTCATTTTCGCGTAAGATTAGTATATCCAATTAGTCAAATAATATTATGTTAATATATCGTATTTACAAGTTTAGTAATTAACAGTAGTCGATAACAATTACACACTATTCACTAAACTTTTTAATTCATAAACCAGTATCGTCCTGTGTTATCTAAACAATATAATACACTCATCCAAAATTAAAGCAAAAAAGCATCGCAGCAGGGTATCAACTCTTTGATATATAACCTTTGTTCGGTCCTATCGCCAATGTCAAGGGCATTATGCATAGGGCATTTATTGTTCTCCGACGCGACCCTCTGTAATTACATTCGACTCTCCGAACCATCACACCAGAAAACAAGAATAAAAATCATTTCTGCTTGGCAGCATATCATTGAATGAATGGTTTTAAACCTGATTAGACGAACTTTTACAAAATTCTATCCACGTACGTTTCAGTCTGTAACATCCCACTGCTGGACATAAACCTATCTCTTCATGTAGGAAAAGAATTTGAGCTTAATCCACCACATTGCTCCACTCCGGATGGGCAGATGTATTCCCAAAACTAGTGTAACTATGAATAACAAACGCTATCAGATGTATATGATAGCAACCGGGGACAACTGCTTAACTTGCTCTCCAAGGCATAATGGGGGGCGGTGGAATCGGTAGTAAAAAATAGTGGGAAAATCTTTGCATTTCGGTAAGTATGAGCCCATATCAGTAGACTCACAAGGACAGACATTCAAACCGGAAACAAATATCCACATACTAACAACTTATTTAAAAATTATATACATATAATAAAGCTTTATTGAAACTGAAATAATAAGTAATAAAAATTAACTTTCAAAAAATAAGTAAAGCAGGTTGACATCACACTTCAACATATAAGGTTTCATCAACTCTACATACCAAGCTAATGTAAGCAACTTACATATTAGTCGCAATACATAAGACAACCCAACGCTATAAAAAAGCGCATTTGTCGAAACGCTAACCTAGCGTCCCCACAAACCGGGAATAATAGGTTTATATCAATTTGTAACTATTAATTCGTAGTAACCTTTTAGTAAAAATCAATTGAATAATGTAACAAATAAAAATACTAACGATACTTCATTTATTATATTTACGTTTGACGAGGCGTTGGCGTAACGGTCACAGCACTGGTTTGTGACTGTTGCGCTGGCGGTTGCGGGGTCGATCCCTGCACATGGCAAACATTGGCCATACAGATGTTTGCCGTGGTCTAGACGTTTGTGCTTGTGTATTGTGTGTTTCCGGATCCCTGACACAGGATATAATCCTACTGGGGACCGTAGAGTATGAAGCGTTTGTTTATTTATATAAACAAGTGACACAGTTAAGAACGTACAAGTAGTAAAGTACAGTAGTAAACAATTTATTTATATAAATATGTTTGTTTATGTGCATATACTTAATTATGCAAGATTATATAAATAGAAGGGATTTAATATCTAAAGATAGATATTAAAATATATATAAAATATATATTATATTTAAATTTTTACTTCATAGGAAGTGTGCCGCATGACTTATAGGCATTAAATAATTTAAAAGGTTTTTAGACAATTTACAACATATATATATGTATGAATAGTAGGAAAAATCGTAAACAGTAAGTTTCCTTTACCTACATCTAATAAATTCCCATGCTTTCCCATGCGTGATAGAACCGGTTTGTTACACTCGATCTACAATAATGATCATGTAGCCAGCTATTCGCATAATAAAGTGAAGAGACTAATGTCTATGTTTGTATGAATTAAATCGATAAGCTACGAAAAATTTCTCTTTAAATCTTATATCAAAACCTAGATGCGCCTCGCTGTTTTAATCGCGTAATTTCCAATCCCATGTGTTTTTTTGGATTATCCAGCTATCTACGTACCAATTTTCATTACAAATAGTTCGTAAATAATAATTTTTGTGTAAAAGATAACAAACATCCATCCTTTTAAACGTTCTCATTTAATATTATGATGTTATAGAAGTGTGACACTTGGAAATATTATGTGACACTTGGAAATATACATATGTATCAAAATTTACTTAAAAATATTCCCATTTTAAAACGAACATCTTAAACTTGAGACATGAAATTAATGTAAACTGGTTCAAATGCGATGCGGCGAGCTAGTAAGTGCAAAAATAATAATTCGAGCACTCTAGATAAAGTTTTATGACGGTATCGAATTGAAAATTTATTTCTTCGATACATATAATATGTACGATACACGCAAGTTGTTAACTAATATTACAACATTTAGGTATAACTGTGAAACATTGGTTTAATTTCATAACTTTTGTACCACTCTATAGTATTTTTTGTGTAACCAAAAATTAGCGAACGTTAATCTAACTATACCATTTTATCTTCGGAAATTTCTACCACAGCTACTTAACATTTGTAATTAATATACGCGACTGTATTTCAAAGCAAAAAAATAAATTATTGTCAGCTAAAGAAACTTAAGGCGTAGAGAATCAAATACGTATAAGCTATAAGAAGTTCAACTGGTTTCAGTCACAGTGATAATTGCTATCAAAACTTGTTTGGACGCCACGTTGACACCTTAATCGATGGAAACAGTACAATTAAAGCTATGTTAATGAGATTGAGACGCGTCTAAGATTGCGGACACTGACCAACGAAACGTCTGTAGCGAAAAAAAATAGTACATTCAGTAAAATACATAATAAACAGGATATTACGAAGGATAAAAAATATACCAAGTTCGATGTCGTTTCCGGTTTTATAATGTAATGTAATAATACATACAAAAAGTCTTAAGACCGTCATATAAGCTATATATATTTAAACAATTGAAGGAAAACATGAGCAATACAATCTGAATGCAATAAAGTTTTCAAACAAAATGATTTATTTCTTTTAAGAATAACTGATCAAAAATTACCGTTTTAAGTAAAATAAACATAACAGTTAGGTTAGTAAAGATATTTTGATAACTAACAAAATTTTACAGTACAGGAAGTACCTATCTATCTATTATCAATTTCCCCAATTTAAAAGTTATATCTTTATAATTACTACGCTTTAACAGTTATACGATCTATAGAAAAGTTGCACGTTTTAAGTCAGCAATAGCAGTTTAACAGGCTACACTAATTCTAAACGAAAGGAAATTTATTACAATGTTTAACGGCTAGGACATTGTTGAAGTAGAATTATGAAGTTAGGATAAGTAACTTCAATTCTTGTCCTAATTATGTTCGAACATGATTAGTGAAATTCCTTCTTAGATTATTATATACGTATAAAATAAATTAAAGAAAAAGTTTGTTTAAAACAAGCTTTTATTTTTAATACGCTAAAAAGAATAAAATAAACTTTTCCTTTGAAACTTTTAACCTTCAGTATATAATTTTATTACAAAACTTTACATGATAAAAAAGCTTGTCCCTTGTAAGAAATTATAAAAGAAATGGGTCACGTAGTATGCGTACTTTCTCTAACTACTCCACCATCTTGAGTATGGACATCATATTGTCATCAGAATTAAACATGTATATAAAATTTCAGCTCAATCGGTTAAAGATATATGCTTCGAAATTGAGGTGCAAGATTCCACCTTTATAAATGAATCCCAAATTAACTTAATGACGCCATGTCTCAAAAATTACTTCACCAATTTCATTCACATTTTTTAATTCCTATAGTTTGTAGAGGGTTCTATATTGATTAAAAGTTTAAAAATTTGTATATTTGGAAAAATTCAGAAAAGTTTTTAAAACTAAACTCGACACGTTTAACAGTTCAAAATATAGATCAAAATATTTAAGTTCAAGCAGTATACGTAATAATTATAACTAAAAAAATTTTAACTGTTATCAGACGCTGTAAGAAACTTCGTTTATTTATAAAGCGGTGTCAACATTCCCACTAATGCACGTTACACACAATAACAGTCCACAATTAGATGTTTCACACATTTCAAGATTAACTGGTAAATGCCACTCGAACCGAAGTGGTTTGATGCCATGTCTGTTAACCAAACGATGTTGACACGAATAATGTTGGAAAATAAATAAATTTGGTACTCTTATCGGCGTAAAAATAGTTTAAGTGCTATTGGTGGAACAATTAACCTACAGATTTACGTAAATGTCTTGACGAAAAAGTTAAGAAGCATACAGTTAGATATGTAATATTGTAAATAAAAACATATGTTTGTTACATTACTTCAAAACGAAAGAAAATATTAAACGCGTGTATATTTATGTATTCTTACCGACCACTTGAAGACGGTTTGATCTAATTAATACTTTTCATACTTAATATTATTTAATTTGTTAGATTTTTCTCTCAGTGATCTTTAAGTATACCAAATCATAAAATTTCTAAACCACAATCGAATATTATATGATTTAAATAAAGTAGATACTTTTTAATAATGAAAATATTTTAATATGTAGTAATTACTATACTTATTTAATGAAACAACTTTTTTCGGATTTTATCGCGGTTTATTATTAACTTTTGATTCCCGACGTTTCGGATACTTTACAGCAACCATGGTCACGGGAGGACCTGTGTGTCTCGCGTAAACATTAGAAAACAATTACTATACTTTATTTTTAGAAAGCTACATCTATACAAATAAATAAAATTGTAGTGTCTGTTTGTAATATCAAAATAACCGCATTTTACTTAATACATATGGATGTATACACGATAAATATACCAAAATAACATTTTTTATAATTCTTCTCTGTCTGTCTGTCTATCTATTTGTTCCAGCTAATCTTTGAAACAGCTGGACCGATTTTGACGGTACTTTCACTGGCAGAGAGCTGATATAGTAAAGAGTAACTTAGACTACTTTTATTTTAGAAATTTATTTATTTTATAACTCTGTGAACTGAACGATAACTTTGGCACAGCTAGTATATTATAATATTATATTAGCCAATAAACTCGCTATAAACTTGCAAAAAAGTAATAACCATAATATATAATGTCAAACAATCTGACGGTTATCAAAACCTATCTAAACTGAAATTTAAAGTACATACATAACTTATACGCTACTACACTATACTAAATCTCTAATTGAAATTCCTTATTAAAATGAACGTTGTATAAGTGTTAATATTAGTTAAGTAAGATAGTGGTATGTCCTATTTCCGTATACGACAACGCGGTACTATTCTTGTTCTCCGGTCAAAACCTGATACCCATTTATCGTATTACAAAGCCGCACACTACCTTTGATACTAGACAGGCATAGAAAATAAACAATAAATCTTTAAAAATAAATCAAAGAAACTAAAATAGGCCTTTACGGTAATAATTAATATGCCTCAAAACTATCGTTAATAAAGAAAAGTTAACTAAATTGATAATTATAATCTCACCGCCAAAGGCTAGTCGACATCCGTTCCGACTCATGTTATTAAATTAATGCAATAAAACATTAATATTATACAACGTCATGTTTCTTAACTTTACTAACTATTGTTGTAATTCTTAAAACAGAGATAAAAACGAAAGTAGATTAATGTAACCAAATTCGAATAATAATTAATCGCATTTAATAATAGGCCAGCAATTACGCATGCATTATTTGTCTGTATTGCGTAAGTGTTTATAAGAGTGTGAGTAGTATTATTTAATTGCATCTTAGAAATGTTTAGGATATGAACTATAGTAGGTATCTATTAAAAAGATTTTACATTATATATGTATCTAGCTGTGCCCGCGACTTCATCCGCGTGTAATTTAACGAAAAAGTTCAGTTCAATTCGCAGAGCTATAAAATAAACAGATTTCTAAAATTAAAACAGCCTAAGTTATTACATCAGATGTTTACTAGTGAAAGTCAGGCAGACAGACAAAAATTGTAAAAATGTTATTTTGGTATATGTACCGTGTAAACATCCATATACATTTAGTAAGAAGTGGTTATTTTAATATTAAAAAGAAACACTACAATTTTACTTATTGGTATTGATGATATATATATGTAAAGTTTAATTTCAAAATTAAACATACATCCCGTATAAGTAAAGGTTGATAGGAGTATTAAGTAGTAAGGTAAAATTTTAGAAACATACAGAAAAGTACACTACTTCATGTAACATTTGTGTGCTCAAATATACGCATCACTAAAATATTTTAGATAAAAATGTGTATCTCAAAAATTAACCTCAATAAAACATTATAAGACACTATCTTAGTCTTAAATAAATCTCTCCCGAGTCTATACTTATAAGTAATTACTAGGAAGCGGTAAGTAATTACCTCTTAAGGAAATTACGTCGCCTAACAATACGTACCCGAGCAACCGTAAGTCACGAATGAAAGTGGTCGGCATATCTATATTGACCCGGGCGATCATTATCTTGAAATAATACGAGAACATAATATATAATAGGGGATCAAAGGCATTGGGTTAAGGCGTTGTACAATAAAATAATTTTTATGTTCCTTATTTAGTCAAAGGTTAATGCGGAAAATGATCAGAAATTACTCCTGGTTTAGTAATTACTTCAAAAAAATAAATCCTGTACGAATAAAAACTAAAATGTTGTGTAACAAATGTGCATCTTTTAATAAAAATCACCTAACGATTGCGAAAGCTTCCGCAACAGATAATAAGAGAAGAAACAAAAATCAACGAAATAAAGACATTATAGGTATCTCAACAAACGTTCTGCACGATAAATTTTAATATTATGTATAGGTATATATATTTTTCTTATTAATAAATAGCGTGTGAATGTGGGTTTTGATGCCAACACACGTGAGACTGACTATTTGAAGGTATCAATGAATCTTCTTCTGTCAATGAATTATTTAAAAGAACTTCATACACATAGATTACAAAAATGACATAATCCTCATTTAGAATACAGTTCCCCACAGTGACCGTTTTAACGGTATTTTCGTGTGCCACTAGGTCATTGAAGCTTTTGATTCTTGTTTCTTCAAATAACATTAGGCAGCCGTGATTTTAATGCGAGTTTACGAATGAAACGAAAAACCGGATACATCAATATTACGATCATGCGTAGTGATGAATCAGTTTATATTTATTGCAATGGATGGACGGACATCCGCTGCACTACTTATATGGTAACGTGCATACACATTCCTTAAATATGTGTAATAAGTGTAAGCTCGCATTAAATCTTAGAATGTAATTTTATCCATCGTGTTGTGTATTCAAAAACGATTTTATTTAATTTTTTTCTCTAATAGTCCACCATATTTAATAAATACAGTTCTTTAATGAGAAGAAATACGTCTTGCAATAACAGTTCAAAAATATAAAGGCAATTATATATTTCCGATAGTTATATGCTTCAATAAGTCATGGCTATTTATTAAAACTAAGATTTAAAAAAGTTAACTTATCAGTAAAGAAGTTACTTTTAAGGTATATAAATACATACCATTTTTCCACTAAGCTGTTACTGATTATATTTACTAACTCTATCAATGATATCGCCAGATAAGTTTGTCTAATATGGTAATATCTAATTTGTCACACATATCTTCATTTTTATTAAATAAATACGAAGCAATTTAATTACGAAAGAACTTATGTAATTATGTATAATGTAGCCTTGGTGCAAAAATTATGTAATAAATTAATAATGTTCAATGCTATACAACCACAACGTAACCTACGTCTACGTCTTTAACAAATATAGGCGTAGGTTCTCAGCTCCTCATTCCAGTATGAATATCTATAAAAATAAATAAACACCTACTATTAGTGTACTGCGAGTACAGCAATGACACCTACGTTGTTAAATACGTTCAGTATAATATATGTGTATATTCCAAACGAAAATATCAAGCAGATAACTAGACATTCGACAAACAGCTGAGAAATTAAATCTATTGTAATAAAACTAGTAACTTGCTCACTTAATTCGCACTGGCATAAAGCAACAAAATTAATTTTCTTGCTTAGTAATAGCTAAACTATTAGCACTCGTGTATTTAAGCAAACGAAATACAAATTGTTAAAAAATCTATAAAAAAATGGGGTACAAAATATTATTTAATAGAAAGAAAATCAATTAACCTCTTTAGACACATTAACAAAGATTAAAAACATAATTGTGTTTGCTCGCAAACGAAAAAAAACCGACTTCAATTACATCGACGAGTAATACAACGTAGATCGACGAAAAAATAGTCAAGTAACTACGCGTTATCAAAGATTACTCAAAAAGTAGTTATCAGATCTCAATAAAATTTATATGTGACCACATGACAAACATTAGCTTTCGATTAAATTAAAGATTATTAAAATCGGTACACCCAGTAAAAAGTTATTGCGGATTTTCGAGAGTTTCTCTCGATTTCTCTGGGATCCCATCATCAGATCCTGGTTTCCTTATCGTGGTACTAAACTAGGGATATCTCCTTTTCAACAAAAAAAGAATTATCAAAATCGGTACATCCAGTAGAAAGTTATGCGGTATAATACAACGTAGGTCGACGAAAAAAGCGTCAAGTAAAAACGCATTATTAGTTATAACTCGAAAAGTAGTTGTTATATCTCAAATAAATTTAAATGGGACCAATTGACACACACCACCTTTCGATTAAAAAAAAATTGTCGAAATCGGTCCACACGGTCTAAAGTTCTGATGTACAATACATAAAAAAAATACAGTCGAATTGAGAACCTCCTCCTTTTTTGGAAGTCGGTTAAAAACAATTGAGAACACTAAGTTGAAGCCTACACCTGCAGAAATGCAGACATTGTTACAGTGACATTTATAATATATCAAGTACAGTAAATTTAACCACAGACAATTTTTCATTAAAAACAAGCTAAGCCTTACTAGAGTAAGTTAACTAAAAACCTAGCCTCACGGATCATCCTTGGTTGGAATCGGTGTTCTTTTGCGAGGATCTGTGGTTTATCGAATCTAATATAATGGCTAGCTGTGTCTAGACTGTGTTCACAGATTGCGGACTTAGTATAGCGACGATGTTTTAGGTCATAGAACATATAGCTGACCTAACCTACCCTATGACCTATTGAAATTAAAAAACATCCAAATTTCAATAGAGAAGATGGCTGGCAATTACCACCTGCTTGGGAGCCCATTATTAATATAATTAAATCAAAAACCAAGCATAATTCACCACAGATTAAAGACTCAATTAGCACATTCTGTGTAGATAGGACTATATAAGATATTGATGTATGTCGGGTAGTTTCGAATAACTTTGTAACGTTGGGACGTCTGACACCTCAGTTCCCCGTGACCATGGTTGCTGTAAAGTATCCGAAACGTCGGGAATCAAAAGTTAATAATAAACCGCGATAAAATCCGAAAAAAGTTGTTTCATTAAATGAGTAAAATTCGCGTAAACATTAGAAAACAATATAAAATCCATAAATATTTCGTTTCGATATAAACAGTTTGTACACATCCTTCACCTGGACATTCTATAGAATCTGAATATCTGGCTTATTTTTAGACGCACGTGTCTAAGATCTGCTTCAGGTCTATTCTTACATCATGAAAATTGAAAACATGAATTCATTTTTTTTCCAACCACAAACGCGTGACAAATTTTAAACAAATTTATTATCTTGTAATTCAGAGGTTCTAGCACAGATTTGAACGAGACACGCAACCGTTACGCGTTTCGTGATAACCAGCATTTGAAATAAAATATATAACATTTTTGTTCATTATTAAGATTAAATAAGTACTTAATGTTATTTTTAAAGTAAAATTTCTTTACGCACGCTTGACTTAGGGAGTAAGGTGGTGAATGCGTGACGAGGGCGTTACCAAAAGTGTGATCGGGCGAGGCGAACGGAAGTTGAGAGGAAAATATAAGTCAGATGGAACTAAAGAAGCTTTACTTCAGTCGTGTGGTCTAAAGCACACTCGTTTTTTTTTTATTATTAAAACAATTAGGGATTAATACCAATAATTTTTTCAAAGTACGAATATTGTTGCGTTTTGCATGTAAAATTTACGGTAACAAGTTAGCAACGTTTGAATACGAATCATTACTAAATCCAAACTAATTATTATCTTAATTCGTAACTGTAAAAAGTGACATTTTTAAAGCCCAGTTCCAGTAGAAAATTCCTAAAAACTGACAATTTCAATGCTAACAAAAACATATTTGAATATATTAAATAAAATATAAATAGAATTTAAATAAAAGAATTGGGTTTAACGGTAACGGATCGCATTTACACGCATAGAGAGATATTTGATATGTATGTATCAATCGAATATTAAAAATGAATGTTTTTATTACATGGATATTATTTCTAGAATACTTCATAATTTCATATATTATTCACGTGGTCATATTTGAACATCGCAAAAGAATACAGGACCACATGACGTGCACTGCCGTGAGTCCGTCACAGGGGGGAAACGCGTTACCGGAAAAAGGACTCAGACTATTGAACTTTCGACCGACGTAATGGCAACGTCGCGTATAACACTTATTTTAAACACACTAAAACAAATGAAAACGGATTTGTATTCTAAAAATCCATTACAGGAAATAATAAAAAAAAAAAACTAAATTGCGTAAATTTAAAACATACTCGTATTTAACTTTAAATAAAATTAATTATTTGACAGACAGACAACGTATTTTAAAATTTATACTACAATTATAGGACAAAAAAAATTCTTTGTCGATTCAAAAATCAGAGTACGTGTAACGAGATAATTAAAATTATTCCTGTTCTTTGCATAAATTAAGGCAATCGCTATCATAAAAACGATGATAAACTTGTAGACATTAATAAAACATTCAAGGTTGATATATTTACAGGCAAAATTAAAACAAACGACGATGTTCAGGGAAGTTGAAATGGGTTTTGTTACACGCGGCATCCTGCATTACGCAAGGCGTTTTAATAAAGCAATTAGTATGAAAATCTGGCGTCTCGCTCTAAGAAATGTTACGACAAATTTAGTAACTAGATCACGCTTTAAGATTTTTTATTCATTTAAACCGTAGTTAAATATTATTGTATCGTACACTAACGTTTACAATGAAATAAATGTTATAATCTCGTACCGATGCAGTAATAAGAAGCTATTAAATACATTGGGATAGAGATCATAATATTATGAAATTATTTGATTATGCCCTTATTTATTGACTACATTATTTAGATCTAATGGCCAATATAGTAATGGCAGTTTTCAAACTGGAAACAATCGTAAACTTTTACAGTTATGGTCAACGTGCATGTCTAACTTAAATCATGCCATGGGAAAGGAATTTTTGATAATTAAACTGCGGCCCATTAGAATGATGGGAAAATTGCTTATTAGGAAATAAGGTTATTTTCCAAGCTTTTAAAACTCCACAGCTAAATATACAGTGACAAATACGAATACATACAATAATTTATTCATTAAAATTTTAGTAACCATAATATGTAGGTAAAACAAATCGCTTTATGTAATTGAGAGCTGTCTTCAACACTTTCCCTATTATATTTATACCCAGGACTTATTAACTAAAGCTCTATAATATTTACGGGAGAGAAAACTCACGCTGCACCGGCCCACAACTACAAATCTAGATATTAAATTTATTAAGCGAAGATTAAACAAGTTACAAGTGTGATTTAGTGGTTAATACATTGGAAGAGTAATGGTAACTTTCCATGGGAGTTACCATTGGAGTATTTGAATCTAACTTACGTTAGTAACACTGTTGAAATAACTTATAAATATTATAAGTAAACAGGAAAGGAAATATACAAAACACATTCATAATAATACCTTTTTTATCTCAATAAATATATCTATAATAATATATCCCACCAAAAACATTTTCATGTAAAATGTTGCCAAGACGAGATCATATGGCTCGCACTGTCAAAAAGTTATCAGATCTCATGTAGAGCCAAGCTTCTAACTCTACACGTCCTAACTCTACAAGCCCTAGCTTCACAAACTCTACACCTTAGTCAAAATATGTGGCTTGGCCGTTTCGCTACCTTCACGCTGTGTAAGGTGAAAAATTTATTCACTATTTATTACTTTTCTGTTATACAATAGTTCTATTAAAGAAAAAATAAAAAGAAGAAGAATAATTGATATACATATAATGCAAATAAAAATAAAAAGAGAATATACATCGGCAGCCGGTAGTAACGAAACGGCCAAGCCACATATTTTGACTAAGGTGTAGAGTTTGTGAAGCTAGGGCTTGTAGAGTTAGGACGTGTAGAGTTAGAAGCTTGGCTCTACATGAGATCTGATAACTTTTTGACAGTGCGAGCCATATGATCTCGTCTTGGCAACATTTTACATGAAAATGTTTTTGGTGGGATTTCACTCCTTTTTGTAAGCTACTTATGACAATATTATAGCTGCATTTTACCTCCGACACATTTTATACCATAAATATCATCCAATCTTCACCATATCCGGTTTAAGCACGCTGTTTTTGATTTTATGTTGAACTGATATGCAAACGGACCTCCGCCAAAACTCAAATACCAAAATTACACAATGTAAATTTTCGACCTTAACTAATAACCGATTTTTATTTTTTATGTATTTTATTATTATTATTTATAACAAGGAGTAACTAGGAGTCCCTATATCAATTTTCAGACCTCTAGCATCAAAATTTGCGGAAGTCTCATACAAACTTCCATCCCCTAGTTTAAGGGGTTGGGGGGTAAAAGTTCCAAGTTTTAGAATTTTTTTCTTGTGTGTGTACTAATATTAGTTTACATACCAAATTTCAGCTTTCTGGGACTTCAGGAAGTACTCTATGAATTTTGATGATCATCAGTGAGTGACGAAATCGGGGTTTTTTAGATATCAATAAAATCTAAAGTATAAGAGCTATGTAATTGAAACTTTATATGTTTAATAAGTCCACTATTGACATTATATTCCGAGAATTTTGTTGATCTAGTATAATCCAAACCCAAGTTATGGGGGTTCAAAAAAACGACGAAGCACTTCGAGAAAAGATAGGTAGTGCTTTTTGTTTTTTTTTTTTTTTTTTGGCTCGTCTTGGCGGGGGCACTACCGTGCCCCCAGATACGGAAGGGACTGTTTGTTTGTTGGAAATCGCATATCCTAGGAGCCATTAGATGTTAAAAATCGTATGAGTTGTAAAGAAGCCTCACAGGATTATCATAAAAGCATATGTGCCTAAACACGTTAGTTACTTATGTTGCGTATATTGTTAAGATTTTAATGACTGGTTAGCACAGTGGCGACTGTAGGTATCTCGCTATATTGCTTAAGGCTGCGGAATTACTTCCTAAGTGTAAATATTTATATAGGCCGAAGGATGTTTAATTATAGGGGGCATATTTGCGGTCTGTTTGCTTCCGGAAACCCTGTACAAGAACGCTTTCTTCTAATATATTTTAACTCACGTACATTTTTTCTTTGATAACTAACATTAAATATAGATTGAAAATAATTATTTAGATTTTGACTAATACAAAAAATGGATCGTTATTATTTACCATATTTTATAAATCTCATCATGATTTTGAATAAAACTAGTAGTTAAAAACTAGTAGTAATTTTAAAAAGTTACTTAGAGAAATCATTTCTACGTAGGTATCACATAAAAATGTAAACATGTGAATTCAATTTTACTATATTATACTGTCAAAAAGCAAACGTCAAAATAAAATGAATTATGCATCTTCAACATGACAAGTAAAAGTGTTATGAATAATATCATTTCCATTTCTGTTCACGAGGAGGAAAGTTTCAACCAAATCTAAAGCTGGAGATCGCAAAACTGCGCTGACATCGTGACAAAAGGTCAAGGTGTGGATATAAATAATCGACGAAAAATGAGGGAAGCCGAGAAATTCATTTCGTACTTACCTACTGCAAGTTCTTTATAGGGTCATATTAAAGGGGAATTAACCCCACTACTTCAAGTTTCAATGATAATCTTTTGAGTATATGAAATATATATTTTAGGAAGCACATTTCGCATTAATTCACAGACGTGTAGATGAAAAAATTGAGCTCATTTTAGACTAAAGTTTATTTGGAAATTGTGTCTTCAAAATTTATTTCATGTTTATACGGAATTATAATTCTTAAACATTTGATATAATTATGTGTATACTTAGATAGACTTGAAATACATATATTATATCGAAAATAGATATATACAAATAGTACGTAGATCAAACTCGTATTACTACAACTTATAAAACCTGTCAATTTAATAAGATTGGTATAGCAATGTGTGTCATGGATTTACATATTTAAATTTACACTAACCATCCAAATTATTTTTTATTTAAACTAAACATTCCACATATATTTTATAGTATTCTGTATATCATCTCATGTTTATGTTTACAAGATGTTGCATTTGTGACATATCGTTTCATATTTACGAGTAAATATATTACAAAAGATATACCTAAAAGGTAATTATAAAAGTTTCGTATAAAGTATACATTACGCGTATAAAATAATACATTTGACACGTTTCCATGCAATAAAAAATCAGATAAGGCACACGCGTGAATAATTCTAATAATTCATTATAAGCAATAATAACAAGTGAAATAATCGATAAGATAGTGTAGAAATGGAAAGTCAAGTTAAAGTTCTATAGTTCGTATTAAAAAGAACTACTAACATATCAAATATAAAATTTAATTTATATCTTACTAAACCATCAATCAATATCAAATCAAAATCACTTTTTATTTGCAAACACTTCAATGATAAAATCGACGTTGTCAATATATTCATGCAGACATTTTAATGTGTTGAAATTCTTAACGTATGAGTAACGACCAAGGAAAACTTAGCCTGTCCGGTAATGTTTGACAATATTTCCGTTACTGCTCTAAAATGATATACTAAAGTGATAATTTTAACACCTCTGCATAAACAATCAACACGAGCAACATAACCTTCAAAGCGGAGATAAGTCTCAGCATAGATTTAAAAGTGAACGGAAATAACAAGTTCCAGTTTTGAACATTTCGCACACAATGCCGGTACCTCTTGCAAACGTCGATTTGCAATTAATAAATGTTTTGACCCACTCTCGAGTATATCGAAACTGTTGATTCATTCTTTTTAGCGATTATTAATTAAATTAATCAAATCTTTACACGAGCTTTTACGATTACTTTTTACTTTTACGAATATGCATATCGTCATTTTTTATTTTTATTGTAAATCACTTTCTTCAAAGTTCGAATTGCATTTCAAGTTGTGGGTCTGGTTGCTTTAGTCACTATTTTGGCGCCCATGCAGTTTTAGGTCACGCTTGTTGTCATTGAGTCGCTCTTATTATACCTACGCGATAACCTTTATTTTCTTATTGTAATTTTTGAAAGTCTTAAAAACAAATATATTAAATAAATAAATTGATGTTTTAACAATAAGAAAAACTGAACATAATATACTGCAAAAAGAAGAGTCTTATATAGCAAAATGGAAGTATAATATGTATGTATATGGACTGTTCGAACAATACTTTGACTCACCATATATTAAATCCTGATATCTGTCATGTGTAGTAGGAGAATATTTACTCCCATGAAGTTCCAGATCACCGAAACAAGCTTTTTTGTTATCAGTTAATCTTAGTAGAAAAAGCACATGCACTAAATCATAGCTCACATTCCACAACACTGCATGAACACTGAACTTGCGAATTCCTTAGCACAGGAAGAGCTACACACGTTTCCTCAGATACTGTTAAGACAACAACTTAACAGTGCGAAGCAATGTCAACTTCAGATTCGCAATGCGAAATATGGACGGTCTATAAGGCACTGGTCGTTTAAAAACGACAGTTAAACCGACATTACCGGTCGTAAACGTTCCAAATTCGTTTCGGGAAGTCGATTTACAAAAACAATAGCGCGAAGTTTTAACCCACGAGTGAGCTGCGCGGACAGCGCGAGCAAACTGAGGCGCTACGGAGCGCGATTATGTGACGCATCTAACTGAACGGTGTGGACTTCAAACTTTTACACTTACAACTTAAAAACTACCGCGCTCTAACACGAGCCGTTCGAGCCGACTGCGCATTTAAATTGGTAGGGTAACTAAGTTGGAATAAGCTCGCAGTTACATACATGGACAAGTCACCTGGGCAAGGCTTTCAAGAAATTGCAATCATGTATGTACGCAATGATTACGCAGGTATAATCGAATCGATTGATTGATACTGTTGATATTGACCACAGACACATAATAACATAATTAACCGCTAATTAACGATAACATCAAATATTATAGATGATCAACTGAACTTCGAGAAGCGAAGTTCAATCATTATTATATGAGTTATTTCATTCGAAGATATAAACATAGTTATAAGTATATCTTCGAATAAAATAACGAAATATAACTCAATATACAAAACCATTTGTACGCTTACTATGGTTTATATAATTACTACATTATACTATAAATAATTAAATATTATCGCAAATGCAGGAGTTTTTTTTAACTTTTATATTATAGGCCGCAACAACTTCGAGAAGGAGGATTCCGTTGGACTGGGCGGCTTTGGCAGGCTTCTTCAAGTCTTCACTTCGAAGATTCCGCAATGCTTCAAGACAAAAGTCTTCGAGCAATGCGTCCTGCCTGTGTTAACATACGGAGCCGAGACGTGGACACTGACGAAGGGACTGGTCTACAAGTTTAAAGTCGCTCAACTTGCAATGGAAAGGGCTATGCTTGAGTTTCTCTCAAAAATAGGATTAGAACGAAATTAACCGACATAGCCCACAGAATTAGCAAGTTGAAGTGGCAGTGGGCTGGTCATCTGTGTCGCAAGACCGATGGCTGTTGGAGTAGACGGGTCCTGGAGTGGAGACCGCGTCTTGGCAAACGCAGTGTGGGACGTCCTCCGGCTCGTTGGAGCGACGATCTACGTAAGATCGCCGGTGTAGGCTGGATGAGGATTACAGAACATCGGGAAGTCTGGCGCGAACTTGGGGAGGCCTATGTCCAGCAGTGGGCTGCAATAGGCTGAACTGACTGACTGACTGAGAAAATATCACTCTTCGTGATAAAGAAATGATTTCTTGCTATCTTTCATAATATAATATGTAAGAAAATTAAGTGTCAAAATCTCTGGTGATCTTTCAACATTATAAACCATAAATTATTTTAAAAAGTTAAGCAAAATTTTATGAATGAGCAATAATTCAAGTAAACAAATAAGTTGAAGAAATAAATTAGCATTTTTTGTACATTTACTGATTTAGATGTCAAAATAACTTTAAGTAATAAGCTTAATTGGATACAAGAAAAACTTAGCGTAAATCTAAAAATAGTGAATCAAGATCAATAAAATTTAATTGAAAGAACTGATGCGAATCGGAGACCAGTTCTTCTGCATATTATAAATTAACACAAACCAATGGTAGCAGGGATGCTACGTTCCGATTGACTAGCTGACCGTAAACTTGAGTTTATGGGAAATTATGTTTAAATGGTCTTCTATAAATAAAATCTTGATCTTTAGAAACATTTTGTCATAAAACTTCTATTTTTCAAATTTAATTTTAATGGTCGACAAGTTCAATTTCTTTCAGATTTAACTTCGATTTTTTTTATATGTCTAATTTTAATTTATGTTGTTTACACACAAACTGTGGTGTAATAACTCCACCATCCATTAGTGTCGGTAATAAATAACAAACTATAAATTTGTATTAACGGATTGCAAATTTAATGCAAATGATATTTCCTTACAAAAATCTACTGCGAGATTTTAGATATACCTAATTAAGCAACTATATTATCCTTCATAACATCAGTAATATAATATCAAAACAAAATATGGCCGTAAAATGCCAAAATTGAATTTTACGGTATACGACACAATTTTCCAAATTCAGCAAATCACGTAGCCTGTTGTTAAAGTTCTATGTTTTTAATTCTGATTACTTCAAAGTGTCTGTAAAGATTTACACATTATACTCGTACATATATTAATCCATCTTAATATTTGACATCCAGACCATTAAATCATCGTAGCGACTAATCGTAATTACCCTTTCGCACACTACGGAAACCGTAACATAAACCAAGCACTAGATGATTTTCATTTACATCAACCATAGCCAGGTTGCGGTCTTAGAACAAGTATAATTAAGGGGTTTGCATATAATAGACCCCATTGCTGTGGAAACTGGATTCTTAGTCATGAGAATCGTTAACGTAGAATGGCCATATTTGTATACTGTAATAAGAAATAAAAAATGTCGTGTGAAATCTTATATACATGGGAATGTATGTACAGTAACAGAAATTAAACTATCAATCTAAATAATCGTATTACGCAAAACCAGAAATGAATGTCTCTTAACGTAGTTTGGCAAATTAAATTAAAAAAATTAGTTGTATTAATTATTATTGGTACCGTGTTAATGTTCCATTTAAACCGTTAAAACTTTGATAAAACATTGATAGATATCATACATTCATCTAAATATAATAAAACCCACGTGTATTTATTAGGTTAAGTTAATTGGTTAACTTTTTTAAATAGCAACTTCCTGTCTATTACCGTTTTTGTGATAAGATATCTTCACAAACTTTTACTCAATGAAAAGGGACATATCTTAAAGAGATTTTTAATTAATTATATCAGGATGCTAGAGAGATACGGCTAATTGTAATGAAAAATATTCAGTTTCAGTTTAATCTTAATATTTTTAACTAATATCAACGTTTCACTTCATTAATGGTGTCGGGAACACATCATAGTTAAAGTTTTAAATTAATGTACGTCTACATCACATGCATTAGCATCATCAACAATCCTTAATATATTTATTGAAAAGAGCAATAGTGTTGTTAGATGAATTATAGCCTCATGAGAATTTGGTCAATTACAAGAAATGACTTGCTCGGTAACTTTAAAAGGAAACTAACCGTTTGTTCGTAATGATTATATTAGTATTTTGATACCACCAATGAACAATAAAAATATAAACATAATTTTGATTGGACCTAATTTTAAACCATTAGAACTATAAAAGAGTTTAAAAATATCTAGGTACATTGTCACAATTATAACTCTAAAATAGTACAAACAACAAAAAAGTTAAATATGTAAAATTAGACGGTAAAACTAACACATCGATCATGATGACATATCGATTTCAGTGTACTGCTTTTCGTTTTGACCAAATAAAACAGGCACTTCATTAAGACCTTTTCTGTTAAAAACAACAAAATTTAAACTTTTTCTGAGTCTAATCAATATTCTCAGTATGTCTATACAGCATTGTTAATTTTAGAAGTGTTAAGAATTATAATAAATACCAATAAGAGTCCAAAAATTAATAATAGCAGTATCAAGGAAATTATAAAAGCTGAATCACATTATTTTAAGAAAATTACTATAATCAGACAAATATATTACTTAAAACAAAACCCTAACTAACACAGTACAATCTCCTCAGTGCTTAGACACGTTAAATGACAAAACATGCCATATATGTAGGTACAGAATGTGCAGCATACGAGCATATCATCAAAACAATAGTTGCTAGAACGGCAACAAATAGCTGTATCGTGACGATCGACACCGTTAAACAACTCATGTGAGGGCAATAAACGGTTATCCATCGAATTTCACGAAACCATGAACGCATTGCACATTTAAACTTTATTAATATTATCCGATACTTTTACATTTGTATAAAAACTACATATATAAAAATGAATCCCAAGTTCTCTTCACACGGTCGTCTGTTGTTACTAAAGTAAGCAAGTTAATGCTTGTGTTATAGGTAACAGCCGACTGGTACAGCTACATTTTTTTTATTTTATAAACATACTTATACATAATACATATATAAATATATAATTAAATAATTATATTACACCCAGACTCAAGGTGGGAATCGAACCCACAACCCTCGGAGCAGAAAGCAGGGTCATTACAAACTGCACCAACGGGCTAGTAAAAATAGCTTTACTGACTTCATTCATCTTTTATTCAATATCAGAAAGCTTTTTTACGCGTTTGAGTTTACGCGTCTTGCATTTGACTATTTTAGAAGATTCAATATTAGCAGCTAAGATAGGTTATTTAGTTACTTAAATGATGCAGAAAATAGTGCTAAAAATAATACTTAAAATGGTGCTTAAACTTATCGATACAAATTCACAACAATAAATAACAATTCGTATATATATATAAGTTATTAAAACAGTAACATTACTAAACAACTGCAACACGCTTTCATGCCGTTCCAAATATAGTAAATTAAAAACGCAGATGTTATTTATTGTAGGAGATGCGGCATCTGCAGCAGACGTCTGCAATAAATAATTCTATCGGAATCATTATTAGCCGCCTGCGCGTATTTATATCTTACAATTTGCACCTTTGCCTCAAAAAAGTTGCATTGTTGACATACGTTGAATACATACCATAACTTAAATAAAGGTCATATCGGTAAATTACCCATATATAGTGAAGGTAACAGGTGACCTGACCTAATTTTATATTTTTACCTTTTTTAACATATTAAGTTTATTTATAGTTGTGTTTAATTTTTATTAAATTCGTAAAAAATATTTGGATCATCTCAACTCACCTGCATCAGATCACCTTTCAGACAATAATTAAGTGCAAATATTCTACGAATAGAATTTTATAATTGCTCATTATATTTTTAAATTACAAGGTTGCCGCATAAATTACATGTATACACTTTTTACAGAAATACATTTTGAATTACGTGAAACAATTCTACCTTTTTAGATATTTATTATTTATATATTTATTCATTTATTTTCTTACATCTAATATGATATATTTTATATTGATATTTAGTAACATAAATATATTGGAATACATATAAATCACAACGTAAGGTCACAATGTTAATGTATTCTATTAAGTGTGACAAAAACTTTACTGATAGCCTTCTAAGTGTTTTCACTAAGTTGCAATTTATAACATTATGGAAAAGTATTGCAATAGTTATAATTCAAATATTATTTAAATTTATTACAGAATGTATATTTATGGCCTCCTATTACCACCACGCACATATTTACCATTAACAGTTCTATAATGTATGCTAATTTTACGACAGCGAAAGAGACAACGCAACTACCTCGTTACAATACTCTCGCAACCGAGATGATGTTTCGTAAACCGCATCGAATCTTGTTCATTGTTTATAACACGACAAAACTATGGGAGCAGATGTGTATCGCTATTTATTTTCAGGTCAACATAATGAGATTATCTGAAATCAAATGCTAAGATCAATCACTAGCTGTTAAAATATTTCAAGGAAATATATTAAGCAAGACTTTTTCAAACATTAAAGTACAAATTGCATCAATGTGTACTTTCATTTTTGACTCAATTAAAAGGTATTGCATTTTTTGGAAAAAGTAATAATTACCAAAATTCTGCACGCAGACTGTGGTCTCTTAAGAAACGATATAACATAACTTAATAGCTTTATTTTTTATATTTAGTTTTTCTTTTCCTGGAGACTCAATGCATGCATGCATGCATTATACTGCCTTTTACATCCAACGTGGTAGATTAAGCTCAAATCATTCTCCAACATGGAGAATGCTATGAACTTAATCCACCACGCTGCTCCACTGCGAGTTAGCGGATATATTTCCAACTATGAGTAACGATCGCTATCAGGTATTTATAATAACAACCGGGATCGACGGCTTAACGCGCTCTGAATGCGACAGGGAATCGAACCCGCAAATCGTCTGTGTTTTAAACAACTATAACGCGATAGGTTATTATCTCTATCTCTCTCTATCTCGATACTTATGAAAAAATAATGAATACAGTTATCTCACAAAATTATTGAAACGAAAGCATCTTATAACAAATGCACACCTGTTGCGTTGATC
This sequence comes from Melitaea cinxia, assembly GCF_905220565.1. NCBI lineage: Eukaryota > Metazoa > Arthropoda > Insecta > Lepidoptera > Nymphalidae > Melitaea > Melitaea cinxia. The sequence continues at coordinate 9,223,236 of NC_059414.1, read as the reverse complement.
GATGCATGATACAGTAGGTGCTTTATGCAATAAATGTTTGGAATGATAAGAAGGACGATACAGTGCGATCAATGAACAGTAACGCTCTACCCACGTACGTTAATATCATGTTATGGTAATACGTAAAACAATCGGGGACAAGTGTCAGATTGTGAATCGCGTTTATGTTAAATAAATGAGGTCATGCTGATAGTAATCGATCATTTTATATAAGTCATGAGAAAATACATCACGCTCTATGAGAGGTTTCTTAACGAGGAATTAATAACAATATAAAGAAATAATTGCAACGCAAAAAGTCAAAAGGGAATAAAACACAACTCAAAGAAACGACAAGTTACAAGATCCAAGAAATCAAAAGCTAAATGATAAAACAGAAACAAAATACCAGGCCGGCATAAGCCGATTACATTATGTAATTGTACATTAAATTCACTTTTGTACGGTTTGGACATATACCTGGTAGGCATATTTCATTTACATTCATGAGCGAATTTAAGGAGTAGTATAATTAATCAAACCACGCGAAATCGAAAGTACCCATTCAATACACGAAAGTACAAAAGAGGTTCTATTAGTTTTACAAATTGTCCTTTCAATAATGAACCAACTTGAATAGAAAGTAAATACATTGTTTCTTTGACATGGGGCAATATTATGTAAGTCGTTTAAAGATGTTTGTCTCAAATTTCGATGCTTAAGTTATTTATTTACACGTTCGTTGCACAATTTAAGATATCCGAATGATCATATAACTACTAATATCAGAGTGTACATAATTAAATTCCTTAAATGATGGAATAAATACTAAATATTACGTATTAAAAATAAATACTGATAATACTGAAACTGGAAATGACTTTAAATAAAAAGCATGTATAATTGTATACGTTAGCTACGAAGTTAACAAAACTTGAATTAAGGAAGTTGACGAACTATCCTGCTCAATCTGGACCAGCCTGTCTGAAGACGGACCACAACCTAACAGAAGGTCACAACTAGATAATACTGCCCTTAAGCAGTGTTGTGTTCCTGCGTTGAGAAAGGCAAGCAAGAGCTCCTGTGTAGAGTCGGAGGTAGAGGTCGGCAACGCGTTTGTCTTGCTTCTGGTGTTACAGGCGTATATACATACATATACGGTAACCGCTTACCATCAGATGGGCTGTAAACTTATTTACCTACCAAGTTGTATTAAAATGCGCTTGTCGAGTTATTTCGTACACGAATCAAAATATATAAGAATCACATACACATTCAAGTCACGACAGACATTGTAAGTCACGTGAGAATTGAATATTCTCATAAATTTTGCCTTGTCGACAAATTTCTTCATCACCAAATCAGGTACTAGATTTAAATCACTCCGATGGGATACTGCAAAGTTAAGAAATTAAATAAAGACAAATTTCGTCTTTTGTAGGACATAATATTATTGATTTATCTGTATTAAGTATAGAAAAACGCTATGTTAACCACTTTATGTATAAAGATGATATTTAGCAGGAAGGTACAGTTTATAGTTAGTAAACGTCGGTTAAGAACAGACTTTTTTATTGAGTTGGATTAAAGGAGTCTAAAGGCACAAGTTTGTATGAAGTAATAAATATCTATCTTTATTCAAAATCAATATCAGGTTTATTCAAATAGGCCCCAAGAGCATTTTCGAATCGTCATTTTACGGAATAATCGGCAAGAAACTCCGCAGGTACTCACTCTCGCACTCGCACTCGCACACGCACTCGCACTCGCATACACGCAAGCTCGCACCCCCCCCCCCCGCACGCCCGCACGCACATACACACACACACATCAGCCTATCGCAGTACAATGCTAGACATAGGCCTCCACAAGTTCGCGCCAAAAATGGCGTGAAATCATGTGTTTTGCCCGTAGTCACCAAGCTGGGCGGGTGGGTTGATCCGCAAGGCTGGCTTTGTCTCTGCTGCCCGTCTTCGGTCTGTGTATTTAAAAACTAGCAGTTGAATGGTTATCCCGCCATCGGTTGGCTTTTTATGTAGTGGAACTGTGTTATCCCTTAGTCGCCTCTTACGACACCCACGGAAAGAGAGGGAGTGGCTATATTCTTTGCTGCCGTAACCACACAGCGCAAGAGTGTATAAGTAAATATATATTTACTCACACCTACTGATTCAGTAGTGTAACTAAGCATCCAAACGCCAACAGTTTTTATTAGAAAAGTGCTAAAAGTAAAAACAGTTTCTGTCGCTGGCAGATGTGATTATCGTTATAAAAGCTTTCCAAATAGAAACTAAGTATACCAAACTGTACTTACATGTCAACTTAAATTAACAAAAATAAATAAATATAATTTACTACAATATACTACACTACAGTTATACATACAACCAAAAATAGTACAAACACATCACAAAATTTTTAAGCCTACTGGAAATTTAATATGTCAACAATGTGGTATTGGCCTGCCCAGCGTGGTGACTATGGACAACAACATGAGTTCACGCCATTTTTGGCGCGAACTTGTGGAAGCCTATGTCCAGCAGTGGTCTGCGATAGGCTGAAGTGAGTGATGGGGTTCTATTGGCAAAAAATATATTTTAATTTTTTGAAGTACAAATTGTTTTAAACAGTTTAACGCCGAGTTGCACGAAACAAAATTAAAATTTAAGTAGAGATTAAACTAATTTAATCACAAGAATTTTATACTATTCTTGCGATTAAATTAGTTTAATCACTACTTAAATTTTAATTTCTTTTCGTGCAACTCGGCGTAAATGTCCTAACTTAACACAATTTACATTAAATGTATTATGTGAAAGCAGCATTTTTTGGCTAAAGATTTTTACATTCCTTATTATATAGAAGTTGCCTGTACCCAGCAGTTATTGTACATTCATAGTTTGTCTCGAGAACGATGTATTTCAACAGGCTAATTCTTTCAACGATTTAAATATCTATTCTTATTGTATTTTTAGCTACAATTGTGACTTTTCTGATCGTACTCTATCACGGAAATAAGAGCACAGACGTGGAATGCATCTAGTAGGTCTAAAACAACATAACCTTGTAATTACTAATTTTAATACAATGTTTTTTTTTTTGGGACACAAGTAGTCAATTTGTTGGTCGGCATTTTACGCGACTTCAAAGGAGTTGATATACTATTTTATTACCATGTTATACTACCTCCTGTTCATATGCTAAAGTACAAAACCTCTACCAACGAATACAGTTTCATTACTAATGTGATTGGCGATTGAATTGACTTCACAATAAAATTGCCCAATGCCCGTGCATACGTTATTCTATATTGGGCAAAACTAGGTTTGGCATTAAACTCAACTACTTCAAAGTTTTATCGTAAATCTATAATATAAAAATGAGTCGCTGAATGTGTTGCTAAGCGCAAAACTCGAGAACGGTTGGACCGATTTCGCTAATTCTTTTTTTAAAATATTCCTTGAAGTACGAGGATGGTTCTTACGGAGAGAAAAATTCTAAAAAAAATTTAAAATTTCCTGAAAAAGTCTAAAAACAACACTTTTCTATAATCCCATACAAAAGATTTGTGATAATACTTAAAAGTCAATGTAAACTTTAATACCATACGATAAAGTTTGTGTTAGGCGATACGAAGTTCGCCGGGTCAGCTAGTTTTAAAATAAAAGAAATTAGCTATTCAAATCTATCGGTATACAATAAATTTGTTGCGACCATTTTTGAATTTTAAGCATTATTTTAAATACCATTATTTGTAACTTTTTTACGGATGCTTGAAATGATAACTTGAAAATGTACTAAAGTTTTAATACTTAAAAGAATTAGGTGACCAATTGATTCCGTGATATCACAATTTGTTTTATTGTACATAATTACTAACTTATTTTTATAATTTAGATTATAAACTATATTATATAACTTAGAATGTATCAGACAAAATACATTCGCTATAAATGGGAGGATATTAAAAGTAGACTATCGCTCAATATATGTATAATGTGGGTGTAAAAATAAATTGAACCGAGTTTATTCTCAACATCTACGCCCACTTCAATAGTTGACCGCGTTTAAATTCACTAGAGATCTTTTGGCTTTTTAATACTACAGTACTTATGCAACACAGAATTACTTCTTAAACATACCTTCCGACTTCAAGCCTAGCCCATCAGTAGATAGCACATAGGTACAAACAATAGTATTTTGAAGGTTGTAAGAAGGTTTGCATAAGAAGACGTGTTCCAAATTAAATATTTACTACGTAATCTTTATTAAGTTATTTTCTGTTTTTTTAGTTTTCATAGTCGTTTGTTTTTTTTTTTTACTTTTTAATGTCTATAATATAGGTTGCTTTATAAACTACAGTAGATATTTTCTAGACTAGATCAGGTATAGAGTATAGCAGGTTTCCTTTTTTTCCCCTTAAAAAAAGCCATACACAAATTATCATGAAAGTTACGTCGTCCAAGTGAACAAAAATGGTCATAAAATGAAAACTACTGGGTGAAACTAAATTAAAATTTTATAGGACTAAATGGCAACTATTCTCATCGAACAAAAAAAGAATCACGTAAATCGGATCGATTTTATAAGTAATAGTGATTTCAAGCGTTTGCATTTTTGCTACTGACTACGGCAGACATTTTCTTACTAATGTTTCTAAAACGCATCCGCCGAATTCGTTACTATTTTTCACCACAACATCGAGTAAATGTATAAACTGTGATTTCCACCACCTATTCATTTCTTGCGTAATATGTGCCCAAAACAAAAAGTTCTTTGATGTAATCTGATCCATGGCTAATCTGTCACTTTGAATTTCCTTCCTCGATTGATTGACGTCCGCGTTTAGTATTATAAATTATGTTTGCTTAACGCTTCAAACGCAAATTCGATTAAACTATTACGTACGTAACGGAAATACTTTTAACATAACGATTGTTTTGTTCTTTCAATTGTAAGCATATTTTTATACTAATCGTAACATTATATTCGTTCATTCATTAATTCATTCATTCATTTGAATTAATGGCTTCCTATAATGCCAAAGAGCGCAATATTCTCAATCAACATTACCTACTCGAGTGCTTGTATATTTTTATATTGATCGATCGTTCTACAAATAATGATGTCGTGCATAAAATGACGTAAGTGCCAACCATCCCTAATATTTAATTTGACACTTTTAAATGATATTAATTTCTTAACAAGAGTATGCCAAGACTTCCTTTAAATTATAGCTGCCAATTAGCGGTCGGCTTCCGTGTCCAAACGTGTCAAACGATAAAAGTAAAAAATAGCAACTACTATCCGCCTCTTCGGCCATAAAGATTGCCTTTACTACTGGCGAGCTAATTCAATATTTTTATTATTATATATTTTATTATAGAACTCTTACTTGTCATCGCTATAAATCACCTTTATTAGAATAAAATTTCTATTCACGAAAATAAACTATATTTGATAAAATATCCATATATAACGTAAAAAATATATGTCAGTAATATAATTGAATAGTTACTTACACGAGTATGTACACATAGGTGCTAAGTATGTTTACTTAACGCGTGTTTTTTCTTTTCTTTTTGTCTTTGATATATTTTTAGTTTCCTCAAAGACGACAGGTCGAGACGTCAAAAGTTTTGAGAAGGAAGGCGAGTGATAATTACAGGATCTTGGTAATGAGTGGCTTTATACTTTTTTTATTTCCATAGATTTTTTTCTCTTTACTTTTCTTCTAACAAATATTTAAGATGATCTGTGCCTATATATATGTGTGTGTGTGAAAGAATATAATAAAAAATATCTATACACATAGCTATTATAAAGCCGACGAGTTTGTTTGTTTGTTTAATTTCAGGAACAACTGTTTTGACTTGAAAAATTATTCTTGTGTTGGATATTGGAACATAATTTCTAACCTACCTAATACTAAAATGGCTAGTTGCTTGCACAGTGTTAATAATAATAACTACAATTTAATTTCAGAAATTCTTTACTGTATTCGAAGAGAAATAACAAACCTGCATTAGATTCATAATAACGATTTACTCAAATTCAAGTTTTCGTATTTTACACGATATTATAACAATCAAAATATTTATTCCATTTTCATTTATAAACTAAGAGCTCGTGAAGGCCCTTGGGTAATCGTTTGTCTGTAAGGCTTGACTTTAATAATAGTGAGTTATAGCATAAATTGCACAGTAAACACGGCCTGGTAAACATCCCATTCCATTCATGTACTTTCAAGTTAAATTTAAATTTAAACAAACTTTCTTTAATATTAAAGCAATTAAATCTATTCATTGAAATTGAAGGTAAAAGAAAAGACACGTCTTACAATAATGAAAACATTTTGGTTTTGATATAGCTACACATTTTTTTTTTTTCGATAAATATACTTATAAATGATACATATATTAATAAATATATATTACACCCAGACTCGGGGTAGGAATCGAACCTACAACCCCCGGAGCAGAAAGCAGGGTTACTACAAACTGCGCCAACAGGCTAGTCATAAGAGATTCAATGAAGAATAACGATATCATATGATTATAAATTTTATAAATAAAATAAGGATCAATAACCAAAGAGGTCGTGAACTATCGTACCATCAAGTATCATTAATTTGTAATTAAGCTGACCGATCAGTCATAGCTTTCAAACTCCAGTCAAATTACTTCACGTTAATGTTATGAAAGTGACATTTGAAACAAGCTAATAAGACATTATCAGTAAATATTTATAGAAGGCATTATCTGAGAGGCGTTTCTAACAGACCGTTTAACCCATACCTGCCATTATAATAATCGAAGAGAAGGATTTTAATCACTAGGCCCAAATAATCTATGAATCGAACAAAGTTTTAATTTACGAAGGTTTTAACCCCCTACCGCATTCATATAATATTCTCCTTCGTCGATTCTCCTTACCACGTAATGATCTTCCAGAACTTTTAAAATCTATTAAACCAAAAGAATGTTAATTAGGTTATTTATTTTCAACCAATAAACTGATAAAACTCAGAAAAACTACGCAAACAAGATTATTCATTAACGAAGGCGAATAAATCATTTAATAATATGCAACTTTTTGTCGATTAAAATACCAAATATCTACGATTTCATTACATAATTTATAACTTTCATAAATATATAAAAGTTAATATGTGGAGGGAAATGAAAACTCATATTAACATTTTTTACTTTCTCAAGACAATTTGTTATAAGAAAGAGAATTGATCAGTGAATATAAATATTTTATGAAAACGAAGATTTGTCCAGCTAATATATAAAAATGTCATGTCACAGTGCTTGTTATCGAACTATTCCGAAATGACTTGACCGATTTTTATGAAATTTTCCGTGAATATTCGAAAGATCTGAGAATGTTGTTTGGCCATACGGCCTATCCATATCCGTATGGATAAGCTGTATGGCTAAACAACATTTGCCGGGTCAGCTGGTAAAACTATAAAAAGAAATAATTATTGTTTACATCTGACAGACCTATAACATACAATTGGTACTTAATAATAAAATTATTAAGATATTTTATAGAACATACATCCAATTTAAAAACTACTGTCACTTTACTGTTTTTTTTTTGTCTCGCACATTGCACGAAGCATTTATAGAATAACAAATATTACGCCTTCAATATTTACACCTGTACATCTTAAAAAAATGTACTTTTTTCATGACAGTTGAACATTTTAAGTGCAGCCATTTGCGATAAACTGAAATAGAAATACCTATTATAAACATTACAGAAATATTCTTACAAATAATAACTAACTGTTGAAACTATCGACAGGTGTTTTAATGTAATCTAGATATATGAATGAAATAAATAAAAGTAATAAATATACGTTCGTTAAAACTTATATGATACTTTTTATCCGACTTCCAAAAAAGGAGGAGGTTCTCAATTCGACTGTATTTTTTTTTTAATGTATGTTACATCAGAACTTTTGACTGGGTGGAGCGATTTCGACAAATTTTCTTTTAATCGAAAGGTGGTGTGTGTCAATTGGTCCCATTTAAATTTATTTGAGATCTAACAACTACTTTTCGAGCTATATCTAATAATGCGTTTTTACTTGACGCTTTTTTCGTCGACCTACGTTGTATTATACCGCATAACTTTCTACTGAATGTACCGATTTAGATAATTCTTTTTTTGTTGGAAAGGAGATATCCCTAGTTTGGTATCATGATAAGGAAACCAGGATCTGATAATGGGAACCCGGAGAAATCGAGGGAACTTCTTGAAAATCCGCAATAACTTTTTACTGGGTGTACCGATTTTAATAATTTTTAATTTAATCGAAACCTGATGTTTGTCATGTGGTCACATATAAATTTCATTGAGATCTGACAACTACTTTTTGAGTAATCTTTTAGAGTATTTTTTCGTCGATCTACGTTGTATTACTCGTCGATGTAATTGAAGTCGGTTTTTTTTCGTTTGCGAGCAAACACAATTATTTATTTCAAATAATTATCGTCAGGACAACGTTAGTATAAAAGAAAATATTTAAAAAATATATTTATTCACGAAAAAATAAGTGTAGCGTTACGAATACTGTATCAGTTAGTTTGTTATAAAATGAGAAAATTTAGTTTTAAATAAGGAAGATTTACAACAATCTTAAGAGCAACGGATACAATTAACAGCTAAATCGATCGGTCGAAGTCTCGACCGCAACACCTACGACGCGCGACGGTTCCGCTTCCAATATCTATGATACTTAACATTATCCTATTCAAAAATACAAAGTTGATTAATAGGTACTGGATAATTACATAATGTCTATAAATACATACGATAGTGGAAATAACTTTTACTAGAGATATCTATTTACCAATAATAATAAAAAATATGAACATGTAAGGATTGGTTTGCTAATTATACATTTCAATTTATATACTAAATTTGGTAAAGTAGTTCGAATACAATTTACACGATACGATTCACAAAAACTTTTCCGCATAGCAATATAACCGCATAACAACAGAACAATATAATAATAACAAAAACATACACTTTTTGTCCACGTACATCTTAATATTAATATACAATTTAATATAAAATAACTTTGATAATATTATCTACAACTCAAAAGTAATACATAATTTTTATAATACAGGTTGCCATATCCAATCTCTTATATATTAAAATAGGTAAGTTAACCAATAAAGTGCTTGAAACTCTTCACGAAGCGGATATAAAACTCAAACCCTGACCCCTACATGTCAAACGAATTTAATTCAAAGAATACTAATTTGCCTACTTAAAAAAATATAACATGTTGGATGTACACTACTTTCTCTACAATGATTGATTCCCTACCGTCTCTCATTTGATTATTTAGCATCACAAGTGTCTGATGAGAAAAAGTAAAAAAAAATGAAGCATGATTCTTATCGGTCGAGTTAACTTCGTACGCACCGCTGGTTTTTCATCGAACCGTAAATACTGTGATATGGACTTTAATACGTATTTATACGCGTAATTCGCTTCTAACTATAATTGAGTCTTATTTTAGTTAACTTGATTATATAAAATAATAACGAAAAGCCATTAAATCACTTATAACTATAACTTAGAAGTAATAGTATTTAACTAGCCAATCTCGGTTTCAACAACGCTTACATTTTAATACACAATTGGTCGCAAACGCTAAAATAAATGTTTATTGGATTTTAAAGAATTTTATTTGTCAAAATTTCAAATACGAATGCAGGTTTTTTTTGCCCCACATACTCTCTAACTACTCTCACTTTATTCGCTACTACTGTAATCTTTGAAGTAATGAAACGAATTTTAAACTTCATGTATGTATAACTAAATAAGTTCAATAGTCAACAGCATTAAATATGGTATACTTGAAGTACTTAAAGTAGTATGTTAATATTGATGCTTTCAAGCTCTTTTAAACATTGCACACCAAAATGTTATTTTATTGGTTTCTTCTCCAATACCACAGGCAATTTATAAAACATAGGCATCCAATGTTCTGTTCTCACGAATAGACATCAGTATTCTAATCGAGCGCAGTTGCGGACACATCGTCAAACGCAAACAAAAACTGAAGAAAAATCTAAATGGAAGAATGATTGTCACGTCAACCTTGCAATTTCTTGTTTTCTACCAAAACGCCAGACGGCATCGTGAGATATCACAGCTCATTTGCAGATCCTATTTGCTCTTTGAATCGGAACTAACGCGTATTTAATGCTTGTGCGCATAATACATCACATCGTACTATTTGATGGATATACCTTAAAAATGTTCGCTTCGCTGTCTGAATATTGTATAAAGGGTTTAAATTCTTTATCGTGTTGACCTTAATGTATATTTACACGTATATATTTATTGCTATGTATTAAGATACTGAACTGAAGCATCGGCTACTACAGTAAAAACTCTACATAACTACTCCATACTACTAAATGTCCATACCTTAACGCTATTAAATGTTCTACAACTAGGCAAGAAGTCTTCTCCTACATAAAACAGCCAATCCACAAAACAAACACCTGGACAAACATTTGTTAACATCATTTTGTTTTAGACAACGTTTTCAGCCTGTAATATCCCACTACTGGGCATAGGCCTCTTTCCCCATGTAGGAGAAGGATCAGAGCTTAATCCACCACGCTGTTCCAATGCGGGTTGGCGGATATATTCCCTACTGTGAGTAACGATCGCTATCAGGTGTACATGATAACAACCGGGACCGACGGCTTAACGTGCTCTCCGAGGCACGGTGGGGAGACCTACAAGGACTGCACAAACACCCAGACCACGGCAAACACCTGTATGGCCAATAGAAATGTTTGTCATGTGCGGGGATCGAACCCGCTACCGCTAGCGCAACAGGTACAATCCATGGCTGTAACCGCTGCGCCAACGCGGCGGTTTTGGACAAATATTTGTAGAAATGTAAAGTTAATAGAACTTTTTGCACTTTAACACTAGAGAGGTCGCCATTATTTAGCACAAACATTTATTTAAATATACGAGTGCATTTAGTCTGTTTAAACAACGTACAACGTGTATGGTGAGTTTTCTAAAATTTGTTATTTATTAAATCGATGGTACACAAGCAAAGTGACTTCTCAGTGACATCTCACATATATTTTTCATTATACTCGAGCATAATACATTCATTTTATTTTACGTGGAGTATCTTATTCAATAAATTCTATAAATATTGATCAATTTTTAAACCAAAAGCGACAAATTAACATTATTGTTGTTATAACAGAATGAATACACGATGCACTCTAATATTGATCGTCTAATTGAATCAATGGGCGCAACGTAACATAACGGGGAGGCATTATGGGAGCAGTATATCAACCACTGTTGCAGCCGGCTGCATGTTTATCTGCCCACGCACGATATCTCAAGTTATCCGACACTTGACTCGATATTCCGATGAAATAATGCACATAAATATTTCTTATTAAATAAAACGTAGCCGACTTAGTCTTTAAGGCTGTATGGCTGTAATAAAGATTAAAATAAATAAATAACTAAAACGTAACATTACCAATTGCAAGCAAGTTTTAGACAGAGCGTTTTTAAAAACAGTTCGTTCTCAACAAATATTTACGATTTATAAATATTTTTTCAATATTTGCGTAAAATTATCTCATTTAGATCAAGTTAGACTGTATAGATTTACCATAGATCATTTTGTAATTAATCAGCCAAAATAAAGGCCGCAAACCTTAAAACAATGTTGTATCATGTGTTGTACATCTGTATATAAAAAAGAGATATATAACTAACTAGCAAACAGTTACTATCCATATAAGCTATGTTATCTCTATAAAAATAATCACTCGTTCCTCGTAGGGGGCACACTAATGCTACGTCTAGTCGTGTATAGACTATTCTTTGGCCCATAATCCCAAGAGTATCGTGCCGTTACATCATAATCGGGCACCTACGGCTTAAAACGACACCCATTCATATTCATTAGACATACTACTGTTTGTATGAACGATAAGCACCGCAGTGTATCCGCTTGGATTAATACATTAGGAAGACATAATAAGTGACTAATAAAACAGTTAATTACTTAAGCTTTGAAATAAATATAAACAACTGTGTTGATATTAAAAGCAATAATGGAAACCTGTATAATATAAAGTTTCAAGTTAAATATAATAAGGACGCTTTTAGCCGTAAATGGGTACCGCTATTTAAAATAACATCCTAACAAATGCGTTTGAGTCGTTCGACGTAATTAACACATATATTTGTAATAATTTATGTATCACCACAGATATACCCCATTATGTACATTGCTTTATTTATACTCAAGTAAATGTTTGCAAATTAAGCTCTGAATTCTAAATGCGTGTCCACGTATAAGAAACTAAGCGTATAGATAATACTGGCTTCAACTTGTTTACTCTATTTTCGTATATTTAAGCTTGGTATTTCGCTTTATTCGGAACGAGTGGGGTCAACGAACTTTCTCGGTATAGTATATACAAGGCCACCGGTATTGTCCTCGAGGCAACTGAATGATGTATGTATGGGCTTCCATAATACTTGTAATACCATTACGAGATTTGTGGTTAAGTTAACAATGTCTACATTTCATACCATCTTTACGAATATCGTTATTTACCACTAAACAAAAAGGTAACTTTGTTTTTTTTTGTAGCAAAACGGTTAATTATACTCATCGAAATTAAATAATTGTCACATTATGCGAAACATAAAACTAGCCTTTAAAAATTACTTTCTTTAAATTTCATGTTTCATTAATCTTTATGTTATTAAAATGAAACAAAAGAAAAATCTATTAGGCGTAAAATTACTTCAATACTTTCGACAATTTCGGAAACTAGTCAAGCCGTGAGAAAGTAAACTAACGACAACTCACCGTAGAACTGACTTATGATAATTGACGAAGGTAACATTTGTATAAATCTTCTAAGACGATAAACGACATGTTCTATATCTTTTCAATATTCTGGTATTCCTTTATATCTGAAACATCTAATCTAAGTAGGGTTGCCAACTTTTTTTGACAAAAAAAACGTATAAAACGGTTTGGATAGGAAAAAATAAAGTATTTGGAAGTAAAAAAAAAGTATTTTTCAAATTTTATGTTTTTATTGCTTTAAAAACGTATTTTTGTGTGCCTTTAGCACATGCTAACAATTTTTTGTTATGTTTAAATGTTTCAAACTTGTTTAAGAATCAATATTTAAATTTATATAAATAAAAATTCGTTTCTAATTAAATTTATTGACGCTATATTTCTCTCTTCTCGCTATTTTAGATTCATTACTAAAAAAACCCTTTCAGTGAAAGCTTAAGTAGTGGGAACATAGAGTAAGAATTTTTTTTTATATTTGGTAAGCTATCAGGTGCATTTTTAAGTATATATTGCCATTTTGCAACTGTACTTTTCACTGAAAATTCTTTATCATCATTAGTGATGTTTTTTTTGGATCTCTTTAAGTCTTATACATTCAGAATATATATCCTGCATCTTAATATTTAATCCGTCTTGTAATTTAGTTTTTATAATTATCATTTCAAAATGTTCAAATTTAACCGCATTTTTAAGGACACGTTAGGAAGTATTGAAAGCCAGTTATCTTCGCTAAGGTCAAACCATTTTTCCAACCATTGATTCCTTAACTACATATAAACAAAGCTAACGGTCAATTTTTCTACAATATCGTTGATAGTGAGTAGTGACATCTGTGACAAATATCAGATTGTCACCTGTCCTGTCACATTCAAAACACCACATCTGACATCTAACGTTTCGTTCAGTAATTTTAAATCCTTTCCATCATCTGTTTTACCTTATGTGTACCGTTAAATAGTTAAGTACCCATAATGAGTATTTTGTTTCACGCATCACAGTAAAGATTGAAAATAAATATTTTCACATACTTTATTTGTATGCAAAAGTATAAAGTATATTTACCAAAAATAAAGTAGAATACTTTATTATAAAGTATGCTTGGCAACCCTAAATCTAAGAGATGATGTTTTCTACCTTACATACTTATACAACAGAAAAAGCGGTGTCTGCGATTATATATTTTTTTTTTTCAGTATGAGTCTCTGAGACCATTTTTATCAAAACAGAAAAAGTTGTCAAGACTTTCCTTCCAATAACGTCTAAAGATTCTGACTATACTAGATTTTTACACAGCGCAAAAATTTAATAAGCTTGTGTCTTATCATACACACGATGGTACATAAATAATAAATATCTACACAATATAAACACTGTCGTCTGTTCCTAAAGTAAGCAACTTAATGCTTGTCTTATACGTAACAGCCGACTGGTACAGCTACATATATATTTTTTTTTTCGATATACATACTTATACATAATACATATATAAATATATTAATAAATATTTATATTACACCCAGACTCGGGGTGGGAATCGAACACACAACCCTTGGAGCAGAAAGTAGGGTCACTACAAACTGCGCCAACGGGCTAGTTATACATAAAATACATTCTACACCTATAGGATATGATAAACGCCTCACACATATTATATAAACATATTTAGAAAATTCAATTACGAAAACAATAACAACTATATCAAATAACATTTTCAATATAATATTTGTTTCTTGCATTGCCTTGCTGCTTGTATTTACTAGTTCGTTGTTCGTTGAAGTGGTTGAAAAATGAAAGATATGAGAAATTAAACAATTCTGTATTGCAAATTACAAGATTACGCAAACACTTCGCACGACGAGAAGAAGTAAGGGAAAGAGAGTTTACATGTCAAATCACTGTCTTATATACCCAACGTTCTGTCACATCACTGATTGTCTATTGCACTCACAGTCTATATAGATACTTCACACCGATAACCGATAAATTAAGCATGGATCACACGATGTGAATCGTTATAGAGTTGCACCGCAATGAAAATGTGAGACGTTCCTTAACATACTCCCCCCGTTGAAGAATCCAGATTCTTCAACTCTGTGTCTTCATCGTCGAGTAACGGGCAGAGGCGAACCAGAGGACGGCGATAACAACCCACCGTGGTCTGAACATCAGCAACACGAGGAATCCCATCTGGCCCTGGATATAGCCTGGTTACTCGTCCGGTACTCCAGCATAACGGCGGCAGGGAATCTTCACTTATGAGCACCAAGTCTCCAACCTTTAGTTTAGCCTTGTTTGTTTTCCATTTTGTACGTATTTGTAGTTCGCAGATGTACTCCTTTTGCCACCTCAGCCAGAAATGTTGCCTGATTTGCTCGAGTCGTGCGTAGCGTTTCAATTGCGGTTCCTTTTCATTCTCCAAGGCGCGAGCCGGCAGAGCATTTAGTGGTCTTCCGATCAAGAAGTGCCCTGGGGAAAGGAAAAGGAAATCGTCAGGGGAAGTGGATAATGGGCACAAGGGACGACTATTCAAAATAGCCTCCACTTGTGCAAACAAAGTTAGAATTTCTTCAAAAGTTAAATGTGAATTTCCCATGACTCGTTTGATATGATACTTTGCCGATTTCACACCGGCCTCCCATATGCCGCCGAAGTGAGGAGAGTAAGATGGAGTGAAGTTAAATTTGATGTTTTGCTGAGCTGTAAATTCAGTTAACGCGATGTTTTGTGTATCGGTGAATTTACTGAGCTCCCTTGCCGCTCCTACAAAATTGCGTCCGTTATCAGAATAGATCTCAGCTGGTTTACCGCGGCGCGAAACAAATCTATGCAAAGTCATGATGAAGGCATCTTTAGAGAGGTCACTAACGGCCTCTAAGTGTAAACATTTAAAACGAAGGCAAATAAATAAACAAAGATAGCATTTCATTAACCTGGCCCCGCGGCCTTTACGATTTACAATATAGAATGGTCCGGCCATGTCAGTTCCAACGGACTTGAAAGGGAAGTCAGGAGTAATGCGTTGTGAAGGCAATTTCCCCATTTTTGGCAACAATGTATTACCCTGCACTCGTCGACAACGCACACAATTACGAACGGTAGAACGTGCTAGTAGTCTACCCCTAATTGGCCAAACTGTTTGCCTAATTGTAGCCAGCAGCAGTTGAGGACCGGCATGCATATTACGAATATGTTCATATCTGAATAATAATTTACACAAATGATGTGATGAATCTAAAAGTATTGGATGAATTTTATCATAGGTATAGTTAGAAGTATCTAGACGTCCGCCAACTCGCAATAACTTATCCTCATCAATATAAGGTGATAAATTTAAAATTTTAGATTTAGAATTTAATTGTTTATTATTACGTAAGATTTTGTATTCTACAGAAAAACTTTGTTGCTGAGCTATTAAACATAATGATTTAAAAGCTTCATTTAGTTCATCGACAGTTAATATACCAGAGAGCCTATTCTTGCGATTTTTTAAATTGTTTATAAACCGAATGACGTATGCCATTGTTCTTTGTAATCTGTTGAAGTTAGAAAACCGCTCAAAATCAATAATAGGCTCCGAGATCACTACTGTGGCTGTGAATTTCACATCGGGTAAATTGATGTTGTCACAAGATTTTAATACGGGCCACTCATTCTGATCTTCTGTCAAGAATGCTGGTCCGTGCCACCACAAATCTGAATTCTGCAACTGAATTAAAGTAGTAGCTCGTGAGATTAAATCAGCAGGATTCTGATCGGTTGGTACATAGCGCCATGAAGATAATTTGGTATTTTCCTGAATTTCCCCTACTCTATTAGCCACAAAGGTTTTTAGCCTAGTTGAGTCACTACTGAGCCATCCCAGAACAACACTAGAATCAGACCAATAAGTGACAGAATTAGGAGTGAATCTAACAGAATTTAGAACAGCCTTGCCTAAACGACTTGAAAGTAAAGCGGCGCATAGTTCCAATCGAGGAATTGAAACAGGCTTTAAGGGGGCTACCTTTGATTTTGAACACAGAAGCTTCACTTCAATGCGATTATTTGAAGACGTAACCCTAGTATAGATACAAGCACCATAGCCAACCAATGAAGCATCACTAAAACAATGAATATCAATAATTTGTGGCGACTCAATAAGAACGAATCTAGGAATTTGAAAATTAGAAATTGATAGCAAATCTTTTGAAAAATCTCTCCAAGCGTTTTCAATGTCTATTGGTACTGGTTGATCCCAATCGGATTTAAGCTTCCATAATTTTTGTAACATAAGTTTTGGCTGCATGATGTATGGGCTTAATAAACCAAGTGGGTCAAAAATTTTAAATGCATCCGACATGATGCTTCTCTTTGTAATGGTATTTCTTGAAGGAGGAATATTGATTGGAAAATTTAACATGTCATTATTTGGATTCCAACCTAAGCCTAGAGTACTTGAAGCCTCACTTAACATAAAATTTTCTTGCAAATTTAGATTACAATTCTCAAAAATAGAACACAGATTACTTTTGTATTTACGTAATTTAAAACAACCCTTATTTAATTCTTGTGCAATTGAATTTTGAATATAATTTAGCTCTTCGATATCATTAGAACCAGTTATGAGGTCATCGACATAAAAATCCTTTTGTATAATGTTTTTGATAAGACTATCGTCGCATTCATCTCCTATCTGCCATAGACATCGCGTGCTTAAATAGCTGGCACTTGCGGTACCGTAAGTGACAGTATTTAGCTGCATTGTTTTGATTGGTAAAGACTCATCCTCTCTCCATAAAATCAGCTGTAAATTTCTGTCGTCTGGATTGACCTCTATTTGGCGATACATTTTCTCGATATCTCCGGTCAGCAGGTATTTGTATGTTCTAGCTCGAATTAGTATGGAGAAAAGAGAATCCTGTATGTTAGGTCCAATCATTAGCAAATCATTAATTGAAAAGCCAGAAGAAGAAGAAGCGGAACCATCAAATACGACCCTAAGTTTAGTAGATTCGCTGGATGTTTTAAAGACAGCATGATGGCATAAAAAATAAGAGGGATCTGGTAAAGCAACTGTAGCTTCCGACAGATGGCCTAAACTTTGGTATTCTTTCATGAATTGTATGTATTGAGTTTTCAATGAAATATTTTTTCTAAAACGTTTTTCTAGATTAAACAATCGCCTTTTTGCCAAATTATATGTGTCACCTAGACAATCAGGTGAATCACGTAGTGGAAGCCTGACACTAAACCTGCCAGAAGGAAGCCGTGAAGTGTGAGACCGAAAGTGGTTCTCACAGGCTAATTCTGCTTCGCTTAAAATTGTTTTTTGGGGAAGCTCCTCTAGCTCCCAAAATTTTGTTAGTAAATTGTCGACCTTGCTTTCATTTGGGAGGTTGTCATTGATAACTGAATGATTGCCCACTACTTGTTTAGCTTGATAAGAAATAGGACCACCAATCAACCAACCGAAACTGGAATATTGTAGTATAGGCTTGTTTGCACCTAAAGAAATACGGTCGTTTTTCATGAGTCGCCAGAAGAGATCGGCTCCTATGAGAATATCAATAGGAGCTGGCTGATTGAAATCGGGGTCAGCTAAATGCAAGTGCGATGGTATGTTTAATTGTTGTATGTTTATAGGTGCCTTAGGCAGATTCCCAGTCAGCCTACTAAGCACAAGACAATTTAATTTAGTCTTATAGTTATTGTAAATTGATTTTAATTGGATCACACAGCTTTCTTTGATTTGGTTATCTGAGTGACCGATACCAATGACGTTAATAGAAATTGGATTTGAATTGATTGAAAGTTTTTGTTGAAGAGATTTTGTGATGAAGGACGACTGACTGCCTGAATCCAACAAGGCCCGTACTTTAAGAGGCTCTTTAGTGATTGGATTCAAAATGTATACTTGGGCAGTAGACAATAAAACTTGATTTGAATTTTTGTCTGAAAAGTTTACTACAGTTTCAGAGACCTCGCCAGAGGCACTATTGACCTTTGGTGCGTCAACTGGATGCAATAGAGTATTGTGTCGTTTCTTACACATTTTGCATGGCCCTAATCGACATTCGACTAAAGAGTGACCCTGCCTTAAACAATTAATACATAATTTGTACTTTGAAATATCGTTTAGTTTATCCTCTCTGGATTTAGATATAAATATTTGGCAATCATAAATCCTATGATTTTGATTGCAGACAATACACCTAGACAAAGTGCTATTGTCCTTTTGATTTATAGCAATAAATGAATTTGAAATTGGTCGATCACGCTTAATGTGATGATTATAATGATTATGATTATGGTAATTGACAGGCTTTGAATGTTGCATTTTGCTATTGTTATTTGTTGAAATGTTATTATGAAAACTAGAACCTTGATCATTCTTATTGTGACGCGTACATTCAAGAACATAAGCCCTATCAATCAAAAATTTATTGAATTCAGTTAAACTTGGAATTTCACCTAAACTATTGCGTTGCTCTTCCCATTTAACAAGTGTTTGCGTATCGAGTTTAGATGAAACCAAATGTATAATTAACGTGTCCCAGTGATCAGTAGGTTGACCTAGGTTAGCTAAAGCACGTAAATTTTTTGAAACATGATCGACTAAAGAGCGTAATGAAGTGTCCGATTCGCGGTTTATTTTTTCAATATTGAATAATGATTTAATATGATAATTTACAAGTAATCTTTTATTATTGTAACGTTCATAAAGTAACTGATAAGCGCTATTATAGTTGGCTGCGGAAACCTCAATGTTTGAAATTACCCGAGCTGCATCACCTTCCAAATAAGAAATTAAATAATGAAACTTTTGAATCAATGAAATGCGGCTATTGTTGTGAACTAAATTATTAAAAGTATCTCGAAATTCTAACCAACGGAAGAACGAACCATCAAACTTTGCAATTTGTATTTGCGGCAAGGTTATACAATTTTCATTATTATGATCGCGACCACATTGAGCATCTTGGAATAAGGACTCACGTCGTCTCTTATCCTGTTCTAAATTCTTTAATTCATTTTGTTCTTCAATGATATTTTTTGCCATCGCGGTACATAATATGAAATCTTGCTCAATGCGTTCACGCTCATCGAGCTCTTCGTCTAAATTGTCAGCATTTATCAGTTCAATTTGAGTTTGCAGCTCATCGTATTTAGCGGACAGATTCTCAAAACGACTGAGCTTCAGTGAAAGCTCAGCGACTTCGATACCCGTCAGTTGAGATTGCCTTGTAATCTTGTCTAAATAGTTTTTGAATTTAGTAATTTGTCCTTTTATAGAACTGCGCTTTACAATTAAAACCTTTATCCCGGATTCTTTGTTCATAGTTGATATTGAAGGTTCGGACATTGTGAAAAATATAGATAGAAAGTATTTTATGTAATTATTGAAAATAGAAAACTGTATGAACTAGAATAATACTAAAATTATTTGTATATGAATGATATTAAAGTTATTTGTATTTGTATATGAATATGAACTGGATTAATACTAAAGTTATTTGAATTTAAATTAATTAATTACAAGACACCTCAAAAAAGAAAAGAAAATAAAATGAAATGATGCAAATGTCTTAGCTGAAGCTCCTCAATCGACGACACATAGAAGACCGGCGCGAAGCGGCAAGACAAGATGGCAGAAGCCCCAACCACGTTGGTGCGCTTCATGTACCGCAACGCTGAAATAGTCGGCCACATCGTCTAAGCATCGCACAATAAATAGGATTGAGGCTCAATATTGCCTTTAGAATTGAATTAATTTTGAAATGAATTGAATTAATTTTTGAAATGAATTGAATTATGTTGTTAAGTTAATGTTGTATCAAGTAAGGGAATTATAAAAAGTTAAATGTAATTAAATTGAATTAAGTGTTGTATAAACATTTGTATTATCGTAGTTGTATAAAAAATTTGATGCTGTTGACTCGAAATCTAATATAATAAAATATTAAGTTTAATTTGTATTAAGTAATGGAATTTAGAAAAAGTTAAATGTAATTAAATTGAATGAAGTATTGAATAAACATTTGTATTAATGTATGGAAAACATTTGTATTAGGTGTGAAAAACATTTGTATTAGGTGTGACACCTTGAAGTTAAGAAATAAAAATCTGAAGCGGTTAAACTAGTAATATAAAACATTAAATTTAATTTAAAGTAAATTTGGAAAATAATATGCAAGTAAATTAAAACCTACTGTTATAAAATATTAAATTTAATGTCTTAATGAAAGAAATTTGGAATAAAAAGTTATTGTGAAATATTAATTTTAATGCATGGATGAAAGAAATTTAGAGGTTAAGTTGAAAAATATTATTGTAAATTTGTATTAAATGAAGAAATTCGAACAAGAAATTGAATATAAGAACACATGTTTGTTTAATGTAGTACGGCAATTAAGAAATTAAACCAAAAATAATTGTAAATTTGCAATAGCAGAATGCTAATTTTGAAATATATATGGAAATATGAAAAAAGGAGATATAAATTTAGGAGATTAGGATGGATTAGGATTTAGGATCGGTAATCATGATTGTTAAAAATAAGGAAAAATAATTTGGAAAAAGGTTAGGATCGATTAGGATTGATTAGGATTAGGGTTGGGGATCATGGTTTGGGCACTTATCTTATCATGGTTGCGAGGTGAGGCTTTAGCCGCGTCACTGCTCGATCCAAGATGTCGGCCATGTGTTCCGGTGATCCTGGGTTGATGTTGATTTTGTCTTTTGTTCGGGCGCCAAATGTTTCTTGCATTGCCTTGCTGCTTGTATTTACTAGTTCGTTGTTCGTTGAAGTGGTTGAAAAATGAAAGATATGAGAAATTAAACAATTCTGTATTGCAAATTACAAGATTACGCAAACACTTCGCACGACGAGAAGAAGTAAGGGAAAGAGAGTTTACATGTCAAATCACTGTCTTATATACCCAACGTTCTGTCACATCACTGATTGTCTATTGCACTCACAGTCTATATAGATACTTCACACCGATAACCGATAAATTAAGCATGGATCACACGATGTGAATCGTTATAGAGTTGCACCGCAATGAAAATGTGAGACGTTCCTTAACAATATTAATAAACTATAATAGTACACGTTAGTTCTTTACGAAACACAAATGGAGTACCGCCCTAGGCACCGCTTTAGTTATTAGATTAATTTGCATTCCTTCCTCTTTCACTAGACCCACACTCTAATAAAAGAGATGACCGAAGCGCTCTGGCACGTTGCCAGGGCCCTGTTATATTTCAGGAGATCCTTTTAGATGTTTTATTAATTTAACTTGAAGTTGCTTTCGACACAAGCGTGATCGCAGTTAGTAAACTAAATATACTGCTTAAATACGAACTATATCTGCGAGTAACGTGATTGATAATACATACACAATATTTTTGGGCAATTTTCTTTATCAAGTACATAAAATGACAATGTTAGACCGATTTGGTTACACGTATTAATCGTTTACAATATTTCGAATCAAAAAATAAGAATGGCAGACTAATATTAATAGGCATATTAACTTTTTTTATTTTAAAATATAGAGAAAGAGTCACTGTCAAAAAAACTATCACTTTATTAGCGGCAGTAAGATTGACGCTGATATTTCAGCGTTTCGTTAGAATTTTAATAGACAAGCTTTTAACAAAGTCAAAATGATTTTATATAAATACTAGCTGACCCCGCAAGCATTGTTTTGCCACATATGTTATTAACCCCCTTAATCCCCCCCCCCTCCCTTGTAGCCACACCTGATATGCTCACAAAATTTCATAAAAATTGGTCCAGCCGTTTCGGAGGAGTATTTTAACTAACACTGTGACACAAGAATTTTATATGTAAGATAATTTTAGTAACATCGGATATTTTTTATAAGTTATCACGTTATACAAAACAGAATATTGATATAATATTCCAAATAGGCATATAGGTATAAAGTACTTTGAACATTAACACAAATATTATAACTGTTAACATCACTACAGCCGTGTGGTGTCGGCCGAGTAGAATAGCACCACCACCCCCTTTCTTCCCATAGTGGTCGTAAAAGGCGACCGAAGGATAAACCTGGCCCATAATCATCAGGGTCCTGGAGAAGGAAAACTTCCTTTGAAACCCGGAATGGGTTCTCCGTCAAGCATTCGTGGCATAGCTCTAAAATGCGAAAGAATCCTGCAGCCGAACTAGCTCCACACGTATCGACTCGTCGTTCCTGTGGGCCTAGCCAGTGAGGTCGAGAGAGTGGCGCAAGCTTAGGCAACTCTTCGTTTTCCTGAAGAGTGACCTAGGCGACAGTATCTGTCTGACACTGTTTAATCGTCTGCAATAGACTGACTAAGGTCAATGAATGAATGAATGTAACATCACTACAGCAAAAAATTTATTATTAGTTACATAAATAGCCATTCATTAAGTTAATAACAACAATCATATTTAAGCTTTGTCATCCACACCTGCCACTATACCTGCCACAATACGAGAACCACCATTAAAACTTAAGACGCCTCACGCCGCAGGCTTGTCCGGATACGTAACCGCTGGTAATTTCAAAAGTGCTCAAAAGCTTAGTATAAAAATTTTGGCTATCGAACGGTTAATGTTTGTAATTTAAGAATATTCTTTATATTCATAATTAAAACTCTACATATAGCTAAATACTATCCACCCAAAGAGCAACATTAGAAGATACACTAAAACGGATTTCCCGTCATTTTCCGTTTCTGTCATCGGAACTTATTCATCAACTAAAAGCCAAGATCATCCTAATGCTTCCAGCGCATTCAACGTTTTTTTTTAGTAGCTAACCTTCCGGCTTTCCTACTCATATTACGTTAACTTCACATACATCATAGTATAACAATATATACTTACATATATTTTCATTTAATTTTATTATTAATACTTCTTATTACCTTATCGAATCCAGACTATTACGCACTTACTAAAAACTCGTAAACGAATGTGTAATAAGCGATAGTTATAAATAATAGTTACAGTTTACTTAAAGTGTTAATAAAATTATAATGCCATAATGTGTGGGTACGTTAATAAGCACGGGTCAAAAGCAAAAGATATAAGCAATAACCACCTATATAATCATCAAATTAAGTTTATTACGATTGTCCTTCTAAGGAATTTTTTGTATAACCACGACGAGAATACAATACCACTCGGAAAACTTTATTCACAGATATTTGACTATTTCAAAAATAAGGTTCCATTAGAAAGCGGTTCTGTTATTACTAAATAGAACTTTTTCGTAAAGTTTTCAACAGAATGCTATGTATTTATATAATAATGGTAGCAATAAAAAAAAATCCGCAAAATTTTATCGGTAATTGAAACTTGTCAAAAAAGACGATTAAAGGCGGATTTATATTAGACTGATGTGTCGTGTCGTGTCGCATCAGAACAGAATCGGTATCATACATTTTATATGACAACGTTTACATTTATATGTTGTGTCATGTCGTGATGACGTCTGATGTGTCGCATCAGAACCGATCCCGATTCGCGTCAGGTAAGCGGGTTGCGGGGGGTGCTGAAACGGCGCCATCACGACATGTCAGATTAATGTGAACAATGTTGTGTCTTGACGCATCAGCGTCGCTTGTTTATTTACGTAAATTGTAAAATAATAGTTTATTTGGCTCTTAAAAATGGATGAATTAATTGATATTGTACGACAATATAATGTTATTTATAATATAAAACATAAACAATATAATATATAATATATTTGTCTATTGATTGGATGAATTCAAAATCTTTCTTCCTTTTTTTAAAAGAGTTGCGAGCATTAAAAATTGAATATCTTCTTCAAAATCTGAATCAGGATCCGATGACTCATAGAAGAACATTTCAAACGTTTGACCTTTTCTAGAGCTGCGGCTGTACTGATTCAAAATATCATTCTGATTCGTCAGAACACGACATAATAATGTAAACGCTAGCCATCACGTCACGACACGACACGACACGACACGATAGTCAAATATAAATTCACCTTTATAATTCGATTTAGTAAGAGATAAAATCGGCTCGCTGATCTTTTTTTAATGTTTTAATAACACACTTTTTTGTGTGCTGCCTCACACCTTTTTAGTAGATGTAGCAATTTTGATGATTCGTTTTTTTTATCAAAAGCATTTCCATTTTTTTTTTTATATCTTCAGTAATCGTACGTATATTTTTTGATATTATTGCTTTCTTGTATTCTTTGAGATCGCGATACTATTTGCGTAATACTTCTTTGTATTACACTAAGTACTTGCTACTACTTGTCTACAAATTAAATCAGTAAAAAAATACATCATGCTGCTACATAAAGCAACAAGTTCGTCCCACAGTTGCTACATTAGACTCTATAAGGCCCTGCAGCATTGTTAAAATGTCCCATATTGCGTAAGTGTTACATAATGAAAACAGATTCATTTACAAATCAGGGTTCCTCCTGCTTAGATTATCATATAGATAAGAGAAATGACATATGTGTACTATATTAATACTCTCATAAATTACTTGTAAATAATAGTACGATATTATCTCAGGAAACATTTTTATACGAATTGATAAAAATCTTGGGAGACAAAATTAATTGTAAGAATTAAGTATTCCAAAAAGAAAAAACTGTTGTTAAAAATTTAATACAATAGAAACAAATTACATACACTAAAATTACATTCATCATTAAGTTGTGTCATGTCGAATGATATTCATGGGAACTACTCTAATTACCGAGGAATACATAACTGTTACCTAACCCGACATTTTAGCTATATAATTGACAATTACTATTGGCAAGGTATAACAAGAATGTATAGCTCATACTGCTGCACTCAGCATACTAACAAATATAACTGCATGTTGCAGTACGTCGAACTACATTTGTATTGATTTGTCAACACAATTCATTTTTTTTCTCGTAGTGAAATAAGGATAACATTAATAACCGAAAGATAGGTCCTTTTCAGATAACGTGGTGAATAAAACCGTAGAATGTTTATAATAACGTAAAATTTTATTTTCATTTTCTAAGAGAATTATTATTATCTGCTATCTAGATATATGAATGAAATAGGTAATGGTTTAGCCTTCATAGATATAGGTAACATATGACTTTCACATCATAATTCATGCATTCATCTTGGAGATTAGTCCAATAAGAGTAAATTAGCAACACTAACGATATATTTAAATTATTTGATCACTTCCAGAAGTGCATTATCTACAATATGTCTGCAATGAATCACATGATATCAAAAGTAACACGATAACTGAAACGTTAGAAACGGTAATAAGTGTTCAAACGGCTAGTGCGCTTGAGTTCACAGCTATAATAGGCTTACAACTCAATAGTAATTACAATTGAGACCTAATTTTAATTCACCAGACACGTTTAGATCTAGTTAAATTGGACTAACTATTAAAGTTTTGCCTATTCAGCATAATATGAACTACAGAGCGGATATCATACGAGAATATGGCCGGATTATATCAGAGTTCGGTGATCTATTACCTTTTGTCCCTTGAGACTGTTATTATTAGTAACGGTTATATAATAACCGAATGTGTAATGATCATAAAAGACCGTACTTCTTTCACCCACAAACCCAAAAGGAAGTAATAAATATGGAAGTATGTCGTGGAAAAGTCAAATTGGTACCTCGCTATTGATAATAGCTTACATTTAATGCACTATAACCGTTCCGTGGGATTTGCATCACATTCCTCACTGACCGATAGCTAAAGGCGGAATAATACCTTCAGCATGGGGAATTGTAGACTATCATTGCATGAGTAAGGGCTAGTACAATGATTGCATATTAAACCAGCAGTCGGCTTCGGAGCGTTATCTTGGAACGTGCACAACATTTGTACAACTTTTATGTTGATTTATACAAATTTGGGGATTTAAGAACACTTAACATATATAAAGAAGATACACTAAACGCATTATTTCTTTTTATCTTCTTTTGTCTTGGCGAAAAATATCACTAGGAGAAACTATGCAGAATAATAATACATTATAAACGAATTTTTGCGAATTGGGCCCTATACTAAAAATAAATTATTCAGTTTTTTTTCTGTTTTTTTTCAATCGCAGTCTTTTATTTTATTTCTTTATCTCAATAATTTTAAATTAATTAAAGTAGATGATAAAGTTCGAAGCTATCATACGTTTTGATAATATTTTCCTCGTTTCCGTCATTGTACGATGCAAGTTGCCTTATTTAGTTATTACTCTTTACGTCTGTATCTAGAAACAGCCATTTGATCATTGATTCGACACGCGCCTCCTTTAGCAATATTGACCTCGTTAAAACTTGTGATAGAGAAGTTTGCTATTACAGTAGACCTAATTAAAGATATCAATTTTAAATACAGATTAATGCAAACTATATCAATAAGTTTAAATTATGAAATAAATTTTACTAAAAATAAATTCAACAAAAACTAATTGACCACAATAGCTTCTCTCTTTAACTTAAAGAATGGCGAAATATCATCACGTTGATTAAAAACGGTAACTTTTAATTTAGTTCTCTAACAGAGTCATTTGTAGGCTCACTAAAGATCCCTTGGTAGCTTTTTCTAAACGAATTGAATGTTCAGTTGCCGTTACGTGTTTGTGCTACACTAATAATGGTGATATGTAACATAGGCACCATTGAAATTTAAAAGCAAAGACAACAAACGCAACAAAAAACATTTCTTATTTAATATATGTAATAAATTTAAAATAACGTAGACAACGGAGATACAGTTAAAAGCAAGTAAATACGGATAATTAGCATGAGAATCAAGATAACCGCTGAACTAGTTACATTATTCATTACTTCGACTGATTCTAAGGCTCTTGTAACACTAAAAGCTTACGATTTTGTAATATATCAAAGAATTATTAATAAATACACCGAATATGGTATCGTACTTGTCTCGTTTACTTAATAGTAAATTATTTATTGCTGAAACAGATCTAATTGAATTTGAAAAGCCTTCTAATCAATAACCAGTAACCACAATATTATGACTTGACAGGTTTTAGCAAACAGTAGAGACCATGACAAGGCGATTTCCTAGCAAGGCATTAAAGTAAATCTTGATATATTACTCAATTATTAACGTATATGTTGATGCGTTTGTTTGGAAGACCCAAGCCAATATCTTTAGATCACCTTCAACACTTTTAACTTTCTTATTCAAACGATTTTCATCAAAAATAAAATACAAGTAGATAATATAAAAGACAAAGGAATACTAATTATACATTAACTATTAATAGTTAGCAACTTAACAAGTTAACTCATAGACAGTAATTACAAGACGATCGTACTTCCAACACTAAATAGTCTTCGCAAAACTGTACATGTCCTCCTAGAAACACGATTGTTAAGGTTAAAAGGGGAAAGCAAGTTTCAGTCATTATCTTTGGGATATATATAATATGCGAAATAAATGGTAAACGATTTTTAAATACAAGATGTAAGAGCGATGCGTTTAAATATATTACTATTATAAGTTTAATAAAATGTGAGACCTTCAATTAGTTGACGTAATTTTAGAGTATTCATATTGAGATCTTTTTGCAGTTTGTGCAGTCCTTGGGGTCTCCCTACCGTGCCTCGGAGAGCACGTTAAACCATCGGTCCCGGTTGTTATCATGTACACCTGATAGCGATCGTTACTCATAGTAGGGTATATATACGCCAACCAGCATTGGAGCAGCATGGTGGATTAAGCTCTGATCCTTCTCCTACATGGGGTAGGAGGCCTATGCCCAGTAATGGGATATTACAGGCTGAAGCGTTATATTGAGATCTTTACATTTCAGATGACTGATTAAAACTGAGGTTGCTGTAACAAGACAAGACAAGTTGTTTTATATTAATAATGTCGGGCAAATCATCGCATGTTTCGAGCTTTTATATCGCTTTATATAGTCTACATGTGGTTAGAATTTTATATATTACATAACACATAATATTGTAATAACTGCTTAAACAAGAATAAGGTAACAGGGTATATAAAAATTATTATTTGTATATATATATACCTTATTCTTATTTATTACAGTTCTTTATCCGAATTAAAATTACCAGGTTAAGAATATTGCGCTTATAATTTATAAATTCATCAAATGAAACCAGTTTCGGGGTTCCGGAAATATCCACAACAGGCATACAACCGTCCGAGCAACTACAAATATCTGTACCTATCTATCATAGAGAGCGGTCAAGCGGTGTCTCTTGGAGTTGAGTCAGTAATTTTTATCCACATATCTAACAGCAACAAAAATATTGTAGTTATGATATAAGATTTAGTAATAGTAATGATCATAGAACAAGACTTCAAGACACAAAAGAGAGAAGTGCATAAATGTGTGTGCTTTTACTTTGTATATATAGGTATATACATGTTTGTGTGCAACATTAAGTGGAAATAAGGTATTTCAAATACAAATTTAAGAAAAACAATTTAAGTTCACTCAGAAAATCAAGGTGTGTCCGATATCATTATTATAAAAATGTTCTCACACAAGTATTGCATGTTTACACAGCTGTATGATTTTCTATCGTTTGTCTAACGATTGTTTCGCCATCTAAAAGAGGGCAAGAGGGCAACCTAAAACAAACTGTTTTTCGGCCTTTAAACAGAACATTATCATAAATAATAGGTAGTTGAAATACATGCCTATTTGCGACAAAACACGTTACACATACAAGGTTCTAGTTTATTCAAACGGAATGTTCCAATTTCAAAAAGACTAAGAATTTTTCAAACATTATTGTAAAATTTGTTACTAATACAAGCTTTTATTTATAACATATTAGTGAACTTTATATGTAATGCGCCCCCTTTTTCTTTATTGACATACATCATTATTTGACGGCCTTACAGAAGATCATTAGTAACACGACCATAATACCAAATATGTACATATGACATCGATTTTATTACCAGTGCCAAAACCGAGAGCCATAAAAACAACCAATCAATAAATAGATGTTAAATACTACTTTTGAACTACATCTATCAATAATCCGAAAACTTCTTCAGGAAGTATTGATTTTCATAAAAAAACATCATCTTAATAACCAAAAGTGTCAATGATTTAATGACAATAATGGAGAATACTCTTCGTGTCATAGTGATTCATAATGATATTAAAACAAAAAAGTTTCCTACCCGTGGCGCTCATCTAACAGAGAACTCGTGACGAGCATGATAATTATAGACGTAACGTGTTAGATTTTTATTATGAACATTGTTTTTTTTTTTCTTACGGAACTAGCCGTCTTTAATTTATTACACGCCTAATTTCGAAAGCCATTAAGCGCTGTATTATTATATTATATTATTCTACGGACATTTAAACTTACGTAAAATGTATACTAATAGATAAACTTGTAAATAAATCATTTTTCAACAGACTGTCCAAATGTATAATCGTAAGTGGTAGACTAATTATCACTACTCCAATCTCGAGAGTATGCGCCCCCTGATTCTGATTGCTACTTTTTATACACTGTAATAACATTGAACGATACCGTAAACTATTATTAACGTCTAACTTCACCATTTTTCAAATTGATTTAGCCTGAACTATAACAGAATTTTAAATGTAGATCAAAGAAAACTAAAACAGAATGAAAGCGTTGGCTAGAACGAGATAAATAGGACTCCTTTTTCAGAACTGTCAATTTAAAATATATAAGGAATCAACAGAACTTGAATCCTACCACTACTTCTAGGATATCTTATTACACTATACAAAAAAACACTGTTTAAGATGAAAAGAAATATTTCAAGCATCACACAAAAGTTAATACAGGCCCAAACCAAAACTGTCTCTCAAAACAAAGTCTAGAAAACAAAGAGGAGTTGATAAGTACCAACAAATACAAATGGACTATACTCAACGAGCTTGTCCTTTAAATTGATATAAGGCTAGCCTTGTTCATTATTAGTGATATTTGAATAAGGCATAAATTGTATGCGATCTACTTTCTCTGTCATGTCGTGACAATTTCGCACTTTCTGCTGTCAAGTTACAGTTCGACTCCTAATTTACCAAGTCCGTTATGAAATATTAAGTACTTGTCAAGTGATATTTTCAGAGAAACTAGAAATCGCTAATGAATTACTAGTGATACGTTAAACCTGCCTATCAATGGACAATTAACACATCGACACTGTAACTGAGGTAGGGAACAGCAGGAAATTTCCTGCTCAAAACATGGAGCGGCCCGACTGGGGTGGTCTACACACAGTAGGAACACAACACTGCTTGAAATCAGTGCTGTGTTCTTGTTGGTGAGTAAGGTGACCAGAGCTCCTGGGGGGCAATTGGCGATAGGGTTGGCAAAACGCTTGCGATGCTTCTAGTGTTGTCTATAAGCTACGGTAATCGTTTACCATCAGGTGAGCCGTACGCTTGTTTGCCAAACTAGTTGTATAAAAAAAGACACTCGATGTGGTTCTCGATTTCCTCTGCATTTTTGTAATTGCCTTTGCTAAAGTAACATTGATATACATACAGTACATAAAACAGCTTACAGTTTTATAGTATAGGATTATTCATTAACATTTAGCACACAAGAAAACCTTTTAATATAAAATTTAATAAGACAAGTAACTACCAAAATAAGCATGTTTAAATATGTGAATGAACAGATTCAAATCTAGACTTATATGATAACATGTTCTTACTGCCTGACTTATAATCGCAGAGCCTACGGACGCTGGACACTTGAAATTTTGCTACATAAGTAGCTCTATCGCCTAATTAGGAAGAATTTTTGAAATTTCGACCTACCTACAAATTCTTATTTGAGGAAAATAATAAAAATTAATTTTTTTTAACAAACTAAAACTTTATTAGTGCAGTTTTTAATTGGAAATAAATGAATACGGTTTCATCGTTTTTGCAAATAACAGGGATAATATGAAATAAGGTTGATACTTGGTATTAAATATCTGAGATTTTTACAATTCTAAATACAAGACTTGAGTGGTTTCTATTTATTTAATGTAGCCATTATTAGATGATTACCAAATTAACATTACTATGTACTGCCAAGTAACTGAAGACAGAACCGCAGGGCACAACTCTATTATATTAATAATACATTATTCTACTGTTGTCTAAATAGACTAATTTAAAATAATCGAAAAATCTAACCAATACGAAAAACAACAAACTTTAGACCACACGACTGATGTAAAACTTCTTTACAAATAGACCTGCACTATGTCTTAGATATACGAAACGTAGCTGGCTTTGAGAGAAAAAGAGAAAGGAAATGTGTCCCGATCACACTTTTCGTAACGATCTTGTCATTCACCAGCTTACTCCCCAAGACAAGCGTGCGTATAGAAGTTTTACTTTAAAAATCAACACAATTACATCTTATCACATCTAAATATAGTCACGTGTATTTACAAAATAAACACTTGAAATACCAAATTTATGCCAGACTCCCGCGGAGGCACGTCAACCGTTTGTAAAGCATTAAGTGTATCTTTTTGTTTACTTACGAGTAACTACGATTCTCTTGTTGATTCATCTGTTATGTCGTCCGCGTTACGATATTTAACTCTGCTGGATGTTACCCAATAGCGGACACGTGAAATAATTACACTTTCGTTTGTCGATCTCTAAAACAAAGTCGACGCATTACCATCACTATTTAAACTTTTATACTGAGAATTAAATAGCATCGTATAACCAACGAACACTGGCTAAAATTTTGTCATTGATAATATTATTATATTTGCGGAATTCCACAGTTCACAACATATCTTAACCAGGAAATATAAATTACAGCTTAGCAAGTTCAGTTAAAATCTATGTACATATTGATTAGATTGCGCATACGTACATAGCGGGTGATTTGCCTAGCAATTTTAAAATCCTATAAAAAATCTTTAAATATATCTAGTAGGTAACTGCGGTACTCTGTTTAATCATTGCATAAAATAGTATAAAACAAAGTCGCTTCCCGTTGTCTGTATGCTTAGATCTTTAAAAATACGCAATGGATTTTGATGCGGTTTTTTTTTTAATAAATAGAGTGATTACAAAGAAAGGTTTATAATAATAATAATAATAATAAATTCTTTATTGAACAAACAGTAGTAACTAAAAAAAAAGATGTACAAAGGCGATGTTATCGCTCTAGTGCGATTTCTTCCGGATAACCTTTGGGCACAGGAGACGATATAGTAGTGGCGGATAGGAAGTGTTACAGGATGAATAAAAATATTTTATGATAGATTCAATAATACATACGCATACACATATACAAATATCCATACATAAATAATCATAAATACATACAAGTATCCATACATAAATAATCAAGATAGTATAATATACGTTTATAAATGTAAAATATATATTGATATAAAATATGTATGTTTAAATTGTTAAAATTATTATATGTTAAGGGACATATAATACTTCTTTAGGCGTATGTGTATGTATAATACATGAATAATATAGTAGAGGAACACTGATAGTTATTGCAACTGAGCGAAGCCGGGGTGGGTCGCTAGTATTAAATAAATTATACTCTCTAGAGATAAGTAACTAAATTTCTAGTTCACTGATTAACTCTTTCGGAGTATCTAAATTAGACAAATATTGTATTTCATCTTCGGTTTCGTCATGGGAAGTATCAATTCATTCGCACGTCACCTTGACTAATTGAAAAATTGAGAAACTTCACCATTCGTAAAAGTAACTGTGAAGGGCTTGGGTATAATAAACAAAATTCAATAAATAAAGTAATTACTTATAAACATCGATCACGGTTAATAACAGCTAAATCATTTTATAATTTAGCATTTAATTATTTTAACACTTAATAAATAAAACAATGAAGTCACTTTTTTAGACAGAACTTTAAATTTAATTATAAACGCAAATATTTCTAATACAACGTTGTTGTCGATTAATTAAATTCATTTTTTACCACGAAGTACGCTTTAAGTTCGTACAACAGTCATTTTAGACTTCCTTTTTAAATAGATATTGCTTATTTTTATATTTCCTTTAATCACAATTATATTTTCTTACGTCCATATACAGTATATCAATGTATATCACCTTTTTAACCGACTTAAAAAAATAGGCGGTTACTCAATTCGACCGAATATATATATATTATATAACTTCGTTCGAAGGGAATCGAGGGGAACCCTCGAAAATCGCAGTGAAGACTAGTGCGCTTGTTAATTTTTTTCGTCTACTTACGTTGTATTACTTATCGATGTAATTGAAGTCGGTTTTTTTCGTTTGCTAACAAACACAATTATAAACTAAAAATGTTAGCCTAATAACACATAAACATTCCGCTAAAGAACTATCTAAAAATACCATATAAGTGAACTTTAGATTAGTGGACTTGATTCTCATGATTTACATAGGAATAGCCCGTCGACCCTTTAAAGGAGATCTCTAGAAAGGCGGAAAAACGAGATACATCAGATTACGATGACATCAAGACGAAACATTGCAAACTAAGTTTAATAAAAGCACCGCTTAAAATTGCATAATAAGTCTTTTCTTTGTTTTAAATTACGTTCAAGTAGACAAGGTAATTATAATTTTCTTTGCACTAATGACACATAATTTACATTTGACAACGAAGCGATAACACAGCGTCTTTAGTTCAACCAACACAAACTCTGGCAAACAATTGTATAGGGCCTATACATAAACATCTGTATGACATTTAGTATAGGGCTGACAATAGTCATGTCGTAGCCATAGAGATGTTTGCCTTGGTCTGGGCTCTCGTGCTTATGTTTATTGTGTTTTCGGACACAGGAGTAAATCCTAGGTGGAACTATTAAGTATATGGCGTTTATTTATTGTTTTCATTTAACAAAAAAACTATACATATTTGAAAGCTAAATAAAATTAATCATTTCGGCAATCTACTTACAAAACACTCTTATATTTGAAACTTAGCCTTCAGGAAAAGATGACTTACGAAATTGAAGAAAAAATTGATTCGATATAAACATATCAGTTCACTAAAATTGGACATTAGCTCATTAAATCAAATAATTTAAGACAAGCGTCATCAAATTACAAATTACAAATCACAAATCACAAATAACCAATGTAATAAGAATTTAGTTAACAATAATTTATTTTAAAGGTTATAAAAACGTGAAAAAACAACGCTGTTATTCTCCTTCACTTTACAAATGAAAAACATTTCATTCTTAGCGGGGCGTCTTTTAAATCGGTTGCTTAATAAAAGAGTACGTGAGTAACAGCCCCAAAACACCTTTTACTGAATGAGTTACCCCTATGTAAGATCGAACCCTTATGTCACAAATAATTTATAATACGTAAACATGCAATAACAGGCAGCGTGCAGGAACTACGTACAAAATCAAATGTTATTATAAGCATGACGATGATTTAAAAATATTTTCTGTAGTTTTTAAATATGTCGCAGCCAACTGCTTATAATAATAGCTTTTAAAAGGGCTGGTTAGACTTTTCTTACACAGTTAGTTGCCTAAATTAAGAGTGGGTCTCAAAACAACTTCTAGCGGTATATAGGTACATATAAACATATATATGCAACACAACGATAACAAGTTAAAAGGCTATTTCGATCACTTCTGAATCATATATTATATTAAAAGTAACTTATTGATGCCAATATTTAACTTAGAAATGAATTTAAAAAACGAAATAAGTAATGTACCTATACTTTTATGAAAATTTCATAAAATATGTAAAAACTATTATAACATTATAAATATAGATCGCTAAATTAAGTTATCTAAAATCGACGAAACAGCTTTCGACGAAACGATAAACGATAGTAAAACTAACAAGTCGGTTCAGAGTAAAAGCTAACAATACAAATACACAAACAATCAAATTACAGATTAAGCAAATTCCCGCGCCATTGAATCAAGTTCAATTTCAAACAGTGGGATGTGTTTCTAGTGATTGCGAGATATTGGTTACGAAAGATACTAACGGATAACGGAGTTAAATTGATGTATATTATACCTCAAAAATGGCCTTTTATTAAATTTCAAATATTCAATGTGATTTGAGTATTAATAAGCCTATATAAATAATTCTTGTTTGTACACAAATATTTTCAAAAAGAAATATTGGTATATGAAAGTCGATTCGTCGTATATTGAAAGAGAGGGATCTAATTACACAATTGATAAACCTTTCTTAAAACATTTTTTTTTAAATTATATTATATGTATGAACAATTATTCAATAAATATTTCACTAATTAATTTAATAGTTTTAATAACGGCTCTTTGAAAACAAATAAAAATTGTATTCTAAATTTAAAAATTATAATTCTAAAATTGAATTAGTACGAAAGTGTTACAAAACAGCGTCCGTCGATCATCGTAGATACATGTGAAGTTGTATCAAGACATCATGAGATGAAAACAATCAGCTAAGCCTTGAGACTTCACATGACATTGCGTGCAGCAATTACTGCAATGGCCAACCCAGCTGAGCGTGAGTCAACGTTTTATTGATTGATCCGAGATGAAACTTTTGTTTAACACGCATTCTTCGCCATAATTATTTGCTTATTTATTTTTTTAGTTACAACAGCGACGACTATGAATAGTATTGCATATACCTAATAATCAATTAAAGGTTTTATTTTTTTACTCGATGAGCCTATTTTCTATTTTCCAATTTAACGAGCAAACTTATGTAAACTTCACCTTTCTAGGTTATAATGTAAACTAAACATAATTTTCAACAACTTTTTTGACATAGCTACTTTTTCTGTTCCATCCTTATTGAACGTTGAGTTCATTAACGTACCTAATCATGTCAACTAAACGTTAAGAGTGTCATAAAATATATTTTTGGATTAATAGTAGTTACCTTTTATGTAGATCATACAACGTGAATTATTAAATTTATTTTTAACATTTGTAATCATACAATAATTACACTGTAAATAAATAGCAATTAACGGTTCCGTTACTATTAACAGTGACAAAATTAAATAGCTTTTGGTGCGGATTTTATGTGGAGTAACTAATTGATTTTCATGAACGGCACTTTTCTCTACGCATTTGAGTGAAACAATTGAAAAAACTGGGCCACAAAAAAATTATAAAACCCTATTTGGAGTTATCAATAAGCATTAACGTTTAGATATTATTTATTCAGTTTTAAGTTAAAAGTACCAAAGTTATTTTTAAGTAATTACTTGGATTTATTGATATATCTTTATTTCGAATTACATATCACAAACGTACATTTGAACTTGAACTTATAAAGTTTTAAAAATATTTCGTACTATCTTTTAACCAAGGCTTCGCTGGCGTTTAATTTTCTTTTTAAATAAAAAAGTATCCTATGTTACCTCCAATATGAATCTCAAAGAATATGAGTACAAAGTTTCATGGTGATCGTTTAAGTAGTTTTCGCGTGGAAGCATAACAAACAAACTTATATTCACATTTATATTACACATTACATAATTTACATAAAATATTCAAGCACTCAATCTATCGAAAAACGAATTTTGCGCTCTTAAGAACGGATTACTAGACTTCGATATAAATTTATGAATATACAGTATTAGAAGGATAAACTAAAATAATCGTAACGTTTACATAGTTTATCTGTGTTTGATAATAAAGATACATAATTATAATACGCGTTACAAGATAAAAATATTTGGGTAATGTTTAAGTACCTTCAACGCATAGCATACACCAAACCATAATTAAGATGATTTAAAGGTCCCATGTTTTATTTTAGACTAGCTTTCGATTTTTGCTACTCAATTTTTCTCCGTTTTAAATATAGCCTGAATTACTCGAGCGACAATGTACAGTTCTACTGGTGAAAAAAACGAGTGGGCTTTGGACCACACGACTTGCTCCGTTTGCCTCGCCCGATCACACTTTTCGTAATGCTCTCGTCACGCTTTCACCAGCTTATTCCCCAAGTCAAGCGTGTGTAAAGAAGTTTTACTTAAAAAATTCAATCTTTCCTCTTCATAATAAATAAATAAATAAATAAATAAATAAATAATAAATAAATAATAATAGAAGAACGTAGTAGTAAGTAGATACATATAGATGTGTCAAAATGACAAACGTAACGTAAGATTTTAAATATGGAATCTGGTTTATGGAAAGTGAGTGTAATACCTTATCCCATCTGTAAAGAGGCGTCGGAAGCCCTTTGTCCAAAAATACTTCAGGCATAAGTTTAAGAAGGCGAAGACGTCTTCAATCACGTATTTATAGATCAATCAGTTCCAGAATTAAATGGTGATTAACAGCGATTTCACAGAAACGCGCTTTCCTATTTTACACCGAAGTTAAAATAGTAACATGTCGTAATTTCGTTGTAGGAAGTGTGCTAAACATTAAACTAGCGCCATCATATATCTTTTTACGGGATAACATAAAAATAAATGTGACCAATGGTGGCGACTTTTAAATTTTAATCGTATCTGTAGATATTTCATGAAAAACATAAAACCCAAAAATATCTATCCCAGATTAGACAAGTTACTAAAGCTTACAAATTACAAATTGTACGAATAATACGAATAACGTTATTTTACTTTAATACCCGAGGAGAGTATAATTTTAACATTCTATGTATGTATGTTCATCTGTTACCTCATATCTCCCAAACTCATATGTAGACAAATGAGGTATCATCCGCTGGTGTGGTGGTGGCTATGTGGTGTCACATTATATTGAACGCGGCGTGGCGCCCTCTAAAGTAACGTACGATAAATTTTTTTTCGCAGTCAGATTTTATTTTTCAACTTTCTTTTTATCTTTTTATAAATGCTTACAAAATTATTTTTTAAAAATTTCTTACCAATCAAAGAGAAAGTGCAAATATCAAGATTGCGAAATCATTACCTTCTCCCAAAATGTTGTAATATATACAAGATGTACAAAGTTACAGTTACTTATAAAAAATCTAGTATTTAAGAAACAAAATTAATCATTAGACCGATGAAACTCTAGTTCAGGGTTCCGTACCGAAAAAAAACGAAACCCTTCGGATCACTTTGTTGTCCGTCTGTCTGTCAAGACCCTTTTTCTTAGGAATGTGTAAAGGTTTCAAGCTGAAATTCATATCAGATACTCTGATCTACTGTCCCTTGGAGCTGTGAAAAAATCAAACTTCTAAGCCAACGTAATCAAAAGACAGCCGTTTATGCTGCAAATTTTAACCTTTTGACCGCCACGCCTCAAAACCATTCCCGTGCCCTGTACGCCAAGGCATAAAATAAACAAAAATACCTACGAAAAATATAGTGCTGCCAAGAGTCGTTATCGAGTACCACACAGTGACTTGTTTTTGCTGGTTTTTATGCAATAAATGACTACTTATATAATCTAGGAAGGTTTATTTTTTAATATTTTTCTTGTGTTATCTTGCACTCGTTATATATACTTACAACAACATAAATAAAAAACAAACATTACAAAAATAATAGTAGTAAAGCACAACACTATTTTCCATCGCCATGACGTCATTGTCACGACTGGACGACTACGGCGCAGCTGACCTACGGTTAAGAAACTCTCTTTAGAGACGTGCTGTGTCGCACGCAAGGAAGCCGCAGGCTATATATCGATTTCGAATCGAATCGATATATACATGAAAAGTAATATAATATAATTAACCGAATTCAAATTTGTAATTTTTTAACCGACTTCAAAAAAGGAGGAGGTTACTCAATTCGACCGATTCGATATATATTTTATATTTTTTTATTTATGTTCGGGGATAACTTTGTCGTTTATGAAACGATTTTGATAATTCTTTTTTGTTGGAAAGGAGATAACCCCGGTATAGTACCATGCTAAGGAAACCAGGATTTTATAATGAGATCTCGAAAATCTGCATAACTTTTACTGGGTGCACCGATTTTGATGATTTTTAATTTAATCGAAAGCCGATGTTTATCATGTAGTCACATTTAAATTTCATCCGAACCCGATTACAACTTTTTGATTGATCTTTGATAATGCGTATTTTCTTGACTATTTTTTCGTCTACCTACGTTGTATTACTTGTATGTTGTATAAAAATTATCAAAATCGGTGCACCCAGTAAAAAGTTATTACGGATTTTCAAGAGTCCCTCTATTTCTCTGGGATCCCATCATCAGATCCTGGTTTCCTGGTTGGTACCAAACTAGGGATATTTTCTTTCCAATAAAAAAAGAATTATTAAAATCGGTACATCCAGTAGAAAGTTATGCGGTATAATACAACGTAAGTCGACGAAAAAAGCGTCAAGTAAAAACGCCTTATTAGATATAACTCGAAAAGTAGTTTTTAGATCTCAAATAAATTTAAATGGGACCAAATGACACACACCACCTTTCGATTAAAAAAAATTGTCGAAATCGGTCCACCCAGTCAAAAGTCCTGAAGTAACATACATAAAAAAAAATACAGTCGAATTGAGAACCTCCTCCTTTTTTGGAAGTCGGTTAAAAATGGAATATTTTTCTATTCACAGTTCCATCGTTGTCACGCCGCCATATTTCACTACGTCCTCGATTGACGCAGGACGCGCTGTAATTGGTCGAAGCGTTACCACACGAATTAGTTTAGAATTCAAATTTTTATCGACACTATTCCATAGTGCCCCGTGTTCCATTGTTCCCCAACTCAGTAGTTGATCCGATGAAGCAAATTAATATAATCGGTGCGGTCGATGCCAGCCTTAGTTTAAAAGAAATATTTACATGCGTTAAATGTTTTTTTGCTTAGGTAGCAAATAGTACTAAAACAGTACTGAGTAAGTAGCAATATTTCAAATCAAATATTCACGATACAC
Organism: Melitaea cinxia; assembly: GCF_905220565.1. Lineage (NCBI taxonomy): Eukaryota > Metazoa > Arthropoda > Insecta > Lepidoptera > Nymphalidae > Melitaea > Melitaea cinxia. The sequence goes on along the minus strand of NC_059414.1, from coordinate 9,182,484 downwards.
GACACGACATGGGTCTTAGAAAAAAAGCTTTTATGAGAGTGGGGGTTAGAGATGATATTGATGCTGCCAGATGATTTTGAGAATGAGAAAGAAAATCGTAATTTCGCTCTTAACCTTAGATAAAAAAAATCAAAAAAAAATATTTTTTTAATTGGTAATTGTATATTATTAAAATTATCGACGCCTTCCAAAATGCGACGATGTTCTAAGGTATCGCTCGTCTTGCACTTCACTAGTTTTCTCGCTATTCGCTTATGACGTCATCAGCGTGTCGTCTATACTTGACAACGGCGTCAAGAGAACGGATTAATGACTACGCGCTAGAGATGCGCCAGATTTGAGATATCAGATTTATTATGGCGATTTGATTGATTTTAGCTGATTTGATTTTTTATTCATTTGCTATTTATGCCTTAGCTGATGATAGTTTTATGTTTTTTACCTTTTGTTTTATTCAAATATCAAATTATTTATAGAAAATATAACACGTTTGAGTTGAATTTTGAAGAGCTAATTGCAAAAATGATGATTTTATTTAAAGTGCAATAAAGAATATATAAATCATCTATACCATTTTGACTAGCCCGTTGGCGCAGTTTGTAGTGACTACAGGTCAGCAGGTGCTTTCTGCTCCAGAGGTTATGGGTTTGATTCCCACCCCGAGTCTGGGTATAATATATATTTATTTATATGTGTATTATATGTATGCTTATAAAAAAAAAATATAGCTATACCAGTCAGCTGTTACCTATAACACAAGCATTAAGTTGCTTACTTTAGGAACAGATGACCGTGTGTGTATGTTGTAAATATTTATTTATTTATTATTTATTTATACCTCTTGCGTCACATCCCTAGCGGTCAACTATAGACGACTTCGGCGTTCTGGACATATCATTTACGTGGAATAAGAATGCATGTTTTTATTTCAATGTTTCTCAGTACGTGTAGCTCTAAAAGACTTGTTTTTTATACTCAAATGTTGCGGGGATATTCTATTTTCATAAATGGTGAATTAAAATACTAGAAATATTTTTTTAATAATTTTATTTAATATTTTTGTGGTCCGGGTTTTTTGTCACCTATAGACGTCGCTGGCGCACAGGACTCGCGAGCCCTTGTCAAGTATAGGTGACTACGGCGGTCAAAAGGTTAAACACTCGCAAGGGAAACAAAACTTACAGAGTGCTTTCCGTGAATTCAGAATCTTGAAATTTGGTACGAAGCAACGTTTTATAGCACATATAAAGGAAAAATCGCGAAAAGCATAAATTTTTAGTTACCTACTAAAAATATATTTAACAATTTTATTTGTACGGAACCCTCGGTGCGCGAGTCCGACTCGCACTTGGCCGGTTTTGTTTTTTAAACATCACTCAATCTCGCTCGTTTTATTGTCATCCGGTTTCGAAAGCTAGATAAAGCACGCGTTGATAGGTTAAGCACATAAGATAAATGTTTTACGACGTTATTTTCTCTGTTTTTACATAACATAAGTTTCTACACAACACAATTGCTCGACTTTATATTTACTTAATTATTTATGAGGACTACGATAGAAAAAAGAAACAGAAGCATTGCTAAATATTTTTATTAGTTTTTTATAATTTTTTAAGCCTTATTACGTGTAATAAATGACTGAATATAACACTGCAATGTCAGTTAATCATAAACCTTCGACTTAGTTAAAAAACGAGTTTTAAATCAAATGTCAATTTCGATTCAATGATTATAATATTACGGTGCTATATTACCGCCTCAATTACCGATTTAATTATTAATTTGTCTAGAACGATCGGACTTCATGCAAATTATGTTAAAGACATGCAAGTTAAACCACAAGGGTATTAAAACATCGTAGCGTTGTTGGGGCGATACGGATTATCGGCCAGTGACCTTTTACACGTGATTCTATTTTTGCTTACTATAAAAATATGAGATAAATTAACTCTAAAATCTAAATAGGTAACATGTCTATGACTGGTGACTAAAATGAAGTTTCTGTTAACGAAAATAAACAATTCTTCTAGAATTATTTGAAACCAAATCATTGCCGAAAACAATATGTCGCAAAATTTGACTATCACGAAAATTTTTTTTTGACCTAAATATTGAGCTAAAACCTTTTTTTAAGTTCCTTTTACAAAAAAAAAGAATAGTCATTAGCGGGAAATATTGATGATTCATCTACTGCTATTAACTGCAATGGCGGATTTACAAATTTGCCGCCAATAGGCTATTCCATTTTAGCCGCCCGTACTGACGAAAAAAGGACGACTGAAAAAGAGAAAAGTGGAAGTTTATTGTGCTCTCTATATACTTTTATCGTATCTTATTTTTTTGGTATTCAAGAGTAGAATATTAAAATTTGGCTTTTGTTCCTTTTCTTAATCATGTAAAACAAAAAAAAATGTGTATGTACTTATGGACGCACGTAAGAAGTTATACTTCATTAGCTAGCTAACTTCACGTGGGTTACTTCTTCTTCGTTGACTAGCTTCAGGGTGTCGGTTTTTGGTGACCATGTGCGCGCGCATCATAAAAATTTACTCTCATCATTTTTCACCAACACACCAAAAGAAGTATAGTAACTATAATATAATATATAAGTAACTTCAAAATTTTTGGCCAAATTTGCTGCTCTCAAAGATTTTCCTCCCTGGGCTCCAGCCTACTCAGCCTACTATAGCCAATAACGTTCCTCGGTAAATGGACTATCCATAAATCCACAACTATATCCACAACTATAATTTTTCAATTTGAAGCAGTAGTTCTTGAGAGTAGATTTAGGTATAATATAAGTATAGATACTACACATACTTTTTCTAGCTACGCGCATTACAATACTTCAATCGCCAAACTTAAATTGCAAGATATCACGCGTTGAATACGAATACCCAAACAATAATCTTGGTGATATAAGGGCTAAGTCGTTCTTATTTCCAAGTCTATTAAATTACAAGATATCATTATTGGTAACAGCCGATTAAGAAACCGAAATGACTATTCTCAATTTAAGGCATTTTACTACCTCTTATTTTGTTATGTGGATATCAAATCTTTACTATGATAATGAATGGAACTTAACTATGATTTAGACATACAGTTGCATTCATTTTTTTTATAATTAGATAAGCTTGCGTTTGACCACAATTTCACCTGATGTTAAGTGAGAATGTGGTCTAGGATGGAGATAGCCTATTCACTCGCGACTTAAAGATCCCCAGATTGTAGCTATCCGGAAACACAGACGCTGATAGAGAGTTCCATGCTTTAGCCGTACGCATCAAGAATGTACTAGCGAATCACTTAGTGCGTATAGTATCATAATCATCATCATCTCAGCCTATCACAGTCTACTACTGGACATAGGCCTCCACCATGTGTTTTGCCCATAGTCACCACGCTGGGCAGGCGGGTTGGTGACCGCAGGGCTGGCTTTGTCGCACCGAAGACGCTGCTGCCCGTCTTCAGCCTGCGTATTTCAAAGACAGCAGTTAGATGGTTATCCCGCCATCGGTCGGCTTTTTAAGTTCCAAGGTAGCAGTGGAACTGTGTTATCCCTTAGTCGCCTCTTACGATACCCACGGGAAGAGAGGGGGTGGCTTATTCTTTGATGCCGTAACCACACAGCGTATAGTGGGTATGTCAACCATATTATAGGAGGTTAACGCAGTGCGTCTGGTTGTTCGAAGGTGGAAGGGGCAGGGAGGAATCAGGTCGTGGGGTTCCTGCGCACACTCTCCGAAGTGTACCGTCTTTCTCCATGTAGGAGAAGGGTCAAAGCTTAATCCATCACGCTGGTCCATTGCGGATTGCCGTATATAGTCCCTTTATGAGTAGCCATTGCTATCAGATGTTTATGATAAGAGCCGGGACAAACTGCTTAACGTGCTCTTCAAGGCACAGTGGGAAGAGTCACACGGACAGACATCCAGACCAGAAAAAAATATTTATACAAATACAAATATCCATCCAAAGCGAGAATCGAACCCGCAATCGCCGGTGTAACTTCGCCTACACGATACGCGCACCACTATACTAGAGCGATGTCTGGTATAGCATAGGAGTTAATCACTTAGAGCGTCTATGAAACCTGGCGTTTTTTTTTTCGTTTACGTAAATGTGATCGATTACGTGTCCTATTTTTGTAGTTAAGTGACATCCGTTTTGCCATGATATTTATATAACTTCTACTCTTTTTAGCATCCCTTAGTTGTACAAATTCACGTTCTTACCTTCAGTTTTCCTTTAAATTTTTCTCTAAACTAACACGCGCAACATACGAAACAAAAGAATTTTTTATTCAATGCCGTCTCAAAAACTCTTGGAAACAAAGACAAAATTATAAAATTAACAAAAAAAGTTCCACTACAAAATATTAATGGGTTTATTTTTTAAAAAGCTTCTCTCTAAGATTACTCAGTAACAAACAAATTTAGTCCATGTCCAGATTATGTAGCATTTTTGTATGTAAGTATTTTGTACCATAATATATGTATATATTATATATTATTGATTTTTCTACCGCCTTGTTGCACAATTGTTTCACTTAAACGACATTTCCACATTACAACATTTGTACAAATATATTAATATATAATTATTAAACATTTGTCTATCAAGCAGGCGCAATATCTAATCTTGCAAACTTCATTCAGGACATTGTTAACTTGTGTGTTTAGAGCAGTCCAAAACCTCAATACAATTAAATGTCACAATGATTCATTGTTTAAGAATCCGTTGGCAATGATAAATATTTACTGACTATAATAAAGTTTACTTGTACAATTTACATTATTAAAATACCCAAATCCAAAAAATCTTGCCTATGTTTCGATGTACCTACATATAGATTTTACTCTTATAATAATAAATTTACAACATGGTACTGAATTAATTATTTATTTTATTGGATTATTTTTCAACTTCTTTTCTATCTTTTATTTAATAAACTCGTATACAAACATGAAGTACAGTAAACTACAAATCTCCGTTTCTGTAAGAAATAGGTAAGTAGATGAATAATATTTTACAGCACAGTACAATTAGATTTATAGACAACTATGTAATTTATAACATAAAATAATTTTACAAATGTGTCATATATTTCGAAAGTATGTATCACACAATTACAAAGGACGTAAGCACTTACATTGCAATTTATTTTAGATCTGTTTAATTTGAAAGTAGTTAATTTTTTGCAAGTTATTATAGTGGAGTAACCAAGTCTACAAATTATACACTAATTACCCTACTATAACTAGATTATCCTTAATTATACCATTGTAATGTTACATCAACGACTTGTAATTTTACTTTCAACAGGTTTTATTGTTGTTCATTTATTAATTACTGTAAACAAAGCCTTGTTTTAATGTGGGAAATAAAAATCATCCTAAAATTCATCTCCACACCTCATTACCATTAATATATTTCTTTTTTACCATTCTTTATATATTTTAATTTACATAAACTAGTTCAATATTTTTTTATACTAATTATAACTTAAAACATTTATTTTGTTACACATGTATACATTTTGTACTACACAAAAGGTTTTCTTATATCAAATTGGAAACTGAAGCATTGAACAAACAAAGAGTGCATACAAAAACTGTAAATACTCAATTGTATACACGCAAATCAATAAATCAAGGTTGAATAAAATGCACATGCAGTTCAGTATATGCAATGGCTTTATTTTAACAATAATTAAATTTAATTTTATATTACTGGCATAGAGAACAATAGCATAAGTGCATATTTATTAATAAAATAAAGAGTTATATTTATTGAGAATTGCAATAATACAAGAACTTACCCGGCGACAGGTGTAGTGCAATGCAACACAAATTCCAATACAAAACTTACATTAAAAACTTTAGACATAAAAAAACTTAACACCACCTTACACTATTAGGAAACAGTTTTTTTACGTTCATAGTCTTAAAACACTAATTTTAGTTAATATTTATTTCACATAAAAGAAATAAAATTATTTTGTAGATCGTCCGTACCGCACGCATAGATTGCACTTTTAGGATTACTTTATACGGAACGATATTATTATAAGTGAAATATTAATAAATAAGCTTTATACTTTTTTCAAATAGTATTTAATTGTCTTAAAAATTTTTTTAAATTTTTTAAACTTCCTGGTTTCATTCTATTTTAAGAAAATATTTTATCTTTCATCACGATTTACGATAATCGTAAGGTGTAAATAGTTTTTGAAGGCTATTTTTAATCTGTTGTAATTTATTTATCATCTGTTTATTTCGTACCGCCATCTATTGGCATATTTTTAATACTTTTGTATGTTACTTAAATAAAAATGTAGGTACTTAAATAAAAAAAATATTTTTATTAGTTTCTAGAAATAAATCAATAAAACGGGTACCTCTACAAATAACAACCTCTCAAAATAGTATTTCTTACCAAAGGCCTTTCATACTATGAAAGGGTGTAATTGAACGTCAGCTGTGCAAACCTGAATATGAACCTGTACTTGTCTACTATTAATTCATAGTAGTTTTAAGTGGGTTTTCCTACTTTTTAAAGTGTATTAAAGCCATAGTACATATAATAAAATTGAATTATGTTTATATTCTTAAAGCAATATGTTAATAATCAGCACCTATTAATCATTTGTGTAACATCCATCTAACTTACTATCCATGTAACTTACTATCCAAAACATATGTACTTTTATGGCGCCATTAAATCAAATGAATAAATGAGTGACTCTGTTATTATTTTAGTAATACATTAGGGTAAATAAAAATATCAGTTTTACTATGTTTGTACTAACTTTATATTCATAACAATACAACTATAATAAGGTTTATGCATTTTATGCAAGTTGAGTCTTTGGAGTTGTGATCATACGTTTTCTAGACATCTTTTTACGGGAGACTCGCATTTGTTGCAATTGATTGTAAACCTCACTCCATATCTCCGATTGTTCTTCAGCCGGAATTGTTTTCCTATAAAAAATGTAACACATCGATATAATCATACAGACAAAATAATTCACTATGGGTCTGTTTCACTGATTGCTGCTTCTGACAAACGACAGTATCGAATAGAAGAAGTTATTCATATATTTTTCTTTCATAATCAAACAATTTCTTAAATATTTGTGAACAAGCTAACCGTGAGTCCAAAACTTGCAATTTTTTACTTAAGATGAAACAGATCCTAAGGACCTGTGTTATTGCATGTTGATAAAACCTATTGGGAACTGTGCCCAATAAAGTTCACCAGAACTGGTAAAACAGAACTTAATTATTTTTTTCAGATACATATACTTATGTATATGTGTGTAAAAACCATAAATACCTATAGTCTTTCATCAAATCGTATTTTTCCCAAGGTGTCTTTCTTAGTTCTCTTCTAACTCTATCCTTTTCTTTCAAGTGTTCTTCAATGTTTGAGACACCTTTCAATTCCTGTCTTTCCCAACGCTCCAGCCAAGGTCTTGGTTTTAATTTTACCTTGATAGATCAAAATAATAATATAAATTTTATGATTACTTTTTTGAAAACTCAGTAGGAAATCTCAAACCGATAGTAATTATTTTTAACGAAAGCTGAATGAAGCCAAAACATATATTAGAATAAAATATATAAATTCTCCCTTTTTTGTTAAATAATGTAATTTTTGTTATCAATGCCAAAATATGGTTGTTATGATGTAAAAACAACTTTAATTAAACTGATAGATCCACGTTTTTTTGCTATTAAGTAAATATAGACATGATTAAAACTTTGAAATATTGCAAGCATATAAAAAAGTAAGAATAAAAATTTACCTGTACTGGATTAATTGGCACAGGTGTTCCTTCAGGAAGGATCTCGGGGTCCATATCCAATGGAAATGTGCAATATTCAGGCAAAGCATCTCTCAAGTATAACAATTTATCATCAAGTCTCTTCTCCAATCTAAGTACTTGTATAGATTGTATTGTCGGGTCGTACAATTCATACCTAACCTGAAAGATTTTAATACATTTTTAATAATTTCTAGTAATTTAATAATCTACATAAAAAGATATAGGCCCATAATTTATGATAATTGTCTTAAATTTAAAATAGGAATCTTGTGATGGGAGTTTGCACACTCAACTCAAACAAAATATATAGACCACAACTATCTACATGGTCAGTACAAACTAAAACAATGGTGATTCAATACCACATTTCTAGTACAACAGCCAGTAATTGTCAAGTGTACAAGTAAACTCTAGCCCAACAGCCAGTGTCTATGACCACAATGTCTATGAGTTAGTTATATGATGTTAGATGTTCCTCTGTGTTTCACACATCTTAATATTTATGAGTCTGTTTTTTTCAGTAATTTCATAGTGTACTCCACCACTTAGGGGGCATCCATTAATTGGGTGACCTATTTTTCGACCAGTTTACACCCCCATTAGATAAGATTTATATTCTATTTCACCTAGGATGGGTACGGTGACATTTGATATGTTCCAATACACGCTCACTATTTTCAACAAATCGGATAAATATACATTTTTTAAAATCACCAATTAGTTTCCAAAGCAAATAATAATGCTTGATTAGATTGAAATTGTATTTATATATGCGTTTTTACATTTTGACCAAAATAAAAAAGGTACAGAAAAAATGATTACTTAAAATTACAGGCATGAAACGAAACGTTTAATGATAGGGATTGACACGTAGTAATCGGCTAAAATAAATAATCGTAACGGCCATCTTGTGAATCGCGTCATCTCACTGACTCGAGATATCTCAATCAGTACTTTCTGTCTCTTATATGCTTTCCGTGTTTTGGTTTTGCCAGTTGCTATAGTTGTATTTGTTGCTGTTTTATTGTTGTTAAGTTCTGTTATTATTTTTTTAGTTATTCATTTTTTGTGTGTGTTCTGTTCTGTAAAATGCCGAAAAGAACAAAAGAAGACCGTTTCAAACAGTCCATTGGTTGTCCGCTTTCGGGAATACTTTGAACGGGAGTGAGAAAATAGCGGTCCATTATTATCTGTCAACCACATAGTGGATCGAGTTGCACAGGCACTTTAAATTAGGCGTAATACAGTGTCAAAAATTACTTCAACCTATCGCAGTCCACTGTTGGACATAGGCCTCCACAAGCTTCGTGCCAAAAAATGGTGTGAACTCATGTGTGTTGCCTATAGTCACCACGCTGGGCGGGTTGGTGACCGCAGGGCCGGCTTTGTCGCACTGAAGACGCTGTTGCCCGTCTTCGGCCTGTGTATTTCAAAGCCAGCAGTTGAATGGTTATCCCGCTATCGGTCGGCTTTATAAGTTTCAAGGTTGTAGTGGAACTGTGTTATCCCTTAGTCGCCTCCTACGACACCCACGGGAAGAGATGCTGGTGGCTATATTCTTTATTGCCGTAGCCACACAGCTTAGTGTCAAAAATAAGTAAAGAAAAGTATGGTGACACCAATGTGGAAGATAATAAGTTATCGACTCCCAAAAAGAGGCAAAGGAAATAAATGTTTGGTCGTTGAGGTTGAATATGATTATTAGCGGAGAAATGAGTTGCCCACAGTTTTACAATAATTAATGTCTTTGAAAGGTGCTAAATTATTTAATGGAAGTGTGACATCGTTATGGCGACTTTTAAATAAAATTGGATTTCCTTAAAATAAAAAAAGTTAACGAAGGGAAAAGTGCGTGAAAACTTTGTGACATTCTTAGAAAAGGCGAAAAACATTACGGATTGGAACAACGTAGTATTCCTTGACTAGACATGGTTGAACGCCAATCATACTGTTGGCAAAGTATGGACAGACGACACTGCTCATTCTTCGACTAAAGTACCGGAGGGTAAAGGCGAACAACTAATAATTTGCCACGTGAGCTGTGTTAATGGGTTTGTCGATAACTCATTTCTCGCGTTTAACACCAGCCTTAAAATATTATTTATTCATCATAGCGATGATTAATTTTTAATAAGCAGTTAAAAATTTTTTTTTATATAATCGATTAAAGGTTAACCGCATTTGTACTCGATAATCGAATTACATCAATTAATTATGCATGGTCACCTCACTTTATAGAGTTAATTTGACATGTGTCACCGTACCCTTCCTACGTGAAATAGAGTATAGTGAGATTTGTTTTGACCCCTCCCTCTCCCCTTATGTGAGATTGACGCTGAATATAATAGATTGACGGAAAATAATAAGCTGTTCAAGTATACTTTAGTTAATTTATTTAAATGAAATAAAATTCAAAGCAAAAACTAAATGATTTTAATAGGCATGTGATTTATTTTAGCGGACAAAATGAATATCTCCAATTTTTTTTTAATATCTTAATATTCTATATTTTTTGAAGTTGATGTGAGAATTTCGGTTATCCCCTCCCCTCCCCCGCGGTTTAATGAGATTTGGTGAGATTTCGTTGGACCCCTCCCCATTCTGAGCTCACGTATTTAATGGGTGTCAACTTATGGATAAGGTAGGTAGTTTTCTAACAATTAAACCACAGAAATATTATTACCAGCTAAATAATTTCAATTTTTTTCTATTAAATACATAAAATGTGAAATATTGTATATAAACAAACCTCAATGCCTTGATGATCAATAACGTTTCTCAATGTGAACTCGGCTCTAAGGCCACAGCCTTGCCGTTCAATACATATGCCCACAAAGCGATTGGTTTTACCCTGAGCATGTGGATCTGATATAGTCACTGCTAGTATAGAACCTGGTGATATATAAAACTGTTGTTTACTTACTTCAAGATTATGTACTTAATTTTTAGTACTAATTTTTATTTTCATAAATATTTATGGTTTCTGTAGAAAACCAAATTAAATCTCTTACAGTGCAGTAATATAAGTGCAAGAGTTATTATAATTACTAGTGATCGCCCAGAGGTCGAATTTCGACCATAATTAAAAATTTTAATTACATAAAACCAAAAAATTATAAAAATAAAGAACATTTTTTTTTAATTTTTTAATATGACTACAGACTGACAATCAACAAAAGAATATAATATGCGTGTGTATGTCAAATACATCTTAATGCTTTTTTCATTGATCGAATGTATTTTAATGCATAATTTCAAAAAAATATTAGCATTCTGCACTCCTTCTTTATATAAACTATAAGTTTGCAAAATTTCATACTTGTCCGTCCAAGCAATTTTCGTAAAAAGGGGCACAAAATTTTTGCTTCACATATTATTTTTGTATGTTTAGAGGGTTTAATAGATAAATGCATTAAAAATAACAAGCAATTCTTTTTTCTTTTTGTACTTATTATTATTGTAAAAAAAAAAAGAAATAGGAAAGTAACACCCGTCATGATACAAACTTACCTACATAGAATTCTGGAATATCAATCTGACTTCTCCTCTTTAACATATCTGCTCTTTCCATTTTCTCACGAAGGCTATTTCTCCAGTTAGGATTTGGATCAGGAAGAAATTCAGGATAAATAAATCTGTTCTCTAGTATTGGATTGTAAGAACGCTTCTTACGTCCTGCTACTCTTTCTTTTTCATCTTCAGCGACTTCTACTTTTTCTGGCAATGTTGATAATAGTCGACAATCTGCAATTAACAATTATGCTACTTTAATGTTTCTATGTAATAGTTATTTTCGGTAAGGCTTTAGATTAAGAACCTTCGAATTATCTAAGCTCAAAATTTGACCGTTTATCGGCATAATTTCGTTACAAAAAAAACAACCCTAACCTATCTAACTTCAAAATGACGGTTCTTAATCTAAAGCCTAGCCTTATTTTCTAAATTTTAGAAGACTTAATTTATCTCTACAATGAATATACAAAGTACATATGTGATAATTATTACTGATTCTATTCATATTATTTAGATTCTTATTAGAGCTAACCTCTTCTGGTAAACCATTTCGCCGCACAAAGTATTTCCACAGTCGACTTGCGTATAACTAACGACATTTCGTCTATGCTTAAAAAGTATTTATTTATCCAAGTATATTTAATATTAAGGAAAGTGCCAAATGCTCTTAAATAAACATTTTTATTTTCTTCACATTGGAGAATTGACTTGACAGTTTACGTTGACATATGCCATTGCGGTTGACACTTCATAGAGGGCGCGTTCCACACCACAAACGCAAGGCCCACAATGCCAAGCCCACGACCGCTGAAATTACCGTTCCACTAACTCAAAAAACGTCGCGGTTGGCATTGTTGGCGATTTTTATAAGCGGAACGCTTATTTGGGCGTATTAAGCCTTAGACAAAGAAACCTAATTGGGCGCTGTCAGGTGTCAGCTGTGTGCTTGCAATATGGCGACATGGTGAAAAAATTGCAGCTGCGGGGGTTGTGAGTGAATATTTCGCATGGATTGGAGTTATACTTAATTCAGCATGGATTCTCGGGAATTGATCATTGCGTTTTTGCTGAACCAAAAGAGAGATAACATTTATTTATTTATTTATTTAAACTTTATTACACAACTCCAAAAAAAAAAAAAAACAACATAACAACACATCAAGATAACACGTTGCGCAAAAGGCGGACTTAAGGCCGTACAGCCTTATCTACCAGTCAACCTTAAGGCGTAAAAAATAGTAAAAGTAAGTGTTGAGGTAGGACTATAAAACAATACAAGCAAAATAAACATACGCATATAAATACATAAATATACTTATATATATACATATATACATACTACAAACAAAATATATAAAAAAAAAGAGAAAAAAAAATACGTTCAAACAAAAGTAAACACACGAAGAAATGTCATGACATGAAGTTATATTTAGTGTAAGCCTAAGATGAGGAGAGTAAAAAGATAAATAAGGAGGATATAAGGATATATAAGGATAACATTTACAGTTTGACATTGACAGTGCTGTGTGGCTACGGCACTAAAGAATTTAGCCACCCCCTCTCTTCCCGTGGGTGTCGTAAGAGGCGACTAAGGGATAACAAGGTTCCACAACCATCTTGGAACTTAAGAAGCCGACCGATGGCGGGATAACCATCCAACTGCTGGCTTTGAAATACACAGGCCGAAGACGGGCAGCAGCGTCTTTGGTGCGACAAAGCCAGTACTGCGGTCACCAACCCGCCTGCCCAGCGTGGTGACTATGGGCAAAACACATGAGTTCACGTTATTTTTGGCGTAAACTTGTGGAGGCCTATGTCCAGCAGTGGACTGTATAGGCTGTAATGATGATGATGAATGATTGACAGTTGGTTTTTTAAAATTCCCGCCACATTTTGATGAAAGCCAACTTTGACACCTATATTTTGTGGGCGATGTGGTGGCGATGTGGTTGCGAACAGTGACGTCCTCTATGACGTCGAGCATCCGCTCGTGACACCAAAAAAGCTTTTGAAGTTTCTGGAGGAGCTTGGGTGGCAAGAGTGAATCGAATTACTCCCACACGTAAAATAGGCGCAAAGTCGTCGAGTTGCGGAAACCAGCCCGTGTTAACCATACCATACCATCCGCTCGCGACGAGTGCGGGCCTTAGGTGGAACGATAGAATGGGCATCGCAATCGTTGCGGACGCTTAGTGGAACGCGGCCAGAGGGCGTAGTTCCAATTTTTTTTTGGCTGACCTAGACGAAACCCCTTATGGATGCCCGCGGCGCGGGCGTGCCGCAGAGTATGTCCGACTCACACAGACTAAAACCTCTGGAGTGTTCCGCCGACGCGCCTATGGCGGAATCGTAGGAACGCTATAGCACTTCCGCAACCCCGCTAGTGCTTTCCCTTGCGGGCCCTCCGTGGTGTAGAACGCCTCCGGAGGTGCACTTAAGGCACGGGGTCGAAAGTGCTGAGTCGGCAAAGGCCTGGGTGGCCACTGCCCTTTACAGCAAAATATTTCCTCCTGTATCCTTTCTCAATAAAATGAAAGAATAAAGTTAATATAAAATATTTTTACAATAATATTCTGTGAATTATATTATTCCATAGAAGAATATAACCAACTATTAACCCCTTTTACAATACATTATTAGCTCGTGACAATTCTGAAATAGAAACCAAGAAACTAAAAAAATATTAAACTACGAGTATCCAGATATGTAAAAAAAAATTATAAATATATATATATGAAATATGTCAGAGTCAGATGTTGAAGTTTTTTCCTTGTCAAAACATTCTATCGATTATTGCTGTGACCTCAATTTATATTCGTGGTTGCTTAAATATCAACTAATATGTCTTCTATTATACAAAAGTGTAATGATGACAACATCCCTCTGGCTGATGATGACCCTCAAGTTATAATCTCCGATGACGTTGATAATAATCGCTTAGATCACGGAAGATCTATGGACTCGCTGCCAAGTTCTTATACCGGAGGTTCTTCGAGCCCTGGTTTAAATGGGCCTGGTAGTTTTGAACCAGATTCCGGAATCGATGAACAAGAAGAAAAGGCGCGGCTGATTTCGCAAGTTTTGGAACTTCAGAATACACTGGATGGTACGTATACGATTTATTTGTTTATCTTTATAGTCCTTGAATAATAATACTTAACTAAGTTTTTCGATTTCTACATACCTTATTTTTTATTGGTTACTAACTGTATTTTTGTATTTTGTAATTACTTTCAAAATAACAAATATTATTTTATTTATTGTAATTAAAATCTTAAACATACTAAAATGATTGCTTACAGATCTGTCACAAAGAGTTGACTCAGTGAAAGAAGAAAATTTGAAGCTACGTTCAGAAAATCAGGTCCTAGGCCAATACATAGAGAATTTAATGTCAGCTTCGTCTGTATTCCAATCTACCACACCTAATGTTCATAAGAAGTAAATGATTCATATGGCACTTTTTATCTGCCCTGACATAGAAAGACTGAGATGGAAAATGCTTACAGACAAACAACTTGTATTTATCAAAACTTTAACAACCAGTATAATTGAAACATTAAATACCCCTGTAATGATAAATATTTGTTACATATATTGTATTAAGATATAGTAATCATATAACTTTAAAAGGAAAAGGTGCACACAACATTTTACTATGTTTTAACATTGAAAATTTTTCATCTCAGATTGTGTTTTTCACCTAGTTATAAATTTGGCACTCACCAGCTTTACAAATGCAGCCAATATGATAAAGCTATAATGTGTGTGGTGCTGAGAAAAGCTTTGTTTTTAAAAGCAGTGCTCTTACAAATTTATATTTGTAAAAAATAGGGGAATCGTTGAAGTAATATAAATTTATATGGAGTTTTTTTTAAGTTTCTTAAAGTTAATAGTGACCATGCTTTATTGTAAAATATTTTATTAATTCATTAAAATCATATAATTAAATAAGATAGATATATTTATAACTTAGAATGATTCAAGACCAACTAATATTCTTCTATATGGTAATACACTTTATTATACATTCCACTCACAAATTGTTTTAATAAAGGCTCTCTTACAAAGTGAAATCTCAAAAATCTTGTTTTATTTTACTATTGTTTAATCTAATAGCTTTTAAATATATATTTATTAACACTAAATAGTATTTTTTATTTAATCTATATCTAAAATAAAATAAGGCCCTTACTATAAACAAAGGTTTCTATTTTTATTGATCAGCAAAATTAGATAGTATATGACAAATCTGATCTTGCAGAAATATAGCTAAAAGTTTTGTGATGTAATATGGTCTCAGCATTGATATGTTCTTTTATACATTTATCAAAATTTTAAATATTAATGTTAGAAAATGTGTATCTTCAAATTTGATTTTTATTTTTATTTCTAAGTGTATTGAAAACTTAGTCTGAACCGATCATGTTTCCCAAGCGGGGGGCGGTGACAAATGGATGTGTCAGCTAAACCTTAATAACAGAATTCCGAAGGTATCCAAATATGTATTCAGTCTGAACATAGAACATTAATGAACTACAATGCTACATTGTTGTGATGGAATATTGTGATCAGCAAAAAAATAGAGTGACTCGTTTACAGTAACGGACTGTTATAATAGCAGTTCCTAAAAGCGTGCATCAGACGGCATACGTAAAAAACCGTCATGCAACCGCTAGACCGTCATTGCGTGAAACGTACGTGACCTCGGCATGACGTTACTTTAAAAGTGTTGTCATTTTATACTACACTTCCCTTAAGAATAGATTCGTCTCAAAGTAACTGAAATATATAGGTACATACATGGTACATACTTGATAGTTAATTCTCAAAAAATACGCAAGTATCTTCACTTTGACTTTTAATTACTTTTAATACAACTTTATTTTTCTGTATTTTTTTTTGAATAAGTAAAATTAATAACAAAAAGAAATAAGCCACTATTAATTTTAGTTATATTTTAAATTATTACATTGTTATATTTTAATTTTACGATGTACTTTCGATTTAACCTCGTTTCTAAATTACGAGTTTTAGGCTTTTTGATGAAATATCGTGTAGGTACTTATGACATGTAATTCTTGAATCAGGAAAGTACATTACAAATGAAAGAAACTTCTAAGTTTTACTTCATCGATTTCCCAATTGATGAATTGAATACTTTCTGTAATTAAATTATGATTTTCCGAGGAAATTTAGATAATAATATGAAAACATTTGCGTTCTATCTCTTTTCCTCATGCAATTAATCAATACTGCTTCTCGCTACGCTACCACATTTTTTAGAAAACAAAAACTATAGTTTGTAGTCGTTTGTTGTGATTATAGCGAGTTGTACGTGTATTGTGTCGCTCGATATTAAGCTGAGAGAAAATGCCGAAAAAACTTAAAGTGGTTGTTAAATCTCTATATTCTCATGAAATCCGCAAAGACGTGAGTTTGGAAAATTTAAAGTCACTGAAATTAGAAGATGCTTGGCCTTTTATCAGAGATGAAATTGAAATTGAAATCGGTAGCAACCAGCTCGTCTGCATCCCGCATATCACTGAAGCTGAACTTTATAATGTTACGTCTTTGTTTGTACCAAACGAAAAGGAAATAAACGGTAAAATGTTTACGCCACTCGGTGTGCTAAAGAAGAATATTAATAGGGAGAAATCTAACCCTGAATATGTTGACTTGCTGGACGAGGAAAACTTTATTGAAACTGACTTTAAATTTCCTCATGAAAGTGTTAAGGTACTTTTTAATGCAGATAGTTTAATAGTTTTAATTACCATAGATTATTATTATTCCATTTCCTTGAGTTATCCTGCATTCGGTCAAAGGGTCACGTAAAAAAATTATAATCATTTACATAATATATTTAAATCAATATCACAAAATTGTAATCTAAATAAGTATAATATAAACTAATAATATAGTGCATAAATTTATTCAATGACTTCGTGACAGAGTGTATAAATAAGGTTTCATTGCATAGCATTTCGCAACTGCAGCTCAATTTAGAAAAAAAATACAAAAATAATAGATTACAATTTTAGAAATTTTGCATTGACTTTAATAAACTATATAAATATACATATATATAATAAAATCTATAAAATCATTCATTCGTTTAATATTATTTTGTAATAAAGTGAAAAAGATTTATTTTTTTGTTTTTATTAAAAAACTGTAAGCATACTTTAAAAAATAAATCGATAAACAAAAATTTTATTTTTTTTGGCAGATAACATTGCAAGATGAGGCAATAAAAAATAAAGTAAGGGTTATTATGGTAAATTTCACCCGTGCCATAATTCCCAAAGGCAAGAATTTTGTTAACAACATTTATCTAGATGTGGAGAATAATGCAGGTAAGCTTTGCGAAGTACTAACTACTTACTAGTAACGTGAACATGAAACTAATGAATATTTATAAATATTTTAAAGAGGTTTAATATTTTTTATGTCCAAAACTTAGTGTTTTTAATTAGATAAAGCCATTGTACCTAAAATTTCATAACTTTTTAATTATCTTTCATAATAAATAAAAATCTACATTTCAACATTTGTGATATTTTAAAAACATTAAAAAATTATAACAAAAAGCTCACAAAATCACTTATTACATGCTGTTATCTCATTTTTGTTATAGATAAAATAAAAGGATATTTTATTTAACGATTTTATGTTGACTGATAAAAAGTTCTATTTCAGCTTTGAAGGGCAAAAAATCAGTATTCATGATAACCACAGTGCTAATGGCAAAAACAATAGAGTTTAGAGTTACCAGAGGGACTTCATCTAGAATTTTCCATCTCGGAAATGCGTCACCTCTTGTTTTCGGCCTTGAAGAATTTTTAATTGGAGAAGATGGAAAGTTGATTGCTAAGGTAAGTTTTTTTTTTATTTATATCAATAATATAAACATACATTTACTTAATTCTAGAACTTATTTATATCCAGAATTAGTTCATATGACAATTGAAAAAAAAATAGTTTTATTGTAATATTAATAGATATACAGGTATTGGAATATAATAACAGTAGAAGGTATAAAGTTAAATTCTATGAAAATTTATGGATGATTCATTTTAGTAATTATTATAGTAATTAGTTTAAATTGTAAAAGAAGTAGGTACTAAGATAATTGAGTTTAGGAATGTTGATGGTAGGAAAGACATTTCTATTGCAATCTATAATGGTGAAAGAATATATTTAAATAGCTTTACAAATATTAATGATAATTTTGTTTGATCATCTGTTGCTTATTCTGAGTATGAAAATTAAATTAACATCTGGCAATCATTTTATGCATTTTTGAACTATTTTCTGAGTGATGCAAGTCTATAAACTATTTTATAAACTTGTGCATCACTCAGAAAATAGTTATTAAGTTGCTTATCTTAGGAAAAGATATAAGCATATTATTAGGATTTTTTTTTAAATTTGTGAGGCTTACGACTTCTTTATTTCGAATAAAAATAATATAATAATAATAATAATAATAATAATAATAATACTCTTTATTGTACGCCATTAAAAGAAACAACAAAAAAAAACATAAAATGAAAGATGTACAAAGGCAGTCTTATCGCTGAAAGAGCGATCTTCTCCAGACAACCTTTAGGTATAGGACACAAACATGACACAAAATAGAAAATATAATTGGAATTTATAAAAACATTTCAACTTCTTCTCCATAAACATAACAGAGGCAATACAGATATAAAAAAAAAAATTAAAACATTCAGAGGGTAGTAACAAAAATATTGTATAAATACAGTGTCTTCTTATACCTACTAAATACGGAAAAAGTATTCATAATTATTTTTCGAAATTGCGTTCAAAGCTGTGTAATATACTAATAAATACAACATGACTTAGTCATTCATTAAGTATAACATACATTCATTAACAATAAGGTACTAATTCATTCTCAAGCTAGTAATTAATGTGGCATCAATTTTATTAGTACATTTATTGGATTCAAATGGACCTGGGGAGACTAACTACTTGGCAAGGTAAGTTAGTCTCCCCAGGTCCCCAAGTAGAAATTTTTTCGCCTTCCTTAGAAGGACCGGACCAGACATGCCTGATCAGGACTAGATAAGGCATATAACGCAGATGATTGGTCTGGATCTGATCAGGATGAAATGAGATTTCCTGATCGGGTCCAAATCAGGAAATCTAAATTTTATTTATTAACTTCTAATAATTAACTACTAAATAACTATTTCCTATTACTTACGACTGTTCCACTGTGTAGAAATGGACTTCCTGCTAGACTGTCCTGGTAACTGTATATATACTAAGTGCACTTAAAAACGCACAGTTCGCGTAATTTCTTTCAGGCTATCCTGATCTGGACCGGACCGGGTCCTAATCCAGTATGCCTTACCATACTTGATTATATTTTACATCAGGCTATCCTGATCTGGACCGGACCGGGTCCTGATCCAGTAGGCCTTACCATACTTGAATATATTTTACATCAGGCTATCCTTGTCTGGACCAGACCTGGTCCTGATAGAGCTTGCCGGATCTGGCATGCCTCATTCTATCCTGATCCGGTCCAGATACATGATCTGGTTGAGCCTGACCTTTTTTCTAGTCGGGTCCCAACACTAGAAACATAGGCAAAAATGTAATTTATGTGTCAATCTGCATGCATTTATGTGTCATGTCACTAAACACGTTGTAGTTTTGTCACAATTTTTCAGTACCTAGTTTTTGTATAAAGAAGTAACGAGTATCTATTCCTTCCCACCATATTTTACAATTACAACATACTAGCGGCGCCACGGTTTTACCCGCGTAAATTTGAGGAAAAAACCTATTAAAATATATAGCTTATAACCTTCCTCGGTAAATGGACTATACAAAAAAAAAAAAATAATAATAATTTTAACAACAATTTTTCAATTTGAACCAAACATACTGTTAGTGATTTTGGCAGGATCGAGGAATAGTAATAAAGCTTTTATCTTTTCAACACTTTCTTTTATTTTTTATATTCTTCATTTACATATTTACCACTTACAAATCTTACTTTTTCTATTATTATTACAAAACTGCCATAGACAAAAAGACATCCTAAATTCATAGAGTGATAATAACATGAAAAAACTTTTGGAAGTGGAACATTGTCCTTTCCTCAACACATACACAACTAAAACTACTTAAACGTTTAAAAACTACGTGTATATAAACTACTGCCAATAATTTTTATATATTATTAACTTTGAATATTTAATTGCAATAGCCTTGAATTGATTACGTTAATTATGGTTAAGATCTCTAAGGTAACAATACATATAAAATTTTCACAAGTCCATGCAAATTAAGTTCAGCATATTTGTAATTTTATATATGTTAAACTTTATTTTAATGCATAGAATCTTTATATATAATTATTTTATAAACTGCAAACAAAATATCAATTACTTTTTTTTTTCTGATGTTTCCTTATAAGTTTTGAATCCCACATTAAATTTTTAATGAGTTATGATTTTTTTTTTCTCAAATTGACCTCAAAAGTAAAGTCTGGCCATTTTTTAACCGACTTCCAAAAAAGGAGGAGGTTCTCAATTCGATTGTATTTTTTTTTAAATGTATGTTACATAAGAACTTTTGACCGGGTGGACCGATTTCGACACATTTTTTTTTAATCGAAAGGTGGTGTGTGCCAATTGGTCCCATTTAAATTTATTTGAGATCTAACAAGTACTTTTCGAGTTATATTTAATAATGCGTTTTTACTTGACGCTTTTTTCGTCGACCTAAGTTGTATTATACCGCATAACTTTCTACTGAATGTACCGATTTTGATAATTCTTTTTTTGTTGGAAAGAAGATATCCCTAGTTTAGTACTATGATAAGGAAACCAGGATCTGGTGATGGGATCCCAGAGAAATCGAGGGAAAGTCTTGAAAATCCGTAATAACTTTTTACTGGGTGTACCGATTTTGATAATTTTTAATTTAATATCTAAGATTTTATTTTTTTGTGTTACCCACATTAGGAATTCTAAACATTTTTGAATATCATATCAAAAATTGACCGCTCCAGCGGGGTTCGAACCCGCGCCTCCGACATACCGTGTCGGCGCTCTAGCCAATTAAGCTATGGAACGATGCACCCGCTCGAGCGAAATTTTCGATATGATAATTTTTAATTTCGGTTTAAGCGAACCGTGGCGCCGTCTATAGTGAGCTCTTTACAGAAACCCGTAACTATTCAAAGTTTCATATTACAATGAAAATCTTTGACAGGAGACGACACCGTGCTATTTTTAATATCTAAGATTTTATTTTTTTGTGTTACCCACATTAGGAATTCTAAACATTTTTGAATATCATATCAAAAATTGACCGCTCCAGCGGGGTTCGAACCCGCGCCTCCGACATACCGCTTAAACCGAAATTAAAAATTATCATATCGAAAATTTCGCTCGAGCGGGTGCATCGTTCCATAGCTTAATTGGCTAGAGCGCCGACACGGTATGTCGGAGGCGCGGGTTCGAACCCCGCTGGAGCGGTCAATTTTTGATATGATATTCAAAAATGTTTAGAATTCCTAATGTGGGTAACACAAAAAAATAAAATCTTAGATATTAAAAATAGCACGGTGTCGTCTCCTGTCAAAGATTTTCATTGTAATATGAAACTTTGAATAGTTACGGGTTTCTGTAAAGAGCTCACTATAGACGGCGCCACGGTTCGCTTAAACCGAAATTAAAAATTATCATATCGAAAATTTCGCTCGAGCGGGTGCATCGTTCCATAGCTTAATTGGCTAGAGCGCCGACACGGTATGTCGGAGGCGCGGGTTCGAACCCCGCTGGAGCGGTCAATTTTTGATATGATATTCAAAAATGTTTAGAATTCCTAATGTGGGTAACACAAAAAAATAAAATCTTAGATATTAAAAATAGCACGGTGTCGTCTCCTGTCAAAGATTTTCATTGTAATATGAAACTTTGAATAGTTACGGGTTTCTGTAAAGAGCTCACTATAGACGGCGCCACGGTTCGCTTAAACCGAAATTAAAAATTATCATATCGAAAATTTCGCTCGAGCGGGTGCATCGTTCCATAGCTTAATTGGCTAGAGCGCCGACACGGTATGTCGGAGGCGCGGGTTCGAACCCCGCTGGAGCGGTCAATTTTTGATATGATATTCAAAAATGTTTAGAATTCCTAATGTGGGTAACACAAAAAAATAAAATCTTAGATATTAAAAATAGCACGGTGTCGTCTCCTGTCAAAGATTTTCATTGTAATATGAAACTTTGAATAGTTACGGGTTTCTGTAAAGAGCTCAATATAGACGGCGCCACGGTTCGCTTAAACCGAAATTAAAAATTATCATATCGAAAATTTCGCTCGAGCGGGTGCATCGTTCCATAGCTTAATTGGCTAGAGCGCCGACACGGTATGTCGGAGGCGCGGGTTCGAACCCCGCTGGAGCGGTCAATTTTTGATATGATATTCAAAAATGTTTAGAATTCCTAATGTGGGTAACACAAAAAAATAAAATCTTAGATATTAAAAATAGCACGGTGTCGTCTCCTGTCAAAGATTTTCATTGTAATATGAAACTTTGAATAGTTACGGGTTTCTGTAAAGAGCTCACTATAGACGGCGCCACGGTTCGCTTAAACCGAAATTAAAAATTATCATATCGAAAATTTCGCTCGAGCGGGTGCATCGTTCCATAGCTTAATTGGCTAGAGCGCCGACACGGTATGTCGGAGGCGCGGGTTCGAACCCCGCTGGAGCGGTCAATTTTTGATATGATATTCAAAAATGTTTAGAATTTTTAATTTAATCGAAATCTGATGTTTATCATGTGGTCACATATCAATTTTATCGAGATCTGATAACTTCTTTTTGAGTAATCTTTGATAACGCGTAGTTACTTGACTATTTTTTCGTCGATCTACGTTGTATTACTCGTCGATGTAATTGAAGTCGGTTTTTTTTCGTTTGCGAGCAAACACAATTATTTTTGTACTATGACGATTTATGGTGATATGGTATGATTAAATCATGACTGTGCTAACTGTATCTGCGACTTCGTTCGCGTGGGAGATTCTATCTATTATACTCATTATTATTTTTTACTATATGCACTTGAAAAAACAGTCATTTTGAAATCACAGACAGACACTTCAATTTTATTTATAGGTAATATAGATAAGTGGAAAAAAGGTACCTATATTTTTTATCCGTACCTACCTGCAACCAATCCGATTAAACGACCGTACTCGAATATGCAATAAATAGAGAGCTTTTACTAAGAATGAGAGTAGTTTTATAAATTAGTATGTTAATAATTAGTAGTTATGGCCTTATTTAGTATATATGACTAAGGCCATTTTTGGCGCGAACTTGTGGAAGCCTATGTCCAGCAGTGGACTGCGGTATGCTGAAGTGATGATGATGATGATGATGAAGCGTATATGCAGAACTCATAGAAAACCCATTGCAGGAAAATTTTAGTAATGACTATGTGAGGTTCTTCATACAAATACACTTTATTTAATAACTAGAATATAATATATATATATATATATATATATATATATATATATATATATATATATATATATATATATATACATCCTGCTAATAATTAGGCGTCCCACGTGGGCCGAAATGCATCTAAACTGGCGTCCACCTCCTTTAGACGTCCGCATATCGGACGCCACTTTTTTAATCGATGTCCCATTAGTCCTTTTGGCTCTAGCTACCTGTACAACAAAAATCGCCGGAAGGCAAAAAATCGTTGAGACATTTGCATTTGTATAACTAAAACTTCCGCGAAATTCCGCACCAACGGTGCAGCGCTAGTCTAGCGCGTATATCGACAGAGCGTATACTCTGCTAAAACTCTTCCGATACAACCGATTATTTGACGTCCTATTGCGACGTTGCCAAACTGACTGTATTTGAAGGTTTTGAAATATTCAAATAAGTCAAAACAAATCATTTAAAAACAGTTTGCCGAAGTTGCTACGCACGTGTCGCTGCTTATTTGACACTCGGTTGCAAAATACTGCTTAAGTAGTAAAATAAAATAAAAGTACACTTAAAAGGAAAAAGTGAGGCTTTAACGATTTTACGAATTGAATTTACATATTAAACGGAAAAGTGACACTATTTTGTCATAAAAATAAAAATATTTCTATAAGTTAACTAGCTGACCTGGCAAACGTTGTCTTGCCGCTAAACGCTATTTTAAAATAGGGGTTGGTGGTAGAAGGGTGAAAACATAGGGTTGTATGTATTTTTCAACGCCAAATCATAATAAAATAAAAAATAAAATAATTTATCTAAAAATTAAAAATTAAATTTAGGGGTGGACTACCCTTAACATTTAGGGGGATGAAAAATAGATGTTGTTCGATTCTCATACCTACCCAATATACACAAAAAATTTCATGAGAATCGGTCAAGCCGTTTCGGAGGAGTTTAACTACAAACACCGCGACACGAGAATTTTATATATTAGACTAGCTGTGCCCGCGGCTTCGCCCGCGTTGAAATTAGTTTGTCACAAAGTTTTGCCGGCAAACTTCCAGTGAAACTCTCATCAAAATCGGCTTAGCCGTTCCGTAAACCTTCCTCTTGCCAATGGTGGAGCCCTCTCTACAATGTTGAAACCACATGAAAATCCGTTCAGTAAATTTTGAGCGAATCGATCACATACACTTTTGGGGACTTATAATACACTAACTGTTGCCCGCGATTACGTCCTCGTGGTTATGAAGATATGTATTACTATTAAGATGTTTAACGCAAATTATTTTTTTATTTCAGTCACTTGAAATGCTTATCAAACTGAGTAACTTTTTAAAAGGCACAATTTAGTATAATTTAATAGTTATTTTTATAAAACCTCTCACCACATCTCACCTCATACACTACATTTTTGGTTTTATTTTCAGGCTGTATATGTTTCATACAAACTATCAACCCCAATTAAACCCCCTTAGCGATAGAATATCGTAACATCCGTTCTTAGCGGACGTCTATTAACTATAATCTACCTCCCTTCTAAATTTCATCTTTGTCCTCCTCCTCATCCATCCTGGATGGATGGACCATCCAGCGGTTTTTGAGTTCTCTTGATGAGTCAGTCAGTGACCTTTCTCTTTTATATATAATATAGATTACAATGCATTATTTTTACATCTTCTCACCATCTATAGAGCATAAATTTTAAATTTCAAGTCTCTTACTTCAAAAACATAGGTCTTTTATACAAACTTCCAACCCCCGTTTTACCCCCTTAGGGGTCGAATTTCGTAAAACCCGTTCTTAGCAAATGTTTACGCCCTAAAAGGAGCCTTCCTGCCAAATTTCAACTTTGTAGCTGTTATAGTTTCGGAAGTTTCGTGATGAGTGAGTCAACCTACCATCCCCCGTTTTAACCCCAAAAGGGGGTTGATTTCAAAAGATATGTTATTTGGACACCTTCTCACCATCTATAGAGCATACATTTAAAATTTCAAGTCTCTTACTTCAAAAACATAGGACTTTCATACAAACTTCCATCCCCCGTTTTACCCCCTTAGGGGGCGAGTTTCGTAAAATCCGTTCTTAGCGGATGCTTACGTCTTATAAGGAACCTACTTGCCAAATTTCAAGTTTGTAGGTGTTATAGTTTCGGAGATTTCGTGATGAGTGAGTGACCTTTCGCTTTTATATATATTATATAGATATACATTATCTATACTTTTTTGCATGAATATGGAAGCCAGGCTGGGTAGCAGTCTTTGAATCTGAAAAAACAAAGGTTCTGTTACATTTAATACATTTTTGCAATGATTTTTTATTTGGTTACTGAGCGCCCCTACTGAAAATTTGTGTTTTTTGTTTAGTGACGGTTTGGTCATGGACGTCGAATATGTAGTGGTTCGAATAGTAGATATACAGATTTACGACGTCCGTATATAAGGTAAGGGCTACGCAATACGTAACACATATACGGACGTTAGTTTGACGCATACTGTTATTAAGGATACGAAGTTTTTTTGCAGCTGTTCTGGCTTTTGACCCAATCCAGGCTACACGCAATGTCGTCAAAAATTTTTTTGAAACTTTTAGACAATGAAAGTTTTAGAATTGCTCTCGGTCTCCGGTTGGGAGCTCCACTGTGCTTTGAACACAGATCTCCGTGCGGAAAAGAGGTCGATTCTTTCGGACTACACGGCCTTTCCTGTAACAAGAGTTCAGGTAGGTTTTCCCGCCACGGTTCCCTAAACGATACCATAAAAAAGGTCTTGCCACCATCGACGTTCCTGCTCTTATCGAGCCTACTGGAATTAGTCGCAATGATGGCAAGAGACCTGATGGATTGACGTTGGTTCCCTGGGAAAGGGGACGGGCGCTTTTGTGGGACGCAACCTGCGTTGACACACTTGCTCCTTCTCATGTCATGAAAACAGCCTTAAAAGCGGGAGCCACAGCGGAAAAAGCTGAAACGACTAATCGGCACAAGTATTCGTCATTAATTTCAAATTACATATTTGTGCCATTTGCAGTCGAAACACTTGGACCTTGGAGTAGCAGTGCTAAATTTTTTTTTAAATGAGATAACTCCTCGCCTTATTGCCTCCACTGGTGACAAGAGGGCTGGTGCATTTTTTTGCCCAGAGAATCGGCATAGCGATTCAACGAGAAAATGCTGTCAGCATTCTTGACACGATTCCACGCGGACATGATTTATACCAAAACTATCTGTAAATATTTAGTTTGTACGATTTTATTTTTGTGTTACCCTCACATTAGGAATTCTAAACATTTTTGAATATCATATCAAAAATTGACCGCTCCAGCGGGATTCGAACCCGCGTCTCCGACTGACCGTGTCGGCGCTCTAGCCAATTAAGCTATGGAACGACACGACACGGTCAGTCGGAGACGCGGGTTCGAATCCCGCTGGAGCGGTCAATTTTTGATATGATATTCAAAAATGTTTAAATATTTAATTCTTAAGTTGTGAATTGTAAATATGTATAATGTTTAATAAACTATTGTTATCCACTTAAAAAAAATTAGAAACCTACTTAAAAGATATATTTTATATTTTATAAGTAAATATTGTTTGACGACGTTTAAATTTACCAGACGACGACTTAGGTAAATCATTCTAGTGAAATAGAGTTAAGTAGTTAGACTATTTAGTCTGTATAAAAAATATTTTAGCCGTGAGACATTTTTATATTGAAAATGATAATAATATGTTGTTTGTAAAAGCAGGCAGCACAACTATTTGTGGCTATAAAACTTAATTAACCTATAAGATTCGTCAGCGAAGAAGAAAAAATAATATCCTCGTATTCTTGGATGCCCAGTTACCCATGTTCTAAAATTACTTGAAATCCGTTTAGCTGTTTTGGCGTGATGAAGACACAACGACACATACAAACATATAAAAAAAAATGTTCGATTCAGTAACCTGTATTCATAGACCGTATCACTTTTTTTAAATATCTTCAATGTACAGAAAGTATCCGTGGCAGGATAAGGGAACATTATTTATTATTATTCTTTGACGGTTCGCAGGAAAGTGGACATAACCTGCGAACCGTCAAAGAATACTTATGACAAATGGACACAACGATAAATAATTATTTATTATATTTTTATTTCTGATGATGTGCTACGTCGTCAATAATTAAAATGTTAAAAGCCTAAATATAATATATGTTGCAACTCATTAAGAGAGCTATTATAAGATGAAAAATTGGAGGTGTTCCTGTGACCGTTACATGTTAAAATTTCAACGAGCGTAATAGAATTATTTCTTAAGTTAACGATAGATGATCACACCTACTAGAAAACTGGCAACGTCGCATTTCAGCTTACTTCTCACTCATTTCATCATTACTTATATAGGACGCTAAATAATCGGTGCATTAAGTGAGGCTATATGGATATATGGAGGAAGCAATAACATAAGTATCATGAAAGGGGTTCATAAATGGTTGGGCACAACTGTAAGCAGAATATTCTCAAAAAAGAAATTTAAAGAAATTGATATAACCCACGGAATTTAAAATAAAAAAAATAAGCAACATTCGCAGAAAAAACATATAAAATGTAAGCATAACTGAGGGACGTCGTAATAACGCAGTTTGTCCTTGACGCCAAAAATGTATCTGGATGTATATATATATATATATATATATATATATATATTATAATATAAACGGATGTAATGCTAATTAAAACGTTACCTAAATAAGATTTAAATTCGGAGAAGTTAGCTTTAATAAAATCAAAGGCAAGTTTATCCAATCAACTCTTGAAATAATGACAGCACTGCCAATCATACCCTAAAATAAATCAAATATTATGAATGTGTGAGTTTGTGATGATGGATGGATGGATTTTGTTCCTCTTAGTTTTGTGATGAGTCTTGGCATTTTAGTAAAAAAATTTTAATATTTTTTTTTTGTTCTTGTATTTGGTACTCTAAAGTAGTTCAGTTTAAGTTGTTATGGGACGTAGTTCCTACGAAAGCACCCGTTTTTGAATAAAAAAGAATCATAAAAATTTATGCGGTTAGTAAAAAGTTATGAGATAACTAACACACATAAAATACTGTAGAATTAAAGACTTTTCCTTTTTCTGAAGTCGTTTGAAACTTATACAAATCAGATCGAGATAAACAAGCCCGGATTCGAAT
Organism: Melitaea cinxia; assembly: GCF_905220565.1. NCBI lineage: Eukaryota > Metazoa > Arthropoda > Insecta > Lepidoptera > Nymphalidae > Melitaea > Melitaea cinxia. Next base: position 9,153,446 of record NC_059414.1, on the reverse strand, counting down.
GGGCGATCTATGGTTTTGATGTACTTGAGGCATCCACTAGGTTAAAAATGCGTAAAAAAATATGAATAAAAATATAACGTAGGAAAATTCATTGTGTAGAAAATATAATATGTATGTGTACTTATTTAAAACGTTAGATCTATTTGACCCACATAGATAGCATTTTATTACCATGGCTTGATAATTAAAATTACTATAATTTACGAGTATCATGGATAGCAATAATCTTATTCCAAAATGGCTTCATTACGTGTAATGTATTTTTTTTAATCTTTCATCTTTTCTTGATCTTTATCAGTAGGTAATGTAAGCAACAATCGATGTTTTTATAAATAATTTTCTTTTATATGTACATATTGGTTTATATTTAGACTAGCAGACTCGGCAAACGTTGTCTTGCCGCTAATCGCTATTTAAAAATAGAGGTTCGTGGTAGAAGGGTGAAAATTTAGGGTTGTATGTATTTTTCAACGCCAAATCATAATAATATAAAAAATAAATAATTTATCTAAAAATTAGGGGTGGACTGCCCTTAACATTTAGGGGGATGAAAAATAGATGTTGTTCGATTCTCAGACCTACCCAATATGCAGACAAAATTTCATGAGAATCGGTCAAGCCGTTTCGGAGTTTAACTACAAACACCGCGACACGAGAATTTTATATAATTAGATTTAGTTTGTAGGTGAGAGTGAGTCGCTTCATACTTTGTAACCGTCCGTAGTACAGGCTATCAGACGCAAATATATTTTCTTAATCGGACCGGTGTTTCCTCAGATTAGCGCGTCATGCGTGTGATAGAATTTTACTGATTATAAAGATAATTAGTAAGAAAAGAGAAAGTTTTGCAAAAGCTATTATTACCCTCGTTTACTTAAATATTAAAGGAACCATGTTTACAACAATTATTACTTTATATATTGCAAAGCTTCAAATTACCCTCTATTAATTTAATATTAAAATAACTATATCTTTGATGATCATTACTTATTAAAAGAACTGTATTTGAAATAATTATTATCATATATCAAATAGCGTCCAACTACCCTCCATTACTTTAATGTCAAAAGAAGCACATTTATGATACTTAATTATTACTTTATGCATAATATATTGTAAAGAATAAGGTGAATAAGACAAGGGAAATGGTAACCATTAAATTATATTATTATTGTCATATCATCATTATTACACAGTACAAACTCACAAAAATAGTTATAATATGAATATAACTTAATAACTTGAATTTCAACATTATAAGAATTAAGAAATACATAGCATAGGTTACAAGGGTAGATAAATATAAGCAGAACAACTAATTACATACTGGGAATGTAATAAAATATCTTATTGTACTTATCTTAGTCCTGGTCGGCGGCTCGTCAGGGAAAAGAGGGCTTTGCCTACCGACATACGATATTTATAACCTAGCCCAAGCCGTAATGTCAAATCATCTACATTTCACTGTTTTAAAGATTATAAATCAAGTGAAGTGTTGCCACCAGAAAAACTAAGTATAATTAAATTAAACAACGTTATAAAAATAATATTATATAAAGAAAATATGTAGGAAAATTAATAATTATCTATTACGTGCATACAAAGGAAAACTGTTTTGACTCATAATTGTAACCTACATAGGTTTTCATTATACGTCAAACAGTTTTAATTATACCTACGTCTCGCATTAATCAGTATTATATTTGGTAAATTGTAATATTTTTAATTGATCTATAACTAAAAAACTTTTATTATTATAACCTATACATCCCTTGGTTGTACGTTGTATTACTTGTCGATGTAAATGGTCGGTTTTTTTCGCTTGCGAGCAAACACAATTATTATTAATGACTTTTCTGCAATTATGCATTGTAGTGTAGTTGAATATGTATTAAAAATACAAATCTATGTTACTTCTTTTTCATGTCACTATCAAATGGCAAATGACTTATTAAAATAGATTCATTACTTCAATTACCAGTCAATTTTTATTGTCTACTGTAGTACAAATAAAATTAAAATAGGAACAACAACTGATGGTCACTCGACCGGACAGCTCGTGAAACCAATTAAGTATTTTAGTCAAAGGTCAGGGTTCTCAATGCACGTTAATCATTCTGTTTGTTGAAAACGAATAGTGTCCAATATACTCGTCGTGGATGATCTCAATTAAACCTTCTAGAAATACAAACCTGGCTTACGATACGGGGCCGTAAATCGATGAGAATTCTCTGCATGTTGTACTCAATTCTGAACAATGGTAACTAAACCGATTATGTATTTAGTAAATTTTTGCTCAGAGCCGACGCTCATGATAAGCCACGGCGCTCCACCGAAAACCTTTTGTTAACATTCCCATCACACCGATCAGGATTCATGTCAAACTTTTTCGTTATTACTGCCGTGAGACTGTGGAATGGACTACCTGAAGAGATCAGGAAGGCGCCCTCTAAGGACTCCTTCAAAATCTCCGTAAAAAAATATCTTTTTAATCAGGAGAATATCGGCCGCAATGACTGAGCAGTAACGTCATATTATTTTATCACTTTTTAACTGACTTCCAAAAAAGGAGGAGGTTCTCAATTCGACTGTATTTTTTTCTTTTATTTTTATTTTTTTGTATGTTACTTCAGAACTTTTGACTGGGTGTCCCGATTTCGACAAATTTTCTTTTAATCGAAAGGTGGTGTGTGTCATTTGGTCCCATTTAAATTTATTTGAGATCTAACTACTACTTTTCGAGTTATATCTAATAATGCGTTTTTACTTGAGGCTTTTTTCGTCGACCTACGTTGTATTATACCGCATAACTTTCTACTGGATGTACAGATTTTGATAATTCTTTTGTTGTTGGAAAGGAGATATCTCTAGTTTGGTACCATGATAAGGAAACTAGGATCTGATGATGAGATCCCAGAGAAATCGATGGAAACTCTCGAAAATCCGCAATTACTTTTTACTGGGTGTACCTATATTGTTAATTTTTAATTTAATCGAAAGTTGATGTTTATCATGTGGTCGCATATAAATTTTATCGAGATCCGATAACTACTTCTTGAGGAATCTTTGATAACGCGTAGTTACTTGACTATTTTTTCGTCGATCTACGTTGTATTACTTGTCGATATAATTGAAGTCGGTTTTTGTTTCGTTTGCGTGCAAACACAATTATTATTATAATTCTTTCCGTTATATTTTGTTATATTTTGCTGTATTATATTATGTATACAGGGTTACAGGAAAAGTCGACCTAGATCCGTTAAGGGCGTGTAGTACACACCATTTCTGAATGATTTCACTATGGAACCCCCCATCCTAAACTTAACCGTTTTCGAGATATTCGAGTTTTAATTTTTTTTATGAAAATGCCCAATTTTTCGGCTATTGAACTGAATATTTTGAATTTTTTTGACTCTCATGATTATTTTTTTGGTTTTTTACATGAAGAATGAGATGCTTAATGACCTCAATGACTAAAATTGCACGTAAATTAACTAAATAGGTCGTTGTAGACGATCGAAACTTAAGAAAATAAGTACAAATTATAAAAAAATATTTTTCTTTTCTGGATATCTCAAAAAATTATTATGGCACTTGCTCTGCAGATGTGCTTAAAAACATCTACATTTTATGAGCTATCCAATGAGGTATAACAACCTAGGGTTGTATTTAAACTCATAGAAAAAAACATAGTTGAAAAGGTTCAGGTAGTAGGTCTAACGGATCGGCTATTGTCCTTCAAGTTAATCCGGTGCGTGTGAGCGAGACGTTTGTGCAGTCCTTGTGGGCCTCGCCAGTGGCCTCGGAGAGCACGTTAGGCCGTCGGTCCTGGTTGTTATCATGTACACTTGATAGCGGTCGTTACTCATAGTAGGGAATATTTTCGCTCTGATTCTTCTCCTATATAGGGAAAGAGATGATGAGAAAGATGCTCTGCAGTGGGATATTACAGGCTGAAGCGTGTTTTTCCGCGTCGCGTTGGGCAAATATGATATAATCAGCTACTTTAATTATATATGGACAATTTTATCTACAAGGAAATTGTGATAAATTTATAATCTAAAGTGTGATGTAATTAACTAATCTCATTCGTTGCTAAACCAATCTTTTTAAAAAACAGAAGTACAAATCCTTTAAAGTTATATGTCTCAATCCGCGAATTTTATAAACAAAGATGAAAATAAATTTTTATAATTTTTTTAATTTTTTCGAATTATTATAATTTTTTACTACAACAATTTCGTTTTCTTATAGTTACACACGTTACCGTCATTAGGTGTCGTATCTACTAGTCCAATTTTTTTGTTTAGAAAAACTTGTTAACATGAAGTGAAATGTAGAATAAAATACTTCACATAGATTACTACGATATAATGAGTGAAGTAGTAAACATAAACAAGAGTGAAATCGCGCGGTTCGCTTACTACGGAATAATAATACCATACAAGCAAACACTACTGTAATAAAAACATCAAGGCTTACAGCTTGTTTATACAAAGTGTCCTCAAATAGCTCGGATGTTATTACCTTGGCTATTTAGTAGTTGGCAATTGTTCGCAGCGTTTGTAGAATTAATGATTTAATGATCCCAGAAGTACCTTATATTATAATATACTAGCTTACTCGGCAAACGTTGTCTTACCGCTAAACGCTATTTAAAAATAGGTGTTGGTGGTAGAAGGATGAAAATTTAGCGTTGTATGTATTTTTCAATGCCAAATCATAATAAAATAAAGAATAAATAATTTATCTAAAAATTAAAAAAAAATGGGTGTGGACTACCCTTAACATTTACGGGGATGAAAAATAGATGTTGTTCGATTCTCAGACCTACCCAATATGCACACAAAATCTCATGAGAATCAGTCAAGCCGTTTCGGAGGAGTTTAACTACAAACACCGCGACACGAGAATTTATTAGATAATGTTTTTAATACGGTATGTTTTGTTTTTAATGCAGTAACCAGGTGAGAAATAACCCTGAAAACCTAGTAAAAAAGACTAACCTCAATAAAATGAAAACATTTAACCAATAAGAACTTGTTAAAATAAATACAATTTTCTGCAATTTAATATACAAATGTAGAATTGTAGCCTGTAGGACTATAAAGGTAACATTTTTATGTATAGATACTAATACTACATACATTAGTAGCAGGGGCGTAGCTACCGCCATATCAGCCGTATCGATGATACGGGGCCCGCGGGCTAAAGGCTTAGCCTAGCAATTCAATTTCTTCAATTTCTAGGAGGAATTGATCTATAAATATTTATTTTAATTTAATGCAAGCATTTTTGTTTCTTTTGTGAGAAATCTTTACCCTTCATTTGGACCCCCAACTAATTTGGTACAGGGGCTACACCACTGATTAGTAGCAAAATGAAGAAAATAAAAAATAGGATGTTTATTCTCATAAGAATCACACAAACAAGATTATGATTTAACGGATTTACATTTCATGATTAGTTTCAAGAAAGAACGCAATTGTATTTCAGTTTAATTTATTTCTTTTAAAATGTTGTCAATATTTATGTTACGTTCTTAAAACCTATTGTTGCAATTTTTTATCTGCAGGAGCTATAAACAGTTATTTTATCGATAGTTCTTATATCGTCTTAAATGTGACGCACTTGTCAGACACACCTCTAAGTTTGTTATAGTCATTAGAAAACAATGCTATCGGAGTGATAATGATATTACAAATATAAAAACAATAATATTCATAAATAGAAACAGAATTAACTTTTGATAAAATACCAAATGTAAATTCCTTTCACGACATCATCCATCTTCTATCTACTTATATCAATAAAAATCAGTTTCTATGTTTGTCCTCTATGCGCTCCGAAACCATACATCAGATTATGAATAAAATATTAGTGTTCATTTGGACACCCATGAGGGTTCCTAGGCAATTACATCGCCGGTCGCTATTGTGACATAATAATGATTGATCGTAATAATAGACTTATTCGAGTTAAAGATTCATAGATAATGAGACATTTATTAGCTGACGCGACAAACGTTGTACGTCTTGCCGCTAAACGCTATAAAAAAATTGTGGTTTTCGTAGAAGGGTGAAAATTTAGAGTTGTATGTATTTTTCAGTGCAAAATCATAATAAAATAAAAATATATTCTTATTTAAAAAAAAATGTTTGGGTCACCCTTATCATTTAGGGCTATAAAAATTGGCTGATTCTCAGACCTATCCTATATGCACACAAAGTTTTATAAAAGTCGGTGCAGCTGTTTCGGAGACGGTAAGCAACAAACACCGCAAACACAAGTGTTTTATATATTATTAGCAGATATATAGCAACTAACTCTTAGTAAAATTTATAAGTTCACGATAAAACTTCGTTTGTTTGATCAACTAATACAGTTATAGTAAAATATAGACGACGAAGACGACGAAGAGACGAAGTTAGACTGGCACATGAGTAACTACTGCGTAGCGTGATAGCAACTACCATGGGTTTAGCTAACCGTCAGTTTAGATACAGAAGTGCAAGGTTGGGTACCACGTACCACAGTACCACACAGTCTATTCGTCTTTCGAAGCGTATGAACTCTAATATTTTTTTAAAATTAAAATTATGTGTGCTTAATTATAATAATGGGAGGATAGTTTTAAAATACCTTCGCTATAATCGCGTGTGAAATCGCACGTGTTGTCTATAAAATCATTTAAAAAAACACAGTAATAACGTAAATTATACTTTATTATATTGATCAGTAAAATTTATAAAACTTTGATTATGTTAAGTCAGTCTAAAAGCGTTCAGATAAAAAGGAAAATGAAAAAAAACTAAAATACATATAATTATATAAACATTGACACATGTATGATTTCCAGAGTTTGTGTTACGCAGTTTATTGGTGTGTAAACGAATACAAACAAGTGCCTTTTGGAATGGAAAGGAGTCTATAAAAGTACTTATGGAATTATCAAGTTCATTTTGTGAATAATTTCTCGGATTAAATTATACTTATTTGAAGTCCTAAAGGTTTCATTAAATTCCTTTTTTTGTTTTTCAAATTGAGCTACTTTATCAAATCGCTCAAATTTCGTTTTATTTTAAAGATTATACGTAATTTACACGTTACGTAAACACTTATTTTTTTACTAGCTGTGGCCGCGACTTCGTCCGCGTGGAATTAAACAAAAAAGTTTTTGTGCAATTCTCAGTTATAAAATAAATAAATTTCTAAAATAAAAGTAGCCTAAAATACTCCTTATTACATCAACTATCTGCCAATGAAAGTCACGTCGAAATCGGTCAAGCCGTTTCAGAGATTAGCCGGAACAAACAGTCAGACAGATAAAAATTATAAAAAATGTCATTTTGGTATGTATATGTAACGTGAATACATCCATATGCATCTAGTAAAAAGGCGGTTATTTATTATTATAAACAGACACTCAAACTTTATTTATCTGTATAGATTTAAAACAACAGCATAGAAGTCTATTAAAATACACACTTAATAGCTTTTTATCTTTCATTAAGTATGTATAAATATAAGTAATCGAAACAGTCTATAGGTATTGGATGGTCGCAATAAAATTCATGAAAAAGGTTTTCTTTATTAACGTTAGTTTAGTAACGTATCACATTTATCTTTATATATTTAAACAAGAATGTGTTATAGAGTCATATAAAATGCAAACAATACAAGGGGTAAAGTATAAACTTAACTACTAAATTGTGTATCTACTGATCTGGGTAAAATATTTTTATCCAGTTTGTAATATGTAAATTATAAAGATAAAGTCGTTATATATATATATATATATATATATATATATATATATATATATATACGTATGTATACATTTATACTTATTTTATTGATAATTTTATAAATAATGCATCATTAATCATTGATATCAATCATTCTCATTATCTTGACTTTAAAGAAAAGTCCCCTATGAACGACGAGTTTTACAATATAAATATATAAATAACTAGCTGTGCCTCGCGTTTTGACCCGTCTTGATTTAAGGAAAAAATTGCCTTTCTTCTTAAAGCATAACCTTCCTCATTAAATGGGTTATCCAACTCGGAGGAATTTTTCAATTCGAACCTGTGGTTCCTGAAATTAGCGCGTTTAAACAAACAAACCAACTTTTCAGGTTTATAATATTAGTAATAGATTAGTACAGACTAAGATATACAAAACATATCTTTTACACTTTAGCGACGTAAATATTTATATCAATATAATATACTAACTCTGACTGGATTGACAGAATAATCTGGAATGATTCAGTGAGATAAAATCGATTTAACGTTTTTTTTCTTCTTTTATGACCGTTACGCCAACGCATCGTCAAATACTTGTGATAATTTATATCTACACCTGATCTATTTAATATTTTAAAACCACATACGAATCATTGTTCTACTATTAACAATAAAACAATCTTTTCAGGAGCCCGTGACTATTAAATCGAAATTCCTACAATGGCAGAAGCTGGACCCTTCCGATCATCTCTATATCCCTGAAAATGAAGAAGCAGCTTGTGTGCAGTAAAAAAAAAAACAGTATTTTCGGAAGGAAGAAACTAGGCTTGACAAATTTTAAATTTTTTATCGAGTGCTCTCGATAGGATTGTAGTATTATGAAAAATGTTTCTTTCATTACCAGTTAGTTGTAAAACATTAACCTAATTTTACAAATTATGCTGCATAAGCATACTTAACGTTTAGGTACATTTTTTGTTTTTATCAGTCTGATAAAAATAATGACTCAGTATTTTATCTTTCAATTAAAAAGTTTAATGTATACACATATCTATTATATATTTTAGTATATGTATTCAATGAATAAATTACACTTATAAGTATATTGTGCAGAAAAAAAAAAACATGCGCGACGCTATTTATGTGCTTCGCGTATTTATTGCGTTACATTTTTAATGTGTAATGTTGAAGTTAATTTTTGTAATAAAAGATATTATTTTCATCTTCATTAAATTAAGAGTAAAAAGTTCAGCGTGCTAACAAAGTATTTGATCTTAGATATTATTGACGAATTTAAAAATGACATTTTCAAATTAACGCAATATTCAATATATAAAAAATCAATACAAATAAAAACGAATCGCCGAAATATGTATTCGCGGATAGCTTTTGAACGACTGCACCAAATTCAGTATTTGTTTTTTGTGTTTTTGTGTCCGTTATTATCAGGACACGATTTATGTGAAAGGAAATTTTAAAAGAAATCGATAAATTCACAAAAAAAATGTGGCGATACGAGTATGTATCGTATAGTATGGGTTTGCCTGGTAATTCGCCGGAGCCAGTATTTGATTCGTACAAAAATACAACTTTCTTAAAGCTACTGTATTCATTCAAGTGTTTTTAAATAAATAAGAATGATTAGAAAAGAATATCAGACTCAAAAAGACTTCGATTGTTTCGATAGACATCACATCGGTTCCATGGTGTAATGGTTAGCACTCTGGACTTTGAATCCAGCGATCCGAGTTCAAATCTCGGTGGAACCTGGACTTTTTTTATTTTTTAATAATGCAAGTTTTTGTTATAATTTTGTCAGAATTGTTTTTTTTTAATGTAATTAATGTTATAAAACAACTTCTATTACAAAATTTTAATTTATAATAGTATTGGATTCTGCTATAGAGAAATTAGGCACAGTAAATAAATAAATGTCAGATACTTTTATTATTAAATCTCTGTAGACCTAAGTATTAAAACAATTGCAACTTAGTGAGGCATAGTCATGACAAGATTGGCTTTAGAATAAGGCTTAAAATGTTTATTTTTTTAGGATTAGACTTCATTTTCAGTATTTTATAAATTTTAAACAATGGTAAGTAGTCATGTATGATTGGTGACATTGAGGAATAACATTGACATTCCAAATTTATATATTTATTCATTAAAATGTAAGCCTCACAACTGTGTTGATTCTGTTTACCAGTATTTTACGCATTATTTATTTTAATACTCCTTATAAGCAATTTTAATATGTTTGATGGTACTTAATTTTATTATAATTTTGTGTGTTGATTTAATAAATAAACATTGATTAAATTGTGGGAGATTAAATTTATTGTTTATTTTTTTTACTTTACCAGTATTTTATTGAATGTTTTCAGATTTCTATTTTTAGAATATTAGTAATATTTTGTACAAACTTCTTAGATCATAATAATTTAATAGGTAGAACATTATTGTTTTTACAAAAAATGGGTTATTTAACCATGTTGTTTAAAACATGACAAATATACACTGATAATCTTGCTCACCATTAAGATCATTCTTTTCGAGACAATTATAAGGATGGTAGTGAAATATTCATTACCACATCCTAAGAGATATCACACTTTCAAATAAAAAATAGTATAACACTATACATAGTAAATACTTTTTATTTTTTCAAATTTTCGACAATAATGGAAGGGATCAGTTAATAGATTTTCAAGATAACATGAATATATAATAATAGGTGAAAATGTGATTCCCAAATATTATTTTTGTTTATATTGCACATTAAATCTTAGGTAAATGAAATGAAAACAAGCTATGATAGATGAGAGTTTTATTAACGTCTTTTAAATCTATCTAAAAATAAACTTAAAAGAGAAGAATTGGTTAATTAGTATTTTTTAATAGTTTTTCTGATAAGAGCCATTCTTTGTTTATGTGCTTCAGTGACAGCTGCACGTTTATATGGTCGTAGTTCGTCATTTCCAAAACCAGGAATCCACATATTCCATTGCCGCTCTGGTGAAATTAAAGCAAAATTTTCTAAAGATATTACAATATGATATATAAATAAATAAATATTAAATACATTAATAATCTGTATAAATATAAAAGAATCGCATTTAGTTATAAGCTCAACTCTAATAGCTAGCTATACTATTGAAAAAAAATTCAGAAAATTTCAGAAAACCTAACAATTAAACTTCACACATTTGACAGCTTGCAAGAAAAGACAACAGAAGTAAGTAGTAATGATATTTACGATACACCTTAAAAGTAAGTATTATCCTTACTTATCTTAATACTAAAGATTAATCAGAATATCTCACCTAAATGTAGCTGAACGTCTTTTAGCTCAACGGTCGGAGCATGTCTGTGTTTGGCAAGTGAGCAGGCTGCGTTTAAAGTGGTGTCAATGAAATCATCGGCCAACTGTAGAAGCAATTCCTCAACTTCTTCATCTAACTGCACAGTGGGGTCTACCTCTCTAACTAGCTCTTGGAGCCGAGGTCTGCTTAAAAGCTGTACCAAGACAAAAACTTTACATTACACGAAATATATTCACTAGAAATTTTATTTATTATGTGATCATAGAATTAGAGGATATGTTTAAAATTATTGAATAATGTTTGTGTAAGTGTTGTTTTTTGTTGTAATTAATACTACAAAAGTACTGAAGTCAAACAAAATATTCAAATTGAACATTTTATAAACAAATTTATAACTTCTTCTTATAACTTTGTTTTCTAATAAAATGTATAATATTTTTAAAAATCTCATTTATATTTTTGCAATTATATGATATACTACATTCATATTTTGCTGTTAAAATACTTTTTTTTAAATTAAACTAAGCACTAAGTATTTTAATTTCATAAAAATATCAAATCTAAAATTAAATTACATGAATTTAAATTAATTAATACTCAAATACAAATTATAGAATTTGGCAAGGAAAAAAGTACTATTATTAATTTACAAAAAAAATACTGAAATTATATACATATAATATAGCAAAACAACTAATACGTTGGCACTTCTTAGGTTCAATATTGAAGAAAGGAGTATTAATTTCTGTTATCTAGTGACACACAAAGTAAATCCCTAACAATGACACTTCCAACTGCACATATTTCTGTTAACTTGTATATAGATATTTTAATCCTAGCCTCCATATTGTTTGTTTCTTGTCTCAACTATGAATTGTTTATATATTGTATTGCGCTGTACCCAACGTATGTTCAGTGTGTGTAATTTTTCATGTAAGTCAATTGTATTCTTTTGAGAAATTAATAATCTTTTACCTTAAATACACTTGTAGATATAGTATTTCATTGTTACTTTGCTACATAGCAAAATTAAAATTTGTGCTTACAAGATGTACCAAAAAACAAATTTTTTTTTTATCCTGATTCATATAAAATAAGTTTAGTAAATAATCTACATAAAATAAACAAGTGCTCAACTCAGCAGTTCAGACTCAGTTGCGAAAAAAATGTAGTTTATGTTTGTGTATAGTTTATAATATTTTAGTAAGCAATAAGCACATTTTTCATATGTTCATTTTTCATATGTTTCATATGTTGTTTATGTTTCGTTTGTTTGTCACTTGTCATACGATAGTTGATTATTGTGGCAAATTAATTATGATTACTTTTTGTTTTTATCGATACCAATATTTTTCACTATTTTATTTTGATATTTTACTGCTTATTGCAGTTTACTGCTGGACATGGCCTCTAAAAACAATGTTTAATAGTTTACCTGAGTTGTTTGATCCCCAGCTCCTGCTTGATTAACTTTGGCACTGACTTGAGACTGAGTGCCCATTGGGCTATGCTGAGATGGAGATCCCTGTATCGACGAATTCTGTAGCTGTGGACTCTGAAGTGGATTGTTGACATACTGTATGCCTTGAGTATTCATAGCCCCTATTGTTGGCATATTTGGAGCTTGGCCCATAGAATTGTTAGACATTTTAAAATAATTGCTTTACTTCCTCTGGTTAATTTCTTAAGTCTCCTTAAATTCCTAATTGTTCTAATCAAATATTATACAAATTCTGCACATAAATAACATTAAAATTTTTCTGTACCTACTTAAACTACATTAACCACAGGCCACATGAAAAAATGCCATTGCCATTATATACCAATAATCACAACAATGTTTACCATTTTGACATTTTGGTACGACAACCACAGACTATTATAGTTAAACAATGTTACAGCGTCAGGCAGGAAGGACTTTCAGTTTGTCAGGCACATAGATAATTTTTTTTTTTTAATCATTGGTCAGGCCTGTTTCACCGGTTGTGGATAGCGCTCTTTCACTGATTATAGTATCTAACAGAGAAATGTGCCATTGCTGTGTGGCTACGGCACTATAGAATTTAGCCACCCCCTCTCATCCCGTCGGTGTAGTAAGAGGCAACTAAGGGTTAGCAAAATTCCAATACCATCATGGAACTAGCGAAGCCGACTGATGGCGGGATAACCATTCTACAGCTGGCTTTTTAAATGCACAGACCGAGGACGAGCAGCAGCGTCTTCGGTGCGACAAAGCAAGCCCTGCGGTCACCAGCCCGCCTACCCAGCGTGGTGACAATGGGCAAAAAAAACCCATGTGTTCACGTCTAAAGTTTTGGCCCTTAGTTCCCGGCAGCCCCACTGTTTCCGGCTATGGCAGCGGCCGCGGGAACGGTGGGGTAAAGGATGCTAAAAATCACCGGGTTACGGGAGGCTGCCATACAAAACTATACCTGGCTACGTATAATGGACGCACGCTACGGTTGGACCATCACCTTACCGAACTTCTCTGAAGTCCGAAGAGAGAGTGAGGATACGATGATCCTGGACTCCGGGCACTTGTTCTACTTCCGGGAAGGCTTTCCCAAGGTGTCATCGGTTTTTTGGTCCACAACACTCTCACTAGCAGCGTTGTGGAAGTCAGCAGTGTGTCGACCCGGATAGCGTACCTTGTATTTAAACATTTTAAACTCATTGGCAGGTACTCCCTGAAAGTGATCACTCTGACGATGAAGTCGAAGCCTTGTATGAAGACATTACAAGGGCCATACATGGCACTACTTCGATCTTCTACAGCGTTGTTTTGGGAGACTTCAGCGCTAAAGTGGGAGTACAAGAACGCGACGGATCGAGCATTGGACCACACGGATTGGGGCACAGAAATCGCAGGGGGCAGATGCTTGTCAACTTTCTCGAATCGGAGGGGCTCTTCTTGATGAACTCATTTTTTGAGAAGAAGCCCCAAAGGAGGTGGACATGGCAAAGCCCCGATACTGTGACGAGGAACGAGATAGTTTTCATCATAGCGGATAAAAGGCATATATTCAGAGATGTCTCAGTGGTTAACAGGTTTAACACCGGCAGCGACCACCGGCTAGTACGGGGCACTCTGAATATATGTCTCCGAAAGGAGCGAACCCGCTTGATGAAATCTACTCTCCGACCTACGCTGCCCCAAATACTATGTGGCTCCGAGCAGTTCCAATTGGAACTCCAAAACCGATTCGATTCGCTGGAAACTACTGGCGACGTGGACGAGATAACCGACAACGTGGTGAAGACGGTGTGTACACTGGATCGCAGGCACTTTCCACCAACAAAGCCAACGAAGCAGTCCAAACTTTCTCCCGAAGCCTTGGATCTGATGCGGCAGAGGCGCGAGTTGCCGGCTGCTTCGCCAGAACAAAGGGCTCTTTCCAAGAGGATACGGAAACTTATACGCCGAGACCTCCGCTGCTCAAATACGAGAGAGATTGCTACTCTGATTGAGCAGAATAGGGGGTCTAAAGTTTTCCAAAGACCAATGGGGAGAAGCCTCCTTGTGAAGCTCAAAACAGCGGATGGCAGAACCATCTGCTCTCGCCCTCAGATCCGAGAAGGGGTTGAGAATTTTTATGGACAGCTGTACTCGTCGAGCGCACGCAAGCTTGCGACTTGGGACACTGAAGATCCACGGGTACCATTGTTGCGCCATTATTCTGAGTGTATCCCGGACTTCGAAGAGGATGGAGTAAAACTTAATTCAACATGGATTCCCGGCAATTAATTATTGCGCAGGATCGAATGAGAGTTAACATTCATAATTTAACATTGAGAGTTGTGTTTTTAAAGTTCCCACCACGTTTTGATTAAAGCCAACTTTGACCCACCTATATTTTGTAAGCGATGTGGTCGCGAATAGAATAGGCTTTGCGGGCGTTGCGGACGCTTAATGAAATGTAGCCATTTTATTTGTAATTTTGTATCCCTTTTTTAATCTGTAAAGAGTGTGAAGGCGATTGTCAAAAGTGAATTATTTGTGGTTATTTTTTTGTAAACACAAAAATAGGAGAATAATTCTTTTATAACTGTTTTTGCTAATTTTATTTAGAAATATTTTAGTTATCAAATAAATATGAAACGTTGCGAAATATGTGGTGTAAAATCTGGACGACAGGGGAATAACAAAAGAAAATTCTTGTCAAAATTCCCTCTAAACGAAGCTCGGTAAGTATTTTCGGTTGATCAGTGTTATTTGTAGAATTTCAGAATATATTGTAAATATAATAATTAATTTCATGATATAAAATCCTTCTTCTTCTTGGAGAAGCAATAGAATGTTACAGGTTGAATTCATCAATTAAAAATAATAATTAATCTAAATAAACAATATTGAATTTCAGACTAATAAAGTTATATTAATTCATGTTCTGTGTGAATAAATTAATATAAGGCTGTTATACTGCACGAATTTAAATCATATATTTTTAAGGTTAAAGATCATTTATTTATGTTTTTTAGTTTTTACGTTCAAATTATTATTATTATTATTTATTAACTTTGTTTATTATATATAACTAGGTCGGCAAACAAGCATAAATCTCACTGATGATATGCGATTACTGTAGCTGCAATACCAGAAGCATCACAAAACGCGTTGCTGACCCTATACCCCTATTTATTTTATATATTTAGTAAGCAAAGTATATTTATGCCTCAATTAATTTTAATGTTTTAACTAAACTTCAAAAAGGAAGAGATTCTCAATCCTACTGTATTTTGTTTTTACTAGATGTATCGATTTTGATGATCCTTTTTTGTTTCATTACAACTAGAATTGTTAAAATTTAAAACCAAAATTGTAAAATAATTCCAAACTATTTTCCTATAACAACTAATTTATTTTATTAATATTTTTAATAATTATATAAAAAAAATATATAATTTTATAGATGTAGAGAATGGGTTAAAGCGACAGGCAATGAAGATTTGATCTACATACCAATTGAAAAACTTCATGAATTGAAATATGTTTGTGATAACCATTTTAAAATTGAAGATTTTAATAAAAAAAGATCTCGAATAAAGAATAATGCAGTACCAACACAAAATCTTTGGTCTGAGCCAATGCCAGACGAAATGTTAAAGGATTTTCCACTACATGTAGCTGGAGATAAACTAAAACCAAAAAATAGTAAAAAAACTCATATCTCATTCTTAGGTGAGAAGTTAATTTTTTTACATACTATATTAAAAATAAAATAATAAAGTTACTACTTTATTTACCTAAATACATTTAAATCTTGTTTTACAGAATCGGTACCTATAGCATCACTTAAGGACCATGACTATAATTTAACAGGCTCAGTATTAAACCCGAGTATGTTTATTTTTATCATATATATTAATACGCTATGGTTAATTTAAAATTGTCATCCTTGAATGGTAGACTTAGTTCCACAGCATTCGCAGTTAGACTTCTACAAATATAATAATTTATTTTTAGTTTTAATTTGTAAAATGATGATTCGAAAGTGCTCTTGGAGCCTATTTGAATAAAGCTGTTTTTAATTTTGATTTTAAGATGTTTGCCTCCCTTTTTGGAAAAAACCTCACAATTACTCCACAAAACATATGTCATTTTATAGATAATTGCTTGTACTACCGGCACCAACAACTAAAAAAATTATTATCGCTTTTGTTTTTGTAAATTAATTAAGTATTACAATTATATACATAGATGTACATTGAGACACAATACAGCAATGCAGCCATCTGACGGCTTTAATTTTGAAACACTGTCAACATAATTGACGGTCGGTAAATTTTTTGTTCAATTTCAAATCGGCTCAGGTATAAATACTTTTTTTAGTAATATTGTAAAGTGATAATTTTTATACTTAATTATATAGTGCGAATTATTCGCACGGGTATAGCTAGTTTACACATACTAGGTGTTTTTGCAGTCTAACACGTTTGAGGAAAAAATATCCTATAGCCTTACTCCAACCAGTAGTTTCTAAGAGTACGTTTAAACAAAAAAACTTTTCAGATTTATAATATTAGTGTAGATTGTTTACTAGCTATGCCCCACTTTTTCACCAGCTCTGCTCTGATTGAGAAAAAAAAGTACTAAAATATTGTATAACCTTCCTTGAAACTTGCCTTCCTGTGAAAGTGCAATGGACACAAAAATAATTTTTTAATTCGAACCAGCAGTTCCTCAGATTAGCATATTTAAAAAAAAAAAAAAAACAAGTTCTTCAGCTTTATAATATTAGTATAAATATGATTGTATATAAAGTTTCTAGTTAACAATGTAATTTATAACAGTGTTGTTAAATTTACAGAACCTACAACATCAATATCCACTTCAGCTTCTACTGTAAACCAAAATGCAAGTCCAAGTAGAAAACGAATTTCTACAACTACCAACTCTCCAAATAGTGTTCACATCAAAAACATTCCAAACTCAAATCTGCTAAGTTAGTATTTGCATTCCTTTTTTATACAAATAGGTCGACAAACAAGCATAATGCTCACCTGAAGGTAAGCAATTACTGTAGTTTATAGACGGCTGCAACACCAGAAACATCGCAAAAGCGTGACCGACGCTACCCCCAATCCCCCCAGGAGATCTGATCACCATACTCACCACAGGAACAGAACACTACGTGAGAGCATTATTACTTAGCTGTGATTTTCTGTTAGGTTGAGGTACTTCCCTTGTCGCGCTGCTCCAGATTTTGAGCAGGATATTTCCTAATATTATGTTTTCAATGGAATAATGCATCTTTTGAATGTACAAATTTAATTTATCACTATTACTAAGTGCAATTTTATTCATGTTGCAGAAACCTTGCTTACTTCAAATTCTAACAACAGTCAAGTTTCAGAAAATGTGTCGGACGATATACCAAGTAAGTATATATTTTTTTGCTTTAGAAGAGTAAAACTTTTGTATTTGAATTATGCTGACATAACTCGGTATTCTATTCTTCTCGGTATAATTTCTATTGTTTTAGCACCATCAGGATCAAATACAAACATTGACGATGAAAGTGCTCCAACACCAGCAAAAATCGTAAAGCTACAAGAAAAATTAGACACACTTAAAAGTGAATACAAAATTCTAAAGAAAAAAGATGACATGATCAAAAATATATCTTCACCTGTATTAAAAAATATTATTGAGACAGCAATCACTAACAGTAATCGCAGTTATAGACATTTCAATGAATTTAATAAAACTGTAGCCATGGCTATTTACAAAAATTCACCTAAAACATACAAATATTTATCACAGCTATTTCCTTTTCCTAGCAGCAGGACGCTGCTTAGAGCTGTATTACCTATGACTATTGATACATGTATAAATAAAACTATTTTAAATAATCTACAGGCGAGAACAAAATATCTATCTGATGATGAAAAAATATGTGTTCTTGTGTTTAATACTATGGAACTTAAAAGAAGGTTAATGTATAATGTTAATTCTGATAAAATTGATGGTTATGAAGATTTTGGTGGTGATCAAAGAACCGGAAATATTGCGAGTTCCGTGCTTGTGACTATGGTACAAGGGATTCGAAAAAACTTTAAACTACCTATTGCACATTATTTTTTTAATGGAAATATGCCGATCGAGAGATTGGCTACTGTAATTGAAAATAACATAAGAGCCATTACTGAAAGTGGCTATGAAGTTATAGCTACAGTATGTGATCATAGGTCTACAAATATGGCTGCCTTGAATTTATTAAAAACGTGGGGAAATTCCCCAGAATCTCATTATTTTTTTATTGATGATAAGAAAATTTTCATAATTTATGATGTCCCCCATCTTTTAAAATCTATTAGAGATAACTTCTATCAAGCTGGAGAAATGATAATAGATAATAAGAGAGGAAAATGGGAGCATTTACTATTGGTTGAAAAAATTAATAATAGTATGCTTCATTTTTATAAAATTACAAAATCACACGTTAAACCTAACATTAAGCCTAATATGAAGGTTAATTGTGCAATAGAAATATTAAGCAACACAGTGGCAGCAATCTTAAAGTGTCTGTCTATGAATGTAGACTATCGAGAAAATAGTATGGAGATATTGCAGACGGCACATGTTATTGAATTCCTCGATCGATTATTCGACTGCACTAATGGTCCTAGTTCCAAAAGTGATATTAAAAAAAATATCCGAGAAAATGTAAAAAAAAATAGTTTTCATCACACACTTTGGACTGATTATAAAATAAAGTTAGGATCTACGAAATTTATTAATCCGAACGACCAGTATACATTCAAGAATGCTGGCTGCATAAAAGGATATATAACGACAATATCATCATTACAAGATATTTGGAGTTATTTGCAGTCTAAAAATATTAAATTTTTAAATCTACGTCGTTTAAATATGGATGCATTAGAAGATTTATTCACAAAAATTAGGCAATACGGTCCTCCATTTAATAATCCTACGTGCTACCAATTTATTTCCGGTTTAAAATCGACTTTAATTACACATCTCAGCTCCCCTCTAGGCCAAATAAACGACCAAGACGAAGGGTATAAGACTTTAAGTGAATTCCAAAAAATTATTTTTCCTAAACAGGACAAAATTACAAATGGTAAAAAAATAGCGGAAGAGATGTCGGAAATACAGAAAGTATTTAAAGATGTGGATGTAGCGCCCACTGTTTTTTTAGGTGGTTATTTGGCGTTAGCTCTTTCGAAATATGAATCCTGCAAAGCGTGTATCAATTCACTAAAAGTCACTAGTCCCGAATCAAACACTATGTATGATTGTAATTCATTACGCGAATGGTGGAAGGATGAAAATTCTCTAACGTATCCTACCGAAGGCCTGTGTCGTACAGTAGACGAAGCTACAGAAGCGTTCGAGACTTTGGTACAGCCACAAATTTACGTTAAAGATGTAGTTGGTTTATGTAAAAATGAAATTTCTAAACGGACGATAGATTTTTCATGGTTATGTGAACTGCATAAAGATAAAATATCCGAGGAAATAATACGACTTGTAAGTGTACTGTTCATTCGGAACTATTGTCAAATAGCAAACAAATTTTTAATAGCCAGTACTCGTCCTCATAAAAAAACAGAAAGAAAAAACAGTAAAGCAATAGAAACTGAATATGGTAACTATATTATAGAATTTTATTTCTATATAGTTTTTAATTTATTTAATTATATACATTAAGTTTCTAATTATTTTTCTGAAGTTGCAGAAATAAACATTCATCAACAGCCGTTCAGCGAATTCACTGTTTATTTAGCGCCAGATGGTCACGGTAATTCATAAAAAAGAAAAACAGATCAGATTTGGCATTTTCGTGATCACATTTTTGTTATGAATCTTTAAGATACAGATTAAAGGTATTTAATATGTTTATCAGTATTAATTTAATTTCAGAAGTAAGCTTGTTTGCATAATATAGTAATGGAGTCTTTTAAAAGGAGTCTACTAAAATATCAATACATACACACACACACACACACACACGTGTATATATATATATATATATATATATATATATATATATATATATATATATGTGTGTGTACATATATAGAATGAAAATCTAACACACTTTCAATTGAGGTCTTAAACGATTTAACTAAAAAAAGTAGCTTGTTTAAGCTGAAATGTCGCTCCCCACTAATTATTTATTTGATTTCGATGTGCGAGTGCAAATATTAATGATAACTACTTCTATGTGTGGCAGCGTCGATCGCTCGGTCAAATATGATTTCTATACGGACATCAAGGTCAACAAGTCGCGTGATAAATCCGAAAATCCGACAATGCTCAATGTACTACGCTAGCGCATTATATGAAACAAGACATCCGCTTTCTCGCATCTCCAGACAATTTATGACGATGCGTGCTTGCGTGCTCCTATGTTTGTGTCTAACTTGCGGCAACTGAATGACCAATTACAATAAATAATTCCATTTTTGTGTGTGTTGCATTCATATTTTAAACTACGATAGTAGGACGCGTCATTTCAGCTTATACAAGCTATACTGTAATCAAAAGACGATTATCTCATAATAAAAAAAAATGGGTTGATTAAATCGCTATTTTTATTTAAACTGTTTTAATATATGTAATGTGTTACACTGAACACAAGTGTGTCAAAATCATGATATTAAAAAAAAAATTGGTTACTTATCAATAAAAACCAAAGAATAATTTTAACCTTTATGCCAATGCCATGGATCAATCATATAAATATCTCTATGCCATTAGCGTCACAGCTTTATTGGAAGCTCTTCACTTTGACTTCTAAAAACCATTATAACTTTATTTTATAATATCTTACGCAGAAATAAATTTAATGAATAAATATTAGATGGACACCTACAAAATTTTGAAATAAAATACTGATGAATATAAGATATTGCACTAACTACAATATTGTACTGTTATAGATATTTTGTTCGAGCTTAGCATTGAATGCATTGCAAAGAAAAGTTTAACTTTATTTATTTAATAAAAGCAAATTGAAAGTATCATTTTAATGGTATTAAGATTTTTGTAGCCGAATTAATAGCAACAGGGGATTAAATCCAATGAGTAGTTACAGATCAGTTTTATCATCATAGTTTGTTGATGGTAGGTGGCAATGTAATAAAATTTATAATATACACTGTCTGTTCCTATGATAAGCAACTTAATGCTTGTGATAAGGTAACAGCCGACTGTTATAACTAATTAGCTTCTTGAATTTTTTTATTTTTTTATTGTAAACTGAAATTAATGATAAATGTTGTATTAATTGAAATAAACTCTAAATTTAACCTCTATATACTTTATTTACTTTTGTACAATTACAACTGAACTAATATATACATACCATTTGATCCTTTCAAAAATGAAAACAAAGATGAACAACAAATTTTAAATAACCTATGAAACAGAAAAATAAACCATTTTTGTGTGTTTTTTTTGTAACAAATAAAACGACTTGCCTTCAATTAAATCATTTAATCAATTTCATATTCTGAAGGCGGTATATCTGATATTTCAGCAGTCATAAATTTATCTGAACTAATTTTGTCACTCTTGCAGTCTACTGTGAATTCTTTCAATGCGTCTCGTAAATCCCACTCGTGCTTTAAAAGGCGTCTGTAAATAACCGGTAAGAATATAATAATGAAACTAGTCAATAGTTTTAAGAAAAATGCGCATACCCAGAATTTTATAAGGGTGCGGCAACAAAATTAATGTAAAAAACGTGCATCAATGCTGATTTAACGCAATCTTATAAAAAAACTTCATACATAAGTAGAAAAAGTAAAGAAAAAAAGTATATGAAAATGCCTCAAAGCATTATAAAGTATAATAATTAAATAACATTAGTTTTATTAAATAATATACAAATTTACAATTCACAACTTATGAACTAAATATTTACAGATACTTATGGTACAAATCATGTTCATGTGGAATTGTGCCAAGAATGCTTGCAGAATTTCCCCGTTAAATCGCTATGCCGAATAAATTAATATATTTATAATTTTATATTTAAAATTCTCGTGTCACAGTGTTAGATACATAACCCCTCCGAAACAGCAGGATCATTTTTTTTTAAATTTTGAGTGCATTTCAGGTCGGTCGGAGTATTGGCCAATATCTATTTTTCATACCCCTAAGTTATAAGGGTTATTATAAGGCTGTTAAGAGGGTTAATAGCATATATGACAAAACAACGTTTGCGGGGTCAGCTAGTAATTTTATATATTTATATTGTAATATGGTATTACTTACGTCTCAGCTTCTGGCTTTTTAAGATTTGTATAATGCATAAATGCTGTACAGATTATATCTTTATCTTCTTGATCGGGATTAATTAATTTCAACTGAGTCAAGTTTCTTAGAGGCGTCTGAAATAAAAAAAATAAGTGTTATTTGTTCACATATTACCAATGGTACGATTATTATTAATTGAAGTTAAATAATTGAATCCACCCACTGCCGTGCAGTATGGTGGATAAGCTCTGACCTTCCTACTACATGGAGAAAAAGGCTTATGCCCAGTAGTGAATGTCACATGCTGAATCAATCAATCTAAAATTATTTAAAGTCTTGAAAACTCACCTGAAAGTAATTTTTTACTAAGTCTGGTAAAGCTAATGACATACTAAACATTTCATTAACAATATGATAATGTGATATAGAATGCATATTAAAAATGCTAAATATAAATGTTCTTCTAAATTGTATAAACCGTTCCTTCATTTTGTTAACCTCTTTAAAAATGCCGTCAATTATTAAAATTAAACAATTACTCTGAAAAATAAAATCTTCATATTATTAACGAAGGTGCAATATTATCACAGTAATTCTTTATTGGTGTAATTTTTATAATAATATGTACATAATAACTTTCTGATTTATATAAGTTATTAAAAAAAATAATGTTTGTACTTAGATTAAAGTTGAAACTATTCAGATGAAAATTATACTACATAATAAATACAAATTTAACATACCTCATGTTTCAAAACATCAATATTAAAACTTGAAAGATCATGCACCGAGTTAGGCAGTTGTGATAAAACTGAAACTACAGCTGCACGTGACTTATAGTGTCTCTTATTATTTAAAATTAATTCTCTTTTAACTGGATTCAACATGTTTCTAGAATGCATTTCACATGCTTCGCTTTCTTCCCCATCTAAAAATAATATATATATATATATATATATTTTTTTTTATTTTTTTATTGTTATATTTGGTTAGTTTAATGTTCAAATTTTAAATAAAAATCTGAGGTGTTAATATATTACCTGAAAATGATGTAGATAAAGTCATTTGTGCATTTAAATCATAGAACATATCGATTTTCCTGCGCGATTTTGAATCATAATGAGAAAAATACAGCGACACAAATTTCTCAACAATCATTTTCGTCTTCTTATCCGGCATCACCGAAAAGTTTTTGTGAAATGGCAACATTAAATCATGTTCATTAAGTTTTATTCCATCCTTATAAATAAAAAGAAAAAAAAACAATTTAAGGTATAATTATTTATTATAGCACTTATTTTCCTAATAATAACTTTTCGAACACTAATTATGTAGAATGTAATTAAGAAATAATGATATCTGCAGTTGCTACTCTCGATAAAACTCCATATAGTAACTATTTTGTATATTTTTTAGCAAATATTAATAACAAAAATAATTATACAAACAGGGATTGGACAAAAATACTAGTTTACTTACAAGTTCAATTAACCTTGGAAATTTCTGTAAAACCTGTTTTATGTATGACATTGCACACAAGTTCTCACATAATGGATTTCCTTCCACCCATAACTTTTCTATTTTACTACTTATTCTCTGTAATTCATTCAGTGATGGAATCTAAAATAAAAAGAAAGGGTTAAAATTATATTCTATGCAAATATACCTTATTTAAAGTAAAACATAGCACATACATTGTTGTCACTTAAGTTTACTCCTATTAGTTCTCCTTTGATGAAAAAATTTAATATATTTAAAGGAATTTGGCTGTAAAAGAAAACAGATTTTTAATTGTATTTTCTATAATTAAATAAATAAGTATAAAAGAAAAGGAATTTTCTACGTAAATAAAAACAAATATATTGAAGTTTAAAAATTGAAATCATTAAATTTTTATTAATGTCAATAAAAAAAATTAATTGTTACCTTAAATTATTATTGCTAAGGTTTAATATTCTTGTATCTCTCCCCATCCTTATCATAAGGATTTTAAAATATGACAAAAGTGTTATATTATAGAAATAAATTTTTTTCTGCAAAAATACTGAAACAATAGTAAATATCATTTAGTCAAATGAAGAATACATGAATATTGTTTTATATGAAATGTAAGATATACCTGGATCATTACAAAAATTTGACAGATTCAGTTCAAAATGTTCATTAAATCTCGAACTGACTACACCATTTACTATATCGTCGATAGTAATTTTTTCTTCAAAAATATTTGATGAAACTTTGTCATTAAACAGCACATCTAAATTGTACATGTTTCTACAATAAGGGAACAGGAAATCGAGTTTTATGATTTTAAGTATCAATGTCAAGCTACTTGTGTAAAAAGTTGATATAATATTTTGTTTTGAAAAGTCTACAGGAATGAATGAAGCGCCAAAGTAATCACTCATCACTTCAAATAATTTTACTTCATTTTCTGTCCAATGATGAACCTGAAACAATAAAATATTGTCTATAAAAACTGTGGATTCACAATAATGAACTATATAAAAATTATAAAAGCAATAAAAAACTCAAGAATATTATGTAGGAATAAAAAAAAATAAAAAAGGGCATAATAGGAATAAAAATAACCTAAGCGTAAATATTAATATTGTGACACGTAATTTAAAATATTTTTTTACAAAAGATGTAAACTAATATAAAAATGTACACAAAATGAGAGGTTATTTAACCATTTCATTTCTTTCGAATACATCAAGTTTCAATGAAGCTTGTAAAGTAAACTATAAAATTATTTACCATAATTTTATGAAATGAATGTTTGGCGATTTCATTTTCACTAACAACACAGTTTTCAATAAATTCAACTACAGGCAGCGTTGCCGATACCCTATTCATCAAGAACTTTCTGTAGTTTCCAAATTGACTCATTTTACCTAGTTAAATTATTTGCTAAAATACAAAATATTTGATTTTTGAAATAAAACCTCTCTGACAAAACAAAGGTTTAGTCTAAAGAGTACAATAATAAAATACGGGGCATTATAACATGTTCTATATATTGTTGTGTTTACTGGTGTTTACTATTCCGATCACAGATTATGTATTAGTTAGATTCCGATTTGCGAGACCTCAACACAGATAACTTAAAACATATAGGTATAAAACAACTTTATTCTATTCTATCAAAATTACAGATGCTTACAAAATTTGATAAAAATTGGTTCAGTAGTTTCAGAGCTAGACAGAGGCATTTTATATGAGCCTCTTATTAAACAAGGCAATTAAAGCTGTATTTCATAAGCACTAAGGATTGCATATTATTGTTCTTGAAATATAGGAGCTTCCCACAGTTACCAGTTTTGAGTGAAACACAAAATTTCAAATAAAAAGTAGAATAGGTTAAAGATGTTAAGAAATAGGGCTTTCAAATCAAATTAATAGACTCAAAACAGCTTCATGACAATGTTACTCAACATAAAGAAGAAAAACAATAACTCGATCGCAATTTAAAAGTACCTATATTTCTATAGATTTTAATTTTAAGTAATAAATATTGCTTTATATAATTCATAGTGTTTTTTGTGTTCATATTATTGTTTTATCGTTATAATCAAGAGAACAATATTATGCTTTTCGTTGTAACACAACAGCGAAAACATGTATAATAATAGATTTTTAGTATTTTCTCGTTCTCTTTTGGTAGAATTTTGTAGTTTTTTACCTCCACAAGCAGTAGATTCGATAAATAAAATCTGGTCACACTGTTTATTAGTGAATTGTCATAATTTGTCATTATATTCATTAGGAAGAAATTGTATATACTCTTTGAACTGTATTTTTAATCACTTATCTAGATTTACCATATATTGGGAATTAAAAACGTTATATAAGAAAACGGCAAGGAAAATGAGCAGCATAATTCTCAATCTTTGTAAAATTGTTTTGTTTGTACTTATTTTCATGACATTCATTGATTATGTTGTGATAGCCTCAAATACACCAAAGAAATTACAAATAGGCGTTAAAAAAAGGCCGGCTGATTGTACCATGAAGAGTAAAAAAGGAGATTTACTTCATATGCATTACACAGTAAGATATTACGTAAAATTGTAGTTGTTGTAAGTTCATAAACTATAGTAAATGGAATAATGATATTTACTTTGGACCCACAACTTGAATTTATTTTACTCATATTTAATGCATCTAATCATTAAATTATTTAATATAATTATTAATAAATTATTATACAATAATATTGCAGGTAGCTTCCACATTTAATATTGCGTACTATAAATAATCTTCTATATATTAATACGTGAAGTAAAAACTTTGTACCCATTTTTACGAAAATTGCGCGGGCGGAGGATTATGATATTTCGTACATTTATAGTTTATATAGAGGAGTGTAGAATGCTAATATATTGTTATTATGCATGCTCTACCATGTATTTAACACACATGCATATTATACTTTTTTTTGTTGATTGTGAGTCTGTAGTCAAATTAAAAAATTAAAGAAACAGGTTCTTTATTTTCATTATTTTTTGGTTTTCTTTAATTTAAATTTTTAATTCTGGTTGAATTTCGACCTCTAGGCAACCACTAGTTTTTATAAATGGTTTATTAGTATTATGTAATATAAATACAATTACATTTTTAGGGTACACTAGAAGATGGCACGGAGTTTGATAGTTCTATCCCACGGGGTAATCCCCTCACTTTTACTCTCGGCTCCGGTCAAGTCATTAAAGGTTGGGACCAGGGCTTGATTGGTATGTGTGAAGGAGAACAAAGAAAACTAGTCATTCCTCCAGAATTAGCTTATGGTGAAGCTGGAGCTCCACCAAAAATACCAAAATCTGCAACACTTACATTCCATGTTGATCTTGTAAAAATTGAAAGAAAAGATGAGTTGTAATTCATAAAGAATAAGAAATAAATGTTTTACAATATAGTTTGCATTATGTTATTATTGTTCAATGTTTTATATTGAAGCCTACACAAAATCAAAACTTATTATTTTAAATCAATTTAAGAATAATTTACTAACAATAGTTTCACACCAGCGCAGTCTACTATTGGATATAGGCCCTCCACAAGCTTGCACCTAAACATCCTGGTTTTATAAAGTTATAAATAATATTATGTATGGTGTAATCTGGTTAATATGGATTAGGCTCTGATCCTTCTCCTACATGGGGAAAGAGGTCTATGCCCAGCAGTGGGATATTACAGGCTGAAGCACTGACTTAATGACTTTACTAATAATGCTTCAAGATATGTTGCTCATAATCATCATGTGTTAGTCTAT
Source organism: Melitaea cinxia (assembly GCF_905220565.1). Lineage (NCBI taxonomy): Eukaryota > Metazoa > Arthropoda > Insecta > Lepidoptera > Nymphalidae > Melitaea > Melitaea cinxia. Next base: position 9,125,363 of record NC_059414.1, on the reverse strand, counting down.
ATTTTGAGTAACTTAGAAACACGTGCCTCACATTACCATGACGTTGTTTTTCTTGGATTTATAATGAATACTGAAAATTTTATATGGAGTTAAAGTTAATATAAACAAACAGAATTTAGTTTTGCAGTACTAACAATTTTATTATTTAAGTAAAACTTCTTTACGCACCTTTGTTAATGCGTGACGAGAGCGTTACGAAAAGTGCGATTGGGCCAGGCGAACAGAAGTTGAGAGGGAGATATAAGTTAGTGAAGATAGAAAGAGAGAGTTACGTTTAGTATATTACTGTAGGAGCTAAAGAAGTCTAACCCTTCTGAAAGTTCCAATTATAAAACGTTGATTGTGTGGGAAGTTATTGTAAACTATTGTGCGTAAGAAACGGATTCCAAAATTTTCATACAATTTTTATCTGGGCTATCTGGATAGTTTACTATAACTTCCCATACAATCATCGTTTTTTATTTGGAATTTTCAACAGGGAAAGTAAACTCGTTTTTCGTTACTTTTGATTGATGACATGTCAAATGAATTTAAGGTATTTATGATTTTTTTTTGTCCCTCCCTGTGACATCTGTATAATAACATGATTGACAGACATGCTAGTCGCTGGGTCACATCCAGCATATGTCGCTTACGTCTTGGTCATGCGTGTACACCTGTTCATCTTGCCAAAATCAGAGTTCGTGACCACTCATTGTGTGAATGTGGCCTTGACGAAGGCACGGTTTTCCACATCCTTTTTTCCTGTCCCAAACTCCTCCGTCCTATATATGACATCCTTCCCTGTGATGTTCCCCGCCCTATAAATGTTCAATGTTTGTTGATGTTAGTGTTTAGTCCCTACTGTACATTTTTGTGTAAATATTTTGAAATAAATAAAATTAAGTTGTAAATAAACCATGTGTCTGTCCTAGTGTAATTAGTTTGTAATAGTTTAGTTAACAGCGGTTGTCGTCTAACATTAAATGTTTGTGTTGTTTTAGGTTAAGGTGTAACAATGAGTCTTAATAAGTACGATTTTATTTTTGTGTTACCCACACGTTAGGAATTCTAAACATTTTTGAATATCATATCAAAAATTGACCGCTCCAGCGGGATTCGAACCCGCGTCTCCGACTGACCACGCGCCACGGTTCGCTTAAACTGAAAATAGAAATCATCATATCAAGAATTTCGCTCTAGCGGGTACATCGTTCCATAGCTTAATTGGCTAGAGCGCCGACAACTTTAACCATGGATATCTCCATAACCATGGGGTTCTGAGATGTGACAGTGGTACCAGGGGTAGCGTTCCCCACCCTCTCCTCCCCCTTCCCCCCACGGTCCCGAAATTCGGTTTTACCTAATCTAAAGATTTACCATAAATAGTAATAAATCTCACTTCAATGATATCTGTAGACTTCTATAAAACTATTTGACAATGACATTACGTACTGTCAAGTGTCCGTATTCCGTATACAGCTGTCTGTAATTCCGAATTCAGCAACAAATCAACTTGTCGGCGAGTTCTATATTAGTGTAAATGTAACACTTGCTTAGTGTAAATTTAATTAAACCACTACCAAAATAATTTGTAAACTTAAATTATGGTTAAAATAATATTTCTCCATCCAGACTTAGGTATTGGTGGAGCTGAGCGTTTGGTTTTAGATGCCGCATTGGCGTTCAAAAGTAAAGGCCACGACGTCGCTTTTTACACGAACCATCATGACCCTACTCATTGCTTCGCCGAAACCAAAGATGGCACTTTTCCAGTGACCGTGATCGGGGATTGGATTCCACGCTCTATTTTCGGCAGATTTAAGGCAGCATGCGCCTACACTCGAATGGTATTCGCTGCGGTATATTTAGCTTGGTATGTTATTCCAGTCGAAGAGCCGACTTTAATATTTTGTGACTTAATATCATTATGCATTCCGTTCCTAAAAATGGCAAGAGGGCCTTTTAGAATTGTATTTTACTGTCATCATCCAGATAAGCTTTTGACAACTGAAGGAGGTGTGTTAAAGAAGATATACAGAGCTCCATTGAATTGGTTAGAAGAATTCACAACGGCTCGTGCCGATAAAGTTTTAGTGAATAGTAAATACACAGCTAGAGTATACCAAGATGCATTTCAGAAAATAAAAGATGTTCCCGATATTTGCTATCCATCAATAAATACCGAGTTCTTCAAGAGAACTATACCAAAAAGTTTAAAGGAAGTTGTGCCTGTTGGGACTGACAAGTTTGTTTTTTTATCTATAAACAGATATGAAAGAAAAAAGAATTTAAAGCTAGCCCTGAAAGCACTCGCAGAGTTAAAAAATATTATTGATGAGTCTGACTGGGAGAGAGTTCATTTGATAATGGCTGGGGGTTTTGATCCTATTAACTTAGAAAATATGGAACATTTTATGGAACTCAGTGACTTAGCGGCTGATCTTGAAATAGAGGATAAAGTTACTTTTTTGAAATCTCCAAAGGATGTAGAAAAAGTGTCCCTACTTTACAATTGTAAGGCATTAATATATACTCCATCAAATGAACACTTTGGAATTGTGCCACTAGAAGCTATGTATTACAGTAAACCTGTCATTGCTGTAAATAGTGGAGGTCCTACAGAGACAATTGTAAATGATGTTACGGGTTTCCTCTGTGAGCCAGACAGTCAGTCATTTGCTGATGCAATGAGCACATTGATTATGAATCCGGAATTATGTGGGAGACTTGGTGAAGCGGGAAGGAAAAGATTTGAAACCAAATTCTCTTTTGAAGCCTTTTCAAATCAATTAGATGGAATTTTAACAAGGGAGAGGCAACTTATCTCTGAGGCAAGAGCAATTGAATATGAACAGAGGAAGACTAAATAACATAATGCCAACACTCCGACAATTTTTGATATTGTTTGAGTGTTATTAATTGTAATCTTCTGTGATAGCCTTCACTACAAGAGAGTTGATAGATAAATTGTCCAGATCTATATTCTAAATTAATTAAGTTCCGGTTTTTCTATATTTCAACACTCATTTACCTTATTTGTTAATTAATTAAGGCTGTATTTTAACATATTTTCAATCGGCTTTCTTAAAAAACTAATATTGTTATTACCATATTTTTATAGTTATTGGAATAATTGTTTATATGTATGTATTAATGATTAGGAAACTAGAGTGAATTTATTTGAACTTTGTGAACTAACGACCTATGTTATGTTATTAGCATTATAATCTTGATAATAGTTACAGAATTTGTAAATAAAACTTGCAATTAAAAAAATATTAGACAGTTTAATGATAAAAAACAAAGATAAAATAATAAAAATATTTTTAATCATGTCATAAGAAAGTTGCTGTTTGTGCAAGTAAATAAGTAATAATAATAAAATCAATATTTTTTCATACAAATTGTTCATTTTCATTTATTACGTATTACATTCTATAGTAATTTATTATAATTTATGTAACAATTATTAATTTGTACACTTCCTTACCACTTTTCTATGCCTTGTTGTATACTCAAAGGCCCAAAGGTTATCTGGAAGAAATTGCTCTTTTAGCGAGGGTGTAAAATAAAGAATACTATTATATTTATTATTTATGATGGCTTTTTAACAATTTCAGACATGTGATTACTAAATTTTCCTTTTTTAAGTAGGAACAATTTCCATATAATGTAAATAATACTAGTGTTAGATTGTTAATATCAAATAGGATATTTGAAAAATATACGTAGGAAATTAAATATTTTAATATGCCAATGTTTAATTGTGACATCGCCCTGGTGTAGTGGCGTATCGGCGCCTTAACACCTGCTTAAATGCACGTTAAGCTGTCAGTCCCCATTGTTATTATAGAAACTTTATTTCGATTGTTACTTTTAGTAAGGAATATATCCGCCAACCCGCAGTAAATTAACATGGTGGATTAAGCTTCAACCCTTCTCCTATATATGGAGAAAGGGGCCTATGCCCAGTGGTGGGATGTTACAGGCAGAATCTATCAATGTTTAATTGTAAGGTTAACATTATTTCGAAAAGCTAGACAGTTATAATTAGGTTGATAAAATAATTTACCTATTAAAAAAATGTAGTACATAGTAAGTGTTTAATATTGTTATATTACAAATTAAAAAAATATATATGTTCTGTTTTATGCTTAATCTTTTGTCATCTTGCAGTTCTTTAAATGTTATAATGTCTATTTGCTCCTATCTATTATAATCTTAGACGGTAAATTTGTACGTGTAATGTTTTGTATATGTAAGTGTGATTTTTGGTAATTATTGAAGAAAAATTTCAGTTGACATACCTTGTGAAAAGTGCTTGTGTTTGTTAATTAAAGTTACGAATTTTACTAAGTCATTACTATATGACAGCATTTGCTATTTTTGTAATAATTATTAGGCATTATGAATGTTATTATTTGCTGTTTTAAATAGACATTCCTTATTGTTGAAATATATGATGAATAAGCAAATCTTGTGTTATTATTCCATTTACTTCATGTAATTTTATATGAAAAAAAAATTACTACATATTTTCACCATACTGAGACAATAATAAGATATTGATGCTAGTGTACATAGTTATGCATGCACCCCAGACCTCCGTGTTAGATTAGTTCGTGACTGTTCCACTGACCTAGCATTGCCACTGGGCAGCTCATAGAATTAACTCCGTAAGACAAAACAGAGGTATATAATTATAATATAAGAGGTAATAATTCTTAGACTTGTTTTTGAAAAGATATTATTGTAATAATATACTGTGTGAGAATCAGAAATATACCAGCCTCCAAATCGGCAACATGTTTCTCATTTTATTTCTTAAGTTTAAATATAAGTAGTTTTTAAAAAATCCTTTGTCCAAAGGGAAAGTTTGACTATATAGCCTAATATTTGTTATTGTTATGTCACATGTTAAATAATAAGCCATAATAGTTTACAAAAATAGGTAATTTATTTAATAGCACATAATGTACACTTAATAATAATATACACGTATATTACATATTATTCAATAATAACTTTATCTGTAGTGTCATACACTTTGTCCACTGTTTCGGCTGGTAGTGGATCAATTAGTTCAAATTGTAGGTCGTACTGCTGATCCAATCCTAAATAACTGTCGCTCATTATATACACCGTGTATATAATTCTCCCTGGAATCAAATAATTCAATAAATTGTGTAAAAATTGCACTTTTATTATTTATTAATTATATTTTTTGATTACATCGACTAATTCACTAATGATAATATTAATTAACAACCGCCCTGGTATAGTGGTGCGAGTAGTCGCCTAAACACCGACGGTTTGCAGGTTGTAATCGTTTGTACAAATATTCTTTTCCTGTTTGGATGTCTGTCCTCGTAGGTCTCTCCACCGCGCCTTGGAGAGCCCGTTAAGCCGTCGTTCCCGCTTGTTATCATGTTACACCTGATAGCGATCGTTACTCAAAGCAGGGAATATATCTGCCAACCTGCATTGAAGCAGCGTGATGGATTAAGCTCTGATCCTTCTCCTACGTGGAGAAAGAGGCCGTTGCCAAGCAGTTAGATGATACAGGCTAAATGCAATTCAATAATGCATAAGGTTATTCTGTATGCTGTATTGAAAAATCTTTGTACACATAACTGCATGCAAATATACAAAACAAAACATGTAGGTAATACAATAAATAACAGATAACATGTATATATACGAAACTACATACACGTAATATTAGATATAGGAGACAAGACGTGTTAGATTACACATTTTTAATACAACTCTTAATAAGATTTTTTTTTAACTTTTTGACTTAACCATTAAAGACTGTTGGTCAAAGCACTCGTGTAAAGATTAGAAGTTATTATTTAACTATAAGCCCATAAGTTTCCGAGTTATAATGTGCTGAACGGATCAAAATAATAATAAATGACAATAATAATTAAGGTAAGGTGCAATATAATAGAAAAAAAAAACCAAAAAAAAAACTATATCTTTTTGCATGTAAGTATGTTTGCATCAATTAAGTTAGCGTAATTTTGGTCGGTGGACTCACGTCTGCATTAGGGACATTAGGATAGAATAATTAGTTTTCTTAATGTAAGCTGCAATAGTGTAGGTACCAAGTAACGATCACTAACAAAAATAATAATTGAAATAACAAAAGCACGGGCATTATAAGCCTGTGGATATATCTTTATATATTAAACGTGCTGAACATAAACGGAGCGACATAACGTTAATTTTTTGTTTTAGTAGTGAATAGGTACGTCCCCCTCTATTTATCACAACTTCAATCGGCCTTATCACCAGTATTTCATATAGGTTTTAAACATGATCTAGGTCTAACTTTTTCCACCCATCTTAGATAGAATTTTCTTGCTGTTCAACTTTGTTAAATTGTTTACCATTTGAGTACACAGCACATAGCTTACTCAAACAATTTTAAATAGCATGCAGATCAGAGGGTTGCGATGGCCACTTTATACCAGCCAGCCGAATAAGTGATAACAAATTTGCGACTTTCTGCTAATTGCAACTATTACACAGTAAATACATTATTACAAACTAAATACATATCAAACTATTTCTAAAGCTTGAAACATTAATACTAGTATTTGATAACATGCGTTTACTTCTCACAGATATATGATTATTGACGTAAGACTTAACATTTTTGAATATCATATCAAAAATTGACCGTTCTAGCGGGGATCGAACCTGCGTCTCCGACTGACCGTGTCGGCGCTCTAGCCAATTAAACTATGGAACAATGTACCCGCTAGATCGAATTTTGTTGATATGATGATTTTATTTTCGGTTTAAGCGAACCGTGGCGCCGTCTTTAGTGAGTTCTTTACAGAAACCCGTAACTATTCAAAGTTTCATATTAAAATGAAAATCTTTGACAGGAGACGACACCATGCTATTTTTAATACCTATCTACGATTTTTATTTTTGTGTTACCCACACATAAGGAATTCTAAACATTAAAGTAAAGTAAAACTAAAAAAAGTAACATTAAAAAAGTAAGTACTTCTTTACGCACACTTGACTTGAGGAGTACGCTGGTGAATGCGTGACGAGAGCGTTACGAAAAATGTGATCAAGCGAGGCGAACGGACGTTGAGAGGCAGATATAAGTTAGTGAAGATAGAAACAGAGAGAAAGTTACGTTTCGTATAGTACTGTAGGAGCAACTAAGGATGATTTACTTCAGTCGTGTGGTCTAAAGCAAACTCGTTTTTTTATTAATATTTGAGAAGAAAGCTGGTGAATGCGTGACGAGAGCGTTACGAAAAGTGTAATCGGGCGAGGCGAACGGAAGTTGAGAGGGAGATATAAGTTAGTAAAGATAGAAACAGACAGAGCTACATTTCGTATAGTACTGTAGAAGCAAATAAGGATGATTTACTTTAGTCGTTGGGTCTAAAGCACACTTCTTTTTTTTAATAATACTAATCTTACCTGTATTAGAAGGCGTGTAGAAGGTAACGTGTGTAGTTCCCTTAGCCGGAACCCGCTTAAGGGCGTGTAGCTCTCCATACTCGATGGAGCCGAGTGTTATAAACCAACCCTCGTTCTTGTTGCGAGGGAACCGAGGGCACAAAACATTATTAGGGTTGCCACCACGTCGGCCCATGTCAATCACGAGAGTGTATTCCTGTGTAGATATTTTAAGTCGATTCTTATACCCATTTGATGCACTTAAATTTATATTTATAAAACGCATTGGATTATTAATGTTTGAAATTATTTTAATAGGAATGATACTAGACAACTAATGATAGTAGACATCAGTCATTTCTATACCAAAATATTCTGGGACTAAATATATATTTGATGTCATGTCTATATGGAGTAGACTTGGGTAACTCATGAGTGAGTGATACAAATGAAACATATCTTTTTAAGTGAGCTAGTCTCTCATCAGCTCACTTGCGTTTCAAATATATCTCCAGCTCACTAGGCTTATGATTCATTTTCGAGAGACTGACGTACTGAGCGGGAGTAAACGAGACTGAGCTAGTGAGCCACTCGATCGGACGATGGCGTTTATCATGCGAAAGAGAGAGATAGTTAGCTATGGCTCTGTATCTATTCGATTTATATGTCACAAGGTCATAGACTCAATCGTCTTGCTTTGAACAAGCGAAAAAGTATTTTTTTTACGACAACATAAGGTTGCATTTTGGTTGCATTATAAAATTATTTCACTGAGCTAAATGAGCTGAAGAGCTAAATGAGTGATATATATCCTAAGATCAAAATGATATATATCTCTCTTTTCTTTTGAGTGATATAAACTTCGCATGGCTACTATATGTAGTTTTGCTATATTACTTCTGACATAATTATAATAAATCAAATTAATGGAAAAAAATTTAAAACGGTTCAGTAACTTCAGAGTTATAGTTATCGATTGCAAAACAAAGAATATTTTTACTTTACATAGACAAAATTAGCTTCGAAATAAATTCCAAGTTTCTTTTTTATAACTTAATGTATTTTGAAAGAAATATGTTTTGTTCTAAATAATACATTTATATTGGTAGTTGTAGTTTTTTGTATAGTAGTTTGGTCAGTTAGATTCCTAATTACCATCTACTAGGTAATATCTCGGGAATATATTCAATATGAAAATTCAAAATCGAAAATAACTTTATTCAAATAGGCTTAAAGAGCTCCTGTGAATCTTAATTTTACAAATATAAATTTTAATTTATCGCTAAAAATGAAGCAATTAAGAAAAAAATGGACATTAAATGTGTTATAGTAAACCTGATCTGCGTGTAAAGGAATCCACTGGTCCTTCGGAGGCGGCTGTCGGAGTCGCTTGTCCTGTTCGTGGTCTGCGTCGTACCACAAACCTCGCACGTGGAAAGTAAGATCCAAAGTCGGTAAGTCGCAAACTGCCTGTAATTAATGTAAGATATATTGTAGGCGGTGTTGCAGTTAGCTTGTGTTGTGATAACCTCATTTTTGTTTGAAAGAATATGAAAAATCTTTTTATAGCACTGTAGCGAGGATATTAAAAAAGGGTTTTTAGTTTCTCGAATGAACACAGAAGCTTTATATCAAATACTATCGTTATCAATGATTATGGATTTTTTATGGTGTTGCTTTATATAAAAATATGAAATTTAAACCTGTGTTATGAGATAATAACTGGTCATTAAGAGCCATTTCACAATTTTACGCTCTGCAAGTTTAGGTAAATTTGGTCGCATCGCGCGAGTCGTACGAGCCGCGCGATCTTTGTGCTAGTAAGTATAGTGTGACAACCAAAAGACCATCTTGATCATTTTCTGATGTATAATAAAAATTATAAGTATGGTATAAAGTGTTTTTTACATAATTAATTTGTTAAAAATTTCAAGTATGTTATATAACAACAGTCAATAAATTTAAAATAAAAATAAAAAATCAATTTTATGAAACAAATTTTTTAAAATTGATTTAGTTTTTTCAGTTTACGAGTGAATCTAATATTTACGATATGAATAAAATAGCATTTTATGACATCGACACCGACAAACATATTAATTAACAAATAACAAGACAAACAGATTGAAATGCCTATTTGTATTGATAATGTGAGAAAAGAAAATTAAATTATACATTTGTTTACAGAAATTATCATTATATTATATTACAGTCATTTTCGTAATATGTTTATTTTATTTATATTTTATTATAAAAGTATCAAGTGCGGTTTATCCGCTATAACAACAGGCGCTTGCCGCGTGTGAGCGAAAGAGACGGCTCCGCAGAATTTGGCGTGGACCTTACCTCTAAGAGCGCTAGCGCTCGACTGATTTACTGGGCTTGATGCGTGGTAATATATACTATCTTTTTATTATTTAATATAAAGTGTATTAAAAATGATTACATCTTTTAATTATTTTTTTTTGTATTCCTTAATGATGTAAGTTTACTTTGATGAAGATAGTTCGTTAAAATTTCTTAGTTTTCTACGAAAAATATCGCTTTTAAAATTGTACTTATTTGGAAAATATTCGTAACTTTAAATTTTTTTTATCGTTTAATAGAGATACAAATGGAATAAAAATCTGCGATAGTGCGCAACAAAATTATATTCCACATACTATGATATTTTTTAAAAATGGTTTCAACGTAGAGGTTATTGAAAAGTAGGACTTCAAAGTATACATTGCGACCGTTTACCCAGGGAGGAGGCTGATGAAAAGGTTAATAATTTTATACACATAATATAAATCAAAATTCTGATCCGACTATGGACTACAACAAAGGTTGCTCTATTATATTTCAAGAATATAAATTACATTATTGCATCCAACACTGAGATTAACGACGTCAAAATATTACATTTTCGCGGATTGTTACCGATTTTTGTGAAATGGCTCTTAAGTATTACAATATTTTTTTGTATTAAAAAAAACAAAAAATGAGAGATTTATTTACACTATTAGAGATAAATTAAATTTATTAATTATTAATCAAATCAAATAATCGAAAATTTCTTTATTTAAATTGGTTTGAAAATCATTTTTGAATCATGTTTATGAGGGTTTACCTAATTTGTTAATTACTCTAAAAACAATATTTCCACTCACCCTATGAACCTGTTCAATTTGACTTTCTTCAAATTCTCGTCTCATATACCTAGCTAGTAGTTCATAATTTCTATTACAAGCCACTTTCAAACCGTTTAAGATTGTACACGGCTTTTTGAACTCTCTTTCCATTTGCAAGAATATGTATAAATGTTGGGACTCTATGTGAGGCAGAGTGGTCAAAGGCGAGTCAGAGGGCCATCTGGCTTGAACTATACATTGCATTAGAATCTGACAGGACAAACACACAGCCAGCCAGCCATTCTCCGCGGATGTATCTATCATAGCCTGTAAAAAAATTATTAATTATACGAGTACTTTCCTAGTATATTGATTGTGTTTGAGTTTTTTTTATAATAAGTATGTTAACAAAATTCTGACTTAATGGAGCCTAGTAAATCGTAATAGCAAAAAGGTTAGCGCGCTTTTTGAATTTTTTTTTACCTGTATAATCCTGATAGTTTGGTCCAATACTGATTTGGTGTCAGTCAAATAATCCGTATTTGGTAATGGAAGTCTGGTTAAGTGAGCTTGGAGTAAAAGGAACGCTTTAACATTAGACGAGTCCAAAGTTAGAGGGTCCACTGGGAGGCGACACAATTTAGATAATTCACTGTAAAAAGGTTTAATTTTATAAAGATTTTTACATTTACATATTTATGACTTGTAAGCTGAGTTTATTTTAATTTTAAGCATTTGTGTATATTACTACTGCTGATATAATAAATACCAAGAAATGTAATAAATCATACGAAAAAATAAAATCGCTTTATCAAATAATTAAAATTATATTACTCATAATGGAATTATAATTGTAATTAAATTTTTGGGTAAGTAAAGAATTAACAAAATACACTTAAATATTATTATTGTTCATTTACTTTTACTACTACTGTACTGTGTGGCTACGGTACTAAAGAATATAGCCACCCCTCTCTTCCCGTGGGTGTCGTAAGAGGCGACTAAGGGATAACACTGTTTCGCTACCACCTTGGAACTTAAAAAGCCGACCGATGGCGGGATAACCATCCAACTGCTGGCTTTGAAACACACAGGCCGAAGACGGGCAGCAGCGTCTTCGGTGCGACAAAGCCAGCCCTGCGGTCACCAACCCGCCTGCCCAGCGTGGTGACTATGGGCAAAACACTTGAGTTCACGTTGTTTTTTGGCGTAAACTTGTGGAGACCTATGTCCAGCAGTGGACTGTATAGGCTGTAATAATGATGATTGTTCATTTTAATAAAAACATTCTTACCCGTTAAGGATATCTTCATTATGTCGTACGGGTAACGTCGCATATTCCTCTGAATCGGATAAAATTCTCAATAAATTATCAAAATCGAGATTGCTCTGTAAATGCGAGTTAAAGTGCGCCATCGTCTTGTGGGAGAGATAGTAGTACGACGCGATGCGACCCATCCAGGTAGAGTTGACTGTGCGTTGGTCCTATAAAGGAACATCAAAAATTGAGTTAGGACGCAGCAGGAAATTTCCTGCTCCAAACATGGGCTAGCCCAACTGCGGACCTTACAGAAGATTACAGCTAAATAATACTGTTTTCAAGCAGTGTTGTGTTCCTGTTTGTGAGTAAGGTGACCAGAGCTCCTAGGGGGGGGGGGATTTGGTCGGCAACGCGCTTGCGATGCTTCTGGTGTTGCAGGCGTCTATAGGCTACGGTAATCGCTAAATAGTGGCTGACACACTAGACCTTTTTTCTTGTTCATGGAGTGAATTCGCAAAAGTTACTTTGTACATAATATGTTATGAGAAATGAATTTAATGTTTTATAGTTATTAATGTTACATTGTTTTGTTTTTAGTGTTATGCTCAAGTCAGCTAATTCTTTTTAATTGTAGTTTAATTTTTTTTTTTTTTTAATTCCTTTTGCTTTTTGTCTCGTTTACTATGTCTAATGAATTGGGTTATGCCTGTAATATTAGATGTAAGAAATAAAATAAAATAAATAAATAAATCTGCTTCTGATTTTACTAATTGTTTTTATACAGAAAATATTTATATTTTGTTTCTTTTTATAGTAACATAAATTTTTTCGTCGAGATAAGGCATTTTAGAGTAAGATTACAGGGCCTCCAGACATTTCTTATTTTTGTGATGTACAAAATTATATAATAGAGTAGTATTAGTGTCGAGTGACGTACAGATACCGGCTAGACTAGGCAAACGGACAATTCTCAGATATTAGCTGCTAAAAGTACGTACAAATTGTACTTTACTTATTTTCAAATGGTTAATTTTTATGTATGTTGTAGGGAGTATTGAAAACAACGTGAAATTAATACTGCCATACACCTTCTGTCAGCAGTATTTATTGCCAGGCACTCATTTGATAGTATTTTAAGATCCTTACAAAATATTAAGCAATTCTTTCGCTTCAGCCTTTAATATCCCACTACTGGGCATTGGCCTCTTTCCCCATGTAGGAGAAGGATCAGAGCTTAATCCATCACACTGCTCCAATGCGGGTTGGCGGATATATTCCCTACTATGAGTAACGATCGCTATCAGGTATACATGATAACAACCGGGACCGACGGCTTAACGTGCTCTCCGAGGCACGGTGGGGAGACCCACGAGGACTGCACAAACACTCAGACCACGGCAAACACCTGTATGGCCAAGCAATTCTTTACATGAGTAAAATTTTATCTTCGTTTTATCGTCTGTCTTAATATATTGAAGTTAACTTAGAAGATCAGCAATAAACAAAAGAACAACTAACTTACCTCCTCGATTTCCACACAGTTAGCATTGGCTAGTGCATCTAACGATGTTTGTACTAAGTTAGACAGATAAAAGTTAATATCTTGAGGATCCAAGCTTTCCAGATTATAATATGAAGGATTCTTCAGCAAACGACGGAAGAAATAAGTCCACGTCAAGTAATCTAAGATATCTTGTTTAGTTTGAACAGTACCTAAAACAACAATATTATGAAAGAACTGATTAAGTTTTAAAGTTAAATAATACTACTACTCCTATGGCGATGAAACTGCCAAAGTGGTCCGTGGCCTCCGAGACGAGAATCCATCTCGCCCGGTCTGAGTGGTCTCAGTAATTAATTAAATTCGGTCTCAGTAATTAATAAAATTATTATTGGCTTGTAACGAGCCCAGGTCCAACTCAACTCGATCGCGCCAGCGATACTTAGGTCGTACAACCGGACTTGGGCCCGATGGAGAGTTAAATAATAAGTATGTTAAAACTGTTTAATACGTCTGTTTATTCTGTTTGTAGTTATTAAGATTTATTTTCTTACCAGAGTGAAAATCATTTTCAAATTTGTATAACAACATAATTTTATTTCTTTATAATATATTACAAGAGTAAACTAAAACGATCTATAAACAAATATTATTAGCTATACAAAATTTACCATCTTCAACACTAAATATATTATTATTTAAATAACCCAAATATTTTTCCAGAATATTCATTAAATTACTTGCAATATAAAAAAAATCACATTTACCAGCAACAATTTCAGCGTTCAAGTGATCAGCTAACACTGCCAGTAAGTTGGATTCGACTGGGAATGGTTCGTAAAGGAATTTTTTGTAGAAGTTTTTCTTTTGGTCGTGAACTAACACCACTGCTACACCTTCGTTGTCGTACTGGAGAAATAAAAACATGACATTGAGATAGTAAATATTTGAAGATATTTAACTATTAAACAAAACGTAGTTTAATAATCGTTGCATAATACTAATTCATTGATGTGACCAAGTAGTGGTAATTAAGTGGCGCAGTTACATAAACAGCGTTGTGAAATGAAAAATATATTTTTTTAATGTTACGTCTCTTTTTTAACAAACTGGCTGCGACATAATTATTCACTATAACTCGTATAAAAAATCAATCAGTCAGTCAGTCAGTTCAGCCTATTGCAGTCCACTGCTGGACGTAAACTTCTACAAGTCAATACTGCAATATATTAATATAAAGCTCTTTCAGATATACAGATATATTTAAGGTCTATTCTGCAAACCACGAGTTTCTTTACATGTTTTGAATATCTAAAAAAGCTGTCTTCTAAAAAAAAGCACAAATTTTTCTGCCTAAAATTATCGTTCAATAATATAGTTAAAACCTTGAAAATTACAGATTTAGCGTTTTTACCTGTGGTCGGCCAGCCCTGCCCATCATTTGCAGAACATCAGTGATTGGCATATCCACATATCTCTTCTGTTTCCCGTCGAAGTATTCCGTGCCCTTGATAACTACCAAATGTGCGGGGAAATTAACTCCCCAAGCTAATGTTGCTGTGCAAATTAGAACCTAATCGTAAATCGAAAAAAAACTTTTATTAAATTTAGACATAGAGTCGATTCACTAAAATATGTTAAATATATTGTTATCTAAATCTTTACTTTTTTTCGTTTGTAGTTATAACCCAATTTAAATTATTCTTCTAACAATTAAAAACTATTACACAAGCTACAAACTACTGCCAATATGACTAAATTTCAAACTGTACACATAATATAAACGAGAGCACTACTGAAAGAGATGTCTATCATTATCATCATCATCATTACAGCCTTAGAGTATACATTACAGTAGTATAGAGCGCGTCCAACGAAGTGGGAACAATAGGCACGGGTGAGAACAAAATAACGTTCCCGCCGCGAGCGCTTGTAGTCGTCGTTGAGTGTTAGCAAAGAGCGTTTCTCTAGAGATTTTTTTCATATTTACGTATAAAAATGGTAAAATGTGCAGTTCGATCTTGCAAAAACGATACTAGAAAACATACAAAGTTTAAATCCAGTATCACATTTCATCGGTAAGTCGATTTTTATAGTTATTTTTATGAAAACAAATCCGGCATCGCGGAGGTAAAAGAGACGCGGGGGGCGGGCATGCACAGACTCGCCCGCTCGCCGCGCACCCGCCGCATGATTTCAGAGATGTGACACGACCGCTGTAGTCGATATAATGTTTGCTAGAAAAATTACATACTTACAACACATTAATGTAACTTTAATACTCAAAATATTATAATCAATTGTTATAAATAATTTTGTAGTATGTTTTGTACGATATATTTTCTAATATTTTTAATATGACAGTATAATAGCGTAAACATAAAGTATGTAATGTAATAAATCAAAAATATAAAATATTATATACATATATATACAGCCTGTTTGGTGGGGTGTTGGACAAACGGTCAGGGGGGTAAGGGGGGGTCATTGCCAATATATCTGGCCACTTAACTTAAGTCATTGCCCTTTTATTTATTTTTTCATGCAGCATTTAATTGTTTTTTACAAAATCTCCAGAATTCATCATTCAAACTCATAAAACTTACACAAATTATTTTTATTTCTTGTTTTGAATAAATTGCCAACATTTTGAAACCATATTTGTAAGTGTAACATGAAAAAATACGAAAATATGGGCCTTCAAAGTTTTTAAGAGTTGCAAAATTTTACCAAACTACAAATTTTAAAGTGATATAAAAAAAACCATACACGATAGGGTTTTAACTGTTTTTTTTAAATATCCTGCATTTATGTCCTTTCCAACAATATATCATTTGATATCAAAAAAAAATTTTGAGTAGAGATATTTACCAAAACATAACGCGCGGTCAAAAATCGCTTACTTAAATAATCATAATTGGTAAGTAAAGTCATGTGTATGTGCCCAATGATGTAGGTTATGTAAGTTGAGTATTCCCTCACGAGTGAATTTAGACTCGTCTGTCCATAAGATACTTTTTAAAAGTTTTTATTTTCAATATCGGTGTGCAAAATAAATCTGCAATATTGCACACGCTGGTGAAAATCATTATCTTTTAGCCCTGTAACAAACAAAAAAACAGTTTCGATATTTGCAATACGTGTTTACCTACTCACGAAAAAAAACAATAGATATGCACTGGCACAGGGCAGCTAACAAAAGAAACAAAAAACAAAGCACTGGTACCTGACCGAAGACAAAGCCCTATTTTCAACAAAAGAATTAAATCTTAACGAAAAGGATCATAAATCATGATTCATTGATTTCTTAGTATCCCAAATTAATAAATTTTTAAAATTTCTTAGAAATAAAGCTTTGCTATACTGCGGTCGCGGAATAGAAAGAAATTTGTACACCGACCTGTCATCTTTTGTGTTTGTCACTCGCGTATAAACATATTGCGGTTGCGCTCACACAGGTGAAGTGACCCCGTAATGTGTATCATTTTAAACAAATTTTATTATTAGTTTTTTGTCCACCGTCGTTTCGGTCCATCTCGAGGGAGGCCTGCCTACAAGCGTGGTACTGGTTCTTGGTCGTCATTAGAGAAATTTAATAATCCCTTGTTTTTTTATAAACTCAATTCAGAAAACCTTTTTAGTTTTCTTTATTAAATACACATGACTTTACTTACCAATTATGATTATTTAAGTAAGCGATTTTTGACCGCGCGTTATGTTTTGGTAAATATCTCTACTCAAATTTTTTTTTTATAGCAAATGATACATTGTTGGAAAGGACATAAATGCAGGATATTTTAAAAAAAACAGTTAAAACCCTATCGTGTATGTTTTTTTTTTTTATATCACTTTAAAGTTTGTAGTTTGGTAAAATTTTGCAACTCTTAAAAATTTTGAAAGCCCATATTTTCGTATTTTTTCATGTTACACTTACAAATATGGTTTCAAAATGTTGGCAATTTATTCAAAACAAGAAATAAAAATAATTTGGGTCCGTAACACATTTTTTTTTTGTCTTTTGTGAGTTTGAATGATGAATTCTGGAGATTTTGTAAAAAACAATTAAATGCTGCATGAAAAAAAAAATTAAAAGGGCAATGACTTTAGTTAAGTGGCCAGATATATTGGCAATGACCCCCCCTTACTCCCCTGACCGTTTGTCCAACACCCCAACAAACATTCTGTATATTAAAATATCACGCCTAAACTACTAAATCGATTTTGGTAGGTATAAAATGGAGTAAAATTAAATAAAAAAATGATGACTGTGCATTGTGATAAATAACACTTTGTAAGGAAAATATAGCGGCATACAAAAATAGTTTAAAATATTTTGAGGATAACCCTACCCGAAATACTCGACATTTTAAAAATCGAATCGAATTTTAAAATACACCGTTTTTTTTTCAGATTTCCAAAAAATCGCATCCTGATGAACAAGTGGGTTTCCGCTTTAAAACAAACAAATTTTGAGCCAAATATATGGAGTAAAGTTTGTTCAGTACACTTCCTTGATACCAATTTCTATGAAACAAAAAAAGGACTACGCAAATTAATAAGTACCGCTGTCCCATCGCTTTTTCTTTGTCCTTCAATAACTTCTGATGATAATTCAGTGGCAGCACCGTCATTTAATTCCGGCCAAGTACCTAACATACCTTTCACACAATACGAACCTTCATCTTCAAACGATATGCATATCGATTCAGAAACGCCTCCAGACGAATGTCGACTTCTCCCAAATATAGACGATACACCAAGAAAACGTAAATTGAAAAAAGAAATAATTCGATTAAAAGACGTAGCTAAACGTCGCCGATTGCGATGTAATGCCCTCTACGCAACACGTCGGCGTTTGAAAAAGAAAGTAGAAAATTTGTCGCAAGTACTCAGCGAGTTAAAAGAAAAGAGATTAATTACTCAGGAGCAAGTTGACCTTCTAGAATTGTGCGGAGTTTCTGCAGCAGCTCTCCTTAAGAGAATGATTAATAAAGGCAAGGAATATTCACCAGAACTCCGCACATTTGCGCTAACACTCGCTTTTTATTCTCCAAAGGCCTACTCTTACATAAGGAGTACATTTAACACATGTCTGCCACACCCAAGTACAATTCGGAAATGGTACCAATGCCTCGATGCGAGTCCAGGTTTCACTGCCGAGTCATTCAATGCTCTTTGTCAAAAAGTAAAGGCGACCGAAAATAAAGTTTTATGTAACTTAGTTATCAATGAAATGTCCATACGTAAACTTAAAGAGTTTGATGGCAACAAAGTGCAAGGTTATGTGGACTTTGGAGCAGGAATCGACGTGCCCGAAGATAGAGCCGGACTTTGTACACAAGCTCTGGTATTTCTTTTAGTTGCGATAAACGGTGGATGGAAACTGCCCGTCGGATATTTTTTGGTGGATGGCGTTACTGGAGAGCAAAGGGCTAATTTAGTTCGAATGTGCCTTTCTAATTGCTATGAGGTCGGCATAGAAGTGGTATCAATGACTTTCGACGGTTGCCCGGCAAACATGGCTATGGCTCGCGAACTTGGCTGTTCATTCGATCTAGGACAGTTAAAAACATATTTCCCGCACCCTGAGACGGAACAGCCTATCTTTGTGTTTCTTGATCCATGCCATATGATCAAACTTGTCAGAAACACATTAGAAAGTAAAAAGGTTTTTAAAGATAGCAACGGAGGCCTTATTAAATGGCAATACTTTGTTGAGCTTAACAACTTGCAAGAAAATGAAAAGTTTCACCTCGCAAATAAATTAACATCAAGACATATTGATTTTAAAAATCAAGTTATGAAAGTTAAACTAGCAGTGCAACTATTAAGCGTTAGTGTGGCAAAAGCGATCGAATTTTGCGATCAAAAGCTGCATTTGATAAATTTTGCCAACTCCGCCGCAACGGTAACGTTTATTCATGTAATAAACAATCTCTTTGACATTCTCAATTCACGTAAATTTCCCGGAATCGACTTCAAAGCTCCCATTAATGAGAAAAATGAGTCAAAATATATAACGTTTTTAGAAAATGCAAAAAAATATCTAAACACCTTAGTGTTTCCAAATGAAAATCAAGAGATTGTACACTCGCGCAGTAAAATTGGATTTCTTGGGCTTTGTGTGTGCATTGAAAGCCTGAAAGAGTTATACAACAGGCTAGTCAAGCAAGAAAAAAAAAATGAATTTCTTGGCTATGTATAAAATAAGCCAAGATCATCTAGAAATCCTCTTTTCAATAATACGATCCCACGGTGGCTTTAATAATAATCCGTCGGCCTCTCAGTTCAGAGCCATCTACAAAAAACTCTTGGTTCATATGGAACTTAAAGAAGACTTTACGGGAAACTGTACGTCCCTAGAACAAATTACCCTCCTTACCTGTTCTTCATCCGCTGACCACATTAACCTAACGACCAAAGGACACAGGTCAGATTCACAAGAGGAACATGCCATGGTTGAAGAACAATTTATAAGGAATTGTGAGGATGATCTGAATTTACCCACAACACTTGATCATTTTTTTCTTTCACAGCACGTCATCTCCTATATTGCTGGATATGTAACAAAATATTTAGTGTCTAAAATAGAGTGCGCTGACTGTTTATCAGCTTTAGTAGCAAACGCACCTTCTTATAATAATTCGTTCATATTATTTAAAGATAGAGGAGGTCTTACGTATCCCTCTGAGGATGTTATTTGTTTATGTAATGCCGCTGAAAAAATATTAAAAAGTAATATAGAATCGAAAAACGGAACAGATCGTGATCCTCGAAGCATGGTTAGTAAAACAATGAAGCTATTCATTGGAACAGATATTTTTAAAGTTCTTCGCGCCCATTTATTTGAACAAGAACCTTGCAGCAATCATTTACTGCATTTGATGAGAGCAGTGATTCAAAAATATATTGATATACGCGTTAAATACTTAGTTCGAAAGTCAAATGTCAAGAAAACTAAAAGACAGCTTTATAACAAGCTTACGCTTTTTAGCGGTCAATAAAATGACAAATAATATTTAATGAATATAACATATAATTACTATTAAATGATTCATTATTAAAAAAAATACACTAAATCCGATCTTTTATTTCATAAACCTAAATTATTAACAAGTCCACACGACTTTTAAGACATTTCTTTTAAACATAATTTCTGAAGTAAAATTAAAACAAGAAATATTCAAATGAAATAGACACTTTTTATTCATTTGGCAAACCAATTTGCCATAAAAATTTTGATCATGTGTTTTTTGTACCCATTGTTTGTAGTTTGTGTGAAAATAAATATTTTTCTGATTCTGACATAAAAAATGAACAAACAAATGTACCTATGTATAATTACTTATTTATAGACATATCTCATTTAATAGTATAGGAAATAACATATTGAACATGGTATGGTGGTATATATGTAAATATAAAGTACCTTGGTGACCGAGCTTAGCTTGGTATTTTTAGTAAATCAAGTTTTTTGGAAATCATATTGAAATACGAATCACATATTAATAAAATATGAATAATAATTTTCGTTCTTACCGACATAATAATAAAAAATATGAACTGATTATTTAATCAAGCCTTTACATACACATATAAACATATAAATACAATATTATAATATATAGCTTTATGGCAAATTTTATCATCTTTTATTTATTGTATATAGTGAGTTTAAAATAATTTATAGACTAAGGTACTTTCAAAACCTTATTAAATAGAAACAAAATTTAATTTAATTAAAATGTACTTACTAAACATATCTACACATGACATGACTTATCGATAGCTCGTTGCCGTTCAGTAAATTATTTATGCCATCTCTATTTGTCATATACTCATCAACGTAGTATCTATAGTTCATTTGCCTACGATACGTATTAAGCAATTTGTGCAATACGCGCGCTCTATACTACTGTAATGTATACTCTAAGATTACAGCCTATACAGTCCACTGCGGGACATAGGCCTCCACAAGTTTACACCTGAGTTCACGTTATTTTTGAACACTCAAGAGATGTCTAGTCGAACATAAAATACAAATATAAAACGACTATATACCTGTTGCTGTGTGGTTACAGCAGTAACAATATAGCCTCCCCCTCTCTTCCCGTAGGTGTCGTAAGAGGCGACTAAGGGATAAGACAGTTCCACTACTACTTTGGAACTTAAAAAGCCGACCGATGGCGGGATAACCATCCAACTGCTGGCTTTAAAATACACAGGCCGAAGACGGGCAGCAGCGTCTTCGGTGCGACAAAGCCAGCCCTGCGGTCACCAACCCGCCTGCCCAGTGTGGTGACTATGGGCAAAACACACGAGTTCACGCTATTTTTGGCGCGAAATTTAGGAGGCCTATGTCCAGCAGTGGACTGTATTAGGCTGAAGTGTTAATATACCTGTATCTTTTGATTAATGAATAGTTCTTCAACAGTAGTGCGATCTTTCTCGTGAAGCCCGGCGTGATGGATACCGATACCGAATGCTAGTGTCAGTTTAAGGTTTGACTCTCGAATATTCGATAGGATTTGTTCCATCTCTGATTCTTGCATGTGTAACCACTGTTTAGGATTGTCTTCTGCTGCCAAATATGCTATCAAGTCCAATGCTGTTAATCTATAAAGACAAAAAAAATTGTATAAATTTTGGCATATAATTTTTCTGTTTGTCTTAATTGTATAAAATGGAAGTTAGTCTAAAATTATTAAATTAAAAATTAAAAGAAAAATCTTATACGATAATTCTATTTTGTGCTAAAAATGCCCCGACGTCATTGTAGAAAAGAGCTGATACCCTTTAAACTTCTGGATAGATTTGCGCCAAACATAAACAATAAATGAACTCGTTTTTTTATTCGTTCGCCTTATACAGTTTCTTTTTTTTTAATATCACTAGGTCAGCAAACAAGCGTACGGCTCACCTGATGGTAAGCGATTACCGTAGCTTATAGACACCTGCAACACCAGAAGCATCGCAAGCGCGTTGACGACCCAATCTCCAACCCCCCCCCCCCCAGGAGTTCTGGTCACGTTATTCACCAACAGGAACACAATACTGCTTGAAAACAGTATTATTTAGCTGTGATCTTCTGTAAGGTCGAGGTACTACCCCAGTCGGGATGCTCCATAGGTGAGCTCCATGGTGAGTAAGGTGACCAGAGCTCCTGGGGTGATTGGGGATTGGGTCGCCAACGCGCTTGCGATGCTTCTGGTGTTGCAGGTGTCTATAAGCTACGGTAATCGCTTACCATCAGGTGAGCCGTACGCTTGTTTGCCGACCTAGTAATATTTAAAAAAAAAAAAAAAAACAAAACCCAGTCCCCTCGCACCTGGTCTGGCGGCGGCTGGACACGAAGACGAGCGCGGGCGCGGCGGGCGAGTGCGCGCGCACGGCCTGGAACGTGGGCTTGTTCATGGACAGCATGCGCGGGCAGTAGTGGCGGCCCGCGTGCCCCGAGATGTGCACCTGTGCCGTACTTCCGTATTAGCAGTCTTACCAGTATTACGTTCGCTGAATTTTACTTATTTCTACCCCCCCCCCCCCTCCTTGTCAGCGTATGTTCAATTAGCATTCTATTCGGATTGGTATTTAACGTTTCAGCCCCACTACTGGGTATAGACCTCTTTCCCCATGTAGGAGAAGGATCAGAGCTTAATCCACCACCAATGTGGGTTAACGAATATATTCCCTACTATGAGTAACGATCGCTATCAGGTGTACATGATAACAACCGGGACCGACGGCTTAACGTGCTCTCCGAGGCACGGTGGGGAGCACAAGGACTGTACAAACACCCAGACCACGGCAAACACCTGTATGGCCAATACAAATATTTGTCATGTGCGGGGATCGAACCCGCAACCGCCAGCGCAACAGATACAATCCATGGCTGTAACCGTTGCGCCAACGCGGCGTCACGGGATTGGTATTTACATAAGTAAAAGTTATAAAAATAAATACTGTTACAATATTTTATTAACAACAAACCTCCAATGGAACCGGTCGAACTGAAGGTCTAAAATTGTACAATCCCATTTCGCCAATGTTCAGCCAATTAGCGAGGTCCTTAGCGTTAGCGAGTGCCGTCGAGAGACCGATGATACGCAAACGACGCGAGGTGTGGGATTCGATAAAGTTCGTTCTGGAAATTGAATATCATAATCAAAAGTTGCTCAAAAATTGGTTGCCTGTAAATTTGGTTTACAGACGATAGTTTAACATGACAACGTCATGACAAAACATCTTTTCGGAGATCATCCTTTTTCGTGCATGCCGTCGGCATTCATCGATTTATTAGACGTTGTCACGTTAAAACAAAAATAAAACTTTTTATATTTGAACTACGATTATGTTGAAAAATATATTTGGCTGTCATTACTCCTTTTTATCTTTCATTATGAATGTGATACCCAGTACAGTATTAAGCTTAGAAATTAGGAAAAGTTTATTAAGACTACTTTATAATTGATGAATTGTTATCAAATTGCAAATCTTCTTTTTTTTAATGAATCAAAGAATATTGTTTTCATTCAAAAAAATAAATGTCCTCTTATTACAACACATAATGATACCCGGTACTAATATTCGATTATTCATATAAAACGGAGTTTCAAAAGGAGATGAGTGTGATATGATGATTTTGAGGACGTCCAAAACCATTACTTGAACTTGATTTCATATTTTTATTACTTATTACTTTTGAACTGACGAAACAATTGGAGACGTATTTATACACTACCTAGACAGATTTTTTTATAGTGAGTTAATTACAGCTGGTTGAATTTTGTATAAAAAATTAGTAATATATGAAAAAAAAAACATTTTATTCAGAATAAACATACCTAGAAACAATAACTTCCAAAACCGGTCCCCTGTCTTCTCCCAACAAGTGTATCTCATCTATAACGATAAGAGCCACATCTCTCACGTAGTTCCTGGTCTGCCAAGATCGACTGATACCGTCCCATTTTTCAGGAGTTGTCACTATTACGTGGGAATTTCGTATCGCTCGTATGTCAGGGGATACGTCACCTAAAATATGATTAAATACACTTCTGGAAAGTTTTAAGGACAAATTTTATCCAACTTTATGTAGTTGCAACGTGGAATTTGAGGATTAGTCGAAGTTTTGGTCAAATATTTGGACAAATGGCTTACGTAGCTTAATTTTTTAAGTTATGTTAGGGAAATATAGTAATTTGTTTGTTAGAAATATTTAGAACTTTTTAGAATTTAAATAAAACGTAAAATACCTAATTAGAGAATGGTACAAGTAAAATCATTTGCAAAGGTTAACATACTATACACAGGACAGATTTCTTATAAAAGGTTTTTTTTTTTATATTAATTATACATACCTGTTAATTCAACAACATTTTTGCCAAGTTTTTCTTCTAGTCTTATTTTCCAATCCTTGATTCGTTCTTTGACGAGCGCTTTTAATGGTGCTATGTACACTACCTGAAAATGTACAAACAACAACATATACAACTGGAGCAATTAGTAAGTCTTAAAATTGAGTACCATATACTATTAGAGAATATACAGTTATGAATTCAAATTTTTATTTGAAAATGGAACCACTCCATTCCGTTGACCTGGTATTTTTGGGACTAAAATTATATAACTAAATCCAACTTTTGGTGAGTAATAAAGTCGCATTTTTGATGTTTTATGGAACATACCTTACAACCCGGATATTGATTAAATACTCTAAACATGGCCACTTCCGCAACAATTGTCTTTCCAGAGCCAGTCGGAGCCCCCAGAAGTACATTATTGTCCGTGTGGTACAAACAGTGGAATATTTGAGTCTGAATTGGATTGAAATGACTGAAGTTGTATAACATTTCGTACGATGGGTTGTTTAGTGCTGTAACTGGGAGAGGCTGTAGTTCTAGAAGATCTGGAAGATATATTAAAAACTTGTTGAATATTATAATATACCCAAATAGCAAATATCTTCCAATTATCCAATAAATTTAAATTTCGTTAAATTTCTTGTTTCAATTTCTTTTTAACCGACTTCCAAAAAAGGAGGAGGTTCTCAATTCGACTGTATTTTTTTTTTTTTTTTATAATGGTAGAAATGCAATTAATATTTACTTTACGAGATACTATTTAAAGTGTGTTTATATCATTTTAGGTTATAATACTTTATAGAAATATAAAGATATAGGAGTATTAGTAACCTGTGTGTGGAGGGTGTGTTTCTGGTAGTATGAGGTGTTGGAACGTTAGCGGCAGTACGCTTTCTGAACCTAACCACCTAAAAAACTCAAAACTCGTTAATATAGAAATTTATAAGATTTCAAAAATTTGCAAAATATTTTGAACATTTATTTAGAAGTACCTTTCTGAAGTCGCCCTAATGTAGTACTGTGGAGGTAAGGGCTCTGATATAGGTATTGTTATCACCAATTCTTGAGGCTCTTTAGTTATTACCTGTAATACACATTTTTTTTTCGTATTGATACATTCTCCGATCAATAGTTGCGCATTAATAAGCATTAGAAAAATTATTACTTTTTTTTGTTTAAAATTGACTTGGTTTTCTAGTTAAAAGTCAAGCGACAACTGGGTGTTACCCAAAAAAAAGTTGGATATAAAAATTACCACATTATAATAAAATATAATATAAGTGTATAGACTTTCGAGTGAAACAGGTACGTCACCTGTTTCTTCGTGATGAGGAAGTATTCATGGTAGTACATGATGTCCGAATCAGGGTCTTCCACCCAAATCCAGAAAGCCTCTGGCGCTTTACCGTGATATTTGTCGTTCCATCTGAAATAAAAATTTCATTCTTTAAATTCTTAGGGTTTAGAAAACATATTTTTGCAATAGGGCTGTACAGTTGTAAGTACAGTCAGTATCGTATCCCATGGGTCATCACATGATGTTTTTTAGAAAATACATATATTAGTAATTTTTAAGGTAGATTGGTTTTCTTGAGTTTTTGATAGTAATAAACATCTTTTAAGGCTTCATAATGAATTAAACATAAAATAAACTATATCTACATAAGAACTAACTTGAAATTGGGTATTATCGTCAGTCTAATTCGCAAAACTGTTCTGGTGATAGGGTGTAAACTGGCCTCCATTTCTAACAGAGGAAATTCATCTGCACATTTTTTCAATTGTCTCGCTGTTTTCGGATTGCGAATGAGATCTCCTGAAATTTTAATTTAATGAAGAAAATTGTGGGCATAGACAAAAAAAAAAAAAATTAATGTTTTAACCCAGAGCTAAAAAAAAATTATAATTATTGCCCAAAACTAAATGATATGTATATTCTCAATACAATTTTGGCTATAATGTTATCCTGTAAATATGGAAAGTTAAATTTAATAATACAATTAATTTTACAACAAACTTATTATCAATAAGAGTTCAAGAAATATTTAATTTTATTGAATTTGTAGGTTTGATTTAAAACAATTTAAATCATTATTTTTGATCAACATACCCAGTTCTTTCCAATCCATATCTCTTATCTGGTCTGGCTTAAGCATGGGATATTCGATGTGTTTTAATATTTCATTAGGGAAACAATTAAATTGTCTCATATCGCTATAAAAGTCCCATAGCTGAAGTTCCATCATTTTTGCCATTTTCAAGTAAAGCCCTGCCATGTATGCGTTGTTTTTACGTAGTGTTATTTCAAACAACGCACGCACTATTCGAACTGCATTCTACAATATTATTTTTTACATGCTATTACAAAACAGTAGAATGTTACAAAAATTTGAAGGGCCAGGGAGAAAAGGGGGTTACGTCACTTTAACCAAACTTTTTAGGAGCCTTTTAAGGGTACAATTTAGTTCAAAAAACCAATAACACAAAAATCCCCCAAATAAAAGCTACCATTATAAATGAGGAGAAACTGGGTGAGGTAACTTGTTTCGGATGCTCTTAAATCTATATAAATAAAAATGAATGTTGCTAAGAGCATAACTCGAGAATGGTTCGACCAATTCGGTTAATTTATTTTTTTGTATGTTTCGTTAGACCCACGGGAGGTTTAAATATTAAAAAAAAGTACTATTAGCTTTTGATAAAACGAAGTCTGTCTAGGCCAGCTAGTAAATAAATAAAAACTCTACCACTGTATTCAAACAGTTTTTTTAATTGACTGTACAGTTTTTTCCACATACCACTATGCCACAATATATATGGTAATATTTATCAAATACACAAAAATCAATCAAAATCACATTTTACAAAAAAAAAAAGTGATTGAATCCTATTTTTCCTGTGCCCTTCATTTAATATTATGATTTACATTCTTTTTGGACGAAATATTATATATATACAATATTTCATATAATATGGGTATCCTATATATTTTTTTTATAATATGCTTACTTGACTAATATAATTCAAGTCAGATTGTAAGGAAGATCCATTAATGCGTCCTCGAGATAAATACGTTTGTAGCAAAATATTGATTTTCCAGTGAATATCCTCAGGAGGGTCTTCTATCCTTAACTCGCAATACTGATCCTTTAGGTTCCATAGCTCTGTTAGTTCTTCTTTACGGACCTAAGTAAATTTATTTATTTATTAAGATTGAAAATCATAAGACAAAATAAAGACTATTAAGTACAAAGATCAGAAAGATGCCACATTAACTCGTTCAAGTTTTACCGGATGTTGATGTCATTCTTGAGCTATATTTTCATGTTATGTTAGGATTGTTCATTTCTCCACATTCTATATTTTTTAAGATTTTTAATTATTATTGGGCGATTAAGGATATCACTAGAACTATTTTACATATTAAAAATACAAATGCTACTTAATGAGTTAAAAAAAGAAATGTACATGTATGTTAAAAAAATAATGAAAGCATTTTTCAATAATGAGATAGTTTTTGCGAGATTAAGAACAACAAAAAAATATTTAATGGACAAGAGCCTGTATATTTGGACAAATTGGTAATGAATGTCCAAACTTTTATATTTATGTCACTAGCGCGATACAATTAATTCGTTGACAAAGTAAAAATAAGAAAAAATTGTGACTTTACCTTCAGCTGCTGGAAGTCAGAACATCTCGTTAACATTTCGAGCACGTACCCTTGCGTCATAGATTTGCGGACCATAGAGTTGAACACCTCCATAGTTTCACATGTTATGTAGTAATGACTGGCAGTTCGACCGAGGTCTGGAAATTAATCAAGACTTAATTATACCAATCACTCTAATGTCATTAATATTACGCAGACAATGTAAGTATTGAAATTTTTTATTAGTTTTTACAAAATGAGCCAACGCATTTTTGGTACTCTTTAAAAACATTTCTTGGGACAGGTACAATATTTTTCAGTATCAATACCGTCGTCTGAGATCCACCACCTCGCTTTAGAGGGCACCTACAGTTGTCGGTCACTTTTGTTATCAAAGACCTAACTAATATGCCAGAATCTTGTTCACGGTAAAGATTTTATCGGGCAACCTGTTGAGCAGCTTGAAGAATTAGAATTCAATGCTCAATTTTTCAGTGGTGTCCAGAGTCGTCTCCTCTGTAGCACCGCGCTAGTGACGAGCTCACGCCGTCGCGTTTCTAAGTTCGGTTCCTCTTGCACGTCGCGGTACGTCAGACGTGTTGCAGAGACGTGACATACCGGTAATGTTGAGGTCGCCCGTGCGCTCGTTGTACCGCAGCATGTGCGTGCGGTCGAGCTGTAGCGCCGCGCTAGTGATGAGCTCACGCCGTCGCGTTTCTAAGTTCGGTTCCTCTTGCACGTCGCTGTACGTCAGACCGTATACCTAGAAAAAAATATGTAAAGTTATAAGAACACATTTAGATGATAAAAGAAGTTTAGAATATATAGTTTAGAACCTGTGGATTTATCCTCATTCGCACGAAGAGGTAGGTGTAGCTTAGCCACTCGACAGCTTCATCTATATTGGTTACGGTTCCTAAAGCAACCTAGAAAAAATACTTTTGGTTAATATTACATTCCTTAATTGGTTTAACGGCCAATTATAAATCCACTAATCCAGGCACATACCTCATATTGAGCTTGTATAGTGCCTGTTAGTCAGTGTATAGCGAGAGGTGGTACTTTATATGCATCAAGAAAAATTAATCAGTCTTAATAATTTTCCCAACGAACATTTGGTCCTTCGAGCCGGATGTTTATATGTAATTGCACTACTTAGGAATTTGTATTTAAATAAAATATTATCAAAAATTACTCACCTCGGCATTCAAATTGTCAGCCAATAGATTGATAAA
The DNA here is from genome assembly GCF_905220565.1 of Melitaea cinxia. Taxonomy (NCBI): domain Eukaryota; kingdom Metazoa; phylum Arthropoda; class Insecta; order Lepidoptera; family Nymphalidae; genus Melitaea; species Melitaea cinxia. The sequence goes on along the minus strand of NC_059414.1, from coordinate 9,095,825 downwards.
GTTACTCTCAATCGGAAACTGATTTGTCATAGACTTGAGGTAGTGCGTTAACTTATCGTGCGTGGTTATTATGATTCCGGTACCGGAAGTATCAAACTGAGGTCTTCCGGCTCGACCGAATATTTGCAGCACGTCTAGTATGCTCAAATCTACGAACGTTCCATGGCTTTGGTCGTAAATTTCTGTACCCTAAAAGTTTGAAAACACACATAATGATGACAATTATGAAATAACAAAGCAAATGTTCGTTTTTTTTATTCGTTCGTTATTTAAAGGTAGATTAGTAGGATATTTACGGTAAGAAAGAATTTTAGGAAACTGTCAGACAGGGTCTGTATCTAAAGGAATCTTTATTTTGGGACTAGCCCATATAATGTTAGTAGGAAAGAACTTTGAAAAATAATTGTAAATAAAATTGTTATATTTAAAAATAAGATTAAGGAGTAAGTTAAGCAATGAGATATATTTTAAATCTAAATTAAATTTAAGTACATAATACAACTTAGTTTATTATTGACATACCCTAATTATAACAGCGTGTGCCGGTAAATTGACTCCCCACGCAAGCGTCGATGTACATACGAGGACTTTTATGTAACCATCAGCAAAATATTTCTCAACCATATTCCTGAAAATACAGATTTTCTTAATATGAATTCGTGGAACAAAATCATTTGAATGGAAACTGGTAAAAAAATTGGTGACAATAAATAAATACATTATTTTTTAAATTCAACAACCCTCAGACAGATGATCTAGTTCATACATTTTTCCAATATTAATCCCATGCCTCACAGTAGACTATTTAAAGCCGAAGACTATTTGATGGCCATTTATGGGATATACCAGGTTGGCCTAGTTATTAAATAAAAATTAAAAAGTCACCAACCAACCTGTCACTCCTAAGCATACCAGCGTGATGACAAGCGAAACCAAACGAAAATAGTTCGCTCAATTGTTTGTTAGGACTGCTTCCAATTGATTTCTTAGCTTTAAGAAAACCTCCAGAATCTTCCGGTTCAAAATGTTTCAAATGACCTTTTTTTTGTGCCAATTCTTTGAGGATCATCGCCGTTTGGTGCGTTGCGTTACGAGCGTGGACGAACACCATTACTTGGTGACCTTTTTGTACCATATCCACAGCTTTGTCGTAACATATTTCATTCATTATTTGTATCTATAAGGACATTTCAATTTTTTTATGTGTGAAAGAAGAATAATTTCAAAATAGATTGCAATGTTGTGCATTTAATACGGCTAGCTTGACCAAAGTAGGGTAGTACCAAATATTAACACAAATTTGCGTAATTAGTAGTGTACTAGTATAGGAATGTTTAAGCAGGTAAACGGTTATAGGAGGGAGCTAAATTCAAGAAAAAGAGAATGGTGAGCGCGCCACTAAGAGAATTCGTCTCTTATCCAAAACCAGAATTCTAAAAAGCTCCCTGATAAAACTATTTAATCTTTTAGCCAATAGTGCATCTTCTTTCGTGCCACAAGTCTTTGAGTTGGCAATGATCGTTTAGCATTAATACTTGATGTGTATACTTATTTTCAGATTATTTTTAACGCATAAATTAAAAATAAGTAATGTGTTTAATCAACCTGTCTCAGATGTGCACCCCCACCGCTTCCAACTTCCTTGACTCCAATAAATTGTTGCTCAAGGGGTACGGGCCGGAACCGCGAGTCGAAGTAAAACAAACCGATATTTGGATTTACTCGTAAGAATCTAAGGACAAAATTTTTTTAAGGCCTTCTCTTCAGGTTTCAGTTAAAAAAAACACAACCTTATCGAAATATAAACAGCTACATAGAATGTCACCCAATGGAGCAGATTATTAATTATCAGGAAATTTATTTAATATATAGGAATATTTGGAACCATATTTTTTTTGTGGTGGGCAATAAAGTTCTAGTGGTAGGCCCATATCTGTTGATAAATTATGCAATTATTTTTATTTTTATCCATACACAAGTAATATTCAGTTTTACCTGGCAACATCTAAATAGTTCGGTAACGTAGCTGACAACCCCACTATACGTATCATATTTTGTGAAGATTCAACTTGTCGCAATGTTCTTGCCACGATCGCCTCAACTATCGGACCTCTGTCTCCATGCAATAAATGTACTTCGTCTATGATGAGAAGCTTCACTATGGACGCTAATTCCGTATCAGCTATAGAAAAAAGGTAAATTAGGTATTGTTTTACTTTAATTTATGAACAAAATCCAAACATTTTTTTCATAAATTGCCAAATATATTAGGGTAAGAAGGAGTAAAAAACATTTTATTCTTTGACAAGATTGGGGATGAGTCGTGAGCTTGTGACGTCACATGTTCATTTGTATATAAATTATATCTTTCCAGCACAATTTTACTGCTCTCAATTAATCTTCGTTAGGTCATTGCTACTTGGTATACCATAACTAACACTACCGTACCAAATTAAATCTGAAGTTTTTAAAGCTGCATCCACAAATGTTATAAGAATTTTGAAATGCTTAAACATCGTGGACTAAAAAAAGTATTCAATCTATGACCAAACTGTAACAAATTTCTACTAAATTGTATAAATACAGAGACAAACTTTTGATTCTATTTAGAGAAACTTACTGGCTCCTTTCCTTGTCACAACATCCCACTTCTCCGGCGTTGTCACAATCATCTGCGTTTGTTGAACTTCTGTCTTAGTTAATTTCATATCTCCCGTTAACTCTCTTACGGCTATTCCTAAGCCCTTTAGCCGCTTACCAAAGCTGGCTGTCATTTCCGATGCTAGCGCTTTCATTGGTGCTATGTATATTATCTGCGGAAATTTAAATATTTGGTAGTAATCGGATATTTCTAGATTTTTCGTTTTAGTGGAAGATATTTTAATAATAATAAAATTGTTTAATATTGTGCTTAAATAACTAGCCGTTTACGAAAAAATAACGTTACTATAAGTAAAGTAACGAAGATTGTCAAAAATAACCTTGTTCTGTCAAAACCGGGATTCTGTCTCTGGATTTTTATAATTCACTTTTAGCTTTTATTAGTGGCTTAATCATCGGCGAAAAGCTGATGGAGCCATACTCTCTAAAGAAGAAGAAGAAAAAGAAAAAGAGTATTTTCTGACGTCTAACTTATTACCAACATCAGAATGATATGCAATCTGTGGCAATACCCACAATATTTAATATAAAAAAAGCGCAGACTCCAGCAAATTGCTATAGCGTGCGGCCGCCATTTTGATTACGTCAAATCGTAACAAAAGTTTCAAATATTCACTACCACCATTAAACCAATCAATCAATCAATCAATATTCACTATCAATAATATGACGATTTCAAAAATAATTGATCAATTAAATTTATATAACACTTTTTTTTATATCACTACGTTGGCAAACAAGCGTACGGCTCACCTGATGGTAAGCGATTACCGTAGCTTATAGACGCCTGCAACACCAGAAGCATCGCAAGCGCATTGCCGACCCCATCCCCCCCAGGAGCTCTGGTCACCTTACTCACCAAAAGGAACACAATACTGCTTGAAAACAGTATTATTTTGCTGTGATCTTCTGTAAGGTCGAGGTACTACCCCAGTCGGGCTGCTCCATATTTTGAGCAGGAAATTACCGCTGTGCCCTATACCCCAGTTACACAATTAATTAAAAATTACACTATTAAAGGATTACACTAAATAAAGGATTACCTTAAATTTATTTTTCATGATGACATCATTCTCAATGTGCTGTTTTATTTGATGCACAACAGTTAGCAAGGCGATGTTCGTCTTACCGGCACCAGTAGGCGCACAAATTAACAGATTTTCATTAGTGTTGTAGGCAGTGTTGAAGACTACAGACTGTATACGATTCAGTTCTTTAATATTTTCAAACGCTAATTGACCTATCTGTAAGACAGAATTAGTTAAAATTAGGAAAACCTATATAACTCCAGAGATGAAAAAAAAAAACCCGATAAACTGGCATATTTTGGTGGATCAACACATCATTAAGCAATTTCTTTCAATAAAACAATATTTAAGGGGTGTAGGGCAGGGAGTGAGTAGGCTTAAGGGTGCGGCGATAAGCTGGCTTGCCCCTGTCAAGTCTGTCATACGCGTCCACGTCGCCCTCAGCTCGCCGACGTACGGGCTTGAGGGCGAACCCATTCCTGGGGCGTCAGCTCCTCTGGAGTGGGTCGCACACCCTGGAAATGCAGCAGTCATAACGGGCGCCGCAATTACCATCTACCCCGGACTGCTGTAGCCAAGTATGACAGGCCATCTGCCGGGTATAGTAGGTGACCCGGTAGATCAACTACAATTGCCTACCTGCGTGTGTCCTGCGCAGTTGATCGCCGTACGCAGGGATGAAGGAGTCCTGGGGGGCTGAGTCGAACGGGGTCTGGGTTAGTTACCGCGGGAGACAACACGCCCTCTTTGGTCCGGATTTCAGGCTAAACGGTAGCCCCGTAGCTAGCCACTGCGGGGAAATGGACATGCGTAACTGCACGGATGAGCCGGGTGCTTTACGCTGGCGAGATGGGGTGGGGTCCTCTGGGAGGACGCGGAGACCGGCCATGCTGACGGGGCAAGGGTGTTCGGAACCACTGGGGGCCGTGGGATCGCGGTCACCAGCCGGGCATCTGTAGCTCCCGATGTCGCGTTTGGAATCCAACCTACCACATCTATATCTACTGCGTAGCCCCGGTGTCGATACGGCATCCCCAACGTTGCGGGCTCCATGGAGGGTAGGGAGCGCAGTGGATGAAATTTCTTTCTTATCAAACATGGACAACAATAGATCCAAACCCACACAGGGACCTGAAGGGAAACCGGATGGTACCTTACTGGTGGCGGGTACCGCGAATGCGGGGCCGTCTACCAAACACCCATTACGGGTACAACAAACACAACAGGGGTGCGGCACCATGAAGTTGGGACAGCCCTCTTTCACTAGCGGAGGCAAGGCAGCGAAGTCGACCTTGACCTCAGCAAACACACACACACGCGGGGGTGGTGCCGCCAAGGCGGCGCCACCACACACAAAGCGCATGTCCGTGGGTGGCCGAGGGGAAACCGGGAAACCGGAGGAACCGAGGCCGTCCACGTCGACGGCGCCTTCAACAGGCGCTATCCTCGACGCCGACAGGGCACTGGGGCAACCCGGAGCCCGGTCGGCAGGAGAGGTGGCTGCCCTAAAACGCTTTGACGAGGCGTGGACCCTGGTCGACCGCCGACAAGCCAAGGGGAAACCCGGCAAGTCGGCGGGACGCGCAGGGGGTAAAGGGTCCTCCCAACCAGGGAGTGAACCTAAGCCCCGGCGCATGAACAGGAAGCTACGCCAACGTCAGAGGAGGCGTGCATCGGAGGCGGGAGCCCCCAAGCGCGATACAACAACCCAAGCCGAGGAACCCAAAACCGAGGGGTCCGTCAAGTTCGCGAAGGGGGCGGCAGGTGGCCAGGGTAACCAGGCAACCGGTCGCGCCCAACGCGGCAAGGCGCAGGCGAAGGGTAAAGCGGGCAATGGAGATGCATCCCAGGTACCGGCTAAAAGGGCTCGCCTCGACGACTCTCAGTCGCCGAGGGGTGGTCCCAAAAAGCCGAGGCTGGCTGATGGTACCCATGTCCCCTACTCAGCGGCAGTGCAGTCGGACTTACTGGTTGCGGTGACAACTGTGACCGGAGAGCACCTGACTGCACAGGCCGCACAGGAAGTACAGGTCCTTCTACAAGAGCGCCTTCTAAAGGATCTTGTAGAAGCGACCGATGATGAACCGGTGAACCCTGTTTTTCAGGGTAAACCGATATACGCCGATGGAGCTCTGAAGCTGTGGTGTGAGAACCGCGAAACCGTGGGGTACCTCACACGTATAGTTTCGGAGCTCGCCCTGCCCACGGGCACCAAATTAATGGTCAAACGGCAGTGCGACCTTGTCAGGCTGGTCCGCTGCGGGGTCCTCCTTCCGGGTGAACAACCGGACATCTGGAAGGTGGGACGCGCGCTGCGGCTCCAGAATGTGTGGGCCAAGGTAGACAGCTGGATCCTCCATAAGGTTGACAGACAGGAAGGTAATACGTTCCTGATCTTCAGCGCTCCCGAGGACGTGGTGCAGACCCTGGTGGAACGAGAGCGCCGACTCTGCTATTTGCTGGGGTCGGTGTACGTGAAGTTCCAGGGTCCGAAAGGTAAATTTACCGAGCACCTGCCAACGGAGCATGACGACCCCATGGAGGATCAAAACAACGGAGAACAGGCGAAGGGGGAAGGGTCGGGAGCAATCCCGGCTATCCCCGAGCCACCCCCTGTGAGGCAGTCGAGCCCCAAACCCCAGACCGAAGAGGCAGTGGTCGTGGAGGAGCTGCTTCTGGAGTCGGAGGAGGGGGCTTGCCTGGCAAGCCTGGACAACCTGGCCATAGGGGAGACAGTGATGGAGGAGGCAGGGATGCTGTCTGACGATGGCTTACCCAGCTCACCCATCCTGTAAAGTCCTCCAAGCAAACCTCCACCATAGCATGACAGCAACGGCTCAAATGCGTAAATGGTTGGAGGTTAACACAACAGCCATTGCACTGATCCAGGAGCCGTGGGTCAGGAATGGCACTGTATGCGGACTCCGGAACTCTGGAGGTAAGCTAATTACACATACAGGCTCGGAAAACAGCAGGGCCTGTATTTACATCACCAACAATATACAGGCGCAAACATTAACGAGATTCTGTTCTAGAGATGTGTGCGCCATACAGCTGCATAGTACGCAAGACCACAGCCTGCCGGAGATGGTGATCGCGTCGGCCTACATGCCGGAGGCTGATGCGCCACCGCTGCACGACATGGCACGGCTGATAACATACTGCGAAGAGGCCAGGCTGCAACTAATTATAGGCACTGACTCCAACGCACATCACACCCTATGGGGAATGAAAACAACAAACGAAAGAGGTAAGCTCTTAGTTGAATATCTGATGACGACAAACCTACAGATCATGAATGTGGGCTCTGAGCCCACTTTCGTGAACAGACGTAGCAGGACAATCATCGACCTAACTCTTGCCACAGAAGCGGCCTCCGAGACCATCTCCAACTGGCACGTATCCGATGAGGCATCGTGCTCAGATCACAGATGGATACGCTTCGATGTGCAGGTAAATACAGTTCCAACAACCCCTAGGCGTAACCCACGCAAAACTGACCGCGTGCACTACGCTGAGAGACTGGAGCAGCTGCTCAGTGAGCAGGCATGCCCAGACCGGCTTGTGGGAACAGAACATATAGAACAGCAGGTAGATACTTTGACTAGCAACATTATAGACTCCTACCAAACTGCATGTCCCTTATCATTGCCACCGGAGAACAAAGTAACCTGGTGGGGGCCTGAACTGGAAAGACTCAGGAAAAAGGTGAGGCGACTTTTAAACAGAGCAATGAATACATGCGCCGATCTGGACTGGGACAGGTATAAGAAAGCCAAGTCCAGATACAAGAAACGACTAAGGTACAGAAGCACCGACTCGTGGCGCAAATTCTGCAGCAGCGTGGAAACCTGCGAACAGGCCAATAGGGTAAGGAAGGTCTTAGCAAACCAATCCTGCCAGCTGAAGGGCTCCCTAAGAAAGCCTGACAACACCTTCACGAGCACGCCGGAAGAAGCAGAGTGCATCCTGGTTGAGACACATTTCCCAGGGTGCCACATCATGCAGTCGGTGGACTGGCCCGAGGAGGACGTAGCCCCAACAGAGGAGCATTGGGAATATGCACTCAAGGTAGTAAGCCCATCAAAAGTCAGATGGGCTATCAACAGCTTTGACTCCTTCAAATCCCCAGGGTTGGACGGGGTCTTCCCGGCACTTCTAAAGTGGGGAAGTAACCGACTGATCCAGAGGCTTACCACTGTTTTGGCGGCCTGTTTAGCTCACAGCTACGTGCCGAGGCAGTGGAGGGAGGTAAAGGTAATCTTCATCCCCAAACCGGGAAAAAGTGACTACTCTGAACCCAAATCCCACAGACCTATAAGTCTTACATCTTTTCTACTGAAGACTCTGGAAAGGCTGTGCGAACGGGATCTGAGAGAAAACGCCCTAGCTACAGTACGCCTACATCCAAACCAACACGCGTACAGCCAAGGTAAATCAACAGAGTCAGCTCTACATGCAGTGGTCAGTAAAATAGAAGAGGCCATTGAAAACAAGGCTATGTGTCTTGGCACCTTCATCGACATAGAAGGAGCCTTTGACAAGACTAACTTCAACAGCATCTCGTCGGCCCTAGTTAAGCACGGGGTACACCCGATGATGATCGACTGGATAGGTAACATGCTCAGAAAAAGAGTCATCAAACTTACATCAACTGAGGCACAACATGCACTGGTAGCCAGAGGATGTCCACAAGGAGGGGTGCTTTCCCCACTACTGTGGAACCTAGTGGTAAACGACCTTATAACCAGACTGAACCAGCACAACTACTTCACGATCGGGTACGCTGATGATATCGCCATCCTAATCAGCGGCAGAGTCAGCAGTACCGTGTGCAGTGTCACACAGCAGGCGCTACGAATTGTGGAGAGATGGTGCATAGATAACGAACTCACCGTCAATCCTGGAAAGACGGAACAGGTAATGTTCACTAACAAACGGCAATTGGGGAGCTACAAACCCCCTAGACTGTTCGGTACGGAGCTACAGTTCAGCTCGGAGGTAAAGTATCTAGGAATTATTCTAGATAGCAAACTGAACTGGAGCAAGCATCTCAACAGCAAAATTGACAAGGCTACAATAGCCTTCTGGCAGTGCCGCAGAATGATAGGTAAGAAATGGGGTCTATCCCCAAAAGTCACTCTGTGGCTGTACCAGTCCGTCATCAGGCCAATTATCAGCTACGGTGCTGTGGTTTGGTGGCCGAGAACCAGACTAATCACCGGAGAAGCAAAACTACAACGACTTCAAAGGCTAGCTTGCATGGCGACTACGGGCTGCATGAGGACTACTCCGACAGCCGCCCTGGAAACCCTACTGAACCTGCCGCCGCTGCACCTGTTTATCCAACAGGAGGCGGGAGCGGCTGCGGTAAGACTCAGGAAGCTAAACCTTTGGAGGAACGTAAAGGTAGCACATACAGGAATACTTGGCGAACTGGCAAACAGGGAACCGCTCGTCGAAGCGGTTACCGACAGGATACCCAAACAGTACGTATTCGACAAAAGATACAGAATACAATTACACGAAGACCCAGGTGAAGGCCTCAACCCTAGGGAGTTAAGAATCTTCACAGACGGGTCGAAAACATCAACAGGTACAGGTTCTGGGGTCTACTCAGAAGACCTGAATATCCACATCTCATCGCCATTAGGAATCCACAACACCGTCTTCCAGGCGGAATGTATGGGAATCATAATGGCAGCAACAGCGATCAAGTCTAGAGAGGTACAGGGTTTTCCAATCCGTATACTTTCCGACAGCAGATCGGTCCTGCAAGCCCTACAGAGCGACATTATGACATCAGGGCTAATATACGAGTGCCATCGAGCTCTGACGAAGGTAAGTGAAACAAACACCATTACCCTTCAATGGATAAAGGGACACAGTGGATCGCGAGGCAATGACGCGGCCGACCGACTGGCGAGGAATGGATCGGAGATGAGCCGAGAGACCGAGGAGACGAACCCATTCTGCCTCTGCCATTCGGATGGCTGCGCAGCCAGCTGCGACACAACACCAAGGTAATGCACCAAGAATATTGGACAAACCTAACTACCTGCAGGCAGACCAAGGAAGCTCTTCCGACGATCAACCCAGGATTGTCCCGCAAACTTCGCGGTTATGGAAGAGCCCAGCTCCGACTACTGGTCGGGGCGCTTACGGGACATGCCTTGCTTAACAAGCACTTACACAATCTAGGTGTTACAGACAGCCCCCTGTGCAGAGCGTGCCTGGAGGCAGAGGAAACGGCCTCACATATCCTGCTGGAATGCGGTGGTGTGGCGAACTACAGGGCACTACACCTTGGGACACCGAGGTTGCTCCAGGAAGTCGTCGGCAACGTGAAGGGTCTGCTAGGCTTCCTCAAGGAGCTTGGCTGGCACGAATAGTGCCCACCAGCCGATCACGCAAAAAAGGCGCATCAAGACGTCGAGTTGCGGAAAATAGCCCGTGTACAACAACAACAACAACAACAACAATATTTAAAAGTTGAATTAAAATACATATTATTCATTTTAAAAATTGTTTAGTTAATAATTGTGTTGGCAGGCAAACGAAGAAAAACCGACTTCAATTATATCGACAAGTAATACAACGTAGGAAGACGAAAAATTTGTCAAGTAAATACGCATTATCAAAGATTTCTCCAAAAGTTGTAATCAGATCTCGATGAAATTTAAATGTGACCACATCATTAAAATCGGTACACCTAGTAAAAAGTTATGCGGACTTTCGAGAATTTCCCTCGATTTCTCTGGGATCCCATCATCAGATCCTGGGTTCTTTATCTTTTTGAAGTCGGTTAAAAAGGCACAAGTTTGGCTGTTGGGCCCATATAAGTCAATTTTGATTATGTTATTTGTTAAATTTGTCAAATACTTTGTAGAAACAACTTTTTATATTTAAGGAATATTAAAAGTCTTTATTTTCCTTTAAGTAAGATTTACACCAAAAAAAAGGAATGTTGACAAAAATTTTGAAAACTTAAGGTTTTAAATAGTGTGCTGTTCTGTTTTACCTTTTATTAGCAGAATATGTTATGATGTTTTCATAATTACCTCATCCATATCAGATATCGGCACCCGCTTGTTTCCGACCTCTAAAGGCGTTGGCTCATTTTTCGGTATCGTAACCTCTTCATATTCTTTATTATCTTTTCTTATTGCATTTTCTGGCAATATTAACTTCAATCCGGAAACGAAACCTATAATAATAATAAAGCGTCGTATTATAGTATATAAAACTAAGTTCTGTAAAAAAAAAAATCGTTTCAATTTTGTTCTCCATATTGTTGAATTTTTAAACCTTTACCCTTTTTTAACAATTTTTTTTTGACAAATTAATAAATGACATTCCATTGCCACTGCCAAGAAACGACATAGTTTATATTTACATAGATTGTTTTTCAATAATTTTTTATTTTATCTTACAACAAGCGAACATATTAACATAGATTGTTTCTCAATATATTTTATCTTACCTGCGGAGTTCTTAGCATTGATCGAAGAATCATATACATTTGGGTATTGAACTTTTGTTTGAAAATACGATATCTTTTGTAGAATAGGATCAACGTTGCTTGATGACCTTGACGTAGAAAATGGTACTACAGGTTTACTTAGTTCTGCCACTCTAAAAACCAAATTCTTTTTTAGAATAAAGCATAACAAAGAAGAATAGGTAGTTGTTTAATTATGAAAATAATTTCAGTAGAAATAAACTGTATACATATTTCACATGCAATATCGTCTTCTTCAGTATCAAATAGGAAAATTGTATATTAAAAAAATTAATCAAAAGTAACAATTTGAAACTGATGAGAAGTACTTATGTTTCTTACCGTTTCGCCCTCAATTGTGCGATATTTATATCCTGTTCATCTTCATCTTCATCGATTCTCTTGGCGTGTTTTGCTTTTTTCTCTTCTTTCCTCACAAGTTTGGCTATCATTTTCTCTTGTTCAGATTGTACTGAAACTTGGCATAAGTATTGTGGCATTTTGTTCTCTGGCAGAAGTGAGGCAACTGTAGGTGTGACATAATTTTATTAATTAATAGATTTTTGATCAAGCTGGTAAGAAGGGTTCGTTTATATCGGCATATGTATGTACCAATGTGGTGCTTTTAATTAAACTTCAATTTGTCAAGAACTAGCGTACCATCACCATATTGTGGAAAAACTAAAAAATCATACTATGTACAGTGGAATACAATTTAATAAGTATTTGTAAATAATCAATTACTCCATAAATAAAAACTGCATTGTTATGTAATTTTTCTAATGAAAGTTATGATCCTACAATTTAATATAATTAGAATCTTCAATAAATCACTAATTCTATATTGCAATTAACATATTTCATCCATTGTGCAGTTACTTCTTTTGACTAGTCAATGTAAATTAAATATTGGCAACTTACTTTCAGCAATAGATGGTTGAGGAGGTGGTGCCTTAAGACTATCTGTAATTTCTTTACGGTGTTGCAATATTTCCTCTATAAATTCAAATTTATCAAAACCTAGGAGATCAAATAGATCATTTTGTATCTCATCATTGCTTCTTGGAGAATTAAGTAATGTTATGATAGACTGAAGAATATCTGCACTTGATATTCCCATAGATCCATCGTAAAGTTCACTAACCTTTGATTCTAACCACACTTTGCCAAACTAAAAAGAAAAATAAAGTTGTTGTAAGAAGTTGGTTTTTTATTTGTATTGATTACAAACAAAACTGTTATATGAAAGCCTTACTTTGGAAGCAGGTTTAGAAGAACTTGAAATATTGTTTTCTTTGTTGTTATTAACAGCTGTGTTATTATATTTCATAGAAAAATCTGTTACAAATGCACCACGTGTTGCTGGCTTCTTGATAAGCTTAGCCAATGGTTTTTTAACTGGTTTGTAAGGAATGTAATGGCATTGGATATTCTCACCCCATAGTTTTACAGTCTTTGTGTCATTTGTCTCTGTTCTTATGTATTCTTTAGTTTCGTCTGATATATTACTTGATATATTTGTAACTATCTGCAATAGTTTCTTACAATTTTAATAATTTATATAGTGGCTTACAGCTTATTTTGTGAATTTATTTTATACTTTGTTAAACTGAATAGTTTATTATTTCAATCATTATTATTTTAAGATGTTCAGTCTAGGGTTTATTTTTTTTATGTAACTCGTATTTGTGCAAAGTTAATACTCATTAGTAAACTACTGAATGAAATAAAAAGGAAAAATTAGTGAGTTTAATGATATGTGATGATTTTGAATTTTTATTTGATTTCTATATATTTTTTATATTCTACATTAAAATAGACAAATAAAAAAGAAGCAAAGTAAACAAGTCAAATTTAAGCATAATTCACCTATTTCAAAATTATTATACTCTATTTACTTTAGCTAATATAAGTACCATAAAGTCATACAAAAATTTACACCATTATGGAATATTGCACCATATTACCTCACAAATTTTATTAGCAGTTGAAGATAAGACATTTCCAAACATTTGACGTAGCTGTGACAAATGTTTTAGCATAACCATGTCCTGATCGAGGAACATTCTCAGTGTTAACACAGCAGCATCTTCAATAATATCATTAGTTGTGTCCCCAGTTAGTGATTTACAAGCCTCTTTTAAATCATCCAGTAAACTTATTATTGATTCACATAATGGTTCATTTTGTTTAATGTAGGTATAAATATCAGTAAAAGATTTAAATCTGTCGAAAGCAATATAGTTTTTAATTATTCTTTTTAATCATTATGAAATTCAAATTATTTCACATTACTTTTGGAATTCATTATTAAAATTGTAGCTATCATTGCAAATATAGATTTATAATTATTGTCAAAATTGTAGTGTTCCTTATTCTACTTAAATATTTTAGACTATGTCAATCTTGGGTTATAAATAAGTAATGTCTGTGTAGCTGTGTTAGAAGTTAAAATACAAAATAAAATTATTAAAAACTAGCTTTTAACCGTGGCTTCACTCGCCTTGAATTTTTTTTTAAATAAAAAGTATCCTATGTTACTTCTAATATTCCTAAGAATATGTACGTAGAAATGATATGATATGATGAATATGTACAAAGTTTCATGATGATTGGTTAAGAAGTTTTTACGTGAAAGAGTAACAAACAAAATTACATTCACATTTATAATATAAGAAGATTATTTCTTCCAACTATAAGTTGTTCACATACTAATTATTTCATTAGCTTTTATTAATTTAACATTTTCACAGTCACAGCACTGATTTGTGGCTGTTGCATTGGCGGTTGCGGGTTTGATCCCGTACATTACAAAGATTTGTATTAGTTATACAGATGTTTGCTGTGGTCTGGGTGTTTGTGCAGTCCTTGTGGGTCTTCCCACCGTGCCTCGGAAAGTATATTAAGCCGTCGGTCCCGGTTGTTATCATGTACACCTGATAGTGATTGTTACTTATAGTAAGGAATATATCTGCCAACCCGCATTGGAGCAGTGTGGTGGATTAAGCTCTGATCTTTCTACTATGTGGGGAAAGAGGCCTATGCCCAACAGTGGGATATTACAGGCTGAAGCGTAATAGAAACTGTTTGCAATAATGTTGTGATTGAAATGAATGAACTATTTAATAAAGAAAAATCTTTTTGTAGATAGTAATCCTTCTCCTACATGGAGAAAGAGGCTTATGCCCAGTAGAGGGATATTAAAGGCTGAAGCGAGATAGTAATAAGGGTTACTGTCTTACCTTTGGAGATTTTTTGATAATTTTACCGATAGTGTGGGTAAATCAGTAGAAGGCTTTAGTTTGCGTGGCTTGTCAAGCTGAGTGTGAGCTCTCAGAGCTCTGGTGATTCTTGGTAATTCCAACATTTTACTAAAGTAAAAGTTTAAGTATTGAAATGAACCTGAAAAATAACAAATAAGCATTCACTGTACTTTATGATAAAGTACTAAAGTATTTTTAAGCTTCAATTCCAATTTAAAATACATAAAATAATAAAATATAGGATATTCACAATTACAATTTATTTATCAAAAGATTTTTATATTTTTAGTAAAAATATTTGATTATTATATAGTCAAGAAGATATTAATAATCTTATAATTAAAGTTTAGTTAATATTGTGAAATAAAATTACAGTATTTATAGTACTTACTGAAAATAGTATTTATATAAACCACAGTTACTAACAGTTTTATTTGATAGTAAAAATATAATTGTAATAGAATAATAATACAATTTTATATTGACACGTTTACGTTAGTTCCGTCGGTAATTCACCATTCAAAGACGAATGTTATTGGATCTTTTTATAAAATAGGTACCGAACGTACGAATCTGAGAACTTGTGAAGTTTGATGTGAGTTTGATGTTTTCTGACTTTGACAATGACGTAAATCAGCCGGTTGCGACGTTTCTCTAAGCGTCCATAAATGATATTAAATTAATACCTCTACCTTCTCTGATATTAAATTAATAATATTTGTTGACACGGTCTTATACACGACCGTATTTGTAAGTAACGTTGGTGACGTTGGCGTAATTATTCAAATACTCAGATTAATAAACAAAAGGCAGATGGAGCGTGTGCAACAAAAAGTATGAAGCCACTTTTTATTCATGTGTGCGTGGCGACTAGAAATGACACTGTCGGAACACGTGCATCTATGTGTGTATAATGATACCATAACAAGAAAAAAACTCCCTGTTTTTTTTTTAAATGTCATTTTACGACAATTGGTTCTAGTTTTATTTGGATACATGAATTTATAACTAAATAAATACTTTGAGTTTGCATTTGGATTGAACGATTTTCATGTACATTGTAAACGCCATAGAGCGGAAATCAAAAGATCTCGTGTTTTATTAAATTAAAGGTTTCGTTAAAATAACAAAAGAAATAATATGTCAAGATTTTTATAACTAGCGGTCCGTCCACACTTAGCTTCGGGTATTAATTTTGTTTTTGTTTAATAAGGTTTAATTGGACTTTACACTGTTTACCACACTAGATAATAATACTTTAGTGTGTTTCAGTAGTATCATATTTATTTCATTAGGCAGATTTAAAAAAAAAACATATATAATTCAAAATATTTATTAATAATAATAACAATAATCATCATCATCATTTATTCACACACACATACATTGATATATAGACAACTTAAAGACTAGACAAAAATTTAGATAGTATTCCAAATAATTAGATTGGAAACAATGAACATAAATATACAATCAAAATAAAACACAATAAATTATTAATAACAATAATAGGTAACTATCTACATAAAAACAACAATAATAATTTTAAAAAAATTATTACAATGCAAGATGATCATAGGAACTCAGTAATTAAACGTCATAACCTCATCGAATATGGGCTCGTTTTATTCGTCTTGTTGAGTAGTTTAGTGCTAGATAGTAACCAGGGTCTGATTTTGGAGCTGGAAGGTGGCCATAGGAACTAAGTAATTAAACGTCATAACACCATCGATTTTCGTACGATTGGAGGAATGACATCAATTTTTCGGAAACGATCACAGAAAAAAAAATTAACCACCATTATTTTGCACTAATTTCTTGTAAAATTGCCGTTTAGCTTCTACGTGTCGAGTATTACTTTCTAATTTTGCTATTAGTGCAATTTCCAGATTATATATATATATATATATATATATATATATATATATATATATATATATATATATATATAAGGAACTAAATTGTTAAACATATACATTTTTATTTAAGCTCCTACATTAGATATTAATGACCGAATCACAGTAAATGGTAATAACAGATAAAAATACATCTAAATTCGGAATAACAATTTGGGCGCGATATTAAGTGTGGGAATCGAATACACGTCCGTACATTTAAAAGTCAGTCTCACTAACGCCTAGACCATCAGGTAGTTTCCCCAATTGAAGGGAAAAACATTTCGCCGAAAACTGGCAACACAGTTGAATTAATGTCGAGGTTTTGTGTTCCGAGATAAACGTATAATTATTAAATGAATAAATAATAAAATCAATTAAATAATTTATAATTACCTGTGAAATGAAATTCCATCCTCTTTTTTTTTGTTTTTGGGAACAACTTTTACAATGTTTACAAACACAAGACGGCATTTTTTAACACAAAATAATGAATCACACGAGACGTTCAAACAACACGACGCTATCTTTAGCACTGCTGCGACTTTGTATTCGCTTTTGATTTTGTATTCGCTTTGGTGGCTTCACTCGCTTGTTCGGAGCGCTCCATCTGCCTTTTGTTTATTAATCTGAGTTCAAATAATACAATTAAATATCTGTTGCATATTTAGAATAGTTATAACTTTTGTGAAGTAAGGAATTTAATATAATTTAATTACATTGTTATTTAGTATCAATATTGTTAGTTTAAAATTATTATGAGCTCAAAAATTATAAAGTTTATTTCGTTATTATTTATTAATTTTTGTTTAATTGTAATAGCATTTTAATATTTTGCGATTTCTAAAAATAATATTTATCTAATATATAAAATTCTCGTGTCACAGTTTTCGTTGCCATACTCCTCCGCAACGGCTTGACCGATTTTGATGAAATATTTTGTGCTTATCCGGTATCTATGAGAATCGGCCAACATCTATTTTTCATCCCCCTAAATGTTAGGGGTAGTCCACCCCTAAATTTTTTTTATTTTTTAGACAAAATTTTTAATTTCTATTTTTTTATGATACAACATTAAAAAATACATACAACCCTAAATTTTCAACCCTCTACCATCAACCCCTATTTTTGAATAGCGTTTAGCGGCAAGACAACGTTTGCCGGGTCAGCTAGTGTATTATGGATTTCATCGTGGTAGTATATATAAAGTACTAAGGCATTGGATTTAAAAAAAATCCCGTGAGTACAACACTTCTCACTTGATTACACGACACTTCAACAATTAATGCGGTATTACAGAGAATTCTGCTGTATATAACCGTGTGCCTGTTATACGTTGCAAATGTTTTCTTTATAGACGGGATGTCTGTAAGAAATTACTGTCAGTGATAAGATCGTCTTTGCATTTTATTCAGTATGTTTTTTTCTCTTATTTTTAATGTTCTTATTACCCCAGACGCAAAAAAAGGGGTGTTATAAGTTTGATGTGTCTGTTTGTCTGTCTGTCTGTGGCTCCGTAGCTCTCGAACGGATGAAGCGATTTCAATTTAGTTTTTTTTTTTTGTATGAGGGCGAGTGTTTGTAGATATATTTGATGAAAATCGGTTGAGTCGTTTAAAAGTTGTGGAGGGTGAAAGTGGGGAAGAATAACCCAATGTCTGCAAATATAATCTAGTAGGGTCTCAAATGAAAGCGCATCACGTGCACATTACAAAATAATGTGTTCAATGAAAATCGGTTGAGCCCTGAAAAAACTCTGGGGATAAAAGTGGGGTAAGTACCCAATATCTGCAAGTATATGTGGTGGTGAGAAAATGAGGATGGAAATCCGAATGTCAGTAAATTTACCCAAGTACTAAATGAAATAGCATCATAATGCATTTTACAAAATTAATAATAAAAATAAATGAAGAATATAAAAAAAATCGGTTGAGCCGTTTGAAGTTAATGGGGCTAAAAGTGGGGATGGAAAACAGAATGCCTGTGAATATATCCTAATGTTGTATTAAATAAAAGAGCACTAAAAATAAAAATTAATGACTAAATCGAGTGTTCTTAGTTCCATTATATAATTATAGAATTATTAATACTTAGGTACTTTAAGATTGACTTTCTTTAATTATTTTTTACTTTTTAAAGGGAACTCAGGTTATTGTATCGGTTTTTTTTAAAATTTTAAGTTAATTTTTATTGAAAGTATAAATAAATAAATATAATTATATATCTATTGAAGCCTCGTTTCCCGTCTTTGATAAAGTTTAACATTTTGAGTTGATTTTTTTCTATGATAATATGATAAAATTTGAGGTGCGTTTCCATTGATGTGGAGCTGACTGTGAATTAACCAATCCCAGTGCTCAAAAATCTCATTCCGGTAGAGTGAGGAGCAGTGCGTTACCCTACGGACCGCTCCTCACTACTTGTAAGTAAAGGGCTCATCATTACAGCCTATACAGTCCACTGCTGGACATATGTCTCCACAAGTTTACGCCAGAAATAACGTGAACTCATGTGTGTTGCCCATAGTCACCACGCTGGGCAGGCGGGTTGGTGACCGCAGTACTGGCTTTGTCGCACCGAAGTCGCTGCTGCCCGTCTTCGGCCTGTGTATTTCAAAGCCGGCAGTTGGATGGTTATCCCGCCACCGGTCGGCTTTTTAAGTTCCAAGGTGGTAGTAGAACTGTGTTATCCCTTAGTCGCCTCTTACGACACCCACGGGAAGAGAGGGGGTGGCTATATTCTTTTGTACCGTAGCCACACAGTAACACAAGTAAAGGGCTCATACGCAGCGTTTTAGTTTAGTTAGCGACATTACAATTGATGAGAACAAACTGAAAGTGTAAAACTTTTCTCGATACTCTATGAGAAGCTTTGAATTAATCATAATATTTTCTTTTCGTTTTCAGAATGGAAATAAATATTATAGGGTTGAATCTAGAATCAATGTTTATTTTGTGTATACAAATAATATGCAACAATCAGTTCTACTTCGTCTGTTAAAAGAGATCGAATTCGACTCATAGAAACATGGCTCAATGCAGTTTAGGTTCACTCAACTCAGCTCAGCTTCACTCCGCCTCGCTCCGCCCACTTTAATGGAAACACTTGTTACCTTTTTTGCTCTTCTCCACATCACTCCTGTCAGTTTCGCATCATATATCTACAAATAAAACATCATCATATCACTGGTGGTATATTTCTGCAAAAAAAGCCTAACAAAATCGGCCTAGTAGTTTTGCGGATTAGCTAGAATAAACTGATACTGCAACCATTGCGCTCAAATGATGGGATAATAGTGGGATTAGTGTAGGTCATGTCGAAGTAATTAAGGCCAACCATACAAATAATATTATAAAAGTTTTTCTGTTACATTATTTATTGCTCACGACATGAGCTTCAAAAGGCAAAAATAAGGCTAATTAAAAGACAAACACTTAAAGTAATCTAGGAGAGGGTTAGTTAGGTTAGGTAGCTAGTAGGGTGGACTGTGGACAAATACGAAAGCTATCCATAATCCCGTTAATTGCACTGCGACGGTATACCGTGGGGTTTTAGTCAGTAAAAGTCTGACATAACTCTCCCTCTACCCCAGGCGGATCCATGAGGATTTCTCCACGATAAAAAAGGTAGTTAGTAGGGTTAGTTAGTTTGTTAGGTTAGTATATTTTTTAAATGGCAATATCTATTTTCTTGGATTAATGCATTCGACACAGTCTCTGTCCCAAACCTAAGAGACGAAGTTGGATAAATTGATACAAACAGTTTTGTACCTGTCTGAATGTGAACAGTTACTTTGTTTTTGTAATAGAAAATAAAAATATCTAATCAATGTCAGCAGTACCTAGGAGTTCTTCGGGATAGTATCTTTGGATCTTTTCTCTTTCTAATCTATGTCGCTGATTTGATGTTCTTATCTTCCCCTTCCCCCTCCTCTAATAAACACGTTCAAGATTGTGATTTAAGAATATAAGCTTTATTGCCGATTAGTTTTATATTTCGATTTAGTATTGGGTATCAGTTTATTTCGTTGTTGACCAGTCTTGTAAACATTATTCAATCGACATATATGAAGCAGTGTTGCTTAACTCAAACTATCAAATCTTCACAGCTTTGGCTCCTTAACTACTCTCCATAGGAACACAACATTATTTGAAAACAGTATAGGCAATATAGGCATAGGTATATATCATATGGCTTGGCGCCGCGTTGGCGCATGGTTTGTTCCTGTTGCGCTGGCGGTTGCGGGTTCGATCCCCGCACGTGACAAACATTTGTATTGGCCATACAGATGTTTGCCGTGTTCTGGGTGTTGGGCAGTCCTTGTGGGTCTTTCCACCGTGCCTTGGAGAGCACGTTAAGCCGTCGGTCTCGGTTGTTATCATGTACACCTGATAGCGATCGTTACTCATAGTAGCGAATATAGCAGCCAACCCGCATTGGAACAGCGAGATAGATTAAGCTCTAATCCTTCTCCTGCATGGGGAAAGCGGCCTATATCCAGTAGTGGGATATTACAGGCTGAAGCGATCATATGGTTGTGGGCTGTGGCCTTCTGCAAAGTTGAGGAGTACCTCAACTTGGCCTGTTCTAGATATTCAGGCAGATATTTCTTGCTATGCACACCTCAATATATTTTTAACTGACTTATTAAAAGAGGAGGTTCATTCAGTTAATTTGAATGTATATTTTTTTCATAATTTTCTTAATTTTTAATTTTTTCTTAATTCTTTACTGGGTGTACCGATTTTGATGATCCTTGTTTTGCTCGAAAGCTGGGCTTGTCTATGTTCCCATTTGAATTTGCGGCCATTTAAATGTGTATTTAAATAAATATTTTTTTTACTACCTACATCATAAGTAAACTACTTGTCTATGTAAATTGTAGTCGGGTTTTTTTCCGTTAGCGAACCAACACAATTCACAAATTAAAAATTGTGTTTGCTCGCTATCGCATTAATTATAAAATTGTAATACGTAAGTATATTTTTTTTCTTAATCAGGAACGATTTGAAGTCTTAACTGGTAAAAAAACAATTTGTATTGTGTATTTAAAGTTGCTTTACTTTATTGAAGCAATTATTACATTAATTTATACTATCGATACATACAGAATTATAATATTTATTATTTTCTATTGTTCTTAATTTGAGATTATATTGATTATGTGTTTGACTTGAAGTAGGCAATAACATTTGTTACATTTGAAAGTTTTTCTTCTTACTACTGTTACAAATTCATTAATTATTTGAATAATTTTCTATAAAACAGCTATTGATAGAACGTTCAAATACAACAAAGTACCCTTTAAAATCTAGACACTCATATTATACCCAATATTCATATGATTGATTGAATATATTTATGAAATATTATCATGTTATATTATTTATATAAAGCTAAGTACTATCAACATTTCAACGTGTTATTTTAATATATTGTAATGAAATATTGGTGCGACAAAGCCAGCCCTGCTGTCACCAACCCGCCTGCCCAGCGTGGTGACTATGGGCAACACATATGAGTTCACGCCATTTTTGGCGTGAACTTGTGGAGGCCTATGCCCAGCAGTGGATTGCGATAGGCTGAAATGATGATGATGATGATGATGATGATGAATGAAATATTAATTAATTTACATTTTATCTAATAAAATAATAACAATAAATATTAATAGGTCCGAAATCACGAATAAGATAAATAAATAAAGTAAGAATAGGTATATTCTAAACGTAATTATCGTATTTCAAATAAGAACTACTGTAATATTCCGAAAATTCCATGATATAATAGCGACTACATTGTAATATTTTTTCTTAACACTTAGCATATTATTATACTTTTATTTATATATAATAATAAGAATAAAGGTGAAAAGCAAAAATCCTTCTGTGTATAGATATTTAAAAAATTGATAATAAAAATAATGCACCTATTTATAATTTTTCAATGTTAGTACGTGCTTGGAACACTGTTCTTAAAAATAGAGATATATATATTTTTCACATAAGACTATTCTACTGATATATTAGCTGACATTTTTGTACTTATGTTTTAATAATATTGTACCTAAAAACTTTTACTGATATATGTCATTACTGTTCACCTTTACCTTATTATTCTATTCTATATGTCTATTTTAAGACATAACTGGTGTATTTATTTTTACCTTACAGTGAATTTGTGGCCTCTATTTTCGAAACACAAGACAAATTGTAGTGTAAAATAGCTTTGTAATTCTAACGGAAAATATTTTAATATCATTAAAAGTAAGATTTAAGAAGAAAATTGTATATAAGCGGGGACAACGCGATTAATATACAAATAAATATGTTTTTCATAGTTAAATTTCTTAGCGTAAATTTTCAATGTTAATACGCACTTGTTTCGAAAAAAGAGGCAAGTGTTTATAGTAGTAAAGTATAACTATATCAATATCTGAACTAAAAATACCGTTAAACACTTCTAGTATAAGACTCAACAATAACTTAGGTCATAATATTATGATATCAACATAAAATTCTAAAGTGACAGTCACTACTTTTTAAATTTACCCAGATTATTTTTATTCCAAGTAAATAACAAAGCTGAGCTTTAAGCTTTTCATAGATAAATATATACGATAATTCGTAATAGGGTGACGTCCTTATCTACATTTGGTACTTTTGACTCAATTCAATTTAAATTAATAGTACAATAAGTAGTTTAATAGTACTTAAATTTTATTTATTAATTCTAAATTATTTTTATAAGCCTGCCTTTCCAAATTGATGTTAAAATAATTATATTGGAATGTAAATCAAAAATAAGCATTGGAATGTAAGTACTATCACTAATTTAATTAAACCATATTTGAAAACAGTGAAGTTTTAGACAACGCAGTCTAGTATGATATAAATATTTTGACTAGGTCCTTCCAATGTAAATTAGCAAGATAATTAGGTACTTAAGCATTGAAAAGTGCAATATTTTACACTATCTACGAATAATAAGCTATACATAATTTTTACACACAGAAAAAGATACAACGTCCTACATTTTCATGTATCGTTACAATATAATGACTAAATAGCATGTTTAATAGCACATCTCTAGTTAACAATAAATAACTTTTTTTTTTTAAATCGAAATAGCATAGACATGTCAGTTAAAATGACATAATTATTTAAATAATGACTAGATAGCAGATAACTTAAACTGTACTAAATTAATATACATACTTTTTATATATTACATATATTTTTATTTCCATTTCAAAAAATAATAGTTTTATAAATACATTAGGATAAAAAATAGTTAATTAAAAATTACTATTTAGGACACGGACCGACTCACAATACAAACAATTTATGTACCTATTCGACGTCTAAAGTGTTATAAAATATTGTAAGCAAGAGTCAAACAAATTTATATAGATTATTAGATTGGTATCAAAGACTAAAGCTGGCGTTCCGTTGGGGACGTCACACCATCTAATAAATATTTAGCAAATTCCTGTTAAGAAAAAAAATACGTATATATTATATACGGTGTGACTGATAAAACATTCCCTAAACAGACGACAGAATAAAAAATATACTGTGTATAAAAATAAATGCGGTTACTAACAAGTCAACTTCTGAAACTTGGTCCTTTAAAAAAGAAATAAAGTTTGTTAGTCAGATTCGTCTCATTTGTGAACACAATTTAAAATTTCAAGATATGGTTTATATAGGCCTAGTCGTATATAATATTTTTAGCAAATAGCAATTTATGTTGTTAGATTTTATAAGGTAAATATTTTAACAAAGAAAGATCTTCTAAAAATACTCTAATTTTCCGTTTTAAATCTAAAGGAGTGGTGTTATAGGATGAGTGATTTCGAAAACATGTAAATATATGATGATATATAAGAAATACATAGTAAGGTTTATACACTGGATTTTACAGATTTTTTAAACGTTTAACAACTCTAATATCTAATAAAAAGAACATTATATAATTTTACTGAGAGCGCCGATATCGATTTGCTGTTGGAATAGGTACCTGAAAACATTTTAAATGTTTTTATTTTTTAAAACCAATGTAAATAGGATGGAAAGGTATTTTTAGAAGGGTATATACGACGATACGAAATTTATACATATATATATGTATAAATTTCGTATCGTCGTGTCGTCACGATGTATGTTAGTGATAAACTCCGAAACTAATGAACCAATTTTTATCAATTTTTTTTAGAATTTACATATAATTTCATGCTTATAATATATTTGATCAATCATATCAGGAATTTAGAAAATATTAATTGGATTGTATCAAAAGAATTAGTAAAAAGTTGATTCTATTATTTTTACTGAGTCACAGCAACGCGTGGTTTTTTTTTTTGGTTCGCAAGGGAACCCATTTACGGGTGATATCCAGGACGCCCGGGTAGGCAGTCCTAGACCGTATGTCGGCTTCAGCACTTATGGGTGCAATACCGACCAAACCCCATTCAGCCACTTTAATTGGAGGGTCCCGGATCTGTAGGCAACAGGATCCCTCCAGCGACCGGCTGGCCGTGACGAAAAGGCCAGACTTCTCCTCCATGGGGACTGTCCGGCTCACTTCTGAACAATCCCGACGACGCCATGTCTAGCAGGATCGGGTTCCAATCCCAGCCCGACACGAGCACAGGGGCGTTACTGGAGGCGTATTAAGTAGCGCTTCCTACGCACCCCCGTTCGTCGCTTGCGGACGGATGCCTCGTCGGTGGCCTCCTCTCTCATCCGTTCGTCGTTCTCCTTCTGGGACATTACTGTCTCGCAGAAGGAAACCATCGCCGTCCAGGACTCGTCGTTGCCGAGCATCGCGGTGGTGACGCTAGACAATGACAAGTCCCATCCGAGGACTGTCGTCAGATCGCGACGCAGAGCCTCGGACACACCTCGAGGGTGTGCTGGGCAGAGTCCAACGCCGTGCCACAATCGTGACATCCAGTCGTCGGCTCCTTTTGGGCCGTCCGATACAAGTATTCACCAAAGCAGCCATGCCCGGTGAGAACTTGCGTCAGACGGAAGGTGAGGGGTTTGCGCTTACGGCGCATCCACCGCTTAAGGACCGGGCGCAAGGCAGCCTCCCCCACAACGCGTGGCTGAGTCAACTAGTACCTAAACCTTATAATACTAAGTATAATATTCACACACGGTCGATTGTTCCTAAGGTAAACAATTAAATGCTTGTGTTAAAGGTAACAGACGGCCGATATGGCTACATTTTTTTTTGATAAATATACGATGTATCATAATACGTGTATCATACACCAGATTTGAGACGGGAATGGAACCCCTGGAGCAGAAAGCAGGGCTTGTCATATAATAGTATGTTATAATGGTTATTTTCAACTTTAAGATTTAACAATTAAAAAAAAATGCTTCGTTAATTATGAATAGGTACACACCTCGGCCTCCTTTCCTCACCTCGGAATTTACAGACCTAGAAAATATAGTTTAGTGTGTTAGTGTATTGACAAAAAAAGCTGTTTAATATTGTAACGTGACGATAATTATTGTACAAGGATATTTTTTAGGAAAATTTTAATATTTGAATATTTACAAATATGTGCAATATTATTTCTAAAGTTTTGGTAAAGATAAAAATATCTTTCGGAACGATCAAATAATTATTAGGTAAGGTATATGGGGAATATTTTTTTTGATAATTTATTTTTTGTAGGCAATTAATAGAATATTAAGCAATATAATATAGAGATTCTATATGGGATAAGCTTCGCATTCTTGGAGGACAGATTGTTTTAAAGCAGAAATTGCATCTATTATATTTAAGTATATGTATATAAGATAAAACAGCAACGTTAGACACAAGATAAAAATATTTGCAAAATAAAGCTGACTTTAGATTAGATTTATTCACATTGGTTGCTAAGAAATGTAGAACTTGTTTTTAATTATTTTAAATGTTGAATTTGATTTTAATGAAATAAGTTTGTATAGGTAGTATATCGACGGGTCCTACGCATAAGGTCGTAATGCATAAAAACGTTTTTTACAGGAGAGCCATTTTTATTACCGTCACTGCTAAAGTTCGTTTGAGATACATCTTTGATCGGTGTTTCTAGTTTATATGATCAATAATTCGCTTAAAAATATAATGCCAAACTGTAAATGAAATAAAAAATAATATTTACACAAAAATAACTCATTTTAGTTACTTACGACTTTATACTTATTGCAGAAACGTCGTATCTTGTTGTTACGACCTTATGCTTTCGATCAGGTTGTTATTTACTTTGTGAATAAAGTCGTATGTTTGAGTTACGGCGTTATGCTCCGTGTAATCTCTTATAATATCTCTAAAAAATGGGTCGTAAGAAGCTACTTGGTGAACAAAAAACACAAATTTCAGCTAAAATCAACTTTTTGAAATAATTATTATCAGATTTACTTAATTCCCTAACGTTTTTTATATAAGAAATAAACAAAATCAAAACTGATCTATAAAAATATGGAGGATAATCATTAGTTTGATAATTAAATATAATTTATTATTAATAAATTTTTAAACTAGAATCAGTCTTTAGCTGCACTAACAATAAAAATAAGAGTGAATCAAATAAATCTATATTTTGTTATGATACTCCGAAATATCATCTTATTATACAACAGCTAATAGTTATATTTGGAGTGGCGAGCATTAAAGGAGGCCTACGTCAAGCAGTTAACTTGTAAGGGCTGATGGATGGATAGAATGCTTATAATCAACTTAAAGAAACTTTAATAACGAAATAAGCAATAACCTCTGGTCAACATAAATATAAGTAGTAAAAACATCTTACAATCAAATATATTTATTTATTTATGAGTAAACGAAAACTAATCAGATGAATGGCTACTGTTCTGTTCTGCACCAATGCTACTGTGTGATAACTGTTGATAAAAACTATGAAATTCTTGAAGTATTGTACGTCCTTGATAAAGACTGAATAAAACATTAAATTTTGCAAATATAAGGATAATAGATAATAGATCAGCGTAACATGGAACTAAAACTTATGTATTTAAAATATTTTCATTTTTTCTTCTCGATGATTCTCATATTATTTTCATCTTTAAAGTGATAGCGATAGTTCAAAATATAGGGTTCACTCGACACTATTTGAACTTCTCTAGTTTTACTCCAAGCTATTTTTTGGTTTATTGTATTTTTAGCCGAATTTCTACACATAATTTCAATTACATTATAACGGGGAGGGTTAACTTCCGGCCATCTTACTAAAGCTTTTAAGTTCAAGTTTTTAAGACTTGTGCTGGAGCTAGCCATACATTAATCCAAGTACTTTAGTCAGTGTTTTACTGTTCAGGCTATTAAGTTATGGAATAGTCTGCCCTTAGCCATAAGGGAGGCTAAATCGCTATTGACTTTTAAAAAACACGTTAAAAATTATTATCTTATTATTAACGAATTGCTTACATACTTTATTAGTTTATGATAGAATATAATTATATTATTATATTTTTATTCTTCTTTTTATTTATTTGTGTATTTTCTATAAGTATTAGAATGTAGAAATTTGTATGTAAGTTTATTATACATCTACACCACCTACCCAATTTTGATAATAAGTTTCCTTTTTAAGTCTGGGTTGTCTGGAAGAAATGGCTAATTAGCCATAAGTCCGCCCATTGTACTTCACTATCTGCTTTGTTTGTAATATATTTGTGGTGTACAATAAAGTATAAAATAAATAAATCAAACCATTGCGCAGGGTTATATATAAGCTTATTTTTGGCATTTTTCTCAATCAAAGCGTAAACGGAATTCGCTTCGATTTGTATATACTTACCCTCTAAAAACCTATGAAATATTGTTATTACCATTTACCATACGTTCTTGCTACATAAGTATATAAAGCTATAATTTCTGTTTTGACCGACACAACTGTTGGACTAAAACCTGAATTCCTTGGCACCATCAAATCTCAATAAACTTAGATAAACAGCTTGCTACTTCACATGTCCCGATGTCCCGTGTTTGCCATTAATCTCAGGCCACATATAACTATAACCTGCACAACGAGCAAGATCAAAATCAGTAATATTATAAATTAACAAATTTCTTTATGATGAAATAAACATACATTGCCATGGGGACAGTTTTAATCTTTTGATAATCAAAACACGCGATAACTATTCTTCCTTCACTCTCTATAGCTTCTTTTTTATCATTCTCTTTCATTTCTCTAGTCTTAGTCTGGTTTCTTGTGTAATTTTCTTGTTTTTGTTTATCTTCTTCAGTCATTGTATTTTTATTTGTGTAGTATATATGGCATTCGTTAAAGATATACTTTTTCAGTTTATGAAATGAGGTATTAATAAAGTTTTGTTTTATTGTATTACGATACTATCTTAGCGTTGTCGCTTTCTTCGTTATATTTTCAGTAGCACACCACTCATTATATAAAGAAAACATTTTTGTGAATGTAAGGTCACTGTCTAGGTAAATTTAGTAGAATCTTTGTGCACATAATTGGATTCAATGGGCTAAAACGTTTTGACATACTTTAAAACTTCCTGTTTCATTTCAATGACAATAGTTTTGGTACCACAATGCCGATTAGGAGAAATAGACCCACCACCCAAGCACCATTTGGACTGTTCTCTCTCCTATGGAGAGTGTATTAAGAAACATTGTCTTGCAGATCAACACCTTATTAGGAACGTCAGAGTTGGACTCAATAAGAGGTAAGCAATACTTAATCGATTTCTTTCGTCTAGACACAGCATTTAACGTAGAAGGATACTTAGTATATCCTAGTTCGGTATGATTGAATCGTCAATCGTAAATAAAAGATTGACCGAACATCGTCTTGTACAAATCCCACTGGTGTTCAGCTTCAAGTGGCGTCGGTGATTTTGAAATCAAAAATCTCATTTTATACAAGCACAATCGCTATATTAATTATCCAATTGTAATTGAACTAAAATGTCATTAAAAATGGATTTATAGGCTTTATTGAAAAAGCAAAAAATCGTATCTTTATTTCCAAACAAAGCATAAAGTCTTATGACTGTGATACGACTTTGTGCGCTTAATTATCCTGAAATTATAACCAAGCATATGGTCGTAAGTATAAGTTACGACTTCTAGAATAAAACTGTAGCGCAGTATAAAGTCGTAACTGGCACATTGCTAGTGGTGGTCTACGGCGCATACAGTCGTAACATGGCCAAACCGATGTTATGCGCCGGACCGTATTATTTTTCGTCAAGCCCTATTAAACACTATCTACAACTAATATAGTTTATTCGTTTGATAATTTTATATAGATAATTAACTACATTTATTAATAACAAAAGGAATATTCGATAAAACTTACCATTTCCAAGATTGTCACCAGTCGTTACTATTTTACTGCTTGGGTTATGCTTATTTAAGTCTAATTTTAAAAATTTTGACGAACGTATATATTACTCATTTCATTGGTTTATAATCGCATAAGTGTTAGTAATTAAAATTAATCAAAAACTACAAAGAAATTCGACTTACAAGCAATATTATTTTGAACATTAAAAATGGAGACTCCGATCATGTCATACGACGTCGGTACTATGCTCTTAATGACCCGGTCACTCTCCAATAGATCGGAGCATATCGTTGTAACTAGCAGCGCGACCTTATGCGCGGTAATGTTTAAATGTTAAGACTATTAGCGATTCAAAAACTTATAATTTATAGAAGATATTAATATTCTGACTTCAGGAATGTTAAATACAGTTTATTATTGTTCGAAAGACACAAAAATACAATTTTGCTCAAAAAACACGTTACGACCTTATGCGTAGGACCCGTCGATATAACTTTGAAGTAAGATTTAAAGCCACCAAAGTAAATATGTATCAGCTATGTGTAAAGACAGAAGACGGCATGAAACTTCAGAGACATACGAGTACGAAGATACGATAGAACAGATAAAGCCAACACATAGGGCAAATACACAGAATTTGCAATTTTTGTGATATCATTGTAACAAACCTTTAAAGTATAATTATCGTCATTTGCCGAGTCAAGTTTGAGGAGTGTAGTAGTGAGTTGTAGTATTCTATTGAGATGAATTTTGTGATTTTTAATTTCAAGAACAATATCTTCTTTGGTAAGCCCATCTATCTGTATATGATTTTTTTTAAATACAACTGGGTCGCTAAGCAAGCGTACGGCTCAACGTATAGTTCAGAGTACGGCTCACCGTACAGCGTACTTCCCCAGTCAGGCTGCACCAAATTTTGAGCAGGATGGTTATTGCCGTGTCCTGTCTCAGTTAAATAGGTTTTGTATGTGTTTCTTTGTATTATAAAACGATTTCTTCTCAAGAGTGTACATAATGTAAAGCATGTTTATCTCTGTTCCTCCTCTGATAGTGTATTGTATAAAATTTTAAATTATTTGAGTAAGAAGAGTTACAATAATATCACAATTACTCCAGCCCTATATAATGTGAATAATTTGGCAAAAGTAAAACGAAATATAATTTAAAATTATCAAGAATAACGAACAATAAGTAATATAAAATTATTTTTCATTTCACCGTTTCCAACGCTATTCACATCATATTCATCAACAACGACACTGCCAACTTACCAAAATAGGTTAAATATCAAATAGTAATAACAAAATAATAACATACGTTATATTACTATTTATTTATAATACAAGTAACTTCTAAATTAAACTTCGGTTACCGAAACTTGTTCACACAAAGTTGGCTGAAAATGTGAGAAAAAATAATGGCATGATTAGTCTAAGAACTCATTAAATGTAAAAAACAACTTAAGAGCGACATTCTCTAATGTGCACATTTTTAAGTAACAAATGTTACTCACCAATAATAAGAGCTAAAATAATAATTCCGATAACAGCAGCAATTATCATCATCTGAAAAATAGTATTTATTGTTAAACAATGTAATATTACATGTTTAAATATTTAGTTACTGGACAGATAATAAGTCTTAAAATATTAAATACATATATTAAACTTAAAGTTGGTAAAACTCTACATTTAAGTGATGAAGATTTAATTCACATAGCACATGTACTAAAATATCTTTTACCAATAATAGGAAATTAATCACTTACAAATAAAACGTAAAATACATGCTTCAGCCTGTAATATCCTACTACTGGGCATAGGCCTCTTTCCCCGTGTAGGAGAAGGATCAGAGCTCAATCCACCACGCTGCTCCAATGCGGGTTGGCGGATATATTCACCGCGTTGGGGCAACAGCCACAGTCATGGATTGTACACGTTGCACTGGCGGTTGCGGGTTCGATCCCCGCACATGACAAACATTTGTATTGGCCATACAGGTGTTGGATGTGGTCTGGGTGTTTGTGCAGTCCTTGTGGGTCTCGCCACCGTGCCTCGTAGCGCACGTTAAGCCGTCGGTCCCGGTTGTTATCATGTATATCTGATAGCGATAGTTAAAATACATAGCGAGATGCCGTGATCGTTAAAATAATTAGCATCGTGCTTTGTATTTTAAGCAACTTAGTGCCGCTTTGAGCGTCACGTGTTATGCGTGCGACCAAAATTATTAGTGAGTAAATTTTAAAGCAATTAATACCAGTAAAAGTAGAGTAACAGCCAATTAATTTCTAATTACTAAAGTCCCCTCTAAGCCCTACCGTAACAAGAAGATCTCTTGCTACGGTGGGGTTTAGAGGTTTACCACGATTCTTAGTCTTATCCTACAATTATGTAGGTAGAGTACTTAAAGTAACATATTAAAACTTAGAGAAAACTATCCTTTAAAGTGGGTTGAATAACTTTCTTATTCTATCACAGTGTTGTATATATTATGCTATGTCATAATAGAAATGGTTATAAAAGAAAAAAATGAATAATTATAAACCTTTAAGTTTTGTAACCAGAATTTGCTTTTAAGTTTTCCAGCCTGCTGTTCGAACTGTGACGCACCTTGCTGCAGCGCATCTGTGAATCACATTTAATAAACCTTTAATATTTCTAAAATATTATACACTGCACAACTTAAGAACTAAATATTTACAGATAATTATGGTACAAATCATGTCTGCTTGGAATGGTGCCAAGAATGCTGGCAGCATTTTTACGTTGAATCGCTATGCTGATTCTCTGGGCAAAAAATGCACCAGCCCTTTTGTCACCAGTGGAGGCAATAAGGCGAGGTTTTATAACTTTTAAAATATTTACAGCAATGATACTCTAAGGTCCATGTGTTTCGATTGCAAAGGGCACAAAGATGTAATTTAGAATTGGTGACGAATATTTGTGCCGTTTAGTCGTTGCAGCTTTGTTTGCAACAGCTCCGGCTGATTCCCTGGCTTGAGACAGATACACATATATTCCTGATGTTTGTTCGTTCTTGTTGGTTATATAATGTTCGTTGTTGTTTGAAAATTGTTTTCAAAAACAATTCAATTAAACTTTGTTGTAACACGCTTGTACGACGTACCTGCCCTGTCGTCGAGTTCCGAAAGCTTTTGATCTCTCTCCAATACCTTCTCTACGTTCGTTTTCATTATATCAACCACCTGAGGATGGTAAAATTATAGTATTAAAGTCTTTGAACTAAAATTAATATCCGTAGTCAATCGCTCCTCACAAAAGTATCACAATTTTCTCGAGTGGTATTGATGGGTATTATGTATATAAATATTAACATCAGATATAATATTAGCCATAAGATAACCTTAGTTAACAAAAGGTTTAAGATTCTTAAATATTTCATTAAAACGTGTGGTAGTAATTTAACAAGATTAATTACCGTATTTAAGTATAAAATAAATGTCATAATGAAAAAAATTACGTGCAATAGAAGCTCTACTCTTGAGAATTGTTTGTATTTAATGCATCTGTTAATAATGTCTTACTTCATCGACTTGAGCTTGCGTTTGCTGCAAGCGACGTTGCGCTGCAATCTGTTGTGGCGTTTTTGGTCCGCCAGCTGGCATGTCATCGCTGCTTGGAGCTAATCCTCCCTCAGTCGCCCTAAACAAACATAAATGTCAATTTAAATATTTATTGTCTTCAGTTCAAAATTCCAAGCCCAAGAAGGTAAATGAAATCAATTACTTTAAGTAAATGTACCTTGTTGTTTTTATTCACCAATCCTAAACCAATATCAATATTATGATTTTAAGGGTTCTTCAGGAGTAGGATGATGGGACAGAATAGGTAGGTACCCTTAGATGATAATCTAATATATAAAATTCTCGTGTCGCGGTGTTTGTTGTTAAACTCCTTCGAAACGGCTTGACCGATTCTCATGAAATTTTGTGTGCATATTAGGTAGGTCTGAGAAACGAACAACATCTATTTTTCATACCCCTAAATGTTAAGGGTAGTCCACCCCTAATTTGTTTTTTAATTTTTAGATAAATTACTTTTTTTTATGATACAAAATTAAAAAATACATATAATCCTAAATTTTCAACCCTCTCTGATCAACCCCTATTTTTAAATAGCGTTTAGCGACAAGACAACGTTTGCCGAGTCAACTAGTAATAGATATACATACATTTGATTAATTAAGGTTTTGGAAAGCATTTCTTCTA
Source organism: Melitaea cinxia (assembly GCF_905220565.1). NCBI lineage: Eukaryota > Metazoa > Arthropoda > Insecta > Lepidoptera > Nymphalidae > Melitaea > Melitaea cinxia. The sequence continues at coordinate 9,061,907 of NC_059414.1, read as the reverse complement.
TCATTTTGACGGTAAAATAATTGATCGTACTAAACACATAAGGGACCTTGGTGTGTATTTTGATAGTAAATTGACATATTCGCTTTACAACTCAATAATAACGCAAATAGTTTTAAAAAATCTAAGATTCGTTCTGCGCGCATGTAGGCCTTTTGATGATATGAATGCGATAGTAACTGTTTATATCTCGTATGTTCGAAGTGTTCTCGAGTATGCGTGTCCTATCTGGTCCCCACAATATAACATTTATATAGATTGTCACGACAGGGTCAAAAAAATTATCAAACACATTCTTTACCGAAGTCGACAACCTTCCCTATCTTATTCTAAAGATTGCCGCCTAAATAACCTTCTGACACTGGAAGAACGTCGCAAAATACTTAGTCTTTCTTTATATGACACAGTCCATGGCCGCGTGGATTGTCCCGAGCTTGTAAGACCAATATCATAAAGTGCACCCAAGCGTCGTACCCGACATACACCACTCCTATATGTGACCAAATGTAGTACCAATTACTCAGCCAATTCTGTTCTGTCTAGACTGCCGCGTCTGTTTAATGAGATGTGTAAGGACATTGATATATTTGTAAACTGAGTCTCAATTAAAAAATAGTTTATTCAAAATTTTTAAAAAAGTAATTTAGGAATCTAATAAGCAATCATTATAAGCAAAATAAATGTAATAGGTACATACAATATATATGTCTGCATGTGTATGTTGTTGTGTTTGTTATATAACTACTAAAAGTTTTATTATCTATACAAACGAATAAAATTTGATGTTTGTTTGTAATTATATATAAAAATTATGTTACAATGGTTATTTGTATACGTTTGGACTCACTGTACTTATTCTACATCTTGTTGTTAGTCTGTGATGTTTAATGTGATGGGTCACGTATCTTTTATGATACTATGCTATTAACTTTAATTTTGTTTTGTTTTTCAAGTCATTTTAATATCGGTTATCAATACTGCCCTTTTAATCGCTTACCATCGGTGAGCCCAATTCCCCAACTCGCATTTTTGTTCTATTGTTACTCTTAACTCTTACCCTAATATAGCGTTAACACCCAAGTCTTGCCTTACAAACTCTGAGTCTCACCACCACCCACTTAAAATATCCTTTCTCGCTAGTTCGTTACTTTAATATGTAGTTGTTACAAAACATATTTTATATAAGTAGGTTGTTATTATATGTTTCATAAAATCTACTTCAGTTTATTTCGACCTTTATTCATTTTAAGCTTCATTTAATCTTTAAGACGTCCTACAAGTGTAATCTTTAAGACTTTAACTTAAGTGATTCCTTTAACTTAATTTAAATATGTATATTTACATACAATTTAGCAGACTTCACATTTGATTTTAACATATTTTTATATCTTCCTGTAAAATAGGTTTGGAAAATTGTGGGAAACATGGTTACTATGTATTTAAGACGATAATAAAGTTGTTTTGATTTTTGTTTAAGGGCAAAAGCATGAGGACGGCACGGGAAAGTATGATGTGTTTTTCTTAATAGAGACTGAAAAATTAAATAAATGGATTGATATAGGTACAGATAGATATTTAAAGAAAAAACTTATTTTACTGGAAGTGTTCTTGTCGTAATCAACAACAAATGAAACTCATAATTGATGAACTACTCGTATAAGATAGAAAAGTGATATTTATATTGAATATTAAAAAACAAAACTAAAATTAAAAAATTCAGCGTGCCGATATTAGATATGAAAAATTATCACATCGATTAGCATCGCATTGATTTATGACTTGAAATAAATACACGTAATAAAAGTCTCCTGGGTACAAAATAGTTTAGATAATCATCGTAAGGATTCATTAGAACTTTTATCGTCTATTAAATATAATACTTTAGCACTAGCTTTTCGCTTGTAGTAGCGGCCGACACGATTTTGGCTGTTAGTTTTTTTTCCTTAAATATAGCCTGTCTTAGTAACAATGTGGCATTGTCCTGGAGAAAGACATTTTGAAATTAGAACATTAGTTTTTAAATTTATCCGTCATAAGCATTCAAGAATACAAATCATTCCTCTTTAACCGACTTTAAAAAAGCAGGAGGTTTCTTAATTAGACCGTATATATTTTTTTATGCGTGTTCGGGATATAGATGATAATGATGTAATTGAAGTCAGTTTTTTTCGTTTAATAGCAAACAAAATTATTGTAATGTTAGTATAGATAAAAATGTGCGTAATTGCATAGCTATATTAGCTGTAGTAATAATTTAACGGGATGTCATATCATTCTGTCTTTCTAAATAGATCTTCTTTGACCTATTTAATATTCATGACGACATAATGTCGCAATGTGGTGGAACGTTTTCGGATAATATTATATTAAACGGATAACGTGAGCCCTTGCACATAAATAACCAAGTCATATCATTATGTCTGTAATTAAGAATGTTAAGTATGCTTATAATTAAAGAAGATTACCGCCCAATATAACTTTGTTTTAGTTAATCACCAGTAGCTTTAAAACGTTAATTACGTCATATTTAAGACGGTATAATATGTAAACTAGAAAAACTATATGAAAAATGAATTAGATAATCAAAGTTTTAGTATCACTATATGTCTACTGTTTGAGACTTTTGTGATTGTGTGATGTTTACTATTGTGAGATTTTTGTGATACGAATATAGATACTTAAGCGAAATGGAAGTAGAACTTTTGAACTACATTACCATCTTCACAACGAGAGTTCCGATAAGTTTTCTCGCCATGGTTCCCTTGCAAAATCATCAAAAGTACTGTTAACTTTCCTGCCCTTATTCTCTTACTTCCCTAAGAATAAAAATAGCACTTTTATGGGACGCAATTAACGTTCGTGTCAGTAGTCAGTAGCGGCGGTAGCGGTTCATTTTTGAAAGACATCTACACTAAGCTTTTGAGGTAGAGTAAAGCAGAATATATTCTGCCCAAAATCTGGAGCAGCACGTCTGGGGAAGTACCTCGACCTTACAGATGATCACAGCCAAATAATACTGCTATCAAGCAATGTTTTGTTTAAAATAAAATGTAACAACCACAGTTCATTGTAAAAATACGTATTGGTGCCGGCACAGATATTGAGTACTTGGCAAATAAATGGGGATCGCTTTGCGTATCGGGCAGGGGCAAATAGAAAATAGTGTAGCGTTGTTCAGTACAAAAATATAAATAAATAAAATGTTAAAATATATAATACTTATTAAATATCTATATCTATATCCATAAAATGTTGAAGTGAAGTAAAAGATCAGCGCTGAATATCCTTGCTGATGGCTGTATTAACTTTTAATTGAAGAATACTATTTGGGAACAGTATCATATTTTAACTATAAATAATATGTTTGATAATTGGTGGGTGTAGTGTTCGGGTGGTATGTATTGTGTGTTTCCAGACACTCGGGCCAGCATTTTTATCTTAACTGAGGGCCAATCTAAGATGCCCAGGATGCAAGTTAGATCGGATTGACACGTGTTATTGATTGACTCACTGAACGCATCAAGTGCCTCCGCAATGGCTACGTGTTCTGGCCTATAAGCTGTACCTAGAGCCAAGTCCTTTAGCTGTACTTCTAGCCACATTTGTTCAAGAGTCGAGACTAGATGTTACATCATCTTTGTTCTTAATCCTTTTCTGATATAAAAACCAACCACCCAGCATAAACCAACTTCCACCTGTTCTACCTTCTCAGGCCATATGAATAAAGTTATAGGGATTTTCGGATACAAGCATGAGCCTGGCTGTATTTATACATATCATTGATGTACAATCTGTTGTGGTTTAATTACAAAATAGTTTTGTAAATTTAATTTCTACTAAAAACTATTATTACACTTTTATTTTTAAATAAATAGGTTGTTATCGGTCTTTCAACTTTTTAAAATGTGATTTGGCTGGCTTTCTGCAAAGTTATTATGCCCTACTTGGTTTACTGCCAGGCCATGCACGTATGTAGTTTAAGTGTCCTTCAGTTGAAAGTGCAAGCTGGAGTGCTATTCGTTAAGCCAAACAGCAAATGTCAAATATAGTCTTAAAATATCTATAGTAAATTGCATAATGAGTACCTATATATAATTAACTATGACCGTAATATACGTAAAAGTAATTAATAATGTAGATATTTATTAGTAAAATTGAAAATTGCAGAATAGGAAGTTTGAACTTCAGTAGATATAAATAGTATTACAATCGATATTACAAGTACCCACTTGTAATATCCATTGGAATTTGTTTTCAACAAATTTGTTTCCAACAAATTATCATAAGAAGAAACAGTTATTTCATCTACAATTTTCCGATCCTGTTCATAATTGTGTGAAATCTATTTTTTACAGTAAATAAGTATATACTTAATACAGAATACGGAAAAAAGGAATATTTTCAAAATGAATTATAATAATAAAGTCCTTTTGTTACTATTGACTGAATATAAGTAAGCCGTTTGTTTTGTTTAATTTGACCTAACCTTTAGATGAGGCAAAAATTAATTACTAGGTCTTCCCTGAAAAGCCCTAGTGAGAGCAACACCGCTGAAGTATGCAGCCACTCAACTCTTAGAGGCCACAGATGGAGGACCAAATTGACAACGTCGCATTTTTTATTTTTTTTTTGCTTACAAATTTCAACAATAATAATTTTTATCTAAATTCTAATATAACAATACAGTCTATAAATGTGTTATAAGCAATATAATATAAGTCTATTATATATTGTGCTTGGAAATATAGTTACACCATACGTCTAAATAATTAAGAAATATTAATGGTTCAATTTATGTCCAGAATACGTTAATTAATTTTTTTTTATTTCTACAATCGACTACATCTAACCTGATTGTAAATAAAAATATTAAATAAGCATAAAGCCAATATGTAAATACATATGTCATATTTTAAATGACATATTGACTAGAGTCTAGTCAAATAGGGGTGTCGAACTCAATTTTGCAGAGGGCCATATATTAAATTTAGAATGTGTAGGTGGCCAGATTCAAATAAAAAAATAATAATAATGTAGTGTACGCATTTCTTCCAAACTTCCGTAGAGGAATCGAGTGAAGTCATGTTTCTTCTTTCTGTGACACATTACGATCGCGTGCCGTATTGATTTGACATTCCTGGCACTAGAAAATCTATACTCTAAAGTATGTACATAAGACAAATGTTACACAACCCCGTCTTAATGATAGAAATGAGTTTTAATAAGTTAACTTACGATGAGATTTAATAATATTATGTCTGCAAAATAAAAACGTTAAACATCATTGTATATAGTAACATTAGTTAAAGTACTACCATCTACTAGTTACTATTATCTAGAACAAATATCGGAAAGATAAGATCTAAAGCAAAGTTCAGAACCCGCATTTTAACGGTCTTTACCCTCAATATAGTCCAGATTTAATCAGTGATGTCCTCTTTACCCGTCAGCACAGTGTAATTTATATATATTTTTACTGTTCGTAAATTACATGTAATTTTGAAAGCTTTAATTATATGGTTGAACTTCATTTCTTTATACGAGTCGTATCGTGAACTTCTATAGCCTATGATATACAAACATACATGAAGCCATATATACTGTTAGTATTTTTTCTGAGTCACTATAGAAAAAGAACATAACTATATTGCTGTGAACAGCGAATTAAATATATTAATTATTTTGAAACCGTGATTTAAATAATTGAACTTATGTTTTACTGAGAAAAAAAAAACTTGCACTGTTGACTGTTTTATAGTTATTTGGTAAAAAGTAAAAGGTTACACAGTATACAAATGCATTTGCGTGCATTCAAATACTTTTCAGACTAATTGCATGTCGTAGAATTTTACGATCGAAAGTGGCCACATTAAGCAAAATTTAATTTTTTCGTCAAAAGAAAAGTCATAGCAACGTTTTCTTTGAAATTTAGCAGATACGTTTACACGTGTTCGTTTTAACATTACGTTCACTGTAATTTGTAATGGCTGGTCATCTGTGTCGCAGGACGATTGGCCGTTGGCAGACGGGGACTTGGAGTTGGAGACCGAGTCTTGGCAAATGCAGTGTGGGATGTTTTCCGGTCCGTTGGACCGACGATCTGCGTAAGATTGCCGGTATGGGCTGGAGAGGATTGCGGAAAACTGGGGTGTCTGGCGCGAACTTTCAGGAGGGGGGGGGGCTATGTCCAACAGTGGACTGCAATAGAACTGACTGACTGATATTGAGTCAGTCTCCCATTTAGTTAATTAGGAATTATTACAAATATAACTCAATACTACGAATAGAACAAAAGGTTAATAAAATTTCTCATAGCCCTATTGATCAAGCCATTGGTAATTTTATTCTTCTTTGGTGATTGTAGAGTTGGGATCAAGATCAAAATTTTTTTCTTTCAATTGAAGGTATTTGTTCTTTTACATCTCCATACTATACCTTAAGTACGCAAAGACATCAGTCCTGGTTTTATTATTTTGACTAACGTATTTTTCGTTTTTTCTTTTCTTTTGAGACTTTCTTTTTTATAGGGAAAGGTATCTTTACTCAGCAGTCGGGGAAAATGAAGGCTGTTTAGTACAAATATATAGTTCAAATATATAGCATAAAGCTTATTAACTATTCTAATACTAAATAATCAAATAGATACGTAATAAAATAATGTTTTCCTTTAAATGTGTGTGTAATGTAATTTAAGACGTAATGTGTTATCTTACAATGTGATTTAGGGGACACATCAGCTTAAGTTTCTTTGATTGCGATGGAAACGTAAGTAATCTCTTACAACGATAATGTTTACGAGTAGAAATACGGAACAATTATATAATTAGTCTCGTGTCTATTAATCATGTTGTTTAAATATGTATTAGTATCTTTATATAATACTATATTTCGATTATATTATACATAATAATATTGAGGTATAAAATGTGTACAATGTTAAGCATTTAGAATACATATTTTAATGAGTCCCTCAAACAAAAAACACTAAAATATGTATAACATTTTTACGGTTAATTAATTTTTTCTTGTTTAAAATCTTGGGTAATGACGATGAACTTAATTACAATAAAAATTTTGTAATGTAATGTTATTTCAAAACATTATTATTATAATTATTTTCTAACAAATGGGGCAATCGAGCAGACGAAGCCATCTGATGTTTAACAGCTACCGTTGCCCATTGACATCTGCAACATACGAGAAGTTGCGGGTGCGTTGCCGGCCTTTAGGGAAGAGATGTCCTACACATTCAACTGCAACGTTTGAAAACCCCCAGATTATAGCACTCAGAGAAAACCTCAGGAGGTCATTCCACAGTTTGCATGTACGCAGAAAGATTAATTCACGTTAAGTTCGCGTGATTTTTGTTTCAATTGTACTGTTTTCTTTTATCTATAAGAATAATTTAGATTTCAATGAAACTAAGCAGAAATATAACTTAAACATCAAGATACAATTTAGAATTAATCTAAGTAAAACATTATGCTGTGATTCAAAATACGAAAATTAACTACAACGATAAATTTCAAAGCGGGTATAAACCATTTAGGTAAGGTAAAGTTACAAGAAAATTTTAATAATTCAAATTCTTTTGTGCTCCGAACAAACGTAAAGTAACTTAAAAAGTTCAAAATAAGTCTTTTTATATCATGGCATACAAATCTCGAGTATCGTAAAGCGACTAGTGAAATGCTTTTTCGTTTCGACTTTGGCGTCGATTTTCAACAAGTTGTGTTTGTGTTGTCGTAGATTAAATGTTTTATTTGATATTCGTTGGAATTATTTATTTAGAAAGACATCTGTTCAGCTGTATGTAGAATACGACAGCAAATAAATTAATAAAAATTTTAATTATATTTGTTTTTGTTGTGCCTGATAAAAAAAATAAGTTACCAAATCTTATATATAAAAACTAAAACCAAATTACGATAAAAAAAAATATCAAGATATGAAAGCCTATTGTTTCTATGATTGTGACAATTATTTTTTACTTATCCATGGAATTCATACGGTTTCAACGACAAACAGTGCAAATACAAAGCTTCTTTTGATATTTTTCTTACCCATTTTTACCACTTGACAATTTCAGCATTAGTTGCGGCCTAAATAAAAGGAGCCTTTCTCTTGGTGAAGATACATAGTTACCTGTTTATATTCAATCTTTAAGGCATTCATTTTCAGGTCAAGGTATACTCTCTTTCGTCCGGTAAGTTCCCAGCTCAAAACTGATATTATATAAAATTTTGTTAGGGAATATATATCATTAGTCTTTCCCAGCTAAATTTTGAGTTATGTACTAAAAATAACTCGTATAATAGTATTTCAGTTTTGTGTAATTCTTTAGATATGTACGTCTGTTTGACGTCAGCCCACAAGAGTTTTGCTTACTTTGTCCACAAGGGACATTTCAATTATTATATTATATTGTCAAATATAACGCTGAAGAAATGTTACATTAGAATATTACAATCGTTGACAAATGTTAAAAAAATAATTAAGTACAAAATGTAATGTAAGCTGTGAATTAGTTCATTATTAAATTTGTCGAAATGAAAATAAAGGTCAAATTTTGTTATAAGATTAGAATTTCGTTATAGTAATATTAAATAAAAAATGTAGCTAAATTAAATCGTTCCACGGTGCTATTGAGACTAAAATGAAGATATTAATGAAGGATTTATTTATCATTTTTATCATTAATTGTATTTTAAAATAACGATTTTCAATAACGAAACCAGCAAAATGTGTATCAGAGTACACACCAGCAAAATGTTTGCAGTCGACTATTCATCATCATTTCAGCCTATCGCAGTCCACTGCTGGACGTAGGCCTCCAAAAGTTCGCGGCAAAAACAGCGTGAGCTCATGTGTGTTGCCCATAGTCACCACGTTGGGCGGGTTGGTGACCGCAGGGCCGGCTTTTTCGCACCGAATACGCTGCTGCCCGTCTCCGGCCTGTCTATTTCAAAGCCAGCAGTTGGATGGTTATTCCACCATCGGTCGGTTTTATAAGTTCCAAGGTGATAGTGGAACTGTGTTATCCCTTAGTCACCTCTAACGACACCTATGGGAAGAGAGGGGGCTATATTCTTTATTGCCGTAGCCACACAGTTACAGTTGCAGTTGATTATTACAATAAGCGAATTCGGAAAGAGACTAGACCTTTGTTTACCACCTACTCAATAAAAGTAAACCATTTAATTTTAATTGAACAAAAATTTCGGAATTTACCTATCCAACTACATTTTACTTTATTTCTATTATGAGGCTTAAATCCTACCTGACTATTAGTTTATTATTTTCCTTGGTTACGTACTCGTTCGTGTACAGTCTTCAAGAACTTTTAATATATGTATAATTGTAGACTAGAATTCACTCAAGAATATTTTAGCTTAAATTATACTAATATATTTCCAAATAAGGAGTTTTTCCCCACGCTCACATTACTTTTATGTGTCAGAAGTAATCAACGACACCAATGGAAAAACACCACGCGAAAAAATTTCAAAAAGTGTAGAAAATCCCTAATATTTTTTACATTATTTTATTTCATTACTATGTCGGATTTTTGTAGCATATGTATTTGTCTAATTAGCTATTTATTATAATGATTTTAAGAGTCTCTACGCCAAGTCATTAGTCAAATAGACACATACGATAAAACTCTTTAAGTGCTACTTGTTGATAAAGCAAGCCTAAAAAAGTAGGGAAAAAAATCTATAGCTACGTCATTTCTAGATTATACCGATGACCTAGAATCAGTACATATATGAACGTATCGTTTCACTTGTAAAATACAAAATAATATTTGGATTGAAATTCAGAAATTGGTAGTTGTTTAGAAGAAACGAAAAAAAAAAAAAACGTATTATATATTTTACGAAGTACGACATATTTTTTTTCAATTTTCGCAACTATTATCTATCGCATTATTTTAAAATCATTAAATAATAAAATAAGAAGTAATAAACGTTTACGCTATTCATTTTTTTGTCTAACATTTGCGTTTAAATTTAAATAGCGGACAACGCGACAAAGCTTTTTTTAAATACAGCTAGAGAAATACTTACATTTTTGATGATTTGTGTTCGGTGTAGATGAAAAATCCGAAAAATACAAAGAAGTTATTTTAATATTCTTCACAGATTATTTTCAAAGTCAATTCACTGATAATGTATCCCGACCTATGCACCTTCACTGCTCAGCGCGAAATGAATGTACTTTATGAATGGGATGCTTACTAGATTTTCCCAACAAGAATATCGGCCAACGATCTATTTTAGGAGAGGGTTTTTCGAACCAAGTTCTTTCTTTAACGGGTACTAATTAAATGTCGCACTTTTCAAATACAACACATCAACACAGTATACCGTACTGGCAGAACAGTTAATATCCTATATTTAAGAAAATAAAGATAGAAGTGAAAACCTTCCGTGACAAGGTTTCTCGATTTGCATGGGAGAGGGCGCGTCAGTATTTTCCTATTAGGAACGAATGGTCTAAAAATACCAAATATAATTTTAAGCGAAACTGAACTTTAATTTAAATGTATTTTAGTTTAGTTTCGTTTGGATGCAAATAAATGATTTCGCATGTAGTATGTGCGGTTAGGGTTGTGTGCGTAGCGGTTTTGACGCATGCGTAGCAGGGTGGGTGGACGCGAACAAAAATCAATTCGGTACGTGGCAGTTACGTAATATCATAGACAACATTTGCGTTGGCGACTATACCATTGTATTGGGGTTAATCTTGTTGAATATAGATAGATATATTTAAAACCATTCTAGAATGTTCTTGTACATGTCTCAAGAGAAAAAACGTTTAATGATTAGGTACTAGGCGTTCAATATTTTAGAGTAGTTGAAATAGAGCGTTTGTGTTATAAGAAAATGATTAAGCCTATTTCCGTTAGTATTTACCATAAAATCACCAAAACTTTTGAAATAAGTAATGTTAACAGAAGCGATGTATGGGATAGTTATTGTACAATATTTTTATAAGAAAAAATATTTATAATAAAATAGTCAAATAAAATTAAAATATCCGTTCGTTATAAACAGCCATTTTTTCGAAAAATAATCGTAAATAATGACTATATTCAACAACTGGCATTTCGTATCACCATTTTTATTATAACGTTAATACCATTCATATCACAATATTAAAAATTATATATTTGTAGTCGAGTGAAAAGCCAATAAGCTGAATTCTTGTTTGGGAATTTTTAATTTCACTGTAATTTTATTAAGTTTTGCTTATAGCCGACCAATTTGTAAAACCTTTAAGTTTTTATTTATAACGAATCAAAAGATTAGGTTATTTACGGCCGGAATAACAGACCTGACAACATAGCTACAACCTTCTTTATTTGTTTGTGAACCTTTTTTTTTCATTATACCACTATGTGTGATTAAAATGTTGTCAAAAGAAACGTAGAGATAACGCTTAGACACTGGTAAATAAACAGGACCAACATATCGGTTGTCCAATTTCAAAACACACTAAGGGATAAATTTTTCGAAATCGATTTTTTACATTTTTCGTTCCAATGGAGTCGTGTGAACATATATATAGGTGTATAAAAAAAAATTTGTAATTAGGCAGCCGATATATACAGTTCAAAACGTTGACCATTTTATGCCAGTGGGCTCTTCTAAATTGTTGCGAAGTTGGTGATAGGTTTCGATGTCAGCTAAATAGAGAAATTAACAGTCACTGAACGATTTGACTTCAAGTAAACCATTAATTAAACTAATTGTACTATCAAATTAATCCTGAAAATTGTCGGAGCTTTGATTTTTTCGCTTCAACTTAGACCTGTGGATTAGAAGCTGTTTCTTCTTGTAATTTGGTTATTATAATTCAAAAAATCTGTTTAGCTCGCAGTATCAAAGACATTAAAATATTATATTACTTTGCTAAGTGCTATCATTATCATGCTCGGTTAAATAATTAGCTATATTAGCCGAGTATCTAATAAAAATGTGAACATGAATTTTATAGTCTTAATTTATACCCGAGCTCAAAATTATGACGTAGTAATGTATAAAATACGTAGCCTTGTTAATTAAATGAGCATCTCTATATGTATTATAGAATATATTTGATGTTGTAGTTGAACGATATATAAATACTCCTCTCCATTACAATTTGGTTTCAATTGAATTTCTTCAGTAAATTCCGAGAAAATTGACTGTGACTGAAGGACTGATGAAATACACAATCAGATTCTATAAATATTTGTTTTAGTCTTTAAAACTCAACGCTCAATAGCTAGTACTTTTTCGTGATTGTTTTTTAAATTATATTATAAAGAAGAGAAAGAAGGATATTTTTAGAGAGAATTATTTGTATATAAATGTTGTGCCGAGCAAATAATAAGAGAAGTGGGAGTCCTGAATCATAAAAGTATATCGATTATGACTTAATTTTTGTAATTCGTTTTCCTATGAAAAATTAATTATGGTTTGACAGTTAGTTAGTTATTAAACCTTTTTATATACTTTTTATGTTATTGTTCTATATAAACTATGGCTCTATCAGGTTTCCACTGCTAATTTTGTCAATGACAAGTGTTACACTTTTCAATAAGATAGGCTTTAAGTGAATCGAGACGTTTTTTCTACACATGTAACGGTTGCCATAAGACAGATAGAAGAATAAAAATTGAAATTTCAAAAAAAAATCCAAAAATTCTTTACGAGGAAAACTATTTATATTTTAATTAATTAATTAATTTATTTATTTACACTTTCGCACACTAATACAAGGTTTTAACAGCATAGCCATAATTTTAGTGTAAGACAAAATAACAACAAGACATTTATAGGAAAAAACAGTACACGAGAACAGAATAGTAATTATAATACTTAGTACAAAGTGGGACACACAAAGTTGTGAAAATTAAAATGAAAAATAGATGTGCATACAATAATTATTACTTTAAAGAAGTTTTAAGGTAAATGAAAGTTAAAACGATTCTGTTTCAATGAAAATCCGTCCAACAATTTGTCCTCTCAGGCATTCTCAAGCCGTTGTGATTCCTTTGTGAAAAATATTGCCTGTTGGAACTTTTACTACCTGTATACGAGTGTAACTATACGATTATAGCGTAAATTATAACTAAATATAAAAAAAGAAAAATAAAACCCTTGTCATGTTGTAATCGAGTTTTTTTTATTTCGTCGGTTATACATTTATTTTGAGTAGGTACTTGCTAGTATTAAAGTTGTAAGTAAGGAACGAAACAATTTTTTTTCTCTTTGCTATTTTATTAATACTTTCTAGTTATTTATATTTTTATTAGGGCGTCGTTCCGATAGGAGACCGCTGAGTGAAAAAACATTATCATTATTGATCTTCTTCTCATTTGTATTTTTTTATCGACACGTTGAACCTTTACAGATATTATTATAACACGCTTTTATTTACCGATTTTGTAAAATATAACGTGAGTCGAAAGGTAGAGTATACAGTTTTATTAACTTTCACAAAATCTACTTAATCAAATGAAACATAAATGCACTAAAGAAGACACGTATCATATATTCATGTACACAACATATAATATAAACAGTAAATTAAGGAATACACGTGGCTTGACATGAGATTGTGTATTTATATACTTTCGTAAAAAGTTGAATATTCCTACCTTAATTGGCATCAGTAATAAATAGAACTGAAATGAGTTATAAATATAATTCAAACCACCAGTATTGAATTCACTTCTCACACTTCAGTTCAGCCTATCGCAGTCCACTGCTGGGCATAGGCCTCCATAAGTTCGCGCCAAAAATGGCGTGAGCTTATGTGTTTTGCCCATAGTCACCACGCTGCGCAGGCGGGTTGCTGACCGCAGGGCTGGATTGACGCACCGAAGACGCCGCTGCCCGTCTTCGGCCTGTGTATTTAAAAGCCAGCAGTTGGATTGGTTGGTTATCCCGCCATCGGTCGGCTTTTTAAGTTCCAAGGTGTGTAGTGGAACTGTGCTAACCCTTAGTCGCCTCGTACGACACCCACGGGAAGAAAGGGGCTAGTTATATTCTTTATGCCGTAACCACGCAGCAATTACAGCACGCATGAATTACATTACATGTTTACATTGGAATAATTCTTTGTTCGTTCTCTGAGTAGAATGAATATGTGGGCGATGTCCACAGTATTACATTTAAAAGGTACTGTTTTACTAGCTCTAATTCCTTTTCAACTCAAATATTGTACATTTTTTAAGTAAATTTAATTATAATATTTTCAAGACAAATATTAAAAAATATTTTAAATATAAATAGTACGTATAAAGATTTACAAGAAGGCCTTAATTATAAAAACATAAAAAATGCGTAATATTATTTATATGGGTGTATATGAGTTTGTATGTAAAGCTGTATTTTTAAATGAAAAAAGTAATATATAAGCTCTTTATATTCACCTAAAACGGGATGATGAGAAATAATATGTTACCTTTTTCAATAATCTTATTTGATTTTTATGTTTGTATCGATAACAGATCTTTCGAAATAAGTCAAATATTGAAAATATTTACGGCCTAAGTTGTAAGTCAATATTAATATTAATGTGACCTCTATCGAACTCGTGGGGTTAAGGTCATATACTGTTGAATGTGATTATTGCTGCTTTATATATATGTATTATTACAGCTCCGCGATTTCGTCTGCGTTGACATTCAAGGCTACGGTTTCGAGAATCTAACCTACAAGAGATATTTTTTATTTTATGTGGCAAATACAGTAATATGGCAATAATATGCAAAACAGTCCAGAAATACATTAAACTAAGTAAAATTGAGTTATTGATGCAATATTCTTTGTTTGGAACCTGAGTTTTTAAGTAAGTCAATTGTGTCTAATACGCTAACAATGGTGACGATGCAATTGGTAGGTTCGTCGCCTCAGCGATAGATTCCACGGCGGCAACCATTCTGGAGCATAGCTTGAAGGTGTCGATGGATACATAAATGCGAAACTACGGTCGCAAGAGCTGTGCTTGGAATGTTGAAGGTCGATGCGGGGTCAATGGAGAAGCAACGAACCACGATCTAATAGCGTATTTCTATATATATCGATAAAGAGTAGTATGGTATTTCATGTGTGTATATGATAATAACGTAGTGCATGCAAATGTTATATATATTTGAGATATATACGATTTATATATACGTCGATGAAAAAAAAAAACAAACAAACAAACAAACAAACATGTAATATGTATTGTATATATTATATATTTAATAATTTATAACAGCAACAAGCTGATAGTGTCGGACCATCCTAGCAATTCTAGACTGTTTTAGAACTGCTGGCCTGAAGTTAAACTATTGTAAAAAAATGCACGCCGATAATATAAGAAATATTTTATGTAGTACAAATGTAATGTACAAAATAACAAACATTGAGAATAAGACTCAAAGACTAAAAGTCTATGACGTTTGTATTTCCTAATAAGTATTAGAATTTAAAATATTCAACTTGTAGAAGCAATAAAGCGAACACACTTATATCAAAATGTTATGCTATAAGCATATATAGAAAAAATATTTTGTGGTAAAATAAAAATGTAACGTGTAGGTAAAAATGAAATTAACTGTAGAAAATGAAGCAACAAAGAAATGATTAGTGTTATTCTATGTATAGGTATAAGTATATGGTTTTTATAATATTTTAATTAATAGACCAATTTGGAGGTATTAAAAATAAACCAACTACGAATAAAATTTAGATGTGTTATAATATATCGTGACAAAAAATTGTTACAATTTTTAACCGACTTCAAAAAAGGAGGAGGTTACTGAATTCGACCGTATATACATATTATATATAATAAATTTATGTATGTTCGGGGATAACTTCGTCGTTTATGAACCGATTTTGATAATTCTTTTTTTGTTGGAAAGGAGATATCTTAACGGTGGTATCCATAAGGAAACCAGGATCTAATGACGACATCCCAAAGAAATCGAAGGAAATCCTCGAAAATCGTAGTGATGAGTAATGCGTTTGTTAATTTTTTTCGTCTACTATCGTTGTATTACTTATCGATGTAATTGAAGTCGGTTTTTTTTTGCATTTGCGAGCAAACACAATTATTATACAGAATTTTTATGTCAAGTAGGGTTTTCTAACTTTATTGCGACGAACGGCTTTCGAACCCTACTTTTCAATCGTACGTACTTAATGCTGACTTTCGGAGATCAAGAATTAAAAATAGGACATTCGTATGTTAAAGCTCAGGTTAAAATATAAAAAAAAAATTATCCTTTTCAGTTACCTTATTTATACCCTGCCCGACAGTACAACATTTTGTATGGGTAAGCATATATGTATATTTATTTAATGTTAATTTAGTTAAGTATCTAACACAAACATCTACAAGATTTTTTTTAATTAATGTTAAGTCGTATTGATTTATTACGAGTAGTACAGCACATGAAATAGGTGCGACGTCATAATATCTGTTGAATCTTAAGACCATTTTCATTTATTTGGATCAATTTCATCTAATGGTGCCAGATTAACACGGATTATTTCGTCAATGTCAAGTAGAATAGAAAAGAAGTGAAGTAAAATAATAGATGCTGTCGAGATTAAAATATTAAAATATTATTATCCATAATGTATATTCGTAGTTATTGAAATTATAAATACATTTAGGCACTATATTAGCTGGTTTTAAAAATAATGAATGTCGAAAAAGATCAATATACATTATTTACTAAAGATCAATTTACATTATTTACTATATATCAATATTTCATTTACAGACAGGGTTATCTATAAAAGATCACTAGTAGTAAAATAGTTTGAGTATTTTTTTTTTCTAGTCATTTTTCAATGTTGCAATAAATACACACTGTGCACATAGCTTATATCGAAATAACCATATATCAGACATTATAAATACTAAAACATTACCCTTTTTCGCTTTTATTTCTTAAAATAATCTGTCAAGATCATTTTACTCTCTGAAATATAAAGAAAAACAACAGTTCCTTTTTACTTGTAAATGGAATGTGTATTTTTTTATTAAAATGCTTCGCCCACTTCACGTAGTTCATAAGAAATGTCATGATGGTAATATTATGATGATAATTTATAGCGTAGGTGGTTAAGTGGATCACTTCTGTATGTTAAAGGTCAGGGTATTGACCGCTCATATTACATCAAATAAAGCTTATCTTTATCCTGTTAAAAAATAAATTATAACTTTAACTTAATTTTACGTAAAGGTTATAAAAATGTGAATTTATAAAAAAATGGTAGTAAAAAGAGTGAAAAATAAAACACGACTATTTATAACCAGGAGCATAAATATGATAAATTAGGTGACCTGCGTGACTTCATTCGCGCCGAGTTGTAATTCTTGTCATATTATTGACTTTTTGTTTTTTTCAGCTTTTGTTAGTTACTGTTAGTGTACTTAGTGTAGTGTACTGTAGTTTTTTTACGCTTTGTAACGTGAAAATGACTCCTGATTCCTGCAATTAAAGTATTAAAAAAAAATTGGGTGATATTTTTTTGTTTTCTTCTCTAAAGAATGCAAAAGTAATTATATAATCAGTCTTATAAAACAATATATTTCTTTAGAAGTGTTTTAAAAACGATTATTCAAAACCTTGATGATATGTCACTGACCACTTTTTGACATTGTACATTTATGCCATACAATATTGAAACAATAATATTAGCTTTAATTATTGATGCGACGAGAATTTAGATTTTTCCATATTAGAAGGTCAAACACAGTTGAACGAAATTTATGAGTAGACGAAACAAACTGAATTCTAAAACTATATACTTAGATATTTTGAAAGAGATGCATCAAAAGGCAAAATACATCAAAATTTTACTTTGTAACTAACAGTCCACAGACTTTAAAATAGAGTAGAGACAAGAGAGTATCGATGAAATAAAATCCAATTCAATGCTTTTGGATACGAAATCTAATAGACAGACTCGATTGAAGCACTTTATTTCATTCTTTGAAGCCGTTCTGATAAAATGTATTCCGAATTCAATAAAGTGAATGATTTCAGCCACTACATTGGTGTTTGCTTGCTGATATTTGCAATCATACATGGATACCAGAGTGTGGGACCGAAAATGAAGATGATGTTTACAGTCGAAGATTGTTTATCGATGAATGCGATATGTATGAATACAATTGTGATTATGAAAGTGGTCTGTATGACCGGTTTTTTAATAATATAATGCTTAACGTTAATTGAAATTTGATAGTCATTTTATTGATATAAAAGTAAAATTGTTGTATTAAATATCTCTATTTCTAGTTAGTAATTTAATATTTAACGGTATATTACGTCCGAAATCAGAGTCAATCTAAAATTAAATAAATCAATACAGATCTTAGTTGAAACGTTTTTGTGATTGTGAATTGATTTAAATTTTTTAATAATTTGTAGATTATTACGCCATAAATTATTCGGACTGCTTTAGAGTGCCGGCCACTCCTTGCCCTTCAAAACCTCCGTGTCCATCTAACCCTACATGTCCAGATCATAGATTTCATAGGATGGGACAAACATATCAATTTAGTCAGTTTAGGAGACTGGGCAAGAAATTAAGAAGTACGACCAAAGTGACGTTGCCTATGCATATGTTGAGGGGAAAGCGGCGATATACACCAATAGGAAGGAAGAAAAAAAGAAGGACAGCTAGGACAACTCCAAAAATGTCCACTGTAACTGAAAAAGGGAACAAAATGAGTCTAAAAATAATCAGAACTACAATTTTGAAGAAAAATGAAGTAATGAGAAATAGCAAGAAAGTAAAGATCGTTAAAAAGTTCATGAAAAAACCTAGTAAGCAAAAACGTGATTCGGATGACTTTCTCGAATAATTTTAGAGGCTGTACGCAAACAAAATATTTTATTTGAATATATCAATAAAGTTAAAATGAGTATTGGTTTTCTCAATTTATTTTTATTGTTCAAGAACCTAGTTTATATATAAATTTACTTGGAAGTCAATTTAAAACAATAAATGTCCAGATAATTTTTTAGAGATTTTATAAGAATAGCGCTGCAGTTTGGCACAATGCAAAAGTAACAATGAAATATTTTAATTTAACGATTTGTAAGATATATTGTTGTAATAAATTGAAAAAGTTTATTCTGTTATAACCTTACTAATATAAATTCTTTTCAGTTTATATATGTTTGTTAAAATCAACAAATCAGCACTATATACCGGTAAGGATATTTATTTAAGAAGAAGCGTATTTAATAAATAATATCTTATAAAATACACATAAGATTGTCTGTTCCTATGATAAGCAATTTAATGCTTGTATTATTGGTAACAACCGACTATTATAACTAAATATTTATTTCCATAAATATACTTAATATAAATAATATGTTTTGATCAGTAAATTATATAGACATACTTAATTATTTTTAACTAGCCGCTTGATTATTGCCTTTCCGCTAAAATTTGTAACCACACCGGAACACCAATGTGCGGAATTGAAAAAGACCAAATAAAGAAAAGAATATTCTTAGATGAATGCGACATGTTTGAATATAATTGTGACAACCAGAAAGGTGAACTACAAGCTAAATACGTAACTATTGAATACATAGCTAAAGACAAGTCTAATAATGATCATATTTCAGCGTATTTGAAAACAGAGTATGTACGTTGTACACAAAATGAAAATAACATTACACAAACGACGGATAAAACAACACAAACTATTGCAATTAATAATTATACTACAAAACTATTTTCCATCTCAGAAGCTCCTACGAAGATAAACATTACTAAAGTTAATGCTACAATCCCTTCAACAAATACTGTAACAAAATCTACAACACCTAAATCTACAGTATTGACAAGTAAAATTTCAGAAGTATCAAAAGTAACAGCAACTGAATCAAATACAAAGTGCTCTCGCACTTCAACTTTAAAACCTATAAATATTATTAAAAATTCTATAATGGCTATTAATATAACGTCATCAACGCTTTCCAGTAAAAACTCTCATCTTTCTTCAGAGACTAAAACTACTGTTTTAATTAGTTCGACAAAAACTGAACAAATTCAAATTCCATCCACTACTAACACAACTATTGCGTCAACTGATACTCAAAATAATAACAATACAAGAAATAGTTATTCAACTATAACAAATAATATTAATGTCACACATAGTTCATCTGCATCTCAAGGAGTCTGTGATGACTATCCTAAGCATTGTGACAGGCCAAATACCTGGGAAACCACAGTTAAAGGGGAAACAAGAGACTTTTTCCAAATTTTAAAAGCTCGATTCGGGAATAAAATTAAAATTTTAAGACATACAACTCACTGGCCACAGAATTTAAATATAACCTTACATAATATGAGGATGAATTTAATTGAAGACAATGAGTCGTTTCATTTCGGCACACATAATGAAGGTTGAGATTTTCTACAAAATAGACAGATAAGAATAATGAAAACAATACTAACATATCTTTTGTTTATTAGTGTCTACGTAACGTGTAATTTAATTTTAATATTATAGTTTTTAAAAATATGTTGCAATCTATTATGGAAACCTCGATACATTCTTGCTTTGACATCGTGAGAATTTATGTTGTGTCACCAAAATGCTATTAGATATTTGAGTAATCAGATATTTAGATCAGGAATTCATAGGAGTGGTGGGTGTTTGATGTCACTTACATTATCTTTAATATCTATTTTAAAAATATTTTTATGGATTTATATCTTTTTAATGACGTCTATATGTACTCCTATTTTTGTACTTGTTTAATTACGTAGCATAATTTGTATTTATTTAGCCTTATATTATAAAACATTTATGAAGTATCACAAGTTTAGACCTAGAAATTTAATTTATTGGTCCAAATACATAGAACAAGAGCACTATACATTGAAACAAAAAGTTAAGTATGTCATTAATTTAAGCTTTGTGAGTTTAAATGTGCTATCCAATTATGAACGAGATTCTTCATAGTAAAACAAGTAACCTTCCTTAAAATTGTAATCAGATGTCTGGCATCTTTTTGTATGTAATAGGCAGTATCCGCGCAGGCAACGAGCCATGTGGTCACATGTTGCGTAACCTCGTTAATATTGCATTGAACTTGGCCCCCATACTTGAGAAACCGTTCTGCTCGTACGAATAAACAATGAAGCTCTTAAGCTCTTAAACAATGAAGAATAACTAAGAAATCGTTAAAATGAAATCAACCTTTCTGACTTTATGTTGAATTTAATTTATTTTACAAATTTGAAAAAGCTTAATATTCAAAATAGTTGAAAGTTCAAAGGACCTACCTAAATACATAACAAAATCATAGTAAGACGATATATTTTCATGAGCGATATCCAGGAAACAATATAGGGGTCTTTATAATAGACGGGATAGACGGAAAATTATTTTAAGAGTTTCGTTTGTTTACATAATTTTTGTCACTACGGTGAATTTGCTTCACGAAATAGAATGACAAACAATTGCACCGTGAACACACAGTTTGCAATTCTGGAGGGTTTACTTAAAATCTGTTGATTTCATCATTTTTACACCGTCTAGAAGTGGAGCCATTACTCTGTAAATGTTGAAGAGAAATTATAACGAAGTCATTTGGTGGACTCCTCGGAAGCCAAATCCACAATAAAAAAATGTTTTTGTCTGTTTGCGTATATTCTATAGAATCTACATGAAGCTTAATGAAACTTTAGACATTACAGGTCAGGACAAATTTGACACTACTTTTCACCTCGATAGAGGTGAATGACTCCCGTTAATAGCTAAACTATATGCTGCCGAGTTACCACATGTGAAAATGCGGTGCACAACAATTAAAAAAAAAATATAAGTGATTATTAAAAATAATCCGCACTCAGATGTCGTGTAGAGTCTTAAAAGATCGCAGTTTATTTAATAAAAAAACATTCTGACATACATACGTATAAATTATATGTTTCTAACAAAAGCGCAGTTATTTTAGTTTATTTTAGGTTCTCTTAAGACGATCCAGTAACCTATTTGCATCGCACGTGTAACAATAGCGCTAGAGCTGCGAGAGATTCCAACTTGCAGTACTCACAGCCCTGGAGCTACTGAAAATTCAAGACAAGATAAGATATCTTATGTGGGATGTAAGAATACATAACATTCTTATATATTTCAATAATAATATAATGTGCAGAAATACATTTATTTTCTACATGTACATATTAAAAACTTTTTCGAAAAATTATTTTAAAAAACGTGAATATTTTGTTAAAAAAGTACCTTAAAACTTGTTACAAATCGTTTTTAATAAAAACGTTATATTGATTAATATTACACAAGGTACGTGGGAGGTTTATAGTTCAAGTACTGAGAATCATCTTTACTTTTGTTAATTAGAGATTACCTAATAAGCGTGGGTGAGGCTACAGAGAGTTTCAAAGTATTATAATTAAGTAATATTTTTACATTGTATTATTGTGTTCAAGAAAATAAAGATATATTTATAAACAGCTTATAGTCGTAATTAGGTTCTTAATACTAATGAAACCTTATTTCTAAGAGTCTGTTGTCCGTTTGTGTCTCCTCGCCCTATATAACCTTGTAATTAACAGGGTTATATTTTTAGAAGTGTAAATTAGATGCCGAAAATGTAGTTGATTCATTTCCTAATTTGTCAAAATACGAGTAAAAGTAATTTATATGCGAAACAATCAGATAACTGACGTGAATATTTTCTCGACATTTTCATATTTTTTGACCTGTTGACAAATTTATTAATTAATTTCTAAGTTAGTATGTGTATTTGGCTTTTAATTCTGCCAAAGGAATAAATAATATAATCTGTTGATAATAAATAGTAAGTGAACAAAATAATTGTGTTTGTTCGCAAACGAAAAAAAAACCGACTTCAATTACATCGACAAGTAATACAACGTAGATCGACGAAAAAATAGTCAAGAACTACGCGTTATCAAAGATTACTCAAAAAGAAGTTATCAGATCTCGATAAAATTTATATGTGACCACATGATAAACATCAGCTTTCGATTAAATTAAAAATTATCAAAATCGGTACACCCAGTAAAAAGTTATTATGGATTTTCCAGAGTTTCCCTCGATTTCTCTGGGATCCCATCATCAGATCCTGGTTTCCTTATCACGGTACCAAACTAGGGATATCCCCTTGCCAAAAAAAAAAAAGAATTATCAAAATAGGTACATCCAGTAGAAAGTTATGCGGTATAATACAACGTAGGTCGACGAAAAAAGCGTCAAGTAAAAACGCATTATTAGATATAGCTCGAAAAGTAGTTGTTAGATCTCAAATAAATTTAAATGGTGGTCCCATTCAAAGTCAAAAGTTCTGATATAACATACATAAAAAAAATACAGTCGAATTGAGAACCTCCTCCTTTTTTGGAAGTCGGTTAAAAAAAAGTAAAACAAGTTGTTAAGTTTCTTTTAAATTCGAGCAATCCTATATAGTAAAAGGAAAAAATTACTTTTTAAAATTTGACGAAGCTTTCGCAATTTACTTATTCGACCTGCATTCTGTCCTCGTACGATTTGTCTGTGAGCCACGTGCTCAGTTTGATAACAATTACACGTAAACTTAATACGTAACTTTGTCTTACATCATTGAAATCAACATTTAGTAACATCGTGTTTAAAATTTTATGCAAGATCAAAGTAATATATTTTTTAATTAAGCAAATTAGTAGTAATAAAAATTTAAGTAATTTAGTTTTATGTTTAACATTCCGTTAAAAGGATATATATATATATTCTTTAACAGTGTAGTATAAAACTAGTGTTTGAGAGTGCAGTTTTACTACAGGAATTTAAATAAGGACGAGAGCGTGATATTTTATAGCCTGTTGCCTTTTAAAACAAAGAATAACTTTTTCAATTGATTTGAATATTTCATTTATTCATGTGAAAATTAATGAAAATTGTTACAATATTATAAGCGCGTTGCCGAAATAAAAAAATTCAAAATGTTTGTATATATTGAATTATATACGTCTGTGACCTGAATTTTCAGAATATTTCCTAGGTCTCACTCAACAAGTATTCAAGTTTAATTATTTCAAGTTTTCACTACCGTTTGTTCACAATGCTTTTGCCTTGACCCAGATACACTTAATGTTCCGTATCAAGTTGTATTGTCGACATTGTGTCATTAAATGATTACAAATTGGCCCTATAATTATAATTAAACGCGTATTAATGCATTACCTCGGTAGGTATTTTAATTATTATTAAACGTTTCAATTAATACGTTAATTTGTAGCGTTATATACTTTTGATTCTTTAAATGAATATGCTTCTCTTACACTTTTACCTGAGTGAAGAGGTGCAACTCTTTAGGTTTGTACGATACTGTACCTTAACAGCTTGCTAAGTATTCACTATTGGACTTAAGACTTTTCTCTTATTAAAATAAAATCGTTTGATATTTATGGTACAGAAGCTTATTTTTTTTTAAATAAAATTAGGTTAGTGTAGTCGCTAGAAGGTTATAATGAAAAAGATAGGATGAAGAAAAAAGGAAATTATTGCCTTGTAATGCAACAATAATAATAAATTCATCATTTTTATACATGCATTTTTATTTTTTGCTTAAGTTAATTATTTTTTCTTTTTCTAGTAAAGATAGATTTTATTTTTGTTTATTTTTTATTTCGGCACCTTCTGATGTTCAGAAAAATGTTTTGACAAGCAACTTCATATACGGAAAGTGTTTTCATTAAAACATACGATTACCATTTAAGGAAGTCTTAAATTTATTTTATTCTACCTTCTAGAAAAAAAATGCAACTTACATGTCATGTAAATAGTTTTCAATTACTAATCTTAGGCTGTAACATACTCTATATTAATATCTATTACCTTGAAGATAAAAATTACATCCGATATAGACATTTAGTTCCTATTAATCGAGCTAAACGGAACAAGGAAGCAATAGGTACACATTATATTGGAACTGCCTCAGGCTATGGATTACAGTTCTATTCTAAGTTTGTTTTTATGATATACATAGGTCATAAGGGTCAATTTTCTATAAAATATATGTTCCCGTATGACAAGTGTGCAAGGCAAACTACTGCTTGAACTTTATCACTTGATATTGAGAGCATTCATCAACAGTATTTTTTTTTAATTCATGATATTATTTTAAGACTCATATCATTACCTGCTTTGTTTTTTTAGTTCCTTTTACCGATATCAGGCTACATTTACCGTATTGTATGTTTACTGTTATACCGGTACCTTTTTATGCATGGTTTCTTCTTTCATTGAAATTTTTTATAACATTTGATGATTTTTATTTATTAGATTTGTAAATATAAAGTAATATAATTTGTATACATAATATAATTTGTATAAATAATACAATTTGTATATATAATATAAGTATACATAGTATATGTATATATTTACTGTTCGTTTTTTTGTAAAATTGTAATTGGTAATATCTTATTAATATTTTCATTCTTTCTCGAAATATATTTCTCTATATATTAATTAATATCGCTGTTATTTAACAAATAATATCGCAATGATCTGTCGGCTAAACAGTTTAATGTGATTTGGCTTATGTGGTCGTTAGATTGATTACAATTGTGCGAATGACATAGGCATCAAATGAAAGATTATTAATATCATCCCAAATATATATATATCTCTCTCTGGGCATATATAGTTTATATAGGGCACTTATATCCACTGTTTTCAACCAGTATTGTTTTCCTGTGGCGAATAAGATGACCAGAGCTCCTGGGACGGGTCAGGTTTAAGGCCAGTGACGCGCTTGCAATGCTTTTGTGTTGCAGGCTTCAGTAGCCAACTACAAGGGCCGTACCCTTGTTTGCCACCCTAGTGATATATAAAATACTATTATTAGGTTTTTATAAACAAACACGGTTTTGTAATGTCAAGTTCAACAAAATCTAAATTGTATATGTATTATTTGAATACAAAATTTGATTAATAACAGATATCACTTTTATAACAATAAAAAGGTAACGTAAAAGTATTTTTTTTAATGTATGAAGAATTTTCAATGAAAATTTTTGTGGCATAACTGATACATTATAGTAGATACATTATTAGTAGATACTAAGTGGTAATTTCAGAACGTTTTAATTTACTCTTATGTTCACATTTTAGTTCAGTTTACTTTATCTGTTTTATTTATCTAGTTAGATAAAAATATCTTTTGAATATACTGTCACTGTATTAAAAATAATATTACAACGGTATTTGAACCTAAAGGCGATTAGTTGGTGGCAAAATATTTTATTGGATATATGATACATTTTAGTTTGAATAAATACGAAATAGCTTATGTATATTATTACGATATATTTTGTCTATACATTCCGGAAGTAAGCAGAAGGTTAGTTGTAAAAGGCTTATATATATTGCCGGCGACGTTGCGCGCGCGCAGATAGTGATTGTGTTGACCGTGACTCAAGTGTAATGTAAGTGCGGTTTAGTTTTAATTTATTAACGCTTTTTTTTATTCATTTTTTTCGATATAAAAATCTGAGTGAAGTGGTTTACGATTACAGTGGTGTATTAAAATTATATTATATAGTGATTTATTATAAATATTACTTTTATTTTTTTTTTATAAATTTATTTTTTGTTTGGTGTGTTCATTTAAATTTTTATTTTATTTTTAAAGGATAAAAAAAATAGCTAACATGAGTGGTTTTATTATTTTTGTTGTTATTTGGTGTCATAATTTCATCATTTTTTTAAGTGATAAAAACATTTTACATGTTATATGTATATATGTTGTAAGAAATCGAATGTCCTCTAAAAGAGCTCACATCTTCTTTCGCGGCCGGTGTCCCTCTCACCGGTAACACTGTAAAGGCCAGTAGGGCCGGGCCAACAGTAACAAACATTTCGAAAAATAAATAAATCGAATGATATCTCGAAATCTGTAACAACATGAGCTCTAAAATAACAAAACATTCATCGTTGTTACATGTAATCGATTCTAATATTATTTAATAAGAATTTTTATTGAAAATTGCGATATACGAAAACATATGTGTTGTTGAAATTGAAAAAAACCTAAGTGAATAAACTTTTATTCTCCATTTGCAGATCACCATGAATTACTTAGTCATCATTGCATCTATACTCTGTGTAGTTCAGGCACGACCAGGTCTGATCTATACCCAACCCTTTGGCGTCGCTGGCATCGAATATGCCCACCCTTCGGTTCAAGCAGTTTCATCTCATCCCGCTGTTGAACTAAACGCCGCTAGTGAGGCTTTGTTGCCGCCGGAATTGTTGAAATCTCATGCTTTTTATAGTAACCCAGCAATCGCCGCAAGCTTAGCGAAGGAATCTTGGCTCACGAAGAAAGAAATGCAAGTTATCGAACGCGAGGCCGAAAAAATTCCAAGACAACGCATCTATGATATCGTGAAAAGTGCAGGCTTTTTAGACAGACATTGATATTTAAAAAAAAAAATACCATTTTCAAATATCAATTTAATTAAACTAAAATGGTTTTCAAATATCACTAAATCCAGCTGAATGTAATCAAAATTTGATTTAGCTAGATTGAGTTTTAATGGAAAGTTTGCTTAGTCCCACTGATTTAGCAAATATTTTTGTTACGTTTGTACAGTAAAATTAATTTATAAATTGTTTCAATGCATTATGAATATATTTTATACGAGTATATAAAAAAGTGTGCCTGTACTTATGTACTATGTAGGCACGTAAGAATTTAGACTTCATTGGCTAGCTAACTTCGAGGTGTCGATTTTTTGTGACGGTGTGCGCGCGCATTGTAAAAATTTACTCACATCATTTTTCCCTAACGCATCAAAAGAAGAATAACTTCTAAAACTCTTTTCACATTTGAATTTAAGTATAGCCATTGTTATAATGTTAAATTAGATAATAACTAAAATATTATGTGTAGTTTTGTTACCTGTAGACTTATTTACTGAACTGTGATCTCGAACAATAAGTGCATATGTGTAAGTTATTGTTCAATTAGTTAATAAAAATTATTATTTTTTTAACATTTTGATTTTATTTTCGAGTATGTTTGTTATGTATAATTATTATAATATACACATACAGACGACGAAATTACTTTAGTAATAAAAAAAATTAGACACATGCCAAAAGACGGTTATTAGAAAATTTAATGGTTTTTCAAATATTATTTTTCGTTTTAATGGAAAACATGTGTTTGAAAGTAGTTTGAATATGATTTACTTTTATATATTTTTTTATAGTTTTTGAACGAAAATATTTACTAGCTACTTAATAATATTTTTTAAGTCACAGTCAGCTCCATAAGCGATCTTCTTGAAACTTCTACCTCGTTTGCAGGTCACCCAACATTCGTGGACAGGTTTCTGAACAAAATCTGCAAGGATAAAAAATTTGTTCAGACAATTTATATGTTGTTGATAACATTCAGATAGTTAGCTGTCTGAAAAAAACAACATCCAACAGAAAATAGTTTGAGATATACATTTTTTTGACTACAAATACAACATACAAATATATTTATCACATATTTCTCTTTGCGAAATAAAAAGTTGCAGTCTCTTGGTAGAATTGAAATAGGCCTTTGGGCTGTTTATAGCTCACGATAAAAAAATAGTCTTTTTTAGCTGTATCAGTAGCTTATATGCATTAATGAATAGAATTTAGTTTAAAAAAAAAATTAAAAGTGATTATTATTTTGCATACGACAAAGCCAGCCCTGCGGTCACCAACCCACCTGCTCAGCGTGGTGACTATGGGCAAAACACATGAGTTTACGCCATTTTTTGGCATGAACTTGTGGAGTCGTATGTCGAGCAGTGGACTGTAATAGGCTGAAATGATGATGATGATGATGATAATTATTTTTAAAAGTGAAGCAACCACCGATTATATTCTAGATTTCCTCTGTTGTTTCACCCGCATTTGGTGTCGTTTTATGTAAGATTAATTAATGTATATCATAGGCATTAAAACGAATTTATTGAAATAAATATGACAATTTGAAATCATTCGTGGCTATCTTTATCAGCTAGTAAAAAAAGCTGATTAAGATAATTTTAACAAGTGGTTATTAAGCTGATCGTCTATCTTCTAATATATAAAAATATCGTTTGTTTGAGGTCGTACTCCTCTGAAACGGTTGATCAATTTGAACGAATTTTTTGTGTTACAGGTCAGGGTAAAAGTTTCTTCGTCTTTTATAAAGTAAGATTTTACAAAAAATATTTACATTAATTATACTATATATATGTGTAATTTTGTTCGATAACTTGCCGTCATCTTTTAGGTAGTGACAAGATTTTTTCGCTGTAGGAATATTGGGAGTTCTCGTTAAAAAGCTGCGACAAGTAGTTTTGACAGTCTTTTATTGATGTTAACTTTACAATACCGAACTTTACATAACCGAAACAGATGGAAATCTGAGGGTGCAAAATCGGTTCTATATGGTGTATGCATTAAAGCTTCCTAGTCAAACTCTCAATTTTTGTTGTGTGGCTAAAGACGTATGTGGTCGGGCGTTGTTCTTTTTGTTGATCCATTCCGGCCACTTATTCTTAATTTCTTGTTTAATTCTCACCAGTTGTTGACAGTAGAAAATCGAGCCGATGTTTGCTTGGCGGTACAAGTTCATAATGAATGATGTTCTTCCAATTGCACCATAGACTCAACATCACCTTATCGCGAGTATCGCGAGAAACTATTTTATGGCTAATTCTCAAATTTTCAGTTATATCGAACTACTTCAATGTCGATCTAGCTCCACTTTTTCAAAAATGTTTGTTTCAAAATTAAATGTCCTCACGTTTATCCGTAAATGGGTGGCCAAAGCTAAATGCAGCTTTGACATCAATATTTCCTGATCGAAAGCGCTTAAACCCCAAATTTTGCTCTACTCTTACTGCCACTGCATAAGGTCCATAAACGTCACAGTTTTTTTTGCAGCTTGAGTCACATTTTACACCGTTTTTAAAGTAAAAATTAAAATGTAGGGAATTTCTTCCTTGGATTTTTAATTTCGGTGGACAGAAAAACAAAAGAAAAGTGGCGGAAGTGCATTTTTAAAATGTCAAGTTTTCATGGTATCAAAATCAGCTAGTTACAAACAATACAACCAAAAAGATTATATTGCAACTTATTAGTAGAAAAAAACGAAAGACTTTCCCCGACGTCGTTGTGGGGCTGCTTTCCAGTTTTTTTTATAATTTATTTAAAATGCAGGCATTTGAAAGTTCGCAAGACAAGACAGCGACTGTCGGGTACTAGTTTTTCATTATTTAGATAAGACGATGAATCATTTTCGTCTTCTATTTTTATACTCTCAATTTACCATAATTGGGTAAACTTAGAAAGGGTGAGTAACTCCCCTTGTTGTGAGTTTGATCCTAGGAAACAGTAACAGGGCTAACGTCGTCGTAGACTTCAATAATAAGGCGTTTCATGACTGTGAGTCATTGTACAGAATTTAATTGGGTTTGACTAACGATGTGTATAATTCGTTTATCTTGAACTTGGATTGAGTCAAAAGAAAGAAATAACTAAAAATATATATATATGTGCAAAATATGTATTTATTATATATATTAATATGTGTACCTCGACCTTACTTACAGAAGATCACAGCAAAATAATACTGTTTTCAAGCAGTATTGTGTTCCTGTTGGTGAGTAAGGCAACCAGAGCTCCTGGGGGGATTGGGGATTGGGTCGGCATCGCGCTTGCGATGCTTCTGGTGTTGCAGGTGTCTATAAGCTACGGTAATCGCTTACCATCAGGTGAACCGTACGCTTGTTTGCCGACCCAGTGACATAAAAAAAAAATTATTATATTATGGTTTAATTTAGATTAATACGACTTATATGACTAATTACGACTTATACGACTAATTATGTCATAACTACATTATTCTAAAAATATACACAATTCCATTTTTTGTAACTCAGAATAAATTATAATATTTAATATTTTTTTTACAAAGTCTTTGTAAATATACGAGTACGTTCCACACGAATATCTAAACAAGTTTTGAATCATTTTGTCGAAGATTTCGAAGGGCGCCAGTGTGGGTGTCTTTCGTCCAACTAACTAGGAGCTCTGTCTGTATACATACGTAAAGAAATATTCTTTATATCCTACGTGTAAGTTGGCTCTCGATAAATTGGTTTTAATATAGTGCGTCACAAAGTAACAGACGTCTAGTCATTCTTATTATAGGAATGTACTTTTTCTCTATATTATTATTAGCTTTAGTAAAAAAGCAATGTTTAATTTTTTAAAAATACATTTAACTAGCTGACCCCGCAAACTTTGTTTTGCCATATATTTTAGTAAGCCCCTTAATCCCCCCCCCCCTTTTAGCTTAGTGGTATGAAAAATAGATGTTGTTCGATTCTCAGACCTACCCAATATGCACACAAAATTTCATGAGAATCGGTCAAGCCGTTTCGGAGGAGTTTAACTACAAACACCGCGACACGAGAATTTTATATATAAGTCAATTGTCAATAAATAAATAATTGTGTTTGCTTGCAAACGAAAAAAAACCGACTTCAATTACATCGACGAGTAATACAACGTAGATCGACGAAAAACTAAAAAATCAAGTAACTACGCGTTATCAAAGATTACTCAAAAAGTAGTGATCAGATCTTAATAAAATTTATATGTGACTACATGACAAACATCAGCTTTCGATTAAATTAAAAATTATCAAAATCGGTACACCCAGTAAAAAGTTATTGCGGATTTTCAAGAGTTTCCCTCGATTTCTCTGGGATCCCATCATCAGATCCTGGTTTCCTTATCATGGTACTAAACTAGGGATATCTTCTTTCCAACAAAAACGAATTATCAAAATCGGTCCACCCAGTAAAAAGTTATTGCGGATTTTCAAGAGTTTCCCTCGATTTTTCTGGGATCCCATCATCAGATCCTGGTTTTCTTATCATGTTACTAAACTAAGGATATCTCCTTTCCAACAGAAAAAGAAATATCAAAATCGGTACATCCAGTAGAAAGTTATGCGGTATAATACAACGTAGGTCGACGAAAAAAGCGTCAAGTAAAAACGCATTATTAGATATAACTCGAAAAGTAGTTGTTAGATCTCAAATGAATTTAAATGGGACCAATCGGCACACACCACCTTTCGATTAAAAAAACATTTGTCGAAATCGGTCCACACGGTCAAAAGTTCTGATGTAACATACATAAAAAAAAAATACAGTCGAATTGAGAACCTCCTCCTTTTTTGGAAGTCGGTTAATAAAATAATAATTATACAGTTTTTTTTTGTTTGTGATAGTCACAAAGTGTTCATTGCTCGCTATGTAACAACTTAAATGTAATTTTTTTAATTTTCATTGGACCTTTTCGTTTTAATTTTTCAATATCATAAAATAACTGAGAGTACGGAATGGATAAATGGTTATATAGGTTAGTATAAATAAATGATTGCTGTGTTTCTGTGGTGAGTAAGGTGACCAGAGCTCCTGGGAGAGAATCGGGGTAAGGTCGGCAACACGCTTGCAATGCTTCTGGTAATCGCTTAAGATCAGGTGAGCCGTACTCTTGTTTGGCGACCTAGTTGTATAAAAAATATTATAAATATTTATCATGTCTTATGTTAATTTATCATAACAGTTGGGATAAATTTTTTATATTATCTCATCTGTTATGCTACGAACAGAGATACATTTTTTCGATTTTGGAATATTTTTATTTTATTAATCGTTGTAGCGTAATATTTTATAGATTGCTTTCGCCAATGAATTGGCTCTCAAATATCATATCATATATTATATTATAATACACTTAGGTTAAGATGTTTGCCTTCCTATTTGGGAAAAATCTCACAATTACTCCACATAAATTGTATATCGCACTGTGAGGATTTATGGGTTAAACTTGAACTGCTAAATACCAATGGTCAAACTGATTATCTGTACATTTGCACCGTTTATATTCCCCCTCCGGTACAGAAACATATCTTGGAACACTTCATTTTAAATACAAATCATATAATTGATAAACTTAGCTCCTTTAACATAATCGTTCTTAGGGATTTTGACTTGGGTGGTCTGTGTTGGAACTAGACGACTGGCCCTGCACTGACTCCGATAACAACGAATAATTTGTTGAATAACATGATTAATGTCACTCAATGCTCTTACACAGTATAATTGTTGTAAAAATAGTAAAAATCGTGTTTTAGACCTAGTAATTAGCTCTCTGGTTATCTCCCAATTGAGCGAAAGCAAGGACCCTCTTTCCGGGATAGAACCATTACACCCTCCTATTGAGTTTTCCGTTAAAATTAACTTTCAGGAAAAGCTCGAATTTTGTATTGGGGCTAGGTTCCGCTTCTACAAAGCTGACTATGACAAAATTACAAGTGCCCTGAATAATATTCTTGGGAGAAGAAATTGTCGAGTTATGATTGCTGTTCTGAGAATTATCATTGCTAAACATGTGCCCAAATCCAAAACACGGTCTAGTAAATATCCGCTATGGTTTTCTGCAGCACTGATAAAAGTCATCAATGAAAAATTTAAATATCGTAAAAATGGCAAGCCTCGTGATTTAATTACTTTTAAGTTGCTCAGGGAGCGTTGCGCGAAGCTTCATAATCTAAACTATAAATTGTATTTGAATAGCCTGAAAACAACTTTGTCTTAAAACCCTAAACTTTTTTGGAGCTTTATCAAGCGCAAAAAGGGTAAGTCAATTTCCTATCCTGCCACGATGTCCTTAGATAGTGAAGTGGCTTCTTACGGACCTGGACAGATATAATATCATAAATAACGAACGGTTCGTTATTAAACAGGTTGGTTATTTTTGTTGGCGTCCTGTCGTGTTGGCGCATTGGCGCGTTGGCACGTTGGCGCATTGGCGTGTTGGCGTGTTGGCCTGTTGGCGTATTGGCGTGTTGGCATGTTGGCGTATTGGCACATTGGCGTGTTGGCGTGTTGGCGCATTGGCGTGTTGGCGTGTTGGCGTGTTGGCGTGTTGGCGTGTTGGCGTATTGGCGTGTTGGTGTGTTGGCGTATTGGCACATTGGCGTGTTGGCGTGTTGGCGCATTGGCGTACTGGCGTGTTGGCGTGTTGGCGTATTGGCATGTTGGCGTGTTGGACTGTTGGCGTGTTGGCATGTTGGCGTGTTGGCGTATTGGTGTATTGGCACATTGGCGTGTTGGCGTGTTGACGCATTGGCGTGTTGGCGTGTTGCCGTGTTGGCGTGTTGGCGTGTTGGCGTATTGGCACATTGGCGTGTTGGCGTGTTGGCGCATTTTCGTGTTGGCATGTTGGTGTATTGGCGTGTTGGCATGTTGGTGTGTTGGACTGTTGGCGTGTTGGCGTATTGGCACATTGGCGTGTTGGCGCATTGGCGTATTGGTGTGTTGGCACATTGGCGTGTTGGCGTGTTGGCGCATTGGCGTATTGGTGTGTTGGCGTATTGGCGTGTTGGCGTGTTGGCGTATTGGCGTGTTGGAGTGTTGGCATGTTGGCGTATTGGCGTGTTAGCCTATTGGCGTGTTGGCGTGTTGGCGTATTGGCACATTGGCGTGTTGGCGCATTGGCGTATTGGCGTGTTGGCGTGTTGGCGTGTTGGCGTGTTGGCCTGTTGGCGCATTGGCATGTTGGCGTGTTGGCGCATTGGCGTATTGGTGTGTTGGCGTGTTGGCGTGTTGGCGTGTTGGCGTGTTGGCGTATTGGCACATTGGCGTGTTGGCGTATTGGCGTGTTGGAGTGTTGGCGTGTTGGAGTGTTGACGTGTTGGCGTATTGGCGTGTTGGCACATTGGCGTATTGGTGTGTTGGCATGTTGGCGTGTTGGACTGTTGGCGTGTTGGCGTATTTGCACATTGGCCTGTTGGCGTGTTGGCCCGTTGGCGTATTGGCATGTTGGCACATTGGCCTGTTGGCGTATTGGCACAATGGCGTGTTGGCGCATTGGCGTATTGGCGTGTTGGCGTGTTGGCGCATTGGCGTATTGGTGTGTTGGCGTATTGGCGTGTTGGCGTGTTGGCGTATTGGTGTGTTGGCGTATTGGCGTGTTGGCGCATTGGCGTATTGGTGTGTTGGCGTATTGGCGTGTTGGCGTGTTGGCGTATTGGCGTGTTGGAGTGTTGGCGTGTTAGCGTATTGGCGTGTTGGCGTGTTGGCGTATTGGCACATTGGCGTGTTGGCGTGTTGGCGCATTGGCGTATTGGCGTGTTGGCACATTGGCGTGTTGGCGTGTTGGCGCATTGGCGTATTGGTGTCTTGGCGTATTGGCGTGTGGGCGTGTTGGCGTATTGGCGTGTTGGAGTTTTGGCGTGTTGGCGTGTTGGCGTTTTGGCGTTTTGGCGTATTGGCGTGTTGGCGTGTTGGCGTATTGGCACATTGGCGTATTGGCGAGTTGGCGTGTTGGCGTGCTTAAGTTAAGCGGACAGTAAAAAAAAATGTGGATATTTCCGATTTTAGTAATTTTCCAATATGCAATGAAACAAAACTAATGAATGAAAACTATTGCTAACGGGCGTCAGATGTAGCCCGGACGACGACCACTGACTACTGCGCTCAGTTAGGCGTTATACACATTATATAATTTATATGTAGAAAGCCGGTAGAGATAACTCTAGAAGAAGTCTCTTCCAGCTAACCTGCGGTAGTTGTTTTTTTTATTTTTTATTTTATTACTGGACTTTCATTTGGACAAAATATCTGTGTTGTTACGGCAATAAAATATATAGCCGCCCCCTATCTTCCCGTGGGTGTCGTAAGAGGCGACTAAGAGATAACATAGTTCCACTACCACTTCGGAACTTAAAAAGCCGACCGGTGGCGGGATAACCAATCAACTGCTGGATTTGGACAGCAGCGTCTTCGGTGCGACAAAGCCAGCCCTGCGGTCACCAATCCGCCTACCCACCGTGGTGACTATGGCAAACACTCATGAGGAGCTTGAACTTGCGGAGGCCTATGTCCAGCAGTAGACTGTATCAAGCCAAAGT
This sequence comes from Melitaea cinxia, assembly GCF_905220565.1. NCBI lineage: Eukaryota > Metazoa > Arthropoda > Insecta > Lepidoptera > Nymphalidae > Melitaea > Melitaea cinxia. The sequence goes on along the minus strand of NC_059414.1, from coordinate 9,025,876 downwards.
GAAGATGATGATGATGATGAACACGGAATCGACTATCTGTTTAAGCGTTATATCAAGTCAGTCAGTCAGTCCACTTCTGGACAAAGGCCTCACTGAGTTCGCGCACGACATCCCGGTTTTCCGCAATATAACAATATATTTATATATAATTACTAGCTGTGCCCGCGGCTTCGCCCGCGTTTAAATCAGTGAGTCACAAAGTTTTCCCGGCAAACTTTCAGTGAAACTCAAAATCTCATCAAAATCGGCTTAGTCGTTCCGTAAACCTTCCTCTTGAATCCCTCTCTCCATTGGTAAAACCGCATGAAAAGCCGTTCAGTAAATTTTGAGGGAATCGATCACATACACTTTTGGGGAGTTATTGTTATAATACACTAACTGTTGCCCGCGACTACGTTCGCGTGGTTATGGAGATATGCATTACTATCAAGATGTTTAAGCAAATTATTTTTTTATTTCAGTCACTTGAAATGCTTATCACGCTGAGTAATTTTTTAAAAGGCACAATTTAGTATAATTTATCAGTTATTTTTATAAAACCTCTCTATACACCACATTTTTAGTTTTATTTTCAGGCTGCAGTATAAATAACCTAGCAGGCGAACTTATAGCTGCTGTATATGTTTCATACAAACTATCAACCCCAATCAAACGCCCTTAGCAGTGGAATATCATAAAATCCGTTCTTAGCGGACTTTTACTAACTATAATCTACCTCCCTGCTAAATTTCATCTTTGTCCATCCTGGATGGATGGACCATCCAGCGGTTTTTGAGTTCTCGTGATGAGTGAGTCAGTGACCTTTCTCTTTTATATATATAGATTACGATGCATTATTTGGACTCCTTTTCACCATCTATAAAGCATACATTTTAAATTTCGTCTCTTACTTTAAAAACATAGGCCTTTCATACAAACTTCCGACCCCCGTTTTATCCCTTTAGGTGTCGAGTTTCGTAAAATCAGTTCTTAGCGAATGTCTACGCCCTATAAGGAACCTACTTGCTTAATTTCAAGTTTGTAGCTGTTATAGTTCCGGAGATTGCGTGATGAGTGAGTCAACCTACCATCCCCCGTTTTAACCCCAAAAGGGAGTTGATTTCTAAAGATACGTTATTTGGACACCTTATCACTATCTATAGAGCATACATTTTAAATTTCAAGTCTCTTACTTCTCAAACATAGGACTTTGATACAAACTTGCAACCCCCGTTTTACCCCCTTAGGGGTCGTTTTTCGTAAAATCCGTTCTTAGTGGATGCCTACGTCTTATAAGGAGCCTACCTGCTAAATTTCAAGTTTTTAGGTGTTATAGTTTTGGAGATTTCATGATGAGTGACCTTTCGCGTTTATATATATTATAGAAGATATAGATATCTAATACCTAAAGGTTAATTCATTATTAAAATTTTCAGCGCTTAATTTGTTGTTCAAGCGTAGGTGTTCCAAAGGTCGGTTACGTTAATTTAATTTTAAATCGACTTGTAACTCGATTAGCCCGTTGGCGATTTTTTGTAGAGGCCCTGCTTTCTGCTCCGCAGGTTGCGGGTTCGTTTCGCACCTGAGTCTAGGTGTAATATTTATATTTATCATTATGTACTATGTATTATTTTTATGTCCGTTTATCAAATAAAAATAGGTATAACAGTCGGCTGTTTTCTATAACCCAAGCATTAATTTGCTTTTAAGTCTTAATCTTAAAGAGGTAAAAGATATTTATTATTCATCATTTCAGCCTATCATATATATTTATTATTATTTATTAGTAAATAGAAACTTTTCAGTGTTATCTATATATATATATATATATATATATATATATATATATATATATATATATATAAATTAGTGTTTGTCTGTATGTCCTTTATAGAATCGTAAACATCTCTTTTTTGGGTTATGGTATTCGCAAGTATAACACCATCCCAGAAACAATTTTAACATTTTTTGAGAATAAATTTAAAGTTTGTATCAAAAATAAATATATAGTTAAAGCTTATTATTCGGACAGGATTACATCATTACATAGTATAAAACAAAGTCACTTCCCGCTGTCTGATGATTTTGATGCTAGTTTCTTTAGTAAATAAAGTGATTCCAGAGGAAGGTTTATGTGTATAATACATGCACAATATAGTAGAGGAACACTGATAGTTTTTGACACCGCGCGAAACCGGGGCGGGTCGCTAGTAAATGATTAAGATGTGTGGAATTAGTGACGCTGTATTTCATGTAATAAATGTGAGTTTTTTTTAAATGTGAGACATTACCAAATCTGTATGTAATTATACAGATTTGGTAATATCTCACATTTAAATAACTCACATTTTTAATTTCTAAAATGACGATTCAAAGGTGCTTTAAGTCTATTTGAATAAAGCTAATTTTGATTTTGATTTAATAATATGAACTGACAAGATTCAATAAAATCTTAACGCGTAGGACGATAAAAAACTCTATTTCATTCAAAAGAAAATATAATTTATAATGTAAAAATAGAAACCTACTATACCAATACGTCTTTTTTTTTACAATTAGGTCGAAAAATAAGCGTACGGGTCACCTGATGGTAAGCGATTGCCGAAGTTAATAGACGCCGGAAACATTAGAAGCAGCACAAGCGCGTTGCCGAGTCTACCTGGTGGTAGTATCCCCTCCAGCAGCTTTGGTAACCTTACTCACCACAGGAATACAATACTGCTTGAAAACATTATTATTTAGGTGTATTCTTAATGTATGTAAGGTCGAGTTACTTCCCCAGACTGTCTGCTCCAGATTTTGAGCGGGATATTTTTTGTTTTGTCCCATCTCAGTAAAAGTATAATTTAACTGTAATTTTACACGTTTAAAATATTTACAAAAAGTTTCATGTTAAGTACACATATAATTCCACTTAAATGCGATTACATGCGATTCAGACCATTAAGTCGTGAGACTATACTAAAAATTTAAAACAAAAAAGAGGTAATGTTAATCAAATAATAAAGGAAAACAAAATTTATTCCAATAAATTAATATAGCCATAGTTTGAAAAACCTATAAATAAAATGAGTTGCCAAAACGTATGAATGCCCATAACTGCCGAATGACTGCCCTACATTAGATAATTATTATTTTTCTGTTCAATACAATCAGCCGGGCAAAAGAAAATTTAAAAAAACTCGCTATTTTTACGAAAAATAAAAAGTATGGTAATACGAACTACCCCGTCAGCTATGATAATATATATATATAAAAATGAAAGTAATTTTGTTCTACGCATACACTCTAAATTATAAATAAAATTTCAAGAAGGTAGGATCACGGTAAGTCGGTAACCCGTCCGATTTCCATTGATACATGTCAGTACTTACTCTCTAAGGTTGACGCGACCTAACGTGTCGATATGCTTGTGATTACTTGTTATTTGGTTACAGAATACGCAGTTTTCTATTAGTAAACATTTCAGTTGAATTAAGCAGTTCTAAAAGGGGTAAATTTTTAATAGGTGACATAAAAATCAAATAACGAGTTTAAAACTTAGACAAGCGATTAGACGGAAGTTTCTAGCAGTTATATTTTATAATATCCGTGAAGTAAATTTAACTGTCAAAGGGAAAATGCGCGTATTTCTACTAAATCTTTGCCCTAATTATGTGAATAAACTTGTAAACTTATATCAAATTTGGAGGGATTAGCAAAAACATGCACAAAAGGCACAAAACGTATTTAAGCAGCGCCGTTAAAACTTTGCACACGCCGATGCTCTTCAATTAATAAAAATAAACGAGAATAGAATCTTATACTTAAGTTACATCTGTTTTTATATACCTTTTCTGCTATCGCAGTTGAACTCGTGCATGTCGCAGGAATCGATGAATGTTCTCATTTCGCCACAAGAATCGATCCCGCATATCGGTACTTGATCGTGACGGCATATGTCTGCTATTTTGCACTCCTCTTCTAGCTGTAGTGTTCATATTAAAATTAATTGGACCTCAATAATATTTTTTTTTTTTTATATCGCTAGGTCGGCAAACAAGCGTACGGCTCACCTGGTGGTAAGCGATCACCATAGCTTATAGACGCCTGCAACACCAGAAGCATCGCAAGCGCGTTGCCGACCCAATCCCCAATCCCCCCGGAGCTCGGTCACCTTACTCACCAACAGGAACACACTGTAAGGTCGAGGTACTACCCCAGTCGGGCTGCTCCATATTTTGAGCAGGAAATTCCTGCTGTGCCCTACCTCAGTTATTAGTGTGTATGTCAGCCTGTTCTTAAGAACTAATTAATTAAAATAATAAAATTCTAAAATCAAAACATAAATTGTTTAACATAAAATGTTTGCTCTTATACAGTAAATGCTACTATATACTACTATACTATATACTATACTACTTATACAGTAATATACTACTATCATACCTATATCTTATACAAACAGCTAAAAATGTTTTATAATGACACCTAGCTTCATTATGCGTTAGCGTCAGCTGTTTAACAAGATTTAACTCCCGCATACTTTTCCATAGTACTGTGTGACTACGGTACTAAAGAATATAGCCACCCCCTCTCTTCCCGTGGGTGTCGTAAGAGGCGACTAAGGGATAACACAGTTCCACTACTACCTTGGAACTTAAAAAAGCCGACCGGTGGCGGGATAACCATCCACCACACACAAAGCTAGCCCTGCGGTCACCAACCCGCCTGCCCAGCGTGGTGACTATGGGCAAAACACATGAGTTCACGCCATTTTTGGGGTAAACTTGTGGAGGCCTATGTCCAGCAGTGGACTGTGATAGGCTGTAATGATGAAGATGATGATGTAATGATGATACTTTTCCATACCACGGGACTTACTTCGTTCCTTAAGGTGTAAACGCCCATAAAAATTAAAATCGTTTCAAAGAATGTTACAAATTTTACGGCTTTTATAGCTGTACCTTTTTCTATCATACTCGTTCATAAAGGTTGTCTTAATGTCAAATACAATTTATTTTAAACTAGCTGTGCCCGTGACTTCGTTCGCGTGGAATTTAACGAAAAAGCTTTTTTTTTAGTTCGCAGAGTTATAAAATTAGTAAATTTCTAAAATAAAAGTAGCCTAAGTTACTCCTTATTAGGACGGATATTAGATATTAGGACCTTATTCGGAACAAACAGACAGACAGACAAAAATTGTAAAAAATGTTATTTTGGTATATGTACCGTGTATACATGCATTCAGTAAAAAGCGGTTATTTTAATATTACACCAGACACTCCAATTTTATTTATTTGTAAATGCATAGATATACAGAAAATTAAGTATAAATTTGTTATGAATTAAAGATTAAGTCTTAAGTTGCCAAGATACTATTTTGATAACCAATAAAGTTTAAGTTTTTATTATTAATAGCATTTGCAAGTAACTCGGTCTTAACTAATAATCAAATATTTTGTTGAGACTATTTGTATAATGAATCTGGGTCATTTATGTACCCAACCATTTAAATACACTAAACAAATTTAAAAATATGATAAACTGGTAAATATAATAATCTGATAATAATTCTATGCGAAAAAAAGTGAATATGGGAATTTCAATTTCGCAAGGAAAAATAACAAAAACTCTTATGTTCATTAATATTTACAAAATATGTACACAACTAATATGGCCCTATAAAAACTGGTAAACTAATAATCAAACAAAGTGGATCGATTTTTCATAACTCGATAAGGTTATATTACTTGTAGGTCGTAGAATTATCACACAAGTAGGGAAACAGTCGTAAACATTTTTGTAAAATTTAATAACAATGTGTAGGAAATACAAAAATTTTTAATTAAAATTTTAATAATAATTAAAAAATTAATTTTAATAAAAAATTTTAATTAATTATACTGTAAACAATTTACAAGGGTTTTTTATAATTGGTTTCGTTTTTTTCACTCCACATTTCAGTTTAATTTAAATGTACAACGCCGTGTTATGAGATATAAAAGGGTAAATTTGAGATGAAATACTTGTTTTATAATAAATACTTAGCTAATGAACATAATATTAATTTTTAAATGTTAAACGTACGATATTAAAATTTTAAGGCGTAGAAAGGGAATGCATTTTTTAATATTTTATATATTTATGTTACGATAAAAAAAAGAAAAGAAAAACTTACCTTTGCACCGTCAATGTGAGTATAAGCGAGTTTTAATTTTAAAATAAAATTTAAAATTATAGTTAAAAATATGTCGTCAATAAAAATACGTTTCATTTTACAATTCGTTTAACAATCTGTTATAGAAACTCCGATATTGCTGTGTAGTAGGTACTTTATTTTTGATAGCAATAAACTTTAAATACAATTTTAATTTGAATGCGCTTATTTCTGCTTAGTAGGATTCCAGTATTTGGATCAATCCAGTAATTGGATCCTATAATTCGGCAGATCCGACTTTCAATTAATAAATACTGTATCCGCTACAACTTACCGGATCTAGTGATGATAAGATTTGAGAAAATAAACGATCTTTTGAAAGATAGAATAAAAATGCTTAAATTTGCAAGTACTTTGAGGCTGAGGTAAGAAACTTGATTGATAGTTTCCAGTTCATTAAAATAGCTAAAGATGCATTACGGTGAATCTCTTTTTACAGTATAGAACTTACACTTTAGTTACTCTCAGAATACCAAGAAATATTAAGATTCAAACTATCATATCCGAAATATAAATCTATCCGTACCCGTAAAATGATACAAAAATGTCGGATAATTTCGTAGGGATCTATAGCAGAGGGAATTTTAATAATATATGTTGTGTTGTGTTTTTACATTTATTTGGACAAATAAGCGGTTAAATGAACATTTTTTAGTATCATAAATTGATTTAAATATTTGAATCCATATCCGTATCTGAAGCTTCACATCCGTAACATCTTTGATTGAAACCATACTATACCAAAAAGATAGTGCAACTAGAGCTGAAAAAAAATCTTACAAATTTCCAATTGAATAATAACTCAACACACGGCGTGAAACTCCTGAAAGAAAAAGTAGTGGAGAAGATCAGAATGATTAAAAAAATTACCATTACTGGAGGAGTTAAAATAACAAATCCAGCTCCTGAAATTTCAAATTTTAAATTGCACTGTTCATGAGTAAAACGAATCGTTTTTTGAATAAAGGAAGTTCGACTTTAGAAGCTGAGAAATCTCTTCCACAGCTACATTTATAGCTTTAATTATTTGACGTAGATAAGAAGTTGATTTTATATATTTTTAGCTTCTAATTTGTGAATAATTTGTTTTAAAACAAAGATTCTCATTGTTGTCTTTTTTTAAAATCTGTCTAAAGTACAAAAAATAATTTCATTTACCAGGTACCGTTCTTTATGCTTCATTAACGGGCTAATGTTAGAAAGAAAAAAAGTTATGTTAATATTGTCTGACCAATTCGGTACAGAAAATCCGATCGGATCCGGCCGGATTGACACCCCTAATTCCACTTGAATATACTAAATTCACATTCGTGTATATACGTACGTCACAATAATTTTGTCGTGTTGTTGTACCTTTATTCGTTGATTGATTGGTGGCTTTCAGTTGTGCTCATATAGCAACATTCATTTTTACAATACCAGTCAGTCAGTTCAGCCTATTGCAGTCCACTGCTGGACATAGACCTCCCCAAGTTCGCGCCAGACATCCCGGTTTTCCGTAATCCTCATCCAACCTACACCGGCAATCTTACGTAGTTCTTCGGTCCAACGGGCTGGAGGACGTCCCAAACTGCGTTTGCCAAGATGTGGTCCCCACTCCAGGATCCCTCTGCTCCAACGGCCATCAGTTCTGCGATACAGATGATCAGCCCACTGCCACTTCAACTTGATAATTCTGTGGGCTATGTCGGTTACTTTCATTCTTTTGCGGATAGTGTCATTTCTAATCCTATTTTTGAGAAAAAACCCAAGCATAGCCCGTTCCATTACACGTTGAGCGACTTTAAGCTTGTGGACTAGTCCCTTTGTCAGTGTCAACGTCTCGGCTCCGTATGTTAACACAGGCAGGACGTATTACTCAAAGACTTTTGTCTTCTAGCATTGCGGAATCTTCGAAGTGAAGACTCGACGAAGTCTGCCAAACGTCGCCCAGCCCAACAGAATCCTCCTTTCATCCTCTTTCTCGAAGCTGTTGCAGCCTAGTTGGATAGTATGGCCTAGGTAAATATAATCCTGAACAACTTAGAGAAGGGTACCATCGACCGATACCGGTGTAATGACTTGGTTGTTAAACATAACTTTCGTTTTGTCCAAGTTCATACCGAGACTGACACGTCGGGAGAACTCGTTTAGGCCGGCCAGCATTTGGCCTAGCTTATCCAACATCTCCGCAAAGATGACGATATTGTCTGCGAAACGAAGGTGAGAAATGTATTCGCCGTTGACGTTGATGCCTCGTTCCCCCATTCCAAGGTCTTAAAAATATATATTGGTTAACAGTTTCGGTGATATTACATCTCCCTGTCTTACCCCACGCCGGAGGAATATGGGATTTGTCTCTGGTTCTGGATGTGAATGGTCATCGTAATACATACATCTCAGTACCTCGATATATTGCCAGTCGATATGACATCTCTGCAGAGTCCAGGACAGCCCTGGTCTCGGCAGAGTTTAAGGCTTTCTCGTAGTTCACAAATGCCATACACAGCGCTTGATTATATTCTTCTGTCTTTTGAATAATCTGCCGAACAGTATGAAACCCAACCTGCTCTGGTGATAGGAATTCGTCGAGTCTTCTGGCGAGACGATTCGTAATAACTTCGAAAACACCTCATAGACGTGGCTCAGAAGTGAGATCGGTCTGTAATTCTTCAAAAGAGACTTATCGTCTATCTTAAAGAACAGCACCACCACACTCCCGGACCACGCCTCCGGCGTGGTACCTCGGTGGATGACGGCGTTAAAGAGTTTTGCCAAGGCTTTCAGGGCAGGTTGCCCTGCGGCTTTAAGGAACTCAGTGGTAACTCCGTCATTCCAATGTCATGTAGGACGGAAATTAAATATATATATTTTTGTCAGAGTGGTTAAAAGAGAGCGAAGTCAGATTTTAGTAAAGATTTAGAGCTAAAACTACAAAATGGTGAAAATATAAATATTACGCTAAGAATAAGAAAATTTATTTACAATTTTATATTGTTAATATTTTTTTTTATAAAGAAATGACTTAATAAAATGTATATTGAGTACAGATCTTCTTATATTTAGTAAAGGATATTTGGATTTTGATAGCACAGTGAGGCCACGTTTGCAAAATCGATCACTGCTTACTTTAATCTTAATCAGAGAGAACCGTAGTAAATACATAATAAAGACCCAGATTGTAGACAAAACTCAGCGAATGAAATATCTATAAATAGTGTACACGTGACATTTTCCCGGGCTTAAATTAATTTAAAAAAAGTAGACACTTTTTTAAAGCTATGGAACAAATTATAACAAGGTAATATAAATCTTAAGGGGTAGTAATGGGTAAATCACGATAGTCAATAGTTTTGCCATACAAAGATTTGTACTTACACATTTTACTTTCGTAAAATTATAGGAATAAGAACAATTTCTACGGTGAATCGTAAAATATAAAAAGTATTTAAAAAATATATAAAAAATTACTCATTGTACTCATTTGTAAATTATTGCTTTTTCTGGCATAAAGTACTAGTCAAATATTACGTTTAATTGTGCAATATAGAAACCGTATTGTGAAAACCAATAAATAAAGCACTATTGTGATAATCAGTAATAAGCCTACTGACTAACAAAGGTTTTATTTCTTTTAAGGTGAAGTAAATTATGAAAGTTACTATAGAGCTAACGAACAGAAGGCATTGTAAGACAACGTTAAGTAAAACAAATAAAGGAACACTGTTGTAATTAATTATACTCTATTTTTAATGTTCAAGTTGCAATCCGTTCTAAACTCGGGTTTCTTGAATGAGCGTCCTCTTTTGCAGGTGACCCAGCACTCATGGATAGGCCTTTGTTTGAAATCTGTGAATCAATTAAAAGACATACAGTTACCAAGTATTAGACAAAATAATTAAGTTAAAGATACAATTACTGCACGTACTTACTACTCTTATTATGTTCAAATGTAATAAATCGTTTCATGAAAATAAATATATTTCAATAAAAAGTATCAACACGCCTTTTAAAATTGATGAGCAATATAGTCAAACGCATTCATTGAAGTTCTAAGAAGTTGGAGCCATAGGTAAACCAATAATGCCGAAAATTTCACCGTATGATAGAGAATTATTATATTTAGAAAGAGATAAATTTTTATAAGACCTGGTAAAATATTTGCTATCTGGCAAGTTTTGTGTATTTTCTTTGCTGATGATTTAAAAATAAAATAACTTAATCATGTTTTTACATGGCCAGCCATTCGGAATAATCAACTCTGACTATAGTTTGACTTTCGATAGGAAATGCTGCAGTTTATTAGGAAGGAACTAAACTTCATTAAGCGTTAGTCTTGCGTCGCGAACTTTCCCTAGGGAACTGCTCTTGCCGAGGAATGGAACGAATGTTTTTATAGTACAACTTATAATTTAAAAAGTTTGATTTATTATTCTATTTTTATTAATGTACTCTGTATGAATTAAACAAAAAAGTTATTGTTAGTTCGCAGAGTTATAAAATAAATAAATTTCTTAAACAAAAGCCTAAATTACTCTTTATTACATTAGCTGTCTAGCAGTGAAAGTCCCGTCAAAATTGGTCCAGTCGTTTCAGAGATTAGCCGGAACAACAGACAGACAGACAGACAAAAATTGTAAAAAATGTCATTTTGGTATACGTACCGTGTATACTTTTTACTACATGGTATAAGCCGTTATTTTAATATTACAAACAAACACTCCAATTTTATTTATTTATATAGATACCGTTGAGTATAATATATAGCATTCACATTGCGATCATTACTTTTAAAATGATATATTATTTTTACATTGTTAAAAAAAGTTAGTTGTAGACTTTTAAATTCGTTAGAACTACTCACAGAAGTATAGTACAACACATTGAGTGTGATTACATGTGATTATTTTCTATAGCATAAGCAAAAAAATTGTGGAGTAAGTTTATTTCTGTTTTGTTTCATCCTATCCCGCTTCTAGTAAAATTCTACAATAACTCAGCATATACTATATCTACATTTAATTTAATCGTAACAGCTTCCACGGTTAACGCATAAAATCAGACTGAGAGAATTATTTTTACACCGTAATATGGCCTATTATCCTAAAATAGTTAAAAACACTTGTCAACCTTTTTTACTGTCGCAGTTGAACTCGTGCATGTCACACGTGTCTATAAAAGTCCTCATTTCGCCGCACGAATCAATACCACACATCGGGACCTTATCGTGTACACACAAGTCAGCTATCTTGCATTCTTCCTCGTTCTAGAACATTTTTTATTTTATTTATTTAAGCATATTAACAATATACATATTTTTACATTGTTATAATAAGCACATTAGGTATACAGTAAGGTCCTTAATACATATATCAATAACTAGCATGCATAACATTCAATTTTTTTTTTCAGCTTGCATAACACAAAATAAAACTATTAATTACTTAAAAAAGGATTACAAACTAGAATATAAAAAAGGTTTACGAAAGAAAATATAAAAAAAAAAACTATATTATTTGTGAAAATGAGCAAGAATTTTCTTTTTTTTTTATGTCACTAGGTCGGCAAACAAGCGTACGGCTCACCTGATGGTAAGCGATTACCGTAGCTTATAGACACCTGCAACACCAGAAGCATCGCAAGCGCGTTGTCGACCCAATCCCCAATCCCCCCAGGAGCTCTGGTCACCTTACTCACCAACAGGAGCTGCTTGAAAACAGTATTATTTTGCTTGATCTTCTGTAAGGTCGAGGTACTACCCCAGTCGGGCTGCTCCATATTTTGAGCAGGAAATTCCTGCTGTGCCCTACCTCAGTGAGTTTCTTTTTAAATGCATTATAATGATCACCAAATATGTCAATGCCTGGTAAATCTTTTGCAATTTTGTTTTAACTCAAACACAGTTTAACCACGGGCGCCTGATTTCCCATATGAGTTTTTGATTTTGGAATATAAAAGATGTTATGGATTTTATTTCTTGGGTACCTACGTGGGACTGAAAGAGATATACGCTCAGCCATATATATAGCCATTTTTTATATTATTTCCGGTCTGGGTGTCTGTCCTTGTTGGTCTCCCTATCATACCTCAGAGAGGATGTTAAGCTGTTAGTCCTGGTTGTTATCGTAGACGCCTGATAGCGATCTTTAATCATTGTAGGGAATATATTCATCAACGAGCAGTGTAGCAGCACGGTGTGTTAAGTTTCGGCCTTTCTCCTATACGGAGAAATAGGCCTAGCAGCAGTAGGTTCTAAAATACTTTTTAAGTACATACAGTATCCGGCTATAAATAATGTATATCGATCATTGGAAGGAGACAATCGTCTAATTTGCACTTTGCAGTCCATTATAGTCCAACATCCCAGACCTTCCTTATTTAGTTCGTATTTTAAAATATAATTCAATTAGTGTCTGGCAATAAATAGTGAAATGAGTGAGTGAATAAATACTACCGGTAAAAGGGGTCTGGCAGTATCTATTAATTTCATATTTTTAAAAAATATTCTGTTAATATAAAATAACTAGTTTATTTATTTATCACACATAAAACAAGTCAGCATACAATTATTGATAAATATAGTACATTCATAATTCAAATGTATACCTTCAGTAAATAGTCTTGACGTATCAGATCGCGTTACTCTATGATTGGACTGTACATTTACAAATAAAGAAAATGATATAAGCTTCGTTAAAACAATAACTTTGGTGACGTCATCTGACGATGGTTAATGACTATGTAATGACGAAGGTCACAGTTGTAAGGTATAAAGGTATTTAATTTGAAAAAATGTAATTAAGCTGTCATTTTTTTATTTGCTAAAACAAAATGTTTCTTTGTTGTAATGGAACTAATCAAGATTTATATAAATTATTTTACCTTTATAGTTTCACTATGCGCAGATACAAACGGAAAAAAAATTATTGCATTAAAAACTGAAAAAATAGAAAAAAATTAACGTTATATTAAAACGGTACAGTAAATTAAAGCATATTACTGCATTTTACCTAATATTATTAGCATTGTAACATTTTACACTAGATATATTTTTATTTTTGTTTTAGGTCATAATGCTTGAGTTATTGAAAAAAAATTTTTTTCGAGTTATACTCCGATATCCGATAAGTTATTTTAAAGTCGTAAAATAGTATTGAATTTATTTTTACTACCGAAAGTATATATTATAAAATAAGTTATTCGACTTTATGAGTAGAAATAAAGTAGGCAAAATTCAGTTATTTTACTGAATGTAATATAATAATAATGAATACGAATCTCTCTCACTTTATTGTCTAACATATTTTTTGTGTATAATATTATTTATATACTAATTTGTCATTATTATTACACACTTTCAGAACATGTTGACAATATCAAGAATTAAAAAATAATAATTAAATTTTTAAGGACAAAGTCATTAAACTTTACTACCCCGCTTTATGTGATCAACAGTCGGTTTTATAAGTACGCTTTATCACGCAAGTGTAAGTCGCGTTATTTCTTCCAATTACTTGATAACACAAGCCGATGATTTTGAGTGTTTAGCATCCACTCTATAATCTACGTCCAGCAGTTGACACAAGCCATCGCCATAATAAGCATAATTTTCTTGAAAGACTGATTTATCGTCTTTTAATTACTTAAGAAAATTAATTAAAATCGGTCATACGTTTCGTACGACCGTAGAGGGTTAATCAGTCCAGAACTCTTTGAACTATCAAACGCAGTTCTCTTGGTAGTGGGTTATTATAAGCTCATCATATAAGCGCTGGATGAACAAAAATCGGTCTCTGCTTTCGATCAGTTTCGAAAGCCAAAAAACGGACTGCGTTGGAACACTGATATTTTCTTTTGCAGGAACACCTTTCCCACCTAAATCTATATGAATTGTAATTGCCAGATAAAATGAAAATTTAGGCTGTTTTGACTATCTTCTTAGGGATGTCGATAGTAAAAATTGTAATTTTTCGTATCAATATATGTATGTGTCTGCCGGGAATCGAAACCGGGTAATTCGAAATGGTAAGCATGTGTTCTTCTACGATGCTAAATGGTTAGTTATTACACAAAAATAGGCATATATGCAATTCGGTCTCGAAATATTATTTAAAAATTCAAAATATTTTACCTAAACTTGTAATATTGTTTTGAAACAAATAGTAATAATCGCATTGTAAACACGAGAAGGAATAACAAAATTGAACTCCAAGTTTCCGACTGCGCAAAGTAAACGTCTCTTTTCTGGGTTATGGTATTCGCATGTACAATAAAATCCCACAAACAATTTTGGAATTGTCTCAACACAAATTTAAAGTTTTTATTAAAAATAAATAAATGGATAAAGCTTATTATTCGGTGCAGGATTACATAGTTGATAAAGATATGTGGACTTAGTGACGCTGTATTTTATGCAACATGTATTTTATGCAACATGTTGCTAATTTTGTACTAAAACACCGTTTATATATTATTTTTTAAAAGAGTAACTTGTATGCTCTGTTAGAAGCCTTTATATAAACAAAAAGAAAAAAAAATGTCTTTCAAAATAGTCTGTCTCATTCTTTTTGATACACGTAAAATAGGTGTGAATATATTGTTATGCAAAAATGAAAGTTGTTTTAAGAAGAATCCCTTACGGAGTCTCGATTATATAAATATAACACGAATAAAGTAATAGAACGAAGCCTTCCCGTAAAGGATGACTAATGAAAATTCGTTAATATAAGATTTGTTCTACGATAAAAAGTAATGAACAGGGGACGAACCAGGTTAATTTTAAGTCCATATAATGATAGTAAAACGGCTAAATCTCACATTTTAAGTAAGGTTAGTAAATTTAATGCTTGTAGGGTTAAGGAGTGTAGAGTTAGAAACTTGGCTCCACATGAGATCTCATAACTATTTGACAGTGCAAGCCATATGGCCTCGTCTTGGAAACATTTATGATGACGTACATTTAACTTGATGGATGGATGGAATACATCAATTGCTAAAATATTTTGAACGCATCAGGAATGTGCATCATATCTGGATTATGGCATAAAAACCTTATGAGTTTCGGTAAATAAACATTTCTGTTCAGTCAGACGCGGGTTCGAACCCCGCTGGAGCGGTCAATTTTTTAAATGATATTCAAAAATGTTTAGAATTCCTTATATGTGGGTAACACAAAAATAAAATCGTACGTAATAAACGTATTGTCAAATGCAAAAGTAATTTGTTGTGTCTATAAGAACATTTGAGAAGCATGTGACGGCTATAATAGTGCAATTTACTGTCTGAGAGCCGTATTAACGCCTGTAATTTAATCACGCTGCGCTTAATGTCTATAAATCACGTCGAGATTGTATACGGCTCGAGAACTTTGATCCTTTACGTACTTCTTTTTTTATTTTTTTTACCAGTTTTAGTTGTTAATTGTTTCCGAAATTGGTTTGTGCAGGTTATGTTTTATAAATAAATAAATAATAAATATTTATTTCTGTATCTATAACTATATCTTTTAATATACACATACGCTTGACTGTTTCTACGATAAGCAACTTAATGCTTGTGTATGAAAAAGTATTTGTAATGAGGTTAGTATTAACTTTTTAATGTTTAACGATTCATTTCATATACGGTAAATTTTGCATTGTATTCTTTGAAATTTAAATAATATTAAAACACAAAAATTGCAAGTGTCAAAACTAACACGATGGCAATAAAGCTTATCGATACTATAAGTGATGTTTTCTCAGCTCTCTGCTCTATTTGTTATCCGTACATAGACAAAAAAAGACTCAATGAGGGCGTTTACTTTTGGTATTTTTTTTTTTTACGTTTAATGATTTTTTTAAAAGCTGATTAAATGTAATTATATGAATTTAGGTGCAGTGCTTCTTACCCTAGCCGTCCTCGCTAGCCAGGAACCTATTGAAAGACGAGATTTTACAGGTAGCCTTTTAGATACAGATACGGTAAGAATTTGTGAATTGTCTTAAAGTAGCTGATAATATTTGAATCTAAGGCTAAGGCTCTAAAATAACAACAAATACATACATTTTATCAGGCAAAACCAAAACGTGAAAAAATTGGTATTAAAGCTGAATTGGCCGAACTTAATGAATATTTGGAAGATGTCCCAATTCAGAACATGCAGGCAGTAAAACATCTCGTAAAATTACTTAAATCGATTGACGAGGCAGCTCAGCAACTTGATTGTAATATATACGAAGAGATCGCAGAGCCAAAACTTCCTGAAAAGTTAGAATTACCTCAGACAAAAAGCAGTGACGTTGAGGCTGATACAGAAAATCAAAAAAATGTAAGAATCGTTAAAAGTATTTCAATTATTCCAATAAGATAAAAATTTCCACTCGCGGCTTCGACCGCGTAATTCAGCCATTCTTTTTCTCTCGTTATAATACAGCCAATATTACTGAGTGATAACGTAAAATTCTACTGATAACACATCTTTGAAATTGATCCATTAGAATCCGAAAAAAGTGTTTCATTAAATGAGTAAAATTCGCGTAAACCTTAGAAAACAATATTTGATCCAGTAGTTTTAGAGTACATTTATTACAAACTAAAAGAAAAAAATTTGTCGTCGGTCCCGGCTGTTCTCATAAATACCTTATAATTGCTATCACGTTACTCATAGTAATACATTATATCAGTTAACGAGAGAAAGAGGTCTATGCCCAGCATGTAATTCGTGTTTATTCTTTGCAGGCTGCACAGCAACACTTTTCTGACAATGAGGAAGCGGTGTGAATCATTCTTTTTTTATTGGCACTACTATACATTAGCTTTCAACTTCTTTGAAATTGTGGTTATAAAATAACTTTATTTTATTTGAAAAATATATTTATATTACAGTACATTATTTATACATGATCTTCACTGTTTACACTTGGTTTTTTAAACAATAATAAGTATATGTAGGTACTTTTCAAATTGTTATCGATTTTTCTTTCAGTCACGACGTTCCTTTGATAGTAACCGTTTATTTATACCGCCTATTGAGAACAGTAATACACAAAGTCCATGGTGTTCGGTGGCCATGTCATGTCGGAAAACTATGAATTCTATTTGTGGGTACGAGGATAATTTTGGTTATGGTAAATTTGACGATATGTGCCATATGTTACAAGTTAACTGCTATTTTAAGTACAGTAAGTATTGTTTCATTTTTTTCATTTTTTCAAAACAGCAATTTTGATAAATTAATTAATTCAAATTATTTAAACGTTATGTTAAGTTTATATCAAACAAAATTATAGTGTTATCTTTCACTCTTTTGAACATAATTTTTAAAGTTTTCTATACCTAGTTATCGTTTTTATTTTTCAGATTTTGCACTTGTGCCGTCATGCAAACCATTTTTGTAAATCTGCCACTGATAAAGTACGAAGTAGACAGAGCAAAATTTGTTTTTATATTTTAACTAAAATTTCATTGTAATGATTTTTAGTACACATTACTTTGAATAAATAAAATGATTGTTTTTCATTACTTTAAAAATCAGCTTTAACCAGTACCACGCGATAATTCTTTAGGGTTCGGACATACTCCTTCCTCTTCCTTAACGTGTCTGAAAACTAGAAAGAAAATTTTATTTTAGTATAAAGAAAAGTAAAATTTAATATCCTGAGTTTATTAAATTACATGACAAATTCAAGCTGGAAACACTCTTACAGTGCTTGTAAAATAAAGTAAAAAATATTCTATATTTTTAACTGGAAAAAATTATTATTAATGATTGGTATAATATCAATCATACTTATATCTCAAACGTGAATTTTACAAATGATAATAAAATTAATAATAATAAAAAAAAAACTTTTGGAAAGTTACGAATCACCAAAACTTACTTTTCTAAAATAAAAAAAAAGTAATAAAATCTCATTTTGTGCTTATGTCCTCACCACCCAACCTTTTATGACGGTCGCTGCTTAGACTGTAAGAAATCTTACTTTGTAATCATGCGTGGAAAGCCTACGACCATACTTTTATTACTTACCATATTTTGCAAATTTCTACTGGAAATAAAGTAATATATAAATAAAGTAACTAGGGATATTTTTTTAGAGTTACACAAGTTTAAATCATAATAAAACAAAGAAACATTTTCAATAACAATAAAACGAGCTTTAGTGAATTGTTTAAATATGATTTCGGTCAGGTAGCCGCCATGACTGGCGTGTACAAGGCGCAATCTGAACCACAAATTTTCACAAACTTGTGGCAGCATTTGTAGCCGTATTTTACCAATAATTTTTCGAATGTTGATTTCCAGGTATTCTATTGCCTTTGTTTTATCGACGTGGACAAATGACTTGACATAAATCAAAAGAATATAATCCAATGGGGTTCGATCATACGATCTTGGTGGCCAATGAATTGGACTATTACGTGATATTATTCTTTCAGCAAAAGTATATTTGAGTAAATCAATTGTAGCGCACGCTGTGTAGTACGTGGCTCTATCTTGTTGGATCCACATATCAGCAAGATGATTGTCAGCTAATTGAGGTGCGAAAAATGTCCCTATACCGTTCATCGTTGACAGTTACAATCTGACTATCATCGTTTTTGAAGACATATGGACCAATGAGTCCGTCAGCCCATAAAGCAAAACAAACAGTAATTTTCTGTGGATGTAAGGGTGTTTCGACAAAAGCTTATGGATTATTCTCACTCTAACTGTATACACTGGACTTCAGCGAAGAACAGAATTTTGATTGGAAATTAAATATCAATAAAAAATTTGTGCTTCAGTCCATTCGCCGAATTGGCGACGCATATGATGGTTGTTTTGCTTTGATTCCTGCACAAGTTGAATCTTGGAAGCTTTTAAGGCAAGATTCTTTCGTAAAATCTTCCATAAAGTGGAAGGACACAATCTCAGTTGCTGAGAACGGCGACAAATTGATTAATTTTGACCTTCCTCGATGCTTTCCTGTACAGCGGCTACAGCTTCTTCACTGCGCACTGTTCGGCGTCTCACGGGATGCACATTATCATTAAGAGTAAGCTGTCGCCCTGAACCTCTGAAGGACGATTATGTACGCCATAAAATAGACGAAGTGCCCGATTAATTTTACAAACAGAACCATTATTTTAATAAATAAATCAAGAATTTGCAAGCTTTCCTCTGGTATAAGTCTTTCCATAAAGAATGTCAAAGCAAACTAAACAAAAGGGGTATGGGTGCAAATGGGTGGTCAAATAAAGCAGTGTGCTTTAAAAAACATCCATGTTCTGAATTTTTTTATTGAAAAATTATTCTGTTGATGTCTAGGAAGAGAAACAATATTACAGCACCTACTTTGTAATTAGGTCATGCTCAAGTACCCTAATTAGTACCTTGATTACATTTGTTAGTTTTTGTGATAAAAGAACTAATGCTAATTACCCATATTGTATTCACAGGAGTATTCGTAAAGGTCGCACAGATCCAAAAATGTTCTCGCCTCATTCACTGATTTGCCACAAACAATGATATTATCGTGAAAGCAAATATAAGCATGTTCACATAATTTTTTCAATTCTGTCTGAAAATAAATAAAAATCTTTATAAAAAAAGGTAGTAATCTTCTTAAATAAATTACAATACTGATAGGCTAATATTAATGTATTTTTTAAAAATAATAACACTGGTAAACGCTTGATTTGCCACAAACAATGATATTATCGTGAAAGCAAATATAAGCATGTTCACATAATTTTTTCAATTCTGTCTGAAAACAAATAAAAATCTTTATTAAAAAAGTTAGTAATCTTCTTAAATAAATTACAATTCTGATAGGCTAATATTAATGTATTTTTTTAAAAATAATAACACAGGGAAACGCTTGGGGAGGATCTATAATATCGCCCACGACCAAATTATTTGTCTGTATCATTAAGTAATGTGCTTATATAGAAAACATATTTTTATTTCATTAAAAGTGTTTGATATTTAAGCTTACCAAGTGGGCTTTATCTCCAACTATATGTGAATCAGCGTATATAAACACAACTAAAAAATAAAACAATTTTAGCAACATTATTTAAAGGGATATTAAAGCTTGTTGTGCTTCAAAGTCATCTTGTTATTGAGTGGTAGACATAGTTCAATGCACAAAAGACGGATGTTAAGCAAAGTTTAGTATATAAACAGCCTATTGTGGTAAAACATGTATTTGTCTATTATGTTACATTATATGCCAGCACTGCTGTCACCAACCCGCTTGCCCAGCGTGGTGACTATGGGCAACACATATGAATTCATTTTTGGCGCGAATTTGTTGATGCTTATGTCGATGACGAAGTCGCGGGTACAGCTACATAAATAATAAAAAATTACTGCGCGAATTAAGTGGAAGAATCCGAAACAATTTTGTCTTCTGTACTTCTCACTAATGTTCATCACAATTAGAAAAAAATCCTGCATCGACAAAGTCTAATAAGTACATTCAAAAGAATGTCGCGTTAAAACAAAAAAAAAAGACTAGTTTGGCCAGGCAAGAAATTTTAGTTTGTTTTTGAGTATGTAACCTTTTTTTTGCCAGTGTTTGAAGAAAATATATTTTTCGCTACTTATGTACGCTATGTTTATATGTATTTACCAAAATTAAATAAAATTTGAGCATCATAGTTTTATATCAACACTTGCTGTAAATTTTGTGTAAATTACATCGCATATACCTAGTGTTGATATTCAATGAAAATACAAATACATAGTTATATCTGTTGTCTATAATTTTAAAAGAAAACAGTAATTTTGTATTCTCAAAGCGAAATTAATACATTATTACTAAAGTATTAAGTTTATAGATTTATAATCACTATTATTAATCACTCTTGCATTTCTGTGCCCGCGCTTATAGAGATCGCTTATAGAGATAAGTTCGCCCTTTTCAACTTCCTTTGTAAATATTATTTTTACTTGTTTCTTTTTTTTAAAGTGAAATATAGAATATAAAAGTATACGAGTCATGTCAATATTATTTAAAAGAATATTTATAATGTTTCTTTTTAATAATATTTTATTTTATGATATGTATGGTTAAAAAAAAATTCAAAACGCCTTTTATAACACAAATAATACTTTTATTTTTAAGTTAAGTCATAATACAGTAATAATCATCTTCATAGTATAACATAGTTTAGTATAACATATACTCAGCTATTTTTGTTGATTTAATTATTCATCATAAAAACTATTGGTTGGTCGGCGGGACGCGGTTAAGATTGATTTATCTTCCGGGCAGGTTGTTTGCTTGTAATCTGAAAACATATTGTTTCGTTAAACAATTTTTTAAAATACGTGTAAAGGTGTTATTTTTAAAATACTTTTTGTAAATGTTTTTAACGGAAGTGTCTTTGAGTAAATTATAAATAAACTTTTTTCTGTAGCTAATATACGGCACCATAACTTGTAGCTTGGTAACAAAGATGTCACCAAATAACAAACTCACTTTTTGCTTTTACAACCTAAAAATAAGTAAAAGTCTGTTTCAACTCGTGTAGATAGGACCAGACACTACCACTAGACAAAGATGAAAGTAGACATACATATACATAAATTTTGAAAGCTACGTTTTTGGCTTGAGTACTGATTCTTGATGTTTAATTTTTTTGGTTAAATATTAATCTATAAGACACTGAATCATCTGACTTCGCTACAGCCTGTAATATCCCACTAATGGACATAGGCCTCTTTTCCCACGTAGAAGAAGGATCAGAGCTTAATCCACAACGCTGCTCCAATGCGGGTTGGCGGATATATCCATACTACGAGTAACGATTGCTATCAGGTGTACATGACAACCGGGACCGACCGGGTGGGGAGACCCACGAGTACTGTACAAACACCCAGACCACGGCAAACATCTGTATGGCCAATCTAATATTTGTCATGTGCGGAGATCGAACTCGCAACCGTCTACGCAACAGGTATAATCCATGGCTACCGTTGCGCCAATGCGGCGTCGCCAACGAAATCGTCTGACTTGCTATTAAGGTTAAAGATCGTTATTTTCTCATTTAAAACCATACAGTCATTTGCATGAGAAATAACATTATATGACAGATTTAGTTACAGTCCAGTATCTAGGTGGCAGACCTGGTCTGTGATTTTTTAAATCGTATCTATTATTTTATTATAGACAAAATAAAATTATCTATTCCTGTAATATTCTCAATCTTAAAACATTGTGACGTTTTAGAGGTATTGAAACAAAATAATCGTAGCGAGTACTAAAATTTTCTTGATACCAACTTCTCCTTCGAATGCAGTTATAATCGAACATATCGCAGAGATCCCTGAAGCCCATCACATCACCCGCATGACTGAGCCCACAGATAGGAACGCGATCGTGATTGCAAACCTTTGCCATACTGCACCATTTAGCACCCATCTAAAAAATGTTTAGAAGAGGTAAATGATTGACGAGATTTATGACAAGAGTTCTTCTAATAGTATTAGTAGATTTAATTTTTTTGCAGTAAAATATTTTTTGCTGTTAGTAGTAGGCTATACCACAACATGTCGTATTGATATCAAATTCAAAATGTAGTAGGGGGCAGTAAAAAAAAGGAAAGAAAAAGCTTCGTATAGTTTTAGTACGTATACAATGTTGCTTGAAACATATCTACGCTATTTAGATTTTAAAATTTTTCACAAACATACAAAAATTAAAAATGTCTATAATTTTCGTATAAAAATGAGGTCATAATGAATGTAAAACTTTTAAAAATATATTTCATTCCATTGGATAGAATATACCCCACATTAAAGTAATCTGTAACATTAATAATGTTAATGTTATAAAAATGTCGTACTTTTTTTACCTTCCTCCCCATAGCTATATCTTCATTATCACGGTCTAATGGAGGACCATGAGTTGACACTAAATTTATTATGACACAAGCCAACAGAACAACTGAAAATAAGAAAAAAAATCATTTTGTCGCTCTAAATGTAATTTTTATTAGTGAAAAATTGGGTCATAAGGTATCTAAAAGCATTATATTTATAACATTGTTTCTCAGGAGCTCTGGCTACCTTACTTCACCATACAACACAGAAACACGATACTGTTTAAGAGCTGCATTATTTTGCTGCGATTTTCAGTAAGGTTCGGTGAGGTACTCTAGTCGGGCTGCTCCTCATTATGAGATTAAGATATTTTTTGTCGTGCTCTACTCTTAGTCACGCTATAACATATTTATATAATAATAGGTAAATATTATAATGTGCACCATACCTGACAGTTTGGTCGTCATTTTTGGTCAAATAACTTGCCTTTGTGAAAGATAATGGCTAAATGAAGCTAGCTTGATGTTATGTCCTACGCATTGTTTATTAAACATCTCTATTGTCTATGAACTAAAACAAACTTCCCTTTATCCTGGTATTCTAATATTTCCAATACAAAGTGGACATATATAGTACA
This sequence comes from Melitaea cinxia, assembly GCF_905220565.1. NCBI lineage: Eukaryota > Metazoa > Arthropoda > Insecta > Lepidoptera > Nymphalidae > Melitaea > Melitaea cinxia. Next base: position 9,002,287 of record NC_059414.1, on the reverse strand, counting down.
TAATATGTAGATATTCTTGATGGACTGTTTCAAGTAGTTACCTACTATAGTGGTGGTATTTGGTGACATTTTATTGAAGGCGCTATTTCGAAATCTGAAAAATAAATAGAAAAGTAATATTAGCTGTTTGCCAATCAAAAATTTAAAAAATACTACTCAAATTGATGTTCCTTATTTTGTTTTATTTGGTTTCATTTTATACCATTAAAATATGACAATATTCTAATTATGTGTATCTAATACTATTAAAGGAGCAATTCTTGTACGAGTATATATATACATATAATCTGAATCTCGGAGACAGCAACGATTTTCATGAAATTTAGTATGCAGGGAATTTCGGGGGCGATAAATTGATCTAGCTTGGATTCATTTTTAGAAAAGATATTTTCTTTTTTTTACTGTTTTAGGTAATGGAAAAATGGCTACAATATCGTTAGAATAGGAAATTAAATTTCGCAATTGCCAATAAAGTTGTAATATCTCAGGTGGGAAATCGGCTGGTCAGGAGCGACCGAGAAGACCACGGATCAAATTTCCGTGTCTCCAGATCGATTATCTTTTTTCCAGTTTTTTCTAATTGCCCTCGTGGTTTTTATTTAAATACCCAGTTTATATTTTTTATTATTTTGTCGGTAAAAATCGAAAAATGTTATTCATATTTTATTAATATGTAATTCGTATTTGAATATTATTTCCAAAAAACACGATTTACTAAAAATAGGTACCTGCGTAAATGTACCATGAAAGTATTTTAAGTTAAGACATTCTGTAGCGTCCTGCGGTTGATATCACAATCGATATGAAAGATGATAAGATGTGAAAAGGAGTGTGTTTCAGCTCTGACACTCGATTGGAATATCCTTCTTACAAACGACTACCGTAATAATTAAAAACATATTTACCTCTTTCTTGCAAGGGACGTTACGCGGTATTGCGTCACTCTCAGAGAAGGTTACAGTTTCAGCATTACTTTTCACACTATTTCATTCCCTATATTTTTTACCACGGGCTCTATACCGTTTCTCAAGGACTTAACTCCATATAATAATTTCTCTAACATAAACTTACCGGTACCATATTCACAGTTAAACTCTAATATGTCACACTTGTCGATAAACCGCCTCACTTCCTTTGTATTACGTTCCAGACCGCATCTCCTCTTTCGGTCGTGCGTACAAACCGCTGCTTTTAAACAAGGCGACTGAAAAATATTGTAAACAAAATCAAATATCTAATCTAATAAATAAAAATGAATGTTTATTAGCGCATAACTCGAGAATGGCTCGACGAATTCGGCTATTTTTTTTTTTTTTTTTTGTATACATATTCCTTAAGGCCCACGGAAGGTTTTAATAAAAAAAAATGAAGTCTGTCCGGGCAGCTAGTTATCTATACAAATACATAAAATTGGAGTGTTTGTTTGTAATATTAAAATAACCGCTTTTTACTAAATGCGTATGGATGTATACAGTGTACATATACAAAAATTACCTTTTTTGCAATTTTTGTCTGTCTGTCTGTTTGTTCCGGCTAATCTCTGAAACTGCTGGACCAATTTTGACGGGACTTAACTTAGGCTAGTAACTTAAAGTACTTTTATTTTAGAAATTTATTTATTTTGTAACTCTCCAACTGAACAATAATTTTTTTTTAATTCCACGCGCACAAATTCGCGGGCACAGATTGTTTTTTAAATAAAAATGATAATTGATTTATGTTCAATATAAAATTAAAATGTTTTATGTATTAGAATACAATCCCTACAATAAAAGCACACCGACGTTACATACTCATACATGCTTTTTTAGACCGGCGGCTAGACATTCAAAGAAATGAAAAATAACAGCTTAACAAGTAAAATTGTACGACAAACATTTAATAATTCTGCTTATAAAATAAGTTTTGTGTTATTATCGCACACATATACATGTCGACAAAAGAAACTATTTATCACCAATTTGTTTTATCTGAATTCCTTAAGTCCTTATTATGTTTTCCTTTAGACATTTAGATATATATGTAAGTAATTACTTTATTAAACACAAAATCAAAAGAACTGATTTTGCTACGCTTGTATCTTTTACACGAGTGTAATTAAGGCTAATTCTGCACCAATGCATGTCTAACGTCATCAAATACCATGTAATTATAGAAGAAGAGGTTATTAAACTACAGAGACACTTAATGTTTTTATTAAATAATTTGCGTAGTCAAGATACATTTAAAAAGGAAAACCAGTGCGTCAACAGTGCATGTACAATAGTGAAGGCTAATGTATTAAGGTACGTAATTATAATATAACAGTTACGTACGTAATATCTTCTTTTTTGGTCCTTGTTAGAACAAGTAGAAATTATTAGAATGATTAGAAACAGCTTACTATAATTATAATCACTCATTAAGATAGTGGATTAAGTTATAACTTTTATACAACAAAGCGTTATAAGTGATTTAATTTTTTTTTTAACTTTGATACTTTGTAGGTACATAAAACCTATCAATAAAAGTACATGAAATTTATATTTTTATTATTTCCATTTCTTTTTACTACTTACAATTGCTATGAAAAAAATATTTCTTAAAATTAAGTAGCACATGTGATAACTCAAGGAATAAAGAAAAATGAAATATCAAATATTTTTTCTTGGTACGTAATATTTGTAGGTAAAAGCATATGTACATATACTGTGTGTACTGTTTAATCTTAAAGTATTTTAAAATAAATAGTATTTTTGTAGGTATTATCTGTGTTACCTTTTGTCGATCCGAAACCAAAAGCCCTGCGGTACGTAGTAATTAATAAACTTTTAACCAATTCAGTAAATTTTCGTATGGTAAGTAATAATAAGAGAATAATAAGAATAATACAAGAGTAAAGAGGGCCACCTGTTAAAAAGTTTTTGTTTTAAAGATACAATTTTGCAAACCAGATAAATTTAGAATACTTTAATATTTTTCTAGAATATTACTTATACCTTATAAAACATAGCTTGATCTCTGCGACATTTGTTAAACTGACATTCCTAGGGTTGTTATGATACAGAAAAAAATATCGATAGTAATTTTCGGCGTTTCTTACTTATCGATGCCATAATTATAATGGGTACTTAATAAAATGAAACAAATATTTTAAAACATACATTTATTTATTCCAAAAGAGTACATCCCAAATCAATTTCCGAATCACTTTCAAAATCGCTAGAGCAATCTTTTAAATTTATAATGAACTCTTGGTCGCAAATATTATCAAATCGAACGTCCCGCTCCCAATCTTCTTCCATTAATTTTCTGCATTTGGTAACTACCTTTTTCCAATCTTCTGCAGATAAATTTTCAACCGCAGTGTTTAGTAACTGCAGCATTTTATTTGCCGTAAAAGGTGGTGTTGTGTTAGATCTAGCAGCGTAACCTTAAAAGAAAAACATATTTTAACATCATAAATTATACAGGAGTTAATACATATAGAACATGTCTAACTGAAATTCGAGCAAACAAACCTTTTACTTGGGTCCAGATAAGCTCGATCGGATTATACTGGCACTGATATGGAGGCAGTCTTATGACGTTATGACCCTTTTCTTGGGCTATGTCATCTAAGACATACGTTGGTGTGCTGGGTTTGTGCAGACCAACGAGTCTCAATAATCCGTTTTTAAGCATTGTTTCATTGGCCTCTATTCCTTTTTCTTGAAGCCATGCAATTATTTCTAACTTCCTGTTTGCCGAAGTTGGTGGTTTGTGCTTTTGGACAGAGTGATATGGGGCGTTATCCATAATTATATAATGTGGCTCCTTCAAATTATCTAATAATTTTAAAAACCACTCTTTAAATTTTTCAAAATTCATTTCTTCATGGTATTCATTGGTCTTCGTAGATTTGAATGCCAATAGGCAATTAGGCACAAAACCAGATGATGTCCCAGCATGAGTTATTATTAGTTTTTGACCTTTGCCTTCGGGTACTTTGGTGGTCGATTGTGTCGTATCATCGGTCCAAGCTTTGGATACGGTTGATTGGCGTTAAGCCATGTCTCGTCTAGAAAGACAACTTTGTCCCAATTTGTAATTTTTTTGACTTTCCGGAGAAAATTCACTCGAGCAAGAGCAATGTCGGTTCGTTCCATTATAATTTTTCTTTTGTCACTTTTTTTATAGGAAAATCCAATATTTTTCAAAATCTTCGATAGTGACGGCAAGCTTCCTTTAAACAAGTCTGCGTCTTTTAGGGACACCGCCAGTTTTTTTAATGTAGGTAATTCGCCCCGTGTATAATAACCATATACATGATTGCGAATCGCAACGGCGTCAAAGTCGTCAATTTTTGTGACAGGAGCAGCCTTTCTTCTTTTTTTATTTGGCGTTGAAAGCTTTTTTTCCTCGTCTTCAATCAATACTGCGGTTGAAGATTCGCCATATTTTTCTTTACTGATGCGAATTACTGTCGCAAGTCCAATGCCAAGAGCATCTGCAACTCTGTCACAAACTTTTGCCATGGGTAATAGCGGTCCACCATTTTGGTTTTCTCGCTCAAAATATTCACGCAAGCGAATCACAAGCTCACGACTTTGACTGTTCAAAACAGTTTTCTTCGTTCTCTTGGGCATTATGCCAACAAACCTCCACAAAAACAAATAATAACAACAAAGAAACTAACAAAAATAACTAAAGTTAACAAATTAACAGCAATAGTAACAAAAACAAAGTGATGAGAACGGAAAATACGTACCGTATACAAGGCGTTAGCACTCGTACTGAGGAGAATGGCCGAATGGGTCATATCAAACAATATGGCGGTGCGTTGGCGCCATCTTTTTGAAGAAGAGACGCTGCGACCAAACTTCTCTCGAACCCCAAAGTTGTCGGAAGGAATATTACGAGTAGGTTAGAATTTAGATTTTATTTACTCACTATTGTAAATAATGTTATTTTTTTTTTAAATATTCAATAATGTTATTTTTTTCAATTAAATGATAAATTAATTTTGAATTAAGTTTTATACAAAATATCGATAGTTTATAGTCTGTGGTCACGATGATTAATCGCTCATCATTAATTAGCTCAGCATGCCCATAAAGTATGACATTGACAGGTACGATTGTCTGCACTGTGAAATTCTGAACTTCATAGGCGCGATTTTACTGACAGCTGTCCCAGAGATCAAGCTATGTTTTATAAATTATAGGTACTCGGTATACGTGGACTTTGGTTTGTTTATGACTGACCGTAACGCTAGCTGTCGCGAATTGATCTCTGCTCATAACATGATTATATGTTTTTCCGGATCTCAAAAACAAGATTTTGCCTTATCTGAAGCCAATGAGTATGTATATGTGTGTGCTAGGAAGCAGTGACTGAGAATATAATTAATAAGTCGCCAAACTTTATTTTTTTTACTAAATAATATACAAAAACCATACACGTACATCATATCATGTTACTGAACAAGTCAGATAAGCTTGTTTCTTTATATATTATTTTTTAATGATGCACAAAAACCCATTTTTTTCGTATTTAATGTTTCATATTTCAGAAATGTTTTCAAGCTAAGACTTGTTTACATGACGGAAAAGAGAAATGCGGACAAAATAAAAATGGCGAGTTACGTCAGTTTCTAGATGCTTGTGATATGAAGGAGTACAATTGCTTGAGAGGAACTGGTATGTTGTAACTATGTAATTATATCTCAAAAAAAAGTGCTTATTTTTAATTTGTAAATTAAAAATTTTACGAAAAATTATTTTAATGTATAAAATTGACTTCAATAACACTAAATGATAAATAGATATCATAAGTATAAGTTGTTATTTCTTAACCGACATCTAAAAAAGGAGGAGGTTCTCAATTCGACTTTTTTTTTAATGTATGTGACTTTAGAACTTTTGACAGGGTGGACCGATTTCGACAAAAACATTTTTAATCGAGAGGTGGTGTGTGTTCTTTAACTAAACAGTTTTAACTCTTGAGGATATATATTATTCAAGCTTAGAGTTTTATAAATATCTATAAATGTCTATTATTATTTATACAACCACTCTGGTGCGGTAGTGCGAGTAGTCGCCTAAAAGACCGACGGTTTGCACGTTCGATTCCCGCTCGGGATGGATATTTGTATTTGTACAAATATTTCTTTCCAGTTTGGATGTTTGTAATTGTGAGTCTCCCCGCCGTACCTCGGAGAGCACGTTAAGCCGTCGGTTCCGGTTGTTATCATAAATACTTGATAGCAATCTATACTCTTTGTAGGGAACATATTCAGTGGAGCAGCGTGGTGAAATAAGGTCCAATCCTTCAACTACATGGAGAAAGAGGCCTATACCCAACAGTGGGATGTTACAGGCTGAATGTGATTTATACAAATCATGACAGCATAATTAGACTACCACAAGGTCCACTACCATTCGTACTTTTCTTAAAAAAATAAAATAAACAAATAAATCGATGTGGTAGAATTTGTGCGTGACTTTAGCATCAGGATCAATAGACAGATTTTCTTTTTTAGATTATTCTATAATACATCTGAAACTGTGTCAAGATTTACCTTCTATTCCACCTCCTTCGAAGGAAGAAAAAGAAGATGTTGAAAATAAAGAGAAGTCAGAAGAAGTAGAAGACGAATCACAGGATGAAATACAACCTCGAGAAAATTGAAACCACACATATTTAATTATTTATTAAATCAATATATAAGTGTATTTTAAGTATGTGTTTTACTTAGAAAAAAATTAAAACAGCAGTGATTTGTAATTTAATAAAGATACCCTTAATATGTCACTGTATGTTTCACAATCCACATCATACAAATGGACAAAGACATAGACACAGATTTTTATTTTAAATCCAAGTAAAATTTCATACACAATTTGGACTATGAATAGACAAACATTCATATAATCTGTAACCATTAAATTTAATTCTTTTATTTGTTGTTAAAAGTTTTGTAGTAAAAATATGCAAAAAAAAAAAACGATTTCGTTAATTATTTTTGTAAGTTTATTTATATATTTGCGGAAATTTTCAAATAAGATCGCTCACTGTAGTCCCTTTTTACTTAAGTGTTTGTAGTATTTTTACTGCACGCTTCTCCTTATGTATATTTTAGTATTTAATATGTATACTGTTATCAATTGTTCATAAAATAAGTATAATTTATTAAAAGGTATCACAAAGGACCATAGAACCAGGCAGAGCTGCGATAATCAGTAAGTATTGGTGCTGGAGAGCGAAATATTGCCACGCCGAGGGCGGTATTGTCTGCAGCAGAGATCGTCGACTCAACAAGAGACAAAAATTCCCCAGTGCATGTGATGTGTATAAGCATAATTGTAATTACGAAACTGGCAAGTATCTTACACGTGTTTGTAGCATATCAATGTAATTCATGATTTTTTTTAATTTATGACAGGACCTAGAAATAAGATTTAGCTTATTAACTGTATTATATAGTTATAAGCTTATTATAGAGAATGGGCTCGAGAAATCAACTTGGCGAATGTCGATTATCGACGTCGGCTTCTACACTACACAAGCTGTTATCCGAGAAAAGCTTACGATTGACCTCCGTTTTGACTGATGCAAAATCAAAGACCTAACAGTGTACTAGCAAAGATAAAGTAACACGAAACACAGATCTTAAGCGGGTGTTCGTTAATAATTTTCATTATATTTAAAATATTAATAATTAATACACACAAATGAGTATAACATTCGAATGGTAGCTTAAGGTTCATTATATAAGAACGAATGACTAATAAAACTCGAAAAGAAATAACATGGGTGCCGCGTAACAAATGTCTATAATTGCTAACTAAACGAGTACTTTGATTTCAGATTTCACCGTTACGAATCCCAAGTTTTGTTGGAGATATTAAATTCTTTCGTGCGTTCATTCTGAATTTCATACCGTTTATTACTAAGAGGAAAATACAAATCTTTTATGCAAAATTACATAGTAAAATGAATATTGTCTGTATTTGTTTAGGTAAGATTTATATGTATATTTTTGAACTGGGTTGAAATGTTTATATTTTATCTCGTCGGTCCTGGATAGACGAAAAATCATTAAAAAATTAAAATAATTAAAAAGCGTACAAAATCATAAAAAATATGTAAACAGTACGTGATATACTTGATATGACTCAATCCCATCGACATTGAGTCGTAACAAGTCGAGTCAAGTTGCTAAGTAAGTCGTCAATACATTTTAACGAATCTGAAGTGGCATGATAGACTCTAAGGATATTAATATTTGTATTTGGAACTTAGATTACAGCATTCGGTTCTAACGATATTTTTAGCAGTTTTTTATATTCTACTGTGTCACTAGCATTAATGACAATGTTAAAAAGTCAGATTAAAACGTCAAATAAAAAGTAGGTATAAAATACAAATACTTGGAGATACTGACCTGGCAATTTCAAGAGAACCTCAGAAATCAATATAACATAGCAATAAAACAATCTGAAAAAGTTATGAAGCCATTGATCTGCTTCTGTGACACGAATATAAGAATAAAATTCTGGAAAATGAGAACAAAGAGGTCCGCCTTGAAAAGTAAAATTTTATTATTATATAAATTCTTATTATTTATAAAATTAATTTATAAAAAGTATGATTAGTAATATATTTACTAATGAAAATAAGCGCTACAATTCTTTCCAGTTTTGTCATTACACTACATGATGAGTTCAGCACTTCCTAATGTAAGTTAATTTTCTTTAACTAGTATTTGCTTTAACTTTATATTTAGCTGTTGTTTCAAAGTATCGCTAAGTGGACGAAAGCCTTGAAATATGATTTACGAGCCAAAAACATCTTAATAGTCCTTTAGAAAAGATCGTGACGATGTTACTCTTTTTGTTTTGTGAAATTAAAATATGTAATATTGATGGATCAAATGAGACCAAAATTAAAGTAGTACTAATTATAAATAGTTATAACAGTATTTTTAAACGAACATATATTATCAGACTGAAATACATTAGATATAGCCACGATTATTTTCCGATTTATTAAAAAAAGTAGTGTGCCTTTGATAATTATTTGTGGATAATAATACTATTCTTTTACATATACCTTTTTTTAGATTTGAAACTATTTTCATATCAAATTTTATCAAAATCAGTTATGTGATTCGGTTGAGATATTGTTGCATCTGTCAAACTTTTTATCACATTAAGATATAATACGTATTAATAGATTCATGTTATTTTTAAGCGTCGAGTATTAGACGACAATCCTGAAACGCGCGAGAAGTACGCTCTGTTTTATTGCTACAAGAACTAGAACTTGCACTCCGGGTGGCGATAAGGTTTGTGGATACGACGAGTCACAAACATCTCTTGCGGAATTTGAAGACTTGTGTACTTTGTATAAAGTGAACTGTGAAAAGAGAGGAAGTGAGTTCGTAATTAGTTTATTTTTACTGAGTCATTTTTGTGGATTAGGTCTAGCTTCACATTATGGTTAATTAATCATAAAGATAATAAGGCAACTGATTATACAGGGTGTCCCAGAAAGAATGGATAACCCTGAAGCGCTTAATAGTACGGCTATCAAGCGCTCTAATAAAAATACACAAAACAAAAAATTCCAAGTGGTGCCAAAAATATGAGGTTTTTAAAAAAAAATACATATTTATTGACCTTACTGTACTTTCATGTACACCACGGCCGCAAATTAATGAAATTTGTTGTGTTTTTGGTGTTATCTTTTTCCTCATAGACTATACTATTAGAAATGCAGTAAAGAGTATGAGTATCTATTGTACTTTTTCGGAAAAATCAAAATCAACTTCAATTTTTAGCATAAAATTTGATAAGAAAATAATTTTGACAAAGTTTGAGAGCCTATCGTGAAAAAAAAAAGTATGAAGACCTAAGCGGCCAACTATTTCAAAAATATGCGTAGTTAATACAGATTACAAAATGGTATAATACATGATTTTATCTAAAGACAGAAAATTAATAAAAATCTTATCTTGTCTTAAATGGTGACAATGACAAGGACGTTTTAAAAAGAGACCTTTTTATCGTAGTAAAGATCGTATAATATCGGTATTTACTGCCTGAGTGTGGCCCACGCGACCCATCTTTTGTTTATGAAACAGGGACAGGTAGAGTGTGAGCGAGCGAGAGAAGAGTATAATGTTAATACATTGTACCTTTTGTCTCTCGAGAGGGCACATAATAAAGGCAAGTATTTAGTGCGTCTCTCGACTTGTTCGGTATCGCATGTGTATTCCTTTTGGAGTTCTCTTTGATTTTAAAATCAGTGTTATAACGACGGCTTCTGGCTATTTTATTGGACTCTCAGTTTTAATAAGTGATTTGGAATTTGTTTGGTGATTTTACGACGACTTGGCTTGTATCTAGACTGGTATTGTTTATTAAGATGCCACGTATTCAATATACGGCACAAGAATACGCAAACATGCACTTTATTTATGGTGAATGCAGAAGCAACGCAAGTGCTACTGCAGCCCTTTATAGGGAAAGATATCCTACAGCGCGCCATCCAGATTACCGCCTATTTATCAGAGTCCACATGTGTTATTCGGAAGGCAGAATACCTGGCAGCGGCATTGGTGGTATGAGCGCTGGAAGACTAGCTAATATCAATACACAAGACATTGTGCTTAACGAAATTGAGCAAGACCCGTCCACCTCTACTAGAGTAATAGCACGACGTACTGGAATCTCGAAGACGACCGTGCACCGTGTACTTAAAATAAATAAATTTAATCCCTACCATATTAGACGCGTCCAAGCTCTACAACCGAGAGATTACAATGCAAGGTTGTTTTTTTGTCGACAATTGCTTGCAAAAATAGAACAAGATCCACAATTCTTCGACAACATTCTGTGGAGCGATGAATCCACTCTTAAAAAAGACGGATACTTCAATATACATAATCTTCACAGCTGGCAACTCTCGAACCCGCATCTAATGCGAGAACAGAGATCATAATACCAGTTCAAAATAAATTATTGGACTGGTATATTAAACGGAAAAATCATTGGTCCATTCGAACTGACCGGAAACTTATCTGGACAAAGTTATTTAAATTTTCTACAAAATGACCTGCCAAATTTAATGGAAGACGTGCCTGAGGAAGTGAGACAATCCCACTGGCTACAAAATGATGATTGTCCTGCACATTATGCTGCAAACGTCCGTGTGTATTTAAATGCCACGTATCCAAATAGATGGATTGGTCGTTTGGGTCCCATTTTGTGGCCTCCGCGATCCCCGGACTTAAATCCACTAGATTTTTTTTACTGGGGCTGTCTAAAAGAACAGGTGTACTTCAAGCCTATTTCAAGTTTGGAGGAATTACGCTGTCGTGTGCAGGAAGCCGCTTCAATAATAACTGAACGGCGCTACGCACGACTTCTTAAGAAGCAGCTTCTAAGAGCATTAATTAGACGATGTCGAGCTTGTATCAGAGTCGGTGGCAGACAATTCGAACACCTTTTATAAAATAAAGATTGATTTATGTACAACTTAACGCTTTTATTTTAACAATTTAAGACAACATTATTTTTTTCTTTCTTCAGTCGAGTTTACTCTTTTTGCATCTTAACGTTAAATAAAATCATGTATTATACCATTTTGTAATCTGTATTAACTGCGCATATTTTTGAAATAGTTGGCCGCTTAGGTCTTCATACTTTTTTTTTCACGATAGGCTCTCAAACTTTGTCAAAATTATTTTCTTATCAAATTTTATGCTAAAAATTGAAGTTGATTTTGATTTTTCCGAAAAAGTACAATAGATACTCATACTCTTTACTGCATTTCTAATAGTATAGTCTATGAGGAAAAAGATAACACCAAAAACACAACAAATTTCATTAATTTGCGGCCGTGGTGTACATGAAAGTACAGTAAGGTCAATAAATATGTATTTTTTTTAAAAACCTCATATTTTTGGCACCACTTGGAATTTTTTGTTTTGTGTATTTTTATTAGAGCGCTTGATAGCCGTACTATTAGGCGCTTCAGGGTTATCCATTCTTTCTGGGACACCCTGTATATTGACGCGAGGCAATGCACCGGGCGCAAAATAACGAGGTTAGCTCAAGGAAAGAGAATTAACGCCACAATGTAGCACTGCTTATGGGGTATTGACCATTGGATATTTCTCGCATTATCCCGTTTGTTGCTTACCAAAGGTAATGCTTAAACAGATATCCTACTTAAGGTATTAACCATTGGATATTTCTCACATTACCCGTTTGTTGCTTACCAAAGGTAATGCTTAAACAGATATCCTACTTAAGGTATTAACCATTGAATATTTCTCGCACTACCCGTTTGTTGCTTACCAAAGGTAATGCTTAAACAGATATCCTACTTAAGGTATTAACCATTGAATATTTCTCGCATTACCCGTTTGTTGCTTACCAAAGGTAATGCTTAAACAGATATCCTACTTAAGGTATTAACCATTGGATATTTCTCACATTACCCCGTTTGTTGCTTACCAAAGGTAATGCTTAAACAGATATCCCACTTAAGGTATTAACCATTGGATATTTCTCGCATTACCCCGCTTGTTGCTTACCAAAGGTAATGCTTAAACAGATATCCTACTTAAGGTATTAACCATTGGATATTTCTCACATTACCCCGCTTGTTGCTTACCAAAGGTAATGCTTAAACAGATATCCCACTTAAGGTATTAACCATTGGATATTTCTCGCATTACCCCGCTTGTTGCTTACCAAAGGTAATGCTTAAACAGATATCCTACTTAAGGTATTAACCATTGGATATTTCTCGCATTACCCCGTTTGTTGCTTACCAAAGGTAATGCTTAAACAGATATCCTACTTAAGGTATTGTCCTAGGTATAAATTAATGTTTTTCCGCTTTATAATGGATTGTCTTTATCGAATTATTATAAATATTTTAATTGATTATTTAAATTAAAGTTATCAAAGCAAATAAATATCAATCAACCTTATCATTTTTAATTTAAGAGAAACAAATTACAAATAATTTACTTTTTTACAGTGTATACTCGCATCGATGCACCAATTTGTGAAGGTCAAAAGAAATTTTTATCTGAAAGCCACGACTACGGTCAACTCGGCCGCTAATAATTGTCAATGTTTCCACCAAATATAGTTTGATAAAAAGTTTTGATATTTAAAGAGTAACTTTTTTAGTACATCATTATCCTTTTAAGGTCAAAGGTAATGAAGGAAAAAATAGGGAGACTCATCTCTAATTTTAATTGAATATTCTATTAAAAATATATTAATGATAAAAATGTGTGGATTTAATGTATAGCATTTTATGACAGAGTAAGGAATTACTTATTTTGTAATATAATTGTGTTTGCAGGCAAACGAAGAAAAACCGACTTTAATTATATCGACAAGTAATTATGTAGACAACGTAGGTAGACGAAAAAATAGTCAAGTAAATACGCATTATCAAAGATTACTCCAAAAGTTGTAATCAGCTCTCGATAAAATTTAAATGTGACCACATGATAAACATCGGCTTTCGATGAAATTAAAAATCATTAAAATCGGGACAACCAGTAAAAAGTTATGCGTATTTTCGAGAGTTTCCCTCGATTTCTCTGGGATCCCATCATCAAATCCTTTATTTATCATTCTTATCATTGTACCAAACTAGGGATATCTTCTTTCCAACAAAAAAGAATTATCAAAATTGGTTCATAAACGACGGAGTTATCCCGGAACATACATAAAAAAAATATACGGTCCAATTGAGTAACTTCCTTTTTTTTGAAGTCTGTTAAAAACACAATTTTTAAAGTGTAGCTGTACTGTTTCTTGCCAATTCTTCTCTGTAGAATCTACATTCTCATTCGGTGGTAGCTTCACTTTTAACTAAGTAATTAAATAATTAATTGAAACAAGTTTAATTTTAATTTGTAAAATGACGATTCAAAAATACTTTGAAGCCTACTTGAATAAAGTAATTTTTTATTTGTCTTTAGTAAAAAAAAGTGTGTGAACTTGAGTGTGTGAAGCTAACTTCACGTTGCTAACTTCTTCGTTGACTACCTAAGTTTAGGGTATTAGTATTTTGTGACGGTGTGCGCACGCATCGTAAAAATGTACTCTCATCATTTTTCCCTAACGTGCCAAAAGAATATAACTTCAATAAATAAGTAGTACATACATAGTGTTACATAGATGATGTGTAACGTACTTATTCGTTGTTGATAAGCATGCGCGGCAGGTCGTGCAAAATTTTCCAGTCCTAGCCTTTTCATTACTTTATATTATGTCACATCTCTTTATAAATAAAAAGGTAAAAGGTCAATCTTACTAAGTTTACGTTTTGTGACATTAAAATTTTCGTTAAAGTAATTAAAGATAAACAGATCAAAATTAAGGTTTTTATGTATATAGGTAATTAAATCACTCGAACTATGTAGAGTGTACTAGTCAAGAGATAAAAGTAATTTATAAGAACGTTTACGAAGATTATCGATTATAGACTCGGCCTATATATTATGCACAAATTCGGGTACTTGGATATACTGTGATGAATAATAGTAGAGAACCGAGACGATAATAAGGTACAATAAAAGCCACACATTGTATTAAAGAGGAAAATTTCAGTTTTCTCGTCTCCAGAAACAGTAACATGTCATTAAAAACGTTAAAAAACGAAGAAGGTGTTACTAATCAATAATCATACGGTTAAAAAGCGCTCAAAAATTACAAATATCAAGTAAAATCATTAATTTTGTGTACATTTTCTTTACATTTTCAACATTCATTACGTATTTATAGTTCAAAGGTTATACAACAAAACAACAAACATTACATTTTGATGGCACGTGTAAGGTAAAGTTCACGTTTTACCTTAATCTAGGTATCTAATAATATATATAATGGAACTTGCCTCGTGGATTAAAAATAGGAATGTAGAGCATAGTTTTACAGTTCACTGTAAGTTGCGCCATCTATTAATGAATTGCTGCACTAAGACTTGCTAGTTGAAACAACGAAGACAAGAACGACACAAGATGAAGTACAACCTTCAGCTGCTTAGATGTCGCTACTGTACGTAAAATTAATTTTTAAAACTTGAAGACGCGGTAGCGCAGCGGTCACAAGACTGGCTGTCGTGCTTGCTGTCGCGGGTTCGATCCCCACTCACGACAGACACTTTTGGCTTTATAGATGTTTTTCGTGGTCTGGGCCTGTTTGTACGTGTATTGTGCGTGTTTCCAGATCCCGATACAAGAGAAAATCTTACTGGCGGCCGTTGAGTGTGAATCGCTTATGTATTTATTTATTTATTATTATATTTAAAATTGCCGCTATCGTAAATAAGTTTTTAAATATTTATAGTAAAAGTTATATCTATACTTGTTCTAAAATATTGTAGTGAATTCACCTAACAATAAGTCATAGGGTTTGGAGGTCGCATTAATATTTCATCCTTACTATCCCTACTGATATGAAACTTTGTACACATATTCTTGGAGGTATTAGAAATAACATAGGATAATTTTATAAAAAAAATCAATGCGAGCGAAGACGCGGGTAAAAGCTAGTTTCTTATAATTAGAGAAAAATGAGAAATTTTACATTTACATATTTTCACATTATTTTGTATGTCATGTTCTATATTGGTATTAATGGGTATTTTCCTAAAACAAGACTCTTTTATCCCTGTTTTGATGTAACTACAGAAAATCTCATAGAGTTACTTTAAACCTTAAGAAACATATTTAACAGGGGGGTTAAATTGTGTATATATACATACATAAATGTCTATTTCCTATTCCGAAGAATGATCTCATAATAGAAAAGCCGAAAATACCGTTACCCCACATCTAACGGACCCGAAAGGAACATTGATATTATCGACGTACCGTTAACATCCCTTTGTGCTTTAATCGATATCACATTTTTAAAAAATCGATTTAAATTCACTACCGTCGCCCGGCACGTGTTAAAAGAGCGTGCGTAAAAGGCGATTAGAAAGGGTGAAAACAAAGAATAATTTTAATAATTGATTTAAAATTCAGGGTGTAAGCTTGAGTCGTGTATGCGCCGCGCACACGTGGCACACAACATGAAAATCGTGTTTTATGAAATGAATAGAGCTGTAAATAAATTATATCGATAAAATTAAATGAACTAACAAGCAAGCAGAGTCACGGAAAAGCATGTTTGTGTTCGTTTATAACAATAAATATTGATATTAAATTAGATATGTAATATTAAAAATTTAATTTGATAATTGATTGATAAACTAAATAAATTAATAAATATGTTTAACAAACACGCACGGTCGTCTGTTCCTAAAGTAGGAAAACTTAGTGCCTCTGTTTTAGGTAACTTTTCGAATCGAGTTAGCAAAACATCCCTTGCTTACTGTAACTCAATCTTGCCTTTTGCTAGTTAAGTTTAGTTTTAAGCTTCCTTCAGTAGAATAACTGAGCTGCTGAAAGTAATTTATAATTTATTTATTCTTAAGGTTTACCAACTATTATCATAAAATCAGTACAATTGTCATAATGTTCAGAATAGCGTTCATTATGCCTAGCTGTCAGAGTTCTCCATCGTTTACAGCTACTATGTCATTTGTATGTCACAAGTTTGGTAACATAGAAAAAAATACATTGCAAATAACACACTAACAATATTACAAAAAACGCTAATAATGATCCAATTCAATTCTTTGCTGAAAGGCATTAACAGTAATGATCTGTAAGACTCTATGTTAATGTCTGTTCCATAATAATCTTTGTCATTTATGTAGAAATAGAAATATACTTTATAATATAAATCTATAAAAAGTATATAATTTTTTCGTTTTTAAATTTATCACTTGTGCATTCGATTTCTCTTCTCACAGAATTAGTAAGTTGAAGTGGCAGTGGACGGGACACCTGTGTCGCCGGACCGATGGCCGTCGACTCGCAATGGACTGTTGGACTTTGGTCGCAGACGTGTCCTGGCGTGGAGACCGCGTGTTAACAAACGCTGTGTGGGACGTTCTCCGGCCCGCTGGACCAACGACCTACGTAAAATTGCAGGTGTAGGCTGGACGAGGATTGCGGGTAACCGGAATATCTGGTGCTAGTCGCCGGTCTATAGTGGGGGAACTTCGGCCGGCTGAACGACACGACCCCACATATCTGAGAGGTGGCCTTGTTGTGAGCGAGGGTACTCCACCATTGTGCCGGGGTCCGCAGGCTTGGTCCGGGCCTGGAACTGGTTTTTTTTCCTGAAACTGGAAACTGCAATGTCTTGTGCGAACTGGGTAAGACCTATGTCCGGCAGTGGACTACAATAGGCTGAACTGATTGATGGAGGGCTACAGTCACTGCTGAAAATACTCTTATTTTATACAACCAAGGTATCAAATAAACGTACGGTCCACCTAATGGTAAGCATATAACGTAGCGTATGGATGTCTGCAACACCACAACACTACAAGCATGTTGCAAATTCTATTCCCGACCCACCACAGGAGCTCTAGCCCTACTCACCGTAACAACATTACTTGAAACATCATTATAAAGCTGCGATCTTCTGTAAGGTTCAGGCACTTCTCTAATCGAGCTGCTCCAAGCGTTTAACAAGATATTTTCCTGCTAGCTGTACCTAAATAAATAAATAAAATTGCAGACCTATCTTGAATACCGTACACGTCTAAGTCTGATTTTTGAGATGATCTTTCAAAGAAAAAGGATAGTGACATATTTTTAATGATAGCGGTTGATTTCAACAATTTTCCTTATCGATAAGGTACTTGTCATCACTAAACATGTACTCAAATCGTGCGCTACCCCGTCAATTGTTTTCAATATCGGTTCATTTCGATTAACACGATTAATGGAATCTGTCTCTTTGACGGTAATCCACTTTGTATTCACGTTGAGTTTTCGACAGAGACAGCTCAGCATTATACGGCCTATTTATAATAATTATTATAATGTTTTTGGTTTCTTTTCGTTGGTTTTTATTCTACATGTCATTACTATAATGGTTTTATGAAATATTTCAAAGATACAATTCGTGACTGATTTAGTCAGTCAACAATGTACATAATAAAACTAACTACTAACTAAAATTAGATTTAAATAAATTCGATATTAAGCGAACTTTATATTCTAAAAGAGTTCGTGACATACCAAAAAGTATTAACTTATTTCTGATGATTATTATTACAGAAAGTATGATATACAAAGTGTGTATCAAAAAAAAAAAAAAAAAAAACTACGAAGGCATAAAATATTGACGATAGCTTAGTCTAGTTATAAAGATATCTTAGTAACTAAATGATACTTAAAAATAATATCATAGTTTGATTTTTGTGGATAAACATTTACTATTGACAAATAACAAAATTATCACAATCTTATATCGAAACCAGAACAAACTATAAAATGTGACAATGAGTCCGACAATTCGTGATTTTCTACACACAGTCATATTATATAACTAATTGTTTTCTATAAATAAAATAATTACTTATTATATTTAAATTAAACGCTTATTATATTTAAATTTATTTCCAGAACTGAAGATATTATTCATAGTGGAGATATTATCGTAAACAGTGTTTAATCGATAGAGGCGAATGGTTTTTGCATTATAATAATTATTATATTTATCTTTTACCTTTCGTATTTCAACAGTATTTTGTTCTTTCCGTGTTTTTATTTTTATTAGAGTCAGTGATGAGGCGTCGTCACTTTCGAGTATGTATGAAGATTTATTTATTTTTTAAATTTAATTTTATAAGGTTTTTAAAATTGTTTGGTTGATAGTATGTAGTATAGTTGGAATATAGGTGGGTATGTTTATTATAAACATGAACATAACATTTTGATAGCTTTTTAATTTAGTGATCTTACAAATTTCAGAACTGATCTCAATTTAGTTATAAGTTATATATTTATTACATAATTATTGTATTGTTACTTATCCCTTTATAGTCTTTACATTTTATATAATAAAATTAAATAGTTGTTGTCGTTTAAATAGTTGGACGTTTTTAATGTACTTAATAAATAAATGTTTGAAGTGTTCGTATTAATATAGGCATTAAATAAAATGTATAATAAAATCAACCCTCAACTCAAAATATCACTTGAAAATAAATAAAAGCACAATTTTCGAAAGAATCAAGGATAATATAAATCTGTTCCGACATAGTTGGGTTATTTCAAAGAAGGCTCCGTTAAGAACAATGAAGTGCCGGTAATGGCATATAATCCATCGCCATTCTCGTTTTACTTTTTACAAGGAATCCAGGATGTATGGATATTCGCATGAATATTTATCACGATCGTCGGTTATGCCGTAAAACGCATTTTAATGCATTTTTATCTGACACTTTGTAAAACATTCTACCTTCCGACTCGTGTGGATTGCGTTTGACTAGCTACTACGATTTTTAACACTTTTTTTATCTTTTTAAAGCAATAAATGTTGATGTATGTTTATTTTATTATTTTAAGTAGAAAGGTTTATACTATTTTATAGGGGTCTCTCTCTCTCTCTCTCTTGTCGGTCCCTCATGTCTGAGGATCGTGGTCAGCATCAGGGTTGCATCTGGAGCGGATGATGTGCCTCCACCGGTCTCTGTCCATGGCGTCTCTTACGACCGTGTATAACTTAGTGGCAGATGAGTTCTTGACCTGGTCTACCCATCTCGTTGGTGAACGACCGCGCGATCTTTTGCCGTCCGTGTTCCCAACCACAATCAGCCTCTCCAGATTTTTATCGCCTCTGCGCATCGTGTGGCCGAAGTACGACAAAATACGCCGTCGGCATATGGTGGACAACCTGGTTTTGATATGGAGCTGGGCCAGGATCGACGCATTAGTGCGTTTCGCAGTCCAAGGTATTCTCAGCATTCGCCTCCAGCACCACATTTCGAATCCATCAATCCTTTGCCTTTCTCGGGCCAGGATTGTCCATGTCTCAACTCCATACAGGAAGATAGGGAACACAAGGGCTCGTACCAGCCTGGTCTTGGTTCTGATACCGATTCCTCTTTTCTTCCAGATGTTGTTCAGACGCGCCATAGCATCCTTTGCCATCCCAATACGCCTTCTTATTTCGGGGACACAACTGCCGTCATTACAGATTTGGGCACCCAGGTAAATGTAGCGATCGACGGTGTCAATGCCCGGAATGTTGAGAGTATCTTTTGATAAGTTTCCGGCTCGATCCACTATCATAACCTTGGTTTTCGTTCGATTTACTGCAAGCCCCATATTTAGACTTTCCAACTCCAGCCTATGGAACAGCTCTCTCATATCTTCTACGGATGTTGCGAGAAGAATGGTGTTATCAGCATACCTGAGATTTGACAGTCTTTTTCCACCTATAGGAAAACCTTTCCTCCAATTTTCAATCGTCTTTCTAATAATGTACTCTCCGTATATGTTAAAAAGTGCGGGGGACAGAATACAACCCTGTCTCACACCTTTCTTTGTTTGGAACATACTGGAGCATTCCGTACCAATCCTGACGAAAGAACGGTTCTCAGTGTACAGATTGAGAATAAGCGCAACGAGGTGTTCCGGAGTTCCCATCTCAAGTAGCACACTCCACAGTTTGTCCCATTGGACGCAATCAAAGGCTTTAGTGTAGTCAATGAAGCATAGGACCACGGGGCTATTGAATTCTCTACTCTTCTCAATGATTTGCCGAACGTTGAGTATCTGCTCCCGTGTTCCCCTGCCTCTCACAAATCCTGCCTGTTCTTCGGGTATTTGACGGCTCAAAAAGTAGTTCAGGCGTCGATTAATCACATGGAGGAGGATCTTGCTCGCATGAGATATTAACGCTATCGTCCTGTAGTTACCACAGTCTTTCGAAGAACCTTTTTTATGTAAGGGTATGAACACCGATTCCGTCCAGTCTTTTGGCCACCTTCCAGTCTTCCAGATGGTGTTACAAATTTCAGTAATCGCGTGCGTGCCTCGCCGACCTAAATTTTGAAGTATTTCGGCTGTTATGGCATCCTTACCCGGTGACTTCTTACACTTAAGAGCTTTGATGGCATGCTCAATTTCAGATGGAAGGATATCTGGTTCTTCTTCCGACCATGAAATATTAGCGTTACTGGACTCTCCCGTGTATAACCCTGCGCAGTAGTTTCTCCAGCGCTCTAACACTTGGTCCATATTAGTGAGTAGACGCCCGTCTTTGTCTTCAATGGCGCAGGCTTTTGGCTTACGAGTTCCAGTTAATTCTTTTATTTTTTGAAAAAGATATCTGGTTTCGTTATTCATCGCGTGTTGTTCAATTTCGAGACAGATTTCATTGATGTATTTCTCATAATCTTTCCGACAGTGAAGTTGAACTAGGCGGTTGAGTTCCGCGTAGCGCTGCATATCTTCAGTTAAGCGTATACCGTTCTCCTTAAGTTCACGTCTTTTCTGGATGACTAATGCTGTCTCTGGTGTTATAAATTCTTTCATAGGTGGTTTCACCAGCCTATTATCCCTAGCTGTTTCTTCTATAATTCTTTTGAGACATTCCCATTTAGTGTCGCTGTCTGCGATGTTTTTTGGTAGGTCTTCTATTTTCTGTTCAAAACCTTTTTTAAAGCCATTGATGTTTAGACGGTGTATATTTGGAACTACTTTAGGTTTTTGTATCCTCTTTAGTCGCACCCTGAATGTTGCCACAAGAAGCTGGTGATCGGAGCCGCAGTCAGCACCGGGGATAGTTACTGCATTTGTCACTGAGCTTCTCCACCGCGTCCCCACTAATATGTAGTCAATTTGATTCCTACATCTATCTCCAGGAGATATCCACGTGTATAGTCTACGGACATGATGTTTGAAGCAGGTGTTGGTGATGGTAAGATTCTCTTCACAGCAGAACTGTATCAGACGCTCGCCCCTGCTATTTCGTTCCCCGATGCCGTGTTTGCCCATAACGCGACTAAGGTGATCATTGTCTGTTGTGTCGCCAACTTTGGCATTGAAGTTATAGGGGTACGTATTCGTAAATTTTCGTTATAAGATATGAATATATTTTTCACTTCAGGAATTCATTAAAATATAATTTTAAAGTATAGCAGTTATTACTAAGATTTGATTTGCTTCGTATAGTATGGAATTTAACAAAAAAGTTAATGTTTAGTTCGCAGTGTTATACAATAAATAAATTTTTAAAATATAATTGTGTTTTCTCGCAAAAGAAAAAAAAAAACCGCCTTCAATTACATCGATGAGTAATACAACGTGGATCGACGAAAAAATAGTCAAGTAACTACGCGTTATCAAAGATTACTTAAAAAATAGTTATCAGATCTCAATAAAATTTATATGCGACCACATGATAAACATCAGCTTTCGATTAAATTATAAATAATAAAAATTATCAAAATCGGTACATCCAATAAAAAGTTATTGCGGATTTTCGAGAGTTTCCCTCGATCTCGGGGATCCCATCATCAGATCCTGGTTTCCTTATCATGATACCAAACTAGGGATATACCCTTTCCAATAAAAAAAAAAGAATTATCAAAATTGGTACATCCAGAGAAAGTTATGCGGTATAATACAACGTAGGTCAAAAAAGCGTCAAGTAAAAACGCATTATTAGACATAACTCGAAAAGTAGTTGTTAGATCTCAAATAAATTTAAATGGGACCAAATGACATACACCACCTTTTGATTAAAAGAAAATTTGTCGAAATCGCTCTACCTAGTCAAAAGTTCTGAAGTAACATACATAAAAGAAGCCTAAGTTACTCCTTACTACATCAGCTATCCGCCAGTGTTAAGTCCCGTCAAAATCGGCCCAGCTGTTTAAGAGATTTGCTGGAACAAACAGACAGACAGACAAAAATGGTAAAAAAAATATTTTGTACCGAGTATACATCCAAAACGGTTAAATAAAACGGTTACTTTAATACTACAAACAGACACTCTAATTTTATTTATTTGTATAGATGCATTCAATTACGTTATTAATAAAAAAATTACAATATCATCGGAAGTATGTCAGATCACTTGGACTGATAACAGCTGACTGATTTGACTACATTATTATTGTTGTTTGTTTCAGTGATCAGGAAAAAAATTGAGGTGAATAAACGAAAATTTTTAAGAAAATAATCTGATTAGTCGAAATGTGGTATTTTTAATTGAATGATTTAGTGAATGATTTAGTGATTGATTGGTTGGATTTCAGTTATCCCAGTGGAGCACGTTTGATTCGCAAATGTGACGTAGAATGGAGAAGACACGAAGGAGATCGATTAGCGCGGTTGAAAAAACAGTCGTAATTTGATTTTGAATATAAGCGAAATAGACTTTCATTACTGAAACCCAAAACAACACAAACATTTAAGGTTATAGTAAAATTAATTTATATAGTATTTTTACAAATAAATGCTTACACACTATTTCAAATAACGACACATTCGAAAAGAGACATGTGCTATAAATATTTTTAATAACTTAATTTCGCATTTTCTGTTTGTAAATTTCAATTTTTTTAATTTAAAGACAAACTAAAGCCCCAAATAAATTAAATTACTTTAGGCAACTTTAAATATCACTTATTATATATTATACTGAGTACATAATATATTTATTAATTACTAGCTGACCCGGCGAACTTCGTATCGCCTAACACAAACTTTATCGTATGGTATTAAAGTTCAAATTGACTTTTAAGTATTATCACAAATCTTTTGTATGGGAGTATAGAAAAGTGTTGTTTTTAGACTTTTTCAGGAAATTTAATTTTTATTTTTTTAGATTTTTTTCTCTCCGTAAGAACCATTCTCGTACTTCAAAGAATATTTAAAAAAAAGAATTAGCGAAATCGGTCCAACCGTTCTCGAGTTTTGCGCTTAGCAACACATCCAGCGACTTATTTTTATATTATAGATAATCAAATTATTAATTTTTTTTTTGTCTGATTGATCAATTCGTAAAAGTCTTTCATAAACAATGTTTCATAACAAATAGTGAATAGTAGGCGCATTAATAATAAATTAATCAACGTAACATACTATAATTGTTTAAATTAACACTGTCCACGTAGGGCATAGCCTAGATAAATAATATAAATAAATTAAAAACAGCTTTTCCCACGGAGCGATCAGCTCGGAGTATAATTTATTAATTTGTTTTCTGTTAACGAGTTGAGCTAATGCGAACCGCTGCGATGCTTCTCAATCTGGATGATGTTATGCATGATAAAGCATGCGCTGTTTTCATTGGTAATTAATTATAATAGAGTCCTTTGTAGTATCGTTACATCGATTTTTTTAATGAATACAGAGAAATTGAATTAATAAATACCTAAAAATATTAATAAGATTAGTAGTAGCTTTAATTAGCAATTTTGAAACAAACATTTTTATTTTCTTTCTTGAAATGTTTCCAAAAAAAGATTGTTATATTATTTTAAGAATATCATATTTTCCAAAAATTATGTGTAAAATGTATTCGGTTTTAGGCGATTACGTTCAAAATTATGTTAATGCGATATATCTAATATCCATATTAACACATAGTCCTATGTATAGGAAATTATTTTTTATCATAAAGGGGTCTTCCACATACATGTGGAATCTAATTTAAGTATTATATCTCTTCTAATTTGAGTTTTTATTTTAAGTTTATAACACGAAATTATTATTATGTATACCTATATTAATTTAAAATTGTTTTATTTACCTTCTATTTTTAACTAACTGAAATATAATTTGAAATACGCCAGTATGTAATTTTGTTTAAAAATGTTTCATGTAGTGGCGACTGCTGTGCCCCATTACATTTAATCCAGGGTATTGTATGGATCACGTAGTGTCCTAGGTATCAATAATTCATCATAGTTGCAGTCAGGTGGACAGGTTCGCAATAGTAATGCCTAGCTTCGAGTTTAATAGATCTAAGATATCGACGTATAGCGATTTACTCTTTAAGAACATAATTAACAGTAACTTATTAACATTATGTGTAAAAATTCTTTGAAGTTAAATTATTTATTTATTTTCATTCAACAACTAAAACATTTTATTATGATAATTTTACTTTTTTAATTACTAAAATTGTGTTATTTAAAACGAAATAAGGAGTAACTATCTGATATTGATTAATATATTATATCCTTACATATGAAATTGGCGTTTTTTCGTACTGGCCGCTTTGATCTCAAATATATCCTCATTGGTTAAGAATTTCAAATTTAAAAAAATTCAACTCCGATGAGGCAGTCAAACATTTCAATGATTCCCGTCCGAATGGTTTTTTAGTAAAGATATTAATGAACTACCTATAAAATGGCAAAAGTACATAGATAGCAACGGTACATACTTTGATTAATTAAATATATTATATATTAAAAAAAAAATCGACTTTATGTTCCGACTATACAGAATGCCAATTTCATATGTAACAACCTAATGCTTTGATATTCAATTGAACTAATGTAATTTTTAAATAATAATATATATTGTAAAATATTTATTTCTTACACCACAAAAAAACGGAACACGGCTTTCATCAATTTGACAGCTATAGCGCCACCATTGCGAACTGATCTACGCTTCTCCCCACCAGGTACACATTTCCGAGCGAAGTGTAAAAATTCAACAGAGCTTCGGGTGTTTTCGTAGAACGGAAGCTTTACATCTATTGGGAAGTTCGATACTCGGCCTCGTAATGTAAATCTCGTTCTTATTGAAATCGATTCGCAAAACCTATTCAAATGCGTTAATCGCCTAATGGAAGGTTTTGTTCGTTCGACTATAAACGTTTGTTGAGGAATATGAATGGATCTCGGTATATTTTAGATCTACTTTGTTGCTGCGTAAGTTGTTATCGTTTTCGTGCCAAATACGGGTATTAATTCTTAAAATAGATTCATACCACCTGGATATAAATTGTTCTGGTTTTAATGCTTTATCCTTAGTTTGTTGCGAATGCTAAATTATATACCTGTTCAAAATAATATATTCGCGTTAGTACTGTCGTTTAGGAGAATAATACAATGATGTAGTGATAAAATTTATATATTAATATTATTTTATACGGAAAAACATTGTAGGAGTTATTTTTGAGTTTCGGTTTTTTTTTGTATTGTTGACAGGGCACAGTTTGTACTTAGTAGTTAAATAATAAATATTTGATGCTAGTGTTACCTTTTATGTTTTTATATTTTGAATTCTATATATTTTTCGATAACAAGCTTAATTGTTGGAAAATGTTCCATATATTAAGGGAAAGGAAAAAAGCGTAGCCCAGTGGACATTTAAACACGTCTTCATTAGACTTAGTCCCGACATAAGATATCTGTATTACCTATATAAGCAAATGAGTTAAAAATAAATCGGCACTAGACAAAACATCTTACTTTTTACTTTAGATTCATTTGTTCTATACAGGATACCATGGAGATGAAATTTTCTGAGTGTTATTTAGGCAACACGAAATTTTATTACTTATAGAAATAATTTTCGTGGTCTTTTCGAACCTAAAAAAGGTTATTAAAACAGGCAATAAACTCTTAATCCTCTTTATTTAATTTTTTATTACATCTTAAAATAATTAAACTTATATGCTAGTATGTACAATAATAAATTTACATATAAATATTTACAAAAAAAATCTTATTCCTAAATAGTTATTCCTTTGGAATGTATTTAAATGTATTTGGACGGGATCGTTTTACTTTTTCTAAAACTAAAATAAAATAACGAATTCTTACTAATTATAATTACTAAAATACTGATCAGTGCTCAAACAGCAATTGAACTAACAAAATCAACCACAATAAAGTTAATCTTGTTTTGCTTATTTGTGGATTACACAATCATTTACTTTTGTTACAATTTCTTACAAAGGCACGAAACCGTTAGTTAAATTTCAGTAATATATTATTATCAGTAATATATTTCCAAGGCTGTTTGATTTTATGTAACAAACAAAATCAATATAATAACAATTTTTCAAATCGTAGATACTTGCAGATCATTTACCTAACGTATTAACAAATTCGCCATCTTATTAATAATTAATAATAATACAGATTATTTATAAATACTAATTAAAACAGGAAAACAAAATTGATACGCTCAAAAAACATTGCACAGTAATTAAATATTGCACAATCTAGCCTTTTAAAACCGAAATTAAACTATTATATTAAACTAGCTGACCCGGCGAACTTCGTATCGCCTAACAGTGACTTTTAAGTATTATCACAAATCTTTTGTATGGGAGTATAGAAAAGTGTTGTTTTTAGACTTTTTCAGGAAATTTAAATTTTTTTTTAAATTTTTCTCTCCGTAAGAACCATCCTTGTACTTCAAGGAATATTTAAAAAAAAGAATTAGCGAAATCGGTCCAACCGTTCTCGAGTTTTGCGCTTAGCAACACATTCAGCGACTCATTTTTATATTATAGATAATCGCAAGACGTATAAACTTTTAAGTGACAATAGTTCGTTCAGCGGGCATTGTTATCATGTTGTAGGTGAATCTTTGGGTGTAGTCAGTCATTTTGAGGGTATCCGACCAGGGGGGACTGGGGTTCCACCGCTCCATGCCATCTGTGCCCTCTAGGCTGAGTGGCGCTGGGGTCACACGCATCCTTTTCGCTGCTGGGTATTCGATACCTGGTCAAAACATTTATTTTATTTAGTACTTTATTAGTTACTAAATTATACGGTACAACATTATAAGTATATAAAAAATATAAATAAATGTTTAGCTAGCAGTATTATCGTTTTATTTTATTAAAAAGTTGTGTTTCACGATTTTTCCATGAAATTTCGTTTCATGAAGCGATTGGATATTTATTGTCCATTAATGTTTTTACGTCATGAGGACAAAACAATAATGTGTTTTATTTGACTAAATAAATAAATATAAAGTGAGGTAGATTTTCACTGAGCCGGTCAATAAAAAACTTTTCGTTACCAGGTTTAGTTCTTAATTGATATAATTATAAAAATAAGGACAATTAAGAAGGTCTAGTTATCATGTAAAAACTAACCAACATACAATTTATTTAGCACTTTGTGACGAATAGTCGCCCATTGTATGCTTTTGATGCAACTTTTAATTAGTATGTAAAAAGTATACTTTATATACAAAAAGGTTAATAGGTAATATGAGCTAAATACATAACTATTTGTTATTGCATCCTAAATACAACATCATACTTTGACGCCTTTGAGTACAAGGTTAATTTTTTTCTAAGTAATTAAATTATTATTATTCATACCGTCAATAGTTCCGCTCGAGCAAGGATCCTGTGGGTTGTAATGTGTTTGTGGATACTGCTCGTAGTATTCCCTTTTGCCATGCATGGGATACATGTACATGTTGCTGTTGATGACTACGTCTGGCACGTCGTAGTGTAATGGTGATCTGCGGAGATGAAAGCATTTGTAAATATATTTTTATTTGAATTACGAACACGTAGATTTAGCACTGTATTATGACCCTTTAAAGCCTAATTCGAAATAAGTTTCGAATTGGTTCTAGTAACAGTTTTTTATTAAAATATACAACATCATCAACAAGCTACAAATTGCCATTGCCTAGTAAAGTTAAGACGTCGTGCGACACTAACAGTGTTGACCTGTATGTTTTTTTAATATCATGTTGATAGTATTTGATTTCAGAGTTTATCAGTAACAATCAATGAACGTATTAAAATTTGACACCGCTTTGGCATCACAATGTTATTGAGTTAAAATAATTTGAGAGTCAGAGTTCAATGACCCGTTAAATTAAATATTGGTTTATTATGTTTTGTAATTATTTTATCAAATACGGCTTTAGAACATAATATATTTAATTTTATAAGGTCAAGTTCAAAACGTCTGTCATAACTATTCCTGAAGTGTACATCGATTTGAGATTTACGATCTTTTTATCCTCAACTTATCGTATTTGGTTAACATTAACAAATAAAAATACACTCCGTTCTGTCCGTTTATTTAATTTCAAACCTTATTACCCAGTAGTAAAGACTACGTTTTATATGTAGGGTGTAAATGTGTTGTGGCGACGTCGACTCCACAATAAATATGGTAATGAAAGGTGTCAAATTACGCGGATGGACAGACGGATGGACAGGGTGATGATTTTCTTATTTATATTCCTTCGTTGTGACGAATACAAATTGTATGGTGTGACCTTGTGTGTTTGTTTGTTTTTTAGTAATGTATGAAGCTGTTGGATACTAAATGTTTGCCGTATGAACGACCTCAAAAAGAGAATTTACTTTTTTATAACTTTATTATTAATAATAAAAAAATTATATTCATAATGTTATGATTGATTTGACTACAAGGTATGTAAACAAAATTTTTTTTAATTATCGTTTATAAAAGTAGTAATACACGAAATATTAAAAAAAAAAAAAAAAAAAATAGCAACAAAAACCCACTAAGGTTTCAACCTGTGCTATCTTAGTCTAATTATACACATTCATTATTTATAATGGTTACAGACAATGTTTAAATTCTTTTAATAAGAAAATACGAAAACAATTTGTAATATTATAAATAAATACAATAATACAATAAAATACAACTTAAGTAAATGTTTAGTTCAAAATATTTAAGTAATGTTGTTTTTAATTTATTTTTGATATGTATATTTGAAATAATTGTGGTTCACTTACTGGTTTTATACATTTCAATTTAACTTACCTCTCTTCACTAATCGTAGATTGTGGAGAATGAGTAGAGTAGTCAACTGGCCCTCTATCCGTATAAATTCTTTTACAACTATAATCATCAGTTTTCTGAATGTAAGGTGTCATATGGTAACCAGTATAGTCGACCTCTGAACCCTCTACATATTGGTACTCTGGGTACGTGTCAGGATAACATGGTTCTCGTCGGAAGAACTTTTGGCTTCGAGAGTCTAGCATTCCACAAGGCTGACTTTGGTAGCCGTAATACTGATAAAGCCATGAATTGGCTAGCATTATTGACGCTTCTTCTTCGCTGTTAAGAGCAATAATATCAAATTTAAGTTACAGAATAATTTAATTTTTTTATTCATTCATTAAAAAATGAATCTTTACGGTTTTTTACAAATGAGTAGCAGCTAACGAATTCCTAGATAGGTAGGATATATTAACAAATTTTGAACCGATTTTAATAATTCTTTATCATTATTTCTAGCTTAATTTTGCAGAAGTACCATATATACAAAATAAAGGTAAGAATCGTCGTAACTGAACAGGACAAAATGTGATGAAGTAACAACAAAATAATTTTAATACTACGAGGTAGAGAAGTTATAAAATAACCCCTGAACCACATACTATTCGCCTTGAATAGCTAGCATTCAGGGTTGGATGTATTCACATAATATTGGCATGATTTATTTGTCACTTACTGGTTATTTTCATAAAAATTCCTAGTTAGGTTAGTAGGTCCTCGTTGATACTAATATAATACTAGCTAACAAAGACTTATGAGATGGCTAAAAATATATAACACAAGCATTCGGTTGCGAATCTTAAGAAAAGGGGAACATGTCGTTATGTTATAGATAATTGTTTTCTTTATTAATAATAATATGTCTCACCTTAAAACTTGGTTAGTAGCTACAATGAATTGTCGAGGAGTATCAGTAGCGTCTTTCACCTGTAGTACCATATGTATCCAAATAAACTGTCCACTACGTTGCTGCAACTTGACTAACAGAATACAGCATTTATCTTGATCTGATTGTGTTACTGAAATAAAAAAAAAAAAAATTCATTTCCCACAGTGATAATTGGGACAAAATTTTATGTGAAATAATCAGAAAACTAACATTACGTTATGGTACTCTAGTAGTCTAAAGTCTCGTAATAATAAATGTTTAGCCTTGTTCGGCAAATCCACTTCAATTTTATACATAATATTTGGACTTAACATATGTCATAGAATTTCTAACGCAAACAAGCGTCAAGAAACATAATCATAACGTTTTCCACATTACGCGTTATATTTTTGTTTACAGCCAAGCACAAGATTTTTTTTTTTTAATATTTTGCATTTGAAAATTAGCTACCTTATATTTGAACCTACGACCATTCGATCAAGGTCTAATATTTAAATATTGTGTATAAGAAATATAAACCAAAACATTTCTTTAAAGTTAATAGCTCGCTACAATTTACAAAAATAATTTTGGAAATTTGAGGATGTAGTCTATTTCAATTGTGTATAACCTTCCTTTATATTTAACTATCTAATGAAGTTAATTAATTATCCTTTAAGAATTAGTATAGCAATTTAGCACGGAAACGTTACTTGCATTTTGCTACCATTCCGCGCGCACAATTCGTATACAAATACGAGTACACTAAGTGTACTGTTACGCATCTAATGTTTTCTAATTAAATAAGATATAACTGTAAGTTGGATTAATTTTATAAATTTGACATAGAATTTTCAAAACACTCATGGACATGTTTATTGTATGAAAATGTTTTGTTGTTTTCATTTTCATTTTTCTTTGTTTTTCATTTATTTATTTATTTATTTTTTTCATTATTGTTTTGAAATTATCATTTGTCATTTGTCATTTTATAATTTGTCATATTTATTTATGTCTATGGTAATCACACAATGCTGTCAATTTACTAAATATTACCATGTATAATAACGATAATAAAACGAAATTATTGTGAAAATAACATGTATTAAAATCAATAAAATTGTCTAAGATTAAATATAATAAAAGTATACAGTTAATTACTTACTTAATCTATGTTTGGTTTGAGCTTCTCGTAAACTGTCCCAATGTAGGATTTGATACCACGATATATCCACTAATTCAGATTTTTTCCAACCTAAGTGCCATTCACCGCTACAAAGAAAAGTTATTCATGAGTTTTAGAACCAGTAGCGGTAGTGAAATTTTATAGTTACTAACACGGAAAATATTTTAAGTCAACTTTAAAGACAATTAATTAGTAAATATTTAACTTAAACTTACTTGAATGACTTGATTTACATGAAAACTTGATAAAAATTTAAACTTACTTGGAATCAATGTGTAATATTTTCATGTCCATAGCGTGTATAGTTGTAAACACATTGGTAGCTCCGTGTACGACACACTCCCGAGTTTCAGGCATCGCCAGGGGTGTACATGAAGCTAGGAATACAGGTTCATTTCGACTGCACAGTGGTAGGTACGACACGTAGTGACCTCGAATTAAAACTACCTAAAAGTAAAATATATTTCAATAATATCTATAATAATATTATGTTAAGGACTAAAGTTGTAAAGGCTAAAGCCTAAAAGTTATAAAGAGATTTTAGTTAGGCACTCTTTTAACAATAATTGTAATTAAATTTGCAAATTAAGCGTGATTGGTTAAATTTATTTTCTGCCAGTACTTAAAGAAAGATTAGTTTGGACTTGTGTTATCAGGGTTTATTGTAAGAAATTTAAACAACAATTGTTTTATACTGCTGAAAATAAAAATTAAGATTTGATAAAATAAGTTATACACTTTTCTCAACACTTGTGAACCACTTACTTTTTGGTCACCAAATCGCATCTGTCGCCTTGCGTTTCTCGAAACATTCATCCTACAGAAGAAATGCCTAGTCTTTGGTACGTTTTCAGTCTCGCCGTTGCTACCTCTATTTAGTTCTATTTGGACCATTTGATGATCTTGTCTGTCTATTATGTCATATACACTGTCACCGTGTATTAAAAGGTCTTCCTACAATGTAATAAATAAAACGTAAAAATGTAATAATTAAAACGTAATTCAATAAAAAAAAAATAATAATGAACTGAACCTAATTTTCGTTTCGAAAAAAGAAATTCGAATAAATCTTTTCTAAAGTTTTCTAAAGCAAATTTAATATTAAATTTAAAATTATTTTAATAGACACATAATAAGATTGTTCACACCCGAATAGCGAATTAAAAATTGCATAGAGTTATTCAAAAAATATTAATAAAGTTGTAAATGTAACAGTTTGTATTTAGGCTATCGAATGAAGATAAATAAAAAGACGCTCATGACTTTTTTGAAAATTTTACGAACAAGGATGAAATAGAATATTTGTGAAGGATAGTTTTGTCCTTCCTAAAGTTAGCTGAATATTATGAAAAAAGAAATGTGATACAGCGTGTATGTGTTATAAAATAACGTGATACAGCGTATTTTCTAAATTTTATCAATTGAATTAAATGTAAAAAAAAATTACTTCAAAGATTGACTTCTAGATTATTTACTCCTACGTAAGTAAAAACGTAAATACAAACCATTGAATGTCCCAAATATTCAGCTGCGTTTTCCGATATGTATAATAGTTTTCCGTTCTGTGTCATCATCATCATAAAACCGTTCATTGCCTGAAAAATACATTGTAAATGTCACCTGATTCTTATTGTTTTACGTCAAGCGGTCGTAAACTTGAAAAAAAAAATATACCTTTGAAAATCCGATATTAGGTGTAGGAGTAGGTTGCTCTTGGTACTGATAACTGAAGTCGTGACTCTTAAACACTAAAACAGAAAGAAAGACGGAATTATGGGTGAAGTAATAGCAAAAGGAGATAAGATAGCGAACTAAATGCATTTAAAACGTCTTAATACGCCTTTTCGTGACTGAAGGTGAAACAAAAAGTTTGGGGACGTTTTCAAAACATGGTCGAGATTTAGGATAACGGCATACGTGATGAGCTTAGCCAAAGATCCGGAGCATGGGAACTATGAGTTAAATAATGCGGATGCGAAAGAGTAGTGTTTGTTAATTAATGTTTGTAGCCTTGTTCAGTTGAAATGTAAGAACTGAGTTGGCATATTGGATAGATGAAAAAGAACTTAATGAATTATCGTGGATTCAAAAATTACATATGTCAGCTTGACACGTTACTTTATACATTATGAATTCCATAAGTTATGACGAATCTCATGATAAAATAGAATATATGAAACATTTTAGACAAAAGAGTTGTCAAGTTTATTATGGATTTTTGAAAAACAATCATCTCTTGGCTGTTCGGTAAAAGTTATGAAATATTTTTTTCCATTATTTTTGAAAAGAGAAACGAATACTCGTTATTTATTTATTATACTCATCCATACGCTTTTATTTTATTTTTTGAATGTTGATTAATTTGTCATTTACCTTGCTGAAAGTAGTTCATCTTTCTCACATACACACACACAAGAGCCATAAGTTGCAGCTGCGATAGCCTTTGTCTGGTGGACGGCGGCAGAGGGAGCAGATCCCGAAGATTGGATATTTCAGCATTGATGAGGTCGCGCCGCATCTTACTCGCGCCCTTCGTTGACTTGGTCGGCTCAAATCTGGATCACAATTAAATTAAATTTAATAGATCATATATCTGTTTAAGTTGAAACTTTAACTAGCTAGTTACGAGAATTTTAAAATGAAGTTCAAATTTCTCTAATTTACATCATTCTTTATGTAATATTTAAGAGCCATTTCACAAAAATCGGTAACAATCCGCGAAATTGTAATATTTTGACGTCGTTAATCTCAGTGTTGGATGCAATAATGTAATTTATATTCTTGAAATATAATAGAGCAACCTTTTTTGTAGTCCATAGTCTGATCAGAATTTTGATTTATATTATGTGTATAAAATTATTAACCTTTTCATCAGCCTCCTCCCTGGGTAAACGGGCGCAATGTATACTTTGAAGTCCTACTTTTCAATAACCTCTACGTTGAAACCATTTTAAAAAAATATCATAATATGTGGAATATAATTTTGTTGTCCACTATCATAGATTTTTATTCCATTTGTATCTCTATTAAACGATAAAAAAAATTTAAAGTTACGAATATTTTCCAAATAAGTACAATCTTAAAAGCGATATTTCTCTTAGAAAACTAAGAAATTTTAACGAACTATCTTCATCAAAGTAAACTTACATCATTAAGGAATACAAAAAAAATAATTAAAAGATGTAATTATTTTTAATACATTTTATATTAAATAATAAAAAGATAGTATATATTGCCACGCATCAAGCCCGGTAAATCAGTCGAGCGCTAGCGCTCTTAGAGGTAAGGTCCACGCCAAATTCTGCGCAGCCGTCTCTTTCGCTCACACGCGCCAAGCGCCTGTTGTTATAGCGGATAAAACGCATTTGATACTTTCATAATAAAATAAAATAAACATATTACGAAAATGTCTGTAAAATAATATAATGATAATTTCTGTAA
The DNA here is from genome assembly GCF_905220565.1 of Melitaea cinxia. Classification (NCBI taxonomy): domain Eukaryota; kingdom Metazoa; phylum Arthropoda; class Insecta; order Lepidoptera; family Nymphalidae; genus Melitaea; species Melitaea cinxia. Next base: position 8,967,101 of record NC_059414.1, on the reverse strand, counting down.
ACAAATGTATAATTTTTCTTTTCTCACACTATCAATACAAATAGGCATTTCAATCTGTTTGTCTTGTTATTTGTTAATTAATATGTTTGTCGGTGTCGATGTCATTAAATGCTTTTTTATTCATATCGTAAATATTAGATTCATTCGTAAACTGAAAAAACTAAATCAATTTAAAAAAATTGTTTCATAAAATTGATTTTTTAAATTTTATTTTAAATTTATTGACTGTTGTTATATAACATACTTGAAATTTTTAACAAATTAATTATGTAAAAAACATTTTATACCATAGTTATAATTTTTATTATACATCAGAAAATGATCACGATGGTCTTTTGGTTGTCACACTATACGTACTAGCACAAAGATCGCGCGGCTCGTACGACTCGCGCGATGCGACCAAATTTACCTAAACTTGCAGAGCGTAAAATTGTGAAATGGCTCTTAAGGTTTTATTCAAGATAATTACAAAAAGAGAAAACAGTTCGTAAAATTAGTATTTGTAAACGACATTCGTGTGAAGTGCGAGTATATTACAACAGATACAAGATTATATATGTTACAGTCAGAACTCTTAACCAGTCAAAAGTACTATTGACTAGCGAAATCAGTCAAAAGTACTTTTGACTGGACAAGTTGGTCAAAAGTGGTTTTGACTGAAAATTATTGGTTATTAGTACTTTTGACTGCAAATTCCCGGTTAAAAATACTTTTGACTGACGCTCTCCGTTAAAAGTATTTTTAACTACAAAAAAACGTCAGTCAAAAGCACTATTAACTCGTTAGATGTGAATAAATTTAGTCAAATGATCTTGATAAACCATAATAAATTTATTCCCGCGATCTTCTTGCGACTGCATGTCAATCAGATCGACTTGGCAGCGGCTGTTCATTTCAGTGTGCAGGATCGGTTTCTAAACCTGACCCATCCTTTTCTTGCTTTTCTTCCTTTGGCATACTTCGCACATTGATAAATATATATTAATCATTTCTTTTGTAACATTAGCGTACTTTTTTTCCGTTTTATTCTTAAGTCTATCGCAACCACCATGCCCTATAGAAATATGAGCAGCATCAATAATGTCGTAGATTTCCTCAGCCGGCAAAAATATTTGACAGGTTCTGTGTTTGTAACTAATTTTTTTATACCACAAACTTCAATGTGTTAAAGCGTTGTAGTCTACTGTACTGTAATGGTGTTTCCTCTTCATTAAATTTCGCGTCTTCCACATCCATTGCAAACTTTTTAAATTTTTCTTTTATCATCACATTAAAATGACTATCTTTCATATCTTCTATCTCTAAAATTCTTTGCAAAAAGCCTTCTTTCTTTTCGTAGTCACTCATTTTTGTTCTAATATCAGCACGTTCTCCACTAATAATGAGTAATATAAAAGTTTATATGTTGTCATTATTTTTATCGACCACCTTAACTTTTAAGAGTTTTGACTGATACAACCAGTCAAAACCACTTTTGACGGAATCATTTAGTCAAAAGTACTTTTAACCAGCTCCATTGGGCAAAAGTACTTTTAACTGTTATTTCAGTCAAAAGTATTATTGACTAAAGCAAACGGTCAAAAGTACTTTTGACTGATTTTGCTAGTCAATAGTGCTTTTGACTGGTTAAGAGTTTTGACTGCAACATATACAAGGATTAGTTTACTAGGTTTTCAAGAATCTTAGTTACTAAGCATTTGATAATAATCTAGTGCATTTTAAGCGTTTGTTATAATTTATTAAATTGGAAAATTTCTCATCTAGGAAATGTAAAAAGTATAAACGTTTCTAGGATCATAGACAATGCGCGGATACAGTGTTCCGGACAGGTGTATGTCGGCATGATACAGGCCATATTAACATAACGCGCAAACCATTAGAATTGTTGTAATAGCGCCGCTCGGCGGAAAGGACTCTTGGATTTATTGCCTTACCTTAAGATGTTTATTGTAATGCAAATTCTATCACTTCATTTTAAATGCAAACAATTTCTTTTCCTATATCCTTCTCGGGAATACGAAATGAGATACATATGATTTTTCATTCATTTCTATAATCGTTGATAGTATCTACGGATTTGCATGCGATGCTTATATATTTTGTAATCGATATTAATGTTTACGTTCGACTGAATATTTAATAGGCATACGTGTAGGTTATTCAAGGAAAGCGTGAACTGAGAGTATGTTATTTATTTTTATTATACATATATTAGGTCTATTTAACTATTAAAATTATTACCTACAATCAAACGAAAATACAAACTAAACCATGCTTAAATTTGATAATACTCGTATTAAACAAATAAATAAACTTGATTCTTTACTGCTACCTTTCCCTTTTTTGAGTCATTACCTATTTAAAACAAATACGGTCGAACTGTTTGTTACATATTTAATATAGTATCTATATGTACAATACTATGCTCATAAGTGAACTGTGTTCTTGAGAAATAAAGTTCTTTAAACCTAAACGTAATAAGACCTGAAACATATCTTACAAATCTCTATTGATTAGTGTCCCAAGCTTCATCATCCGTATTTGTTTAAGGAATTTAATATAATAAGTATATTGAAAATAAGTGTTTGTATATGATAGAGTCATTTTTTTAGCAACGATTGCCACTTTACTGCCGGTATAAATACAAACCTATAAAAACTTTATTATTTCTATCGTATATTTAATTAGTAATCGCTCCATTTAATTTAATAATTATAAAGAAAGATAGATAAAAGAGAAAGAAAAAATAAATAATTGATCTGATTGTTAAGAGAAATGAAATAATAAAGAGAATCTACATTAATTTTATTTTTCATAAACAAACTATCTATTTCATTCAAAATTATGAATTTAGAAAAGATAAAATTGAGAAGTTGTTTAGCAAAAAATGTAAATTACGTGCATTTGATAAATTATATGTCTTCGGAGGCTTGTGTATATTTTATCATTCATTTTGAAATTAGTGTCGTTATGGAAAAATAATTCGCATCTTCGAGGTTACGTGTAAACCACTCACTCGACTTAATGATATGCGTATAATACCACCTAAAATCCCTTGAATATTTTCCCTATTTATTTAATATAAAATACTTTATAAACATAAAAAAGTAGTGACAGCAATAACGAGAAAGGAGATCGGCCTCGTGAAAGTTTTAGGATTTCCTGGAAATCAAATTTTTAATAAAATATAACAAAATTTATTATTTATTTCTGAGTAGGTAGGTATACATAGCCTTTGTAAATACTTACTCTGAAATAACCTCAGTTAGTTATAAATTAATAATAATAATCAGATAATTGACATTTGGTAGGTTCTTATTTATATTTTGTATTCTGTAATCTACTTCGATAAGCAGAATATAAATTTACCGTAAGAAAATCTAAATAAATTTGAAGCTACGAAGAACGAAAAAAGGCACATTACACAAAAAATATTAACACATATTGTATAGTAAAGATAATCAAATCTATAAATTAAGATATAAATAATAATTAGTAAACGTCCTCCCGTTAAAAACCTTTTTGATTTCTCTATAGAGACATTTATTTGTGATAATTACATTTTTATTACCTCAAATTAAAATAATCCTAACATACAGTATACAAGCACGGGGGGGTCCTTATTATAAGTCTGTCGAAGTAGACATTTATTTTATGACCTATTACGTACTTTTCGTTTTGCTTATTTTAACAATAAAGGAAGTAGCTATGTTCGTATGTTAACATGCGTCGTCTCACCGCGCGGCATGTTTTATCTCACTTGGGAGTCCTTTTTGTATCCATTAAGTTTTATTCGGCGTTTTAGTCGATTGTGAGAAATAAATGATCGGTGCTCCCGTCGCTTTATTAATTTGATTGATCTGGTACTTGTTTGGGTGTTTGTTTGGGTATAGACTAACGAGTAATGGTGTATACGTTTTTGGTGATTAGTTCTATTGAAAATTAAAAGTTTATAAATGTTTTGTACGTATTATGTTATATGTTTTTTGAAATTAAAGTTAATTCTTCCTTAAAGACGAAGATATATTTCACTTAATATGAGTATAGTATAGAATAGTAAATTATTATTTTTTTTGATTAAAGAGCTTTGCTAGTTACACGATAACACCTTAAGACACTATTAATTGAACTTTAACGACCAATTTATACAATTTCTTTGTCGAAATAGATTTTGGTTTTGTTAAAATACTATTACATTCTCCAACATTGGTATAAAAAAGTTTATTATATTTAATTATTATACTATATAACATTTTAATTCAAATTAAAAAAAAGTATGATTAAAATTAGCATTGGATTTTGATTATAATTACACAAAGGGGCGAATGAAACACCAAATAAACAAACATGGTCATATTAAATGTTTTTGCTTAGTTGTTACAGCTTTTTAATTAATATTTAACATAATTATAACATTTACCGTATTATTTAATTAACAGAGGGAGAGAGAGAGAGTTACTTACATCCCTTTCTAATTTTTAGAATTAATTTCGGATACGTCAAGATGTAATTAAGTGCAACAAAGTCGATAGAGAAAAGCATCCCCGCTTCACTTCTTTATAATGAGATAATTTGATTCGAAGTTACTTTAGTTACAAAGTATTCATCTCGAGCACATCAGAATAAAGTATTATTCGTTTTAAAGTTTTTGTGGATGAAGTTCAAAGATCGTAATGCATTAACATTACGTGTTGGGATAAAAAGTTAACATTCTCTAAATACTTGGAGGCTGGGATAAACGTGAACATTTCACGGTGTTCCAACTCGGACCGTGTAAATTCTTCTCCTACACGTTAGACTATCCTCAACGTTTCTTTATTCAAGCACGTGTTCTAATGGTCAATCGAAATTTGAAATTGGTTTCGAGTCTTTTTTAAAAATTTGACATATTGTATTATTAAGAAGAGGTTTTACTTTTATTAGTGGAAATTTCTTGAAAAAAATTTAAGAGCTTTTGAGACTGTACGCAAAAAAGATGTGTACTATTAACATTTAATAAAATGTAAAAATAATGAATTGTCTTTTTAGTTTTTTTTTTTTTTTTTATTTATAAATTTTGATCCACGGGCTCAAAATGCCCGTGCCTTTGTTTATCATGCATGCATTATAATACTACAGGCGATTTTTCTACTTATTATACTACAGATCGACAGTCCTGTGACTGCCTAGTAAAACTAGGACGTGGTCCGACGCCGACGGTTTTTTTTTTTTTTTTTTTTTTTTTTTTTTCCTTACTAAATACTGTTTATGCAGAAGTATACACATAATTGCTTTCTAATTTCTAACATTATTATTTTTCTTATCTATGTCTATATTTACACTTATTTGCCTAGTTATCATATATGTACACTTATTTCCTAGTTACCATATATGTACACTTATGTTCTACTTACAATGTACACTTAACCTATGTTACTGTTAGTAAGGATTTTTTTTTTTTTTATTTTTTTTTTCTTATATATATATTATTTTTTATATAGTTATTATTTGTTTATCTATGTATAAGTTATCTATTTCTGTTATTTACTTAAATTTCACTACATAACTATTTATTTATCTATTTTTTTATTTTATTTTATAGGTACATCCACAAAATACATATGGAACATTATATATAATTCACTATTACATTATTATCTAATATGTATCCCATCACGGGGTACACAACATTCCACATTATATTAATGCCGTGTAGCAAGTATAATTAAATTACTTCGCATAAAAAATTAACAGTAAGTCATCAATCAAATTTATATAAAGTGTAAAGTTGAGATAATATTAATAATCAAACTTAGCTTAACTAAAATTTAAATAAATATATCAACATGCAAAATAACTGCTATTTGTAACTATTTGATATACCAAAAGGATATAAGAATTTATATATTTATATATCTTGTCTTTTTAGTTGCAGTGGTAGATTCTGAAATAAGCACATTCAAACAAAAAAGGAATTCATAAGTTTGTTACACAAATTTATAGTATTTTATTACTTTTAAGACAAATTTATCACATAAATAATACTCAATTCTTCAATAATTTGAACAGTTTAATTAATGAAAGAAAATTAATAAAAATAATGGCCTATTAAAATCTATTTAAAACTTAAATTATGTTATTTCTGATTTATTAGTGACAATAGGATTATTTATAATATTTTTTAAATTAATGTTGCTCATAATTAACTGTATATGTAAGCAATGTTATATATCAGTCGATGAATTATGACTGAAGATGAGCAAGTCAAATATTTAAAATAATGCTATCGTTATTATAGAAGTTTTTCGACCATCACTATTGTAACATTTGTAAGCATTTCTCGGTGTACAATTGATGTGATTACTTGATTACAGTCATACGATAATTCTGTCAAATGTCGGCGAGATTTGACATAATGACGATCGAAACATTTTATCGTTCGATCGGATTCTATCGACGAACTCGATCGACTCTACAACAGTTACTTTTAGATTTATCAGATGTTTTATTTTCTATTTCTTTCGTTGATTTTGTACGTACAGATAATTTTCGTTCCATGTTTCATTGTTTGTCCGTGGAATGTTTATTTATCCGTTTCATATAAATCAAAGAGTTTGTGTAAGTACTTTACTGTTATTCTTTTCGAAAAGCTTTTAATATTTAAGATTACGATAGAACATATTTACTAAATGTTTAACTGAATATTTTAATTTTGAAAAAAATGCTACAATTTAAGTTTGAACCTTACGCTGTAATATGTAATAACTGTTTATTTTTTTTGTTGCACTCGCCATAATGCAATTTAAGAATGTATTTTGTTTAACGTCGTAAGTAACGTTTATTTAGGAAATAATGAAAGTATTATCGTTCTTAAATCGTCCCACTACGATTTAGGGTAAATCAAAATGATGTCCAGAGGAGTAATTACGTTTTATAACTTAAAAAAATAATGTAATTAATTATCTTAGAGTCCGGAGTATCTGACTATCACTGAGTACTGATATCATAAGTGCCTACGAGTAGGTATATTGCTTTTGTTGTTAACCATATTTTTATGTTAGTTACTTGTTATTTGTTTATTTTATTATGATGTTTTTCAAATAGTGATTTTTTTATGTAGAAAAATTCACTGCCATAACATTCTTTGCTTACAATAATATTCAGCATGAACTGAGCAAAATATTAAATTAGGTAATAATAGTACTACGTAATAGTAAGGTGTTGACGTTTATTTTTATACAAGGCTGTATTTGTATAAATTTACTTTACAATATAACGTGAGTAATAACTATGCGAATTTGGTATTTATATTACTTGTATATAAGGCGAAAATTTGCGTAAAATTATCACATGTCGTAGAGTTTGTCATTATTTAGCACCTGTGTAACAATGGGACTGATTTTCAGTGTTTACTCTAGTTTTTATATGTACAAATGGAATTATATTTCTTGTTATCATAAGTATTTTTTGTAAACAAAACGTCACAGTAAGAAGACATTTTTGTGCTTTATTTGTACCTACATTAAATGGTATATAAGTTTTATGTTTCAATAATAATAAAAAAATATGTTCAAATAATTTATGTACAGTTACAGTGTTAAAACAAAAATGAAATTACATATGAAAATTAACAAATACGATTAAAACTAAAAAATATTAAAGGTTTATCCAAATCTGTCGACCTGCTTTATAGATGTAAACAATTATTTTATGTTACTAACTAAACAAGCAATTCTTGTATATATTAAATTTGAATTTCGGAAACGGCTCCAACAAATTTCATAAAATTTAGTATGCAGAGGATTTCGGGGCGATAAATAGATATAACTAGGATTCATTTTTTTTGTATCGTTTTATCCCTGTTTTTAGGTAATGAAAATCGAAAAGGGATCGACTGAGAAAACCACGGTTCAAATTCCCATGTCTCCAGATCGATTATTTTTTCCCTTTTTGTTTCTAATTGCACTCATGATTTTTTATTTATATAACCAGTTCATATTTTTTATTATTATGTCGGTTAAATCGGAAAATATTATTCATATTTTTGTCAATATGTAATTCGTATTTAAATATAATTTCCAAAAAACACGATTTACTAAAAATACCGAGCTAAGCTCGGTCACCCAGGTACTCTAAATAAAAAGAAAACTATTATTAATGCAATTAATTATTACCTCTACACTAATGTTATAACGAGACAGAATCTCTATTTTTTTTTAATGATGAAACACTACTTGGTAATATACGTTTACTTTAGTAAAAATTATTTTATAACATAAAAGTTACTATTTATTTACTAAGAAATGTACGTAACACAATAAAAGTAATATTCAATTCAAGTACTTGGATAGAGAGAAATGTTTGTTTTTTTGGTAATTATCAAGAAATTCTGCTTAAAAATGTGCCTAATTGCATGTTGCGTATGTGCACTGTTATATTTTTAGAAGGCTTTCTCTTCGATATTTGATAAAGGCTTTTGAGCATCGCGTTAAGCTCACAAGAGAATTATATATAAAAAAAGAGAGAAGCATCATCATAAATGTCAGCAAAAGAGACCGCAACTCTCATCTACTTATAACTAGAGAACGAGTTTAAATATTATACAATATATAAGGATGAAATATTACAAAATTCTTTTAAGCTTTGATATAAATTTCGATATTTCTATATGATATATGATCACAACGATATAAAATATATATTTAAAATGAAGGAAAAAGTATCATTTCAAACTATTTTAAAAAGTTTCGTATTTAAATTTCGTGGCCATAAATACAAGCTTAACATGCACACTTAATTGACATACTTAATTGATAAATATATTTCTTTTAATCCTTCTTTAATTTAACTACGACAATAGTACTATATAATACAACAGTATATCTAACTGCTGGAGCCGTTGAATTTAAAAGAAACTTCTGCCCAACTTCTGGGTGGGATTAATTTTTTCCAAGACGTTCACAAAAAAGTAACAATGCCAATGGTCAAGTAAAATTAAATTGATGCATGTAAGCACTAGTCAAAATATAAGACTGTAATAATAGTGATGATGTGATGACAGCAGGAAATATCCTGCTCAAAATCTGAAGAAGGCTGCTCCACTGGGGAACTGGGGACTGGCGAAGTACTTTAACCTTGCAGAAGATTACAGTTAAATTATACTGTTTTCAAGCAGTGCTGTGTTCTTATTGGTGAGTAAGGTGACTAGGGATCCTAGGAGGAATTGGGGATAAGGTTAGCAACAGACTTGCGATGCTTCTGGTGTTGCAGATAAGCTATGGTGATCGCTTACCATCTGGGGAGCCGTACGCTTGTTTGCCGACCTAGTTGTATAAAAAATAATAAAAAATATAATACTAGTAATGTACTAGGGTCTTTTCTAAAACATATAATATTACATACTTACTTATGACTACTTATCGACAGTCGACTAAATCGGAAAGTGCAAATAAGTGTGATATATATGTATCACAAAACTATATGATAAGCTAAAACAAATATAGGCAAAATTTTATGTAATATAGCTTAAAATACCGAAAAAACTATTTTATTACTAAACACATGTTATATATTATCAAGACATGGAAGACACGAGAAGAAAAAAAAATCCTACAGTTGCAAACATCTGTAGGCTTACTCTTGACTTCAATCCCAATCTCACAAAAACACGAATTCAATACAGTTCCAGTTCCAATCTGCAATATTTTGGTACTCTTGACCAAATCGAGCTTTCAATTGAATTGAAATTGAAATCGAATTGACGATCGGTTTCTCGTGTAGCCATTATAATAAAAAATAATAAGAAAATAAAATTTAATTCATGAAATTTTATGTTTTTTAAATTATAATGTGTCTCCAATAATTAATTATTATCTTTTATATTGTAATTCCTTAAATTAAACCTAAAACTGATTTTTTAAGCATAAAAACGCAAGATATATTATACATTCTGCATAATGTGTGTTGTTGTTAAAAAGAAGCTTATGGCTGACGCAATTTTGAGACTTCTAAATTTCAAATTATCTCAATTACGTATTTTCTTAATTTAATATTTATAATTAACTTATCTTCTTTCTTTATTTACTTCTGTAATAATTTCTGCAATTTTACCAGTGTTAAGCTTAAATTAGTGAATACAAAAGTTTATTAATATAGTTAAAACATATTAGAGACTTAAATACTGTGATTTCTATTTAAATATTAGAAACATAAATACTGTGATTTATATTTAAATATTAGAGATATAAATACTGTGATTTATATTTAAAAATTGCTACCTTAGGTTAAAAGAGGATAAAAGACTAATTGTTACGCAATTAGTTTTATTTTAATAAATACTGTGATTGTGATATTGTTGATAATATAAAAGTATACATAGTTAATATATGTTAAAAATAAGCGCCAGTCGCACCGTTATCATAATAAAAAACACTTTAAGATACACAATCGAACACTAAAAAGTTAACTTTATTGAAACGAGTAAATTCGATCCCAAACACGATTTCCAAGTCGATAGTCAACGTCAAAATATTGTCAAGAGTGCAAAAAATGTATAAGATCGAGAAATCCCAATTTCTATTAGTTACATAAAATTCCACTGCAATTGAGTCAAATCGTGCGCTAGTGTAGTGTTCAAGAGTACCGATTGACAAGTTCTCGATCCCAATCCTAAATTTCAAATAGGATCGAGTTTCAAGAGTAAGCCTGCTGGTAGAAGATTTTCTCACTACGCCGAGCCAAAGAGTGTTAAGGAATTGTAATTATTATTAAAAAAAAAAAATAAACATAGGACTCATACATGAAAACGTGAAACTACTCACACGAAATTAAATCGAAAATGCACTTGGGACACAGTCAATTTAAAACTTATATTACTTGAATATTGCTTCTAGCGTGGGAGGAAATTGTTGCAATATTTATTTATTTAAATAAATATATACAACCCAAGCTAATTAAACCAATCTAATATTAATGAGAAGTATAATAATACTACAAAATCTTGACTGTAAAATTGGAATCATAAAATAATAAATAGAATAATGAAAATAATTTTATGATAACAGTATATCAATAATTATAGTCATATTGACGCGAATCATTACGTTATACCTTGAACGCAGTCAACAAGTCTTTGCTTGTATGCATAAAAACATAAGTAATAATTTTATAAAATGGTATATAATAAACGTATATTATATTTAATTGACGAATATCGGAGAGTTTGAATTAGTTTATGGTTGCACCTTAAATATAATTTTGTTTTATATTTATTTGAAATTTAAATGTTCAGAAAGAAAAAATTAATTTGTACTCTAATTGTGTGTAATATTCATTATCAGCATTATCATTGCATCTTAATTAAGTAAGACACGTAATGCAATGCAAAAATTCTACTTCTGTTAGAAATTTGTTGTAATTATTTTAATTCACATATTAATCACTACAATTATTAAGATATTGTTTGATCAATTTTTAAGTTGATTAATTGATTTGATTGAATTGCTGATGAAATTGATTTATTTTAGAAATTCTTTTCAGTAAATAAATTAAAAAGTATGAGGGTATTTTTTTCAATATAGGTTATTATTATTTAATTAAAAAGTAATTCAAATGATGGGATAAAAAAACCTACGTATTATCATTTTTAAAGTTGATATAAAATAGAAATTTAGTTATTAAAATTAAAATTTTTAAATAAGTCATTTATCCAATATTATGATGATTGAAGAATGTTATTAATAAATATTTTAAGATAAAGTAAGGTTACTTATCTATATTACTTATCTGATCCGTGTTCATTATAACAGTGAGTATTTATAAATTTCGTTTTCTTACTTACCTTAAAAACATCTTGATTGTCGTTATTTTAAACAAAAACAATATTCAAATAAAGTCACTTGAACACAAAATCACTAGAGTTCCATTTTAAATTGTCAAATTAAAAATTAAATAAACATTACCACACACTACGAACGATGAAGTCTCAATGATTGCTCAATAACCACCCTATTCGTAAAACTTCACTATATTAATGTCATATTTAGCCATAAAAGCAACCATAAACAACACGTGCCCAGCATAATTTAACACCTATACACCCTCACAACGAGTTCGTATCACATTAAAAAAAAAACGGTTTCCAAATTCAAAACTAATGATAACGCGTCAATATATGCGTGAGCTTTTTATGAGAATGAGATTAGGAGCGATCCTGAAGCTTCGATACTTCCGTGCGCGAGCGCATCGGGACAGCGACTATAAAAAGCCTTCGTTGAACCTCTCTTTCCCGCCTGCGTTATTTTCTTTTTTATCGAAAAACACGCGCCGGAGCCTTAACGAGTCCCGTCGTGTCGAGGGACACATCAATTTCGAAACGATTTTAAATACTTTTGACTCGTCATCCGAAAAAAGTAGCTTTCGTTTTAAATATAAAAAGAAAATTTTAAACAACGACTTTATTTAATGGCAGATCAGACACGTGCGAGGGGGACGGATAGACGTCACAGCGGCGCGTTTTTCCGTTGTTTCGGCGTGAAAGAAATGGAATGAGCGGTGTTTTACGAACATTGCTTCATATTAATGAGTCCGAGAGGGATGTAAGTAATGTTGTAATTACAGATGATTTGCGTAAAAGAGATGATGGTATCGTGATAGTGGTTAACGACAGTTCTTAATACTTTAGTTAAGTGCGTCGGTTTGAAGTGCGCGACGATTTGCGCAGAGGCATGTGCAATGAATCTTGATACGAATTCTCAAGTTAATTAGTTTTTAATGAGTGGTCGTTCTGTTGAGCCTCTTTTTATAAACAACCTTCTTATATAGTTCTGCGTTGTATATAACAGGTGCAGCGGACATGTTTTTTTATTATTTTTACATTGAGAGATGGTATGATAAATAAATGACAGCCATATAATGGTCTATTTGAAATAAAAAATCATGTAATTAACTTTTTTGATAAAATATTAATTTCAATACAACCTTAAAAATACAAAACAACAAGTAGACACCAGAAGTCTTACTAAAAAGTTAGTCCTGACCAGTTCCGGGTACATCAGCGAATCTGAGATGATAATATTTTTCCTTTTTTTTTATTTAGTGACTTGAGCAACAACTGTAATAATGTATATAAACAAAAAGAAAGTATTTATATAATAATTACGGGCTAAAATTGTGTTCGATTCTATTTTATTCTACCAGACTGATATTTTTTAATACTTACGATAAATACTACCCATTATCTAAATCATTAAAGTTGATTTTCGTAGATATGCATATTCTGTTTAATTATTACACAGTACTTTGAAAAGTATTAAATAGTCTGAAGCATTTGCATAGTTTGGTACATGATCATTAACGAAATATCATGTAAACTATTTCACATAATAATTGTATTATTCATATAAATATATACGTAAGTAGTGAGTGCAACAAACCTGTAATAAAAATATTTAAAGTAAAAAAGCGGATCGCCTGCGGGCGGCTACCGCGTTACCCGCGATCATCGTAATCTGAACGGACACGGTATCACATCAATCTTTACTTAAAATAAATAATACGAACCACAAAATGATTTTAAAAATTGTTGCAATTTGAATTGAAAACGTTATATCATAGAGTGTAGGTGAAAATTATGTGGGTAGTCAAGATGTAAAAGACACATTTATTAGAAGAACTTTCTCTATGTCAACTTGAAAAAAGTCGCGAGAGAAGCTTAGAATATTATAATAATTACTACTCACTATAAAAACAGCATTATATTAGATCCTAGCCAAATAAAAAAAATTTTGACTAGCCCGTTGGCGCAGTTTGTAGTGGCCCTGCTTTCTGCTCCGCGGGTTGCGGGTTCGATTCCCGCCTGAGTCTGGGTGTAATGTTTGTATTTATATATGTATTATTTCTATGTATATTTATATAAAAAAATATATAGTCATAACAGTCGGCTGTTACCTGTAACACAAGCATTAAGTTGCTTACCATAGGAACAGACGACAGTGTGTTTATGTTGTAAAATATTTATTTAATATTTATTTATTTAATACTGGTCTCAAGTTTTGTCGTTTTCTGTGATGAGTAAGGTAGCTAGAGAACCTGGGAATGGTAGTAGGCAATGAGTTTATGTCCACGGCAACGCAACGGCGTTGCAAGCGTCTGTAGTCCATGGCAATGGCAATTCATTACATTTCATTTCAAATAATCGAACTAGACTTCTTTTAACAAGCGGTCTTACCTCTAGTTTAGTTAGTAGTAGTGATCTTTTCCAGGCAGGAGTTGTTTAGATTACTTGCATTGTATTAATTTCATATAAAAAAACGTATATTTCCCGATTCAACTTTACTATAACAATTACAAAATTTATGACCTGCAAAGACCAATAGGACTCATATTTATGTCGTAGCGTTACAGTTTTTAAATATATACACAACACACACACACACACACATATATATATATATATATATATATATATACATATATATAAACGACGAAGTTATCCGCGAACATACATAAAAATATATATTACGGTCGAACTAAGACACCTCCTCCTTTTTTGAAGTCGGTTAAAAATATTAGAAAAGTCATAAATACTAGAATTTCCTGAGCCATGGTCGAAAAAAAAAAACATTGAGTACCTACTCAATTAGTAATTACTAATGAATTACCTTATATTTTTCCTGTTGCCAGATTTAACACGTTAAACAAAATGAATAAAGCTTGCGCTTGCGTCAGAACAAACTAACCAGCTTTTAGTAGTCGTGCTATTAAAACTAAGAAATTAATTTACGTGTAAAAATAAGCGGATATCCGTGAAACTGATGTAATTGTGTGATTCATTAAACCAAATCGTGATAATGAAGAGCTCTAAATAATATAAATATGATGTTTTTAAGTATGAGATGATATAAGTTTTTCATAAAGGTCATGGTTTTGATATAAGATAGTATAAAGGATGAATATGTTATTTGTATGCTTAAAGTCCAAAGTTGAGGTTTAGGTTGGATATTATACGATATTTATAATTACAAAAATCGTATACTGACGATTTTAGTAATTTCTAGAGTCACATTTGTATTAAAATTCCTACCAATTTATTTATATTTTTCTCATTTATAAAATTTTTAAGGGAACAAAAAATTGATATTCAGTATTTCAGTAATTTATTAGAATCTAAAGCTTCCATTACACTAAAAGACACAATAATTTACCATGTGTCGATTTTATTGTTAGAATGGTAAACACTAAGTAAGAAATCGTAGAGTTCAGTTCAATTCAACATATCGACACCTGATATGAAGAACATTGTAACTCATTAAACAATGTTTTCTAACTATACCATCAAAATACTGAGGGGAAAAAAGATATCTTTCAATCTGGGAACCATATTTTATACGACCGCTAGAACAATTTTTATATGAAAAAAATTCATCTATACTATCTATCTATCTATCTATCATTTTAATTCAAGATAATTCAGATTTCTGCTAAAAACATTGTAATTTCGGTTACGAAAATTATAATATATATCCGTAATGAAGAAAATAATAGCAGAACAATTTGCTTCATTACGGATGCGGCTTTACTTAACATCACCCGGCCACTTTTTAAATGCAATAAAATTGTAAAACGCTCTCTATCATCAGTCTCTATCTCTCAATGTTCTTCATATCAGTTGTCGATACGACTGTGATACAAAAGTAGTAAAGTGTACTTTGAATAAAATATTTTAAACATAAAATCGCAACATATACTCGTTTTTAGCTATAGAAATAAGCGCTAATACCACTTCTAATAGATCTCAATAATATAATTACTGAATTAAGAAAATGCAGAATATTCCAGTTATTTAAAACCGAAATAGTTTTGAGTTTTTGAATCGAGTTATATCATTTTCATTATATCCATTATAGTAAGTATATCAATTCTTTAAAATATCTAATGTAATATTGGGTAACGGCACCTTACACGAACTGTAGTTTACTGTTAATACCAATGGAAAAAGCAAAATTCTGATATGTTACGTCAGTAAGGTGAAATGAAATTCCATTCGTAATTTTTTTCCGTTACACAAAAATGATTATACTCCTTCTTACATTATAGTTTTTTTATATAATAAAAAAAGGCCGAATTCATATAGAAAAATGTCCTGTACATAGTCAATTATTTTAACGGTAAATTCTTTTTGATACTACTCAGGTAATTCTTAGAATTTTTTTATTACTATTGATTATTAAAAAAATAGGAAGGAAGTCTTATATCTTGATTCTTAATAAGGTAATATCAAAAAAAGGCCGATCTCGTGGTTGTCTTTGATTTTCGGCAATATCAAAGGCAGTGTTGGTGACGTCCGGGCGGTTCGGCGGCCGCAGGGCAAGTGACATTGGGTCATTAGCGCACCACTCACGCACAGGTTAAACTGCGCCACGTGCGCGCGCGCACCCTATTCGATACAGTGTGATATTTTTATGAACCGAATTAATGCATGTTGACTCAAAATATTTTCCACAGTAGTCATCGTACTTTATAATAATTTGTTGAACATTTTAACTTTTTTTGAATATAGAAGAAGTACTTTCGATTTTTATTAAAGTCACAATAAGCCAAAGTATGACAAATATAGCTATTAATGTTATAAATCATAAAAATTTCATTAATAGATGCAATAACAAGCTTGAACATAATTTCTTTTTTCAACCGCTCTCCTAATTAACTATCGGAGCACCCTGTCGCGTCACTCGTCACAATGACGACGTATTTAACAATAACAGCAGGGAGGTCCAAGCAAAGGTGCCGGCGTGACTTACAAAATCACGTAGTGCACCCCAATGTAAACAATAGACAAAGGACCCGGCATGTTATTAGGCTAACCGATGCTTATCAAAACGCTCTATCAAGCTGTACTGAGAATCCTTCTGGTTTAAGAAATTTCGGCGGTTTTTGGACCAAACATGGCGATACTATCGAGATGGCGCTCTGGGAAAAAAATATCACAGCAACTTTAAGGCGCTATGGAATACTGTGAACGTGTTTTAGAACAAACACATTAGACACCAACAAATACTCGGAACAGCTGTGAAATAAATTAGCTGCGGGTAAAAATAAAACTGCACAGAAAGATGACAATACAAATTACAGATCAAGTTAACATTGGTGTATTTAAATATTGGAGTATTCAATATTTATGAACTCATAGTGTGGTAAGTGCACATATTTAGGAAATTATATATGATATATATATATAAGCTCTGTCGCTCTCAGATGACATAACGTGGTATTTTGTCGCGATTTTTAAACAAACAATATTAAAACATAATTTTGAGTACCTCTAAATAATATATAAATATATAATATAAAAGGCTATAAATAAATAAAATTTTATTTTTATGGAAATAACTATTCAACATACGACAGCACTTGAAAGATTTTTTTTGTAATAGCCTATTCCTAAGGAAAAAAAAAAACTAAAAATTATTATAATAAATTCATATTAAATTTGGCAAAGCGTTGGCGCAGCGTTCACAGCACTGGCTGTTGCGCTGGCGCCAGCGGATTCGATCCCAGCTCACGACGGACATTTGTATTGGCATATAGTTATTTATCGTAGTCTTGGCTTTTGTGCTTATGTATTGTCTGTGTTTTGGACCCCAGATACAAGAGAAAATCCTACTGAGGGCAATTAAGTGCGAAGTGTTTATTATTTATTATTTCGTTATAGGTCTAAAATTTTGCAGCTTGGCAAATAAATGAGGTATAATTATTTTATTTTTTAGAAGGGGCTTCTACAGCCATACAAACCTGTTTAGTGCGATAAATACAATAACAGTAAAGTTTCTATAAAATATATAAGTGAATAATTTGTTAACTTATAATTTAACCTTGTTTCAAATTCACCGACTCTACTTAACCGATTATTTATGAGTCAGGTTGTGCATATGGTATTAAATCCAGAAAGGGTTTAAGATAAGTACCATATACGAATTTTTTGCACCGTCTCACCATAAGACTGTGCATCGATAACACACGATTAAAATGATAAACCGGTGCTCTGCATAACATGGCGGGTAGAACTGGCAAAGCAATTAAATTATATATTCTATATAAAGGCCAAATTATATATGTGATTCAGCCTATAACATCCCACAGCTCCCTAGGCCTCTTTCTCAATGTAGGAGGCGGGTCGAAGCTAAATCCACCACGCTGCTCCACTGCGAGTTGGCGGATATATTTCCTAATATGAGTGACGATCGCTATCAGGTATTTATGGTAACAACCGGAACCAAATGCTTAACTTGCTTGTAGGCAAGGTTGTGAGACATACAAGAACATACGACCAGAACAGAAAGAAATATTTGTGTAAATATATTGAACCCGCAATTACCGTCGCTATGCTTCCATAAATTTTATATAATGTGTATCAATTAAAAAGTATATATGAGTAGACTATTATGACAAGTTCGCGCCAAAAATGGCGTGAACTCATGTGATATCGTCAAGATAAGAAGACAAAAGTTTTTACATTTTTAGGTACAGGTTTTATTACTAGGTACCATAATGTAAAAATTAAACGATAACTAAACCTCTGCAGTCCTTTTGAAATAATAAAAACAAAAAAAAAACACAAATAATGTTTTAAAAACATAAAAAGGTCGTAATAAATAATTGATTTTTTTTAATTAAAAAAGGTATTTTTAATTTAATGTTAGTAAATACATAACTTCTTGATTGCTTTTTATTTATTCATTTTCACACAAAATAAAATAATTTTATCTGTTAACAAAAAATTGAAAGCCAAAGGTTGGATTAATAAGCATATTATATAAGTTATAAGAAAATTTTCACCTCTGTCCTTGACCCCTAAAATCCACCTGTCCTGAACTCGGCTGGCTAATCAACGAAATCGCCGGGCGGGCTCTGATTTAATGCACCCGCTAATTATGCCTTGTTCAAATTGTACCTTTCTCACGGGCTGAAAAGCCGGTTCCAACATAAATAGTTACCAATACGGGTTTCTTAACTAAAAGTTTTGTTATAGCTATGAAGCTATTTACAGGTATTTTATTATTATAAAAGACGACACAAATTTTAAGAATTTGATAAATATTTTATTTCGTCTAAATAATAGTAACACAAATAGATATATAGTATATAGTACAATAATACTCATAAAATAAATGAACTTCTGAATAAAGCAAAGATTTAGTTTATAACAAAAAATATTCTCACACTGTATCAGGCTCAGGTTTGCCAGTTTGTTACACTACACTTAATAATTAAACATGCTTCATAATTATCCAAATTTAATCGATAAAAGTACATTTTTAACCGACTTCAAAAAAGGAGAAGGTTACTCAATTTCAACCGTATAAATATAAAAAAAAAACATTTTTAAACGTATGTTCGGGGATAACTTCGTCGTTTATGAACCGATTTTGATAGTTCTTTATTTGTTGGAAAGGAGATATTCCAGGTGTAGTACCATAATAAGGAAACCAGGATCTGATGATGGAGTCCTCAAGAAATCGAGGGAAACCCTCGAAAATCGTAGTGACAACTAGTGCGTTTGTAATTTTTTTTTGTTTACTTACGTTGTATTACTTGTCGATGTAATTGAAGTCGTTTTTTTTTTTCGTTTGCGAGCAAACACAATTACCAATAGTCTCTTCAAGAAAGTCACAAACCTGTTCGTTGTTAGGTATTTAATAAGAAATCGCGAAACAACATTATTATTAATGCTCTTTATTGTACACCATAAAGAAACGTAACAAAAGTAGATACACATAAAGAAACATGTACAAAGGTGGAAAAGAAATATAAAGAAAATGTACAAAAGGCAGAAAAGATTTTTTTATAAAATTTTATTTGGTACTTAAACCATAGGTTAACTGCAGTTTATAAATATGAGGTGACTGTATAAAGATTCACCTGAGTCTTGGTACCTTACTGCATTCGCTATACTTACTTCTGCCCCAACCTGTTACCGGTCAACCTTCGAGATATCTCCATCTCTGTCACGCCCACACAGCCAGCCATAGCTCGATCTCTCTCAGCAATCTCGGGTCAGACGGGCATTACCGTAATGGTACTTAAACACATATTTAAGTAAAGCTATTTTTTTTGTGCAAAAAGTTAGTATGTGTATGATCTTGCTTCGTTATAATTAACTAGGCATTGCTTGTGGCTTTGTTCGGGAGGATTTTTTATTTTAGAATACAATTTTTTTTGTTATTGCCGCATATTAGCTTTTATTAATTTTAAGTATTCCAAGTATAATAGGCAACTTGGTTGCTTTGTTTGTATCTATTTACATACTTATTGATAAAGATTTAGATTCAAACTACCATTTTATTGGAAAACGGTGTGAAGTTAAAGACAGTCAGAGTAAATGTGACATTTATTTATTTTCTTTTTTTAAATAATATCATTTCACTTGTTTCTATTTGGACATCCTGCCATATCTTCAACATGTACGTAAACTGAAATGAAAAACTTCTACTTGATTTATTGATTATTACATATTATTTTTGTTTTATATCCCAAGATTTTTTCTACATGTTTTGAAAATAAGTTAGATTCAGATTCGATTTCTCATAATAATTTACACACTCAAACCGTTGTCCTATCACTAAAAATCTTGAAAATGCTAATTATACACATACATACAGACAGGGGTGTAGAAGTGCATATGCCGTGTGTGGCTTAACACCGGTGATTGCGGGTTCGAGTTTTGCTCGCAATGGGTAATTTTTCAAACATTTTTTCAAATATTTATTTGTTCGAAGATTTCTTTTCGGTCTAGGTATCTGCCCTTTTGGGTCGCCCCACCATGCCTCAATGAGCAAGTTATGCTGTCGGTTCCAGTTGTTACGAGTATCATACTCATAGATACCTAATGAGGGTCGTATCATGTATTAACTCATGGTAGGGAATATATCATCCAACCCGGATTGGAACAACGAGCTGGATTAAGCTCCGATCCTTCCCCTATAGGCCTATGCTCAGCAATGGGATTTTACATGTTGAATTTATTGGTTAATCAACATCTTGAAACATTTATCATAAGCCTTTTTTTATAGAAAAAGGAACTTCTTGACAAAAGATAGAAAGTCGCTTACATTAAATAATATAAAATTGATTGGTCATTTATATTTTTCTTCGTTACGAATAGTGGAAAAAAACATTTTTAAATTTAATTCCATATCTTTTTAGTGAGGTCAATTTATCACATACGTATTGATTATTTGATTGTTCTATAATTAGTTTGTACATACTTTGATTAGTATCGCAGGCAAATTCTAATAAATCACATAAATCCAGGAAAGTCCGCTTTTCGTCCCCCATTTTACCGCAAATCGGTATGGTGTCATGTATACAGTTGTCAGCGAGACTGCAGAACTGGTCTATTTTGTTCTGAAACAAAAAAAAGTCTTAATTTTATAATCAACACAGTTCAAGTAATAAGGTTTAGATGGTATCGTTACTTCTTTGTCTTTGTTGTCGGTTCAAATACATATTTTTATGATAAATTGTTAGTAAGAGAGTTATGATTGCTGAATAACAACGTTTGATAGCCTAAGTTTGTCATGTTCTGAATGTACGAAATATATAAAGAAAAGATGGTATCAAAACTTGATTTCTTTAATTTTTAAATTTTTTGTAGATATAGAATATTTTGGTGTTCGTTAATTTAATAAATATTTTCCTTTCATATGCAGGTACTAAAATCTTCACAATTGGTATTTTATAGACGTACTGTTTTATCGTTTAACCGTAAAAAGTCGTGGTCTGAGTGGTGAACACTATAAACTGTTTTTGAAGTGTCAGCTTAAACTAACATACGAGTACTTTGGTACATTACTTGTTAAAATCATGGAGGGATAAGTAGAATTGTACTAGCATGCAATCTTTTCGTATTAAAATGGAGATATAAACTTTTATTCTTTTGTTTTAATATTCACCACTTGCTTAAACATTTTTATATTCAGGTTATCATTTTTTATGTTTACAAAGAATAACTTATTAATTATTTATTAAATTTTGTAAATTAATTCTGTCTGTAGATGAGATATTGCTACTGCAATTTAAAAATCAAGTTAAAGGCTATTATAATAATATAATATAAAAATGAATCGCTGAATGTGTTGCTAAGCGCAAAACTCGAGAACGGTTGGACCGATTTCGCTAATTCTTTTTTTAAAATATTCCTTGAAGTACGAGGATGGTTCTTACGGAGAGAAAAATTCAAAAAAAAAAAATTAAATTTCCTGAAAAAGTCTAAAAACAACACTTTTCTATACTCCCATACAAAAGATTTGTGATAATACTTAAAAGTCAATTTGAACTTTAATACCAGACGATAAAGTTTGTGTTAGGCGATACGAAGTTCGCCGGGTCAGCTAGTAATATATAAGTATTGAGTAATGATGAGAAACTATAAATACACACAAAAAAATAGTTATTATGTTTAAGCTACATATACTGCGAATACATATTTAAATTTCAATTTTTAATTGCGGGTTCGATTCTCGCTAATGGCAAACATTTCCAGATCCCCGACACAGAAGAAATTACTGGTGTAGGCCGATGAGTGTGAGGCGTTTATTTTTGTTTTTTATTGTTTAATTACATAATTGAATATTTTATGTATCTAAAACGGAGTGGTTCTTGAGTTGCAACATATATTGTTTTAAATATTTTCCGCTATAGATCATCGACTCCTACTTAGGGATTTTCAATCTATTCACAAAAGGTCAATGTTGTAATAATTACAAGAAACTTAAATCTATGCATATTAAATACCTTGTATTAACTGTTATACTGTTTCTTTCGTAAGATACTATTTATAGGTGTGAAATCAAAATTATTTTTATTTAATAAAGTTTTTTAACAAGGAAAATACGCATAAAACGTGCATCTGTTTATCGAAAAAGGTTTTAGTCATTATAACAGATATTATTATTTATATGACTAATATGATCGGAAATATAAATGTATATAGAACAGTAGAAATGTACTAGTGAAGCCACAAGGAATCTTATCTGATGATGATGATGATCAATTACAAAATTTACTTATGCAAAGGGCTTAACTAGATAAAAAATTTGAGTTCAGACTGAACATCCTATATGGTTTATTAGTATAATTTGTGTTAAGGATGCTCAGCCAACCTCCCCTATTTTACAATATATACTTTGGTACTAGTTCTATATGAAAGTGTAGACATCTTCACAACAAAAACAATCAAGTATATGGGATGCTGTATATGAAATTAAGAATATTTGAGTTAGTTTGTGTATGTGTGAGTGTAAGTGTAGCTTAAGAGCTTAAGCATGTACGTGTATCAGCTTATGGTGAGTACAAGAATCTACAAATTTACCAATTTAAATAAAATACCAAAATAAAAGAATATATGTACATGTATAATGTATATAAATAATTAAATACATATATTTAGTAATAGGTAAATACAATAAATGACTGAATGTATTTTTAATAATTCTTCTGTATCATGATAAGATTTATTTTGTTAATATGTAATTATAGCCTGCTTGCACTTAAATCTCGTCAACTTATGAATACAACTTTCGGTATTCAGCTTGTTATAACGAAAAGGCTCTAGGTAGTAGTCCCTTTCAAATTATCTATTAACTAGCTCTGCCTTGTGGTTTTACCCGTGTTAATTTGAAGAACAAAACAAAAAACAGGCCATAGCCTTCCTCGGTAAATAAAGAAAAAAAATACACTTTTAAGCTTTATAATATTAGTTAAGAAGATATTCTACGAAAAACTATTTCTTTTAAATTTTATTAATATTTTATAAGTATTATATAAAACCATTATTATGAAACAACTTTTTCGGATTTATGGCAGTTTATTAAATTTTTTGGATGACCGACGTTTCAGATACTTTACAGCAACCGTGGTCACGGGAGGAGAATACGAAAAAGTTTTTCATTATAAAGAGTGATATTCGCGTAAACATTAGAAAATAGTATAAAACCAGGCTTACAGACGGTGTAGATGCGTAGTCTGGTAGATGGCATCGAGCGAATGGAATGTTGATAGTCCATAACATACCTGAAATATGGAGCTATGCTAATATAATACTAAATATTAACTTATTAATTATATCACGCAATAGTTTGAAATGTTTATGCTATCATAAATATGTATTAAAATCCGTTAGATCGAGTAAATCGTAATGATTATGTTCAAAATTAGTCTGATACGGTTTTAATAGGATTGCGAATGGGAAGACTATTCAAAAATAATAAAATATTATAAAACTGTTAAAATATACATAATATGTTACCAGATTAAGGATTCACTGTATTAAAATTTTCAATTATAAATATTATATATGAATTATAATCGTTCATGGACTTTATTCATGTAAATAGGTTATTTATAAGATATATAAAGACGTCCACAGATAATACATAATATATAATATAAAACGAACTTGTATTTTTGGAAGAATTTTTTTTTATTATACTCTATATTATAAGTTATTTTAATACTGTATTAAATAATTCGTCAACTAAACTTATGGGAGTTATTAAATTATTTATTATATTGTCTGTTATGGTGTAAACTTACTGTAAATAATGATGATGAACCACATCCCCGTGTAATATTGATCTATTAAATGATAATATCCGATGCACACATGTCGTAGTTTATTATGGTATTAAATCAACAGGGTTTGGAAACCTTTAAAAAAATTATAAGGTTCATAAAGTTTATTTGGGCTCGGTTTTTATATTCGAAATACGTTTTGCACAGAATTTTGTTTGAAATTGAATTGAATTTTCTTGTTTGAAATTGAACGGTTCGTACGTAAAACGAAACGTTTTTTTAAATATAGAACTTATTTTAGTTTCTTGCCCTAATAATGTATGTTTAAATGAATTGATACCGAATGAAAAGAAGTTTCAGCTCCAACACGTGACTGGAGATAATAGAAACTCATTACCAATGGTTACCGTGATTTTTGAAAATATGTTTGTCTATCTTCTTCTCGCAAGAGATGTTGTGCGGTAAAACACCCAGTTTCATTTCAACGTTTTCACTCCTCATATTTTTCCATACTACGAGCCTTATATTGTTTCGTCAGGAATAAATTTCAAAAATATGTTGGTATCCAATGTGACGGAAGATTTAAAGTTTTTTTTTTTTAAATTCATATTTTAAGTTTCAAATTCTGTTTCGAGTATGTTAAGAAAATAGTTAATTGGGAATTTATTACGTTTCGCTTACTTTATTCTAAGCGGGTAGTTTAAGCTTCTTCATAATACATAAACTCTAAGTTTAATTTCGCAATATCCGTAGTCAGTGTTGTCGGTAAATTAAGAAGTTTAAGCTAAGTGTAAGCTTCTTATTAGTGAAAGTTTTCGTATCTACTCGTAAATATTTCGTGACGGTATTAAAATCTTTAATTTCTGGCGAAGGATTAAAATCTGGAGCAACCCGACTGGAGAAGTACCTCGACCTTTTACGGGGGGGGGGGGGGGAGTTGAGTAGGGTCGGTAACGCGCTTGCGATGCTTCTGGTATAGATAACAATTTTTAAATATTTCTGTCGGTTTATAGATATTTTTACTAAAACTTTTGATTTAGATTTGGGGAAAATTTTATCAAGGGTATTTATTTTCGGGTATTAAGTTAATAAGAATTGTAAAAAAAACTAATGTGTCATGAAATGAAAATAAATGTTTTATATTTTACTAGTGACCCGCCTCAGCTTCATACGTTTGCAAAAACTATCAGTGTTCCTCTACTATATTATGCATGTATTATACATATAAAACTTCCTCTGGAATCACTCTATTTACTAAAGAAAACCGCATCAAAATCCGTAGCGTAGTTTCAAAGATCTAAGCGTACAGACAACGGGTCGCTTGACTTTGTTTTATACTATGTAATGATTAACATGTTCACAAGATGATGTGCAAGTGCGTCTGACGATACGATGGTGCAGACCTATTTAATCATAAGATTTATATCACGAAGAATTTTATACAAATCTTAGTTTAGACATTGATAGGAATTGTAAATTTAATTGCAATACTTTTACTAAATGTTTCTAACATCTGCTAACATCCCCAAGTGCCCTACATAAACTTTACACAAGCGTATGTTTTGTTCCAATGTCCTGTTCTATACACATAGTTCACAGTGTAAACAGACGATTGAATGTTAGACTAGATCACAGCTAAACGTTGACACGAGCACATGTGAGATATGACATTGAAAATATTATTAACAAGTAAGTATATATAACAACAAGTTTGTTTTTTTTCTTGTGTTTTTCCTTTTATTTTATTTTTTCACGTTTGTTAATTTAAATTTTAAACGGATGGATGGTCGTAATTGGCCTTTTTGATTATATTTCATTCTAGTTTGTTTTATAATTTTTTCTGTGCTGTGTACCATCCCTTATAAGTAAATAATTAAATAAATAAATATATATATCGTATTTACATATATTGGTACTAATAGGTATACATAGTAAAAATGTTTGACGTATTTATTATTAGAAATGTAAATATTTAAAAAATAATCCATGCTAAGGAACACACTAAGAATAACGCACTAAGAATACAGATTTCCCTATACAACCTGATTCCCATAGTAAATCTGTACTTAGTAATCGTTTACGTAATTATTAAATGTCTCTGAGTGTGACCGTAAGAGTCATAATAGTTGATCAGTACCCATAACTGTTAACGTGTGTAAATGTCTCCGTAGTAGACAAATTGAGCAAGATAACTAATCTAATACATTAATTAATACTTTTTATATATATTTATTTTTAAGGTTTGATAATAATCCAGTACGCCACAAAGACATGGAGCCACGTTGAAATTGAGGCAGAGGATTACTTCTTTCCCTTAGAGCCTGTGAGAATCATTTCTTTCATTAAGTATATGTTTATATCTTTGTATACTTATGGTGTGTAAATTTAATGTTATTTAATTTTAGGTTATCAATTTCTGTAAAATGGCTGATCAATGTCAACACGATTTCGTCCCAATATGTGGCCAGGACTCTTTAGGAATATCCAGAATGTTCAACGATAACTGTGATTTATACGAATATAATTGCGATGAAAAGAAACGTAAGTTTAACGTACAAGTATTTGCGGGATTAAATTTTAAAACAAATGTTATTTTATTATACATATGCGAAATATAAAAGTGAAGTTGAACAATCAAACTTATTGAATTTTCGTGTTTCAGAGTATCGTCACGTAAAAGTAGATGTATGCAAATACGAAGCAGCCGCAGCTGAAAGATCAGAAAATTGAAAAAAAAACATATTTTCTTGTATTGAGAACCTTCTCCTTTTTTATGTCGTTTAATAAAACTTTACTCGTTAATAATTTAGTTACCACGCATATTATTTGATAAAACATATACTTAATAATTATGGCGAATAGCTATGTCAAACAGAAGTCCTCGTAAATCTTTGCCCACCAACAAATGTGCATGTTTGAGCAAACGAGCAAACACAAACCACGCAAAACAAACTTGCGTATTCGACGTCACAAGTTAGACGTTCCTAGAATTATTTGCTTAGAAATTTCTGTGTGTATCGTGTCACTATTTCTCTCCGACTGCTCTGCTTTAATTAAATACATGGTCACTAAGACCTCTAAGTGACTGTTTAATTAAGGATTTGAGGAAGTTTTTTTAAGGAATTCTTTGTAGATTGATGGATGAACCAATTTCAGATTTTATAGTTACGATTGTATGTTACCATACGCTTATATATATATATATATACGCTTATATATGTATATATATATATATAGATATACGAGTAACATAAAAGGATTCACATACAAGACTATAAAAAGAAGTAAGAAGTTTTTATACTTGTTACCAAAAAAAAAAACTGATATATATATAATTAATAAGCATGTGCGTACCCGCAGTGGTGCGAGTTGGGGTATTCGCCCACCCTGACTCAAAGATAATTAATATTATAAATTGTAATAAGAAAATTTTAGGTAGATTTAGCCAAAACCTCCGCAAGCTTAAATTAATTAGTGTTGATAGTGAAGGTAAATGAAAAGTTGGAGTAAATAAAAACCATTTTTGAATTCTACTACTTATTGAGTTTTTACTTTTATTTTGCCCCATCCTCATAAAATTTTGTGTTCGCCCATGGAAATAAGTGATAAAAAATTGAATACATATACAAAGAAATTAAAAAAGAAATCATAAGATCAAGTGTAAATAATATTTGAAGTAAAAATAACGATAATGTTATACGCTTAAGTTGATATTGAGCGAAGTCTCTATAAATATCAAAATAGCAAGACGATCCCATTACACTACAACAATGATCAATTAATATCGAGGTGTAGTGTAACTATAGTATAGGCCTCGCTATGAAACCCTTACATTGTTGGGCTATCGGATTAATGGATAATTGCGTTAAAGATGTTACCACTTTCGTAAATTGGTACTTGTTAATGCCTATAATTATTACGATGATGCTATTAGCTGTTTAGTAGACAATTTCTTTATTTTATTGAATGTATAGTTTTTTTTTATTAAAAAAAATTACATCCGCGGGCTCAAAATACCCATGACTTTTGTTAAATATGCATTATACGAGTTAATTATATTAATACCACAGGCGATGTATAGTTATATATAGTTATATATCCACAAATTTTTGTATTTTTCGAAATAGTGTATTCTTGATTATAATATTTTAGATTTTTAAGTCTTATATAAAAAAAAATATTGAAAAAACTATGTATAAGATTCTATCTTTAAAGGTACGATATATACAAGTCTGGCAATATTATAAGATGTATTATAACTCTAAATTACCAAAGGCATTATATTTTATTTAATCTTGGCATTAAATCTTGGACTTTAGTCAATGTGGAAATATTTGTATATAATCTAAGAAGTTAGAAAATATATTATTGATCTTGTTTCCAATCTTTATTTTTAAGTTAAAGGACTTAGAGCTTTTCTTGAAGGTAGCAGAGGTTTACACTTCTATACTGTTACCAGTAACACGTGCGATTGTTTGCGTTCACATCTCTGGTATACTGCTTAGTTACGTTTCTACTTATATTGTATACATTTGCTCATATATACAGCATGATACCACTTTTATTTTATTGTTTCTCTATATTTTGAATATGTAAGTGAAATTAAAAAGACAGTAGTTCGTAATAAATATTTCAGAATGTATGTTTCTGATTTGTTAATCAGGTGTAAATATTTAATATAAGGATTTCGGGAAACAACACTATTTCCCGTATTGCCATTACTGTCATTATTCAAAAATTTTCTCAACAATTAGCTTTTTGAAATTTGAAATTTAGGAAGAAATCTTTAACTTTAAACGTAATTTAAAGAAAAGTATATATATTTCTAGAATAAGAAAAAAAAAACAGAGAAATTGAAAGTTTGATTCTAATTGTATTATGTATAAGAAAAACATATGTAAAAAGGGAGAATACCTGAAAATTAGAAATATTCACGGCCTGTATTTAGAAAAAAAATAAGCATTCCTACAGATGTACCGCGCACCCGGTTCAATTACCGAGTACGTGATAATGCGGCTAGACGAAAAAACGCCGAAATTTGTCTAAGACCGTCTTAGGGTGACAAAACTCTTTACAATGGTACGTTAAACGATCTAGTTACCGGGATCGAATTAGTTACCTATTATGACGAACCTTCCATTTTTGGTTAAGTATTTTTAATGTTCGTTTGTAGTAAAAATAATGAATTTATGAATATGACTTCTTTGCAAAAATACTATGATAGTGAGGATAAGGTATCAAAAACAAAATCAAAATCAAAAATAGCTTTATTCAAATAGGCTCCAAGAGCACTTTCGAATCGTCATTTTACAAATTAAAACTTTAAAAATAAATTATTATTTATTTATTAATTATTAATTAATATTATCATCACTACTATTTAGTATATTTAGCTCCAAAAGAGCCACAGCTAACACACGAGAGCTAACTAATTGATTGAGAGGGATCAGAAAGAATTATGACTAAAGAGTAACCCTTTTTATAGCTTTAGTAATGTTTCGTTAACTTATGACCTTCTCGCTGATTGTACGAAATAAAGTTATAGTAACTACGTGAAAAAGTTTTTTTGCGAATCCAATTAACAATTAATAAGATGAGGTCTTCTCCGAAATTTAGATTTGGTTGTGTTTATGTAAATACGTGTAATATTGAGTTATGTTTTGAATCTATTACGTTTTAATTTGATATTTAAAAAAAGAGACAATAGACGTCGTTGGTTTGAAGCTTTTTTTGATTGAGGTACTATACAGGATTAGCTTTGTAACATAGCCATAGTAATACGTTGATCAAATATGTACGCTTTGTGCAAATTTTGCAACTTAGATAGTCAGTCATCTATAAGATCAGTGATTATGAGTTTATTTGATAATTGACGATTAGATATTATTTATGTTTTACTTATTATTGGACAATAAATTAAAAGTAACGTGACAACTTACAGTATCATTGATTTTACAAAGAATTACGCACTATGAGTAAAACTTTCGTATATTTGTGCTAGAAGGATTTAAGATGTTTTCTCATACACGAAAATGTTTTGAATATTTTTCTTCCATCCAATCCTAATCCAATCAAATGCAAAGACCCTCTTTTCTATAGGGACATCTTTTAGAACAAGAGTCGGAGTTTAAGCGATATTATAAAAGATTAAGGATTTTTACCAGATTTACATTAAATAATGTTAACAGTTGGCACGAACTGATAAACATGGTCCTTGAAGTACTGTGGGGAGATAAATATTTTTTTTACTGCAATTTCCAAATTCCCAAATAATAATTGAACCCGATCGCTACTTTCAAAGATATCACATCTTTCGTTATCAGAGCACTGACACGGTCGTTTTTCTATTGCCTATTACAAGGCAAATAAACATTTTTTTTAAAGTCAAATACATGCGCAGTAAGCTCAACTCAATAAATATTGACCGATAAATAGAGGTTATGTCAAAATTATAAAGGACGGTAGCGGAAAAGTAACATATTTCACATATAACCGAGAAATATACGCGTATCGATTATAACGGGTCTCTAGGGATTTTGAGCAAAAAATCTAGACAGAGCTACGTAAAGTAGTCTATGGTTTTTAAGTTATAGGATAAAGCGATTAGTTTCAAGATGTTGTTATGCCTGTAAATATTAGCAATAAGCAAATATTATTTTGCTCGTATATATCACCGATGAAATAAAAAAGACTAAAAATGAGTTAAAAAATTTTAATACACAATTATACCAAAATTATGAAATAATTGAATTTTCTACATGTGATTTCTACAAATTTGAGAAAAGTGAAATTTTTCAGTTATCAAAATTATTTACTTAAATTAAAAATCAAAAACAAAACTACTTTTAAATTCATATTAATTAAATAACGTATCAGCGGAGCCTAAACACTGACGGTTGCTTGTTCGATTCCCGCTCGGAGTGGATATTTGTGTTTATACAAATATTTATTTCCGGTTTGGTGGTTAATCTTCGTGGGTGCCTCACCATGCCTCGGAGAGCACCTTAAACGTTTTGTTATCATGTACACCTGATAGCGATCGTTACTCACAGTAGGTAATATATCCGCCAATCCACATTCGAGTAGCGTGGTGAATTAAGCTCTGATCCTTCTCCTACATGAGGAAAGAGGCCTATGCCCAGCAGTGTGATATTACAGGCTGAAGCGAAATATATTTGGTGTCATTTTTGTTCATGAAAAATATCGCATGGAAATTTGATTAAGCTCTCCGCTTTCAACTTATACCATACAAAGACGAGCAAGGTGCTGGCTCCTTGTACCAATAACCCTAGCAAACACCCCGGTCGCCTTGTTAACCTAAACAGTTAACAAGGATCGCAGCACTTAGCCTACGCACGCTAACTCGGTGGACAAAGCCCGGATTTGTTTACCGTGCCTAGTTGCGAGTTAAGTGGGCTAATTGTTGATAGAATGTTGGTATCAGCCGCCTTAGGCCTTACTGTTAATTGAATGGATAAAATATATATTGAAATTGGTGTATCGTTTGTTAGATTTGTCTGAAATACGAAGTTTTCGCACTGACTAAGATTACACGAATTATTTAAAAAAAAAGTTTTTTATTCAATTTTAGCCTGTGACTTTTCAGAAAATCGACATGTTCTGTCAATTGAGTTGTCGAAGTTATGGAACTAAAAGGAAGTTTTACTTTTAAAAAGAGTTAGAGTTACTTTTAAAAAGCTTTAATTGTAAAACAGTATTTTTTACTTCGTACACATTCCTAAAAGACGATTCAAGTACTACATCAATTAATAAATATTTTATTTAAGCGTGTAGACAAAGCGACTGCGATAAATCCTTACATATCAAAACTATTTATCATTACGAATAAAAAAAATAAAACCCTTACGTCTGTTTGTTAATTGTTATTATTGCGGTTAGTACATTTTTCTCCTGAGCGGAGAGGCAATTGATTAGTCGGTGCCCTTTGTAGTTCCGCTCATAACAATTTGCTCGAGGCTCGACCGCCCTAATTTTAATGGCCTTATAAAATTTATACTTAATGTATACATCATAGGACGGTCTTGAGTGGATCTTCTTAATATTTTCTTTTACGATTAGTCGAAATTCGTTGCAAAATGTTTATTACTGTATATTTGATAATAGCAAGCACGTAAAGCAAGTTAATATTATTTAAAATTGGGCACTTTTAGTCAAAATGCATTGTAAAACTTTTATTACTGTATATTTGATAATAGCAAGTAAGTAAAGCAAATCAATATTGTTTAAAATTTGCCACTTTTAGGGCCTGTATACCGGTTTTGGATAAAACTATTTGACGGATGATAGTATCAAACAGATAAAGTTTTTAATACATAGTACTTTTATTACTATCGAACTCCAGTATTTATATGAAATTTTTAGTCGCAAACATGAATCTAAAAGTTAGTCTTTATATAATTGTGTTTGCAGGTAAACAAAAAAAAAACCGACATCATTTATATCGACAAGTAATACATAGCAGGTAGATGAAAAAATAGTCAAGTAAATACGCATTATCAAAGATTATTCCAAAAGTTGTAATCAAATCTCGATGAAATTTAAACATGCTAAATATCGGCTTTCGATTAAATTAAAAATCATCAAAATCAGTATTCCAGTAAAAAGTTATGTGGATTTTCGAGAGTTTCCCTCGATTTCTCTGGGATCGCATCATCAGATCCTGGTTTCCTTACCACACATAGGATATTATCACCTTTCCAACAAAAAATAATTATCAAAATCGGTTCATAAACGGCAAAGTTATCCCCGAACATACATTATATATATATATATATATATATATATATATATATATATATATATATATATAGCCGAATTGAGTAATCTCCTCCTTTTTTAAAGTCGGTAAAAAATGGGTTTTAACTCAACGATTTTTCAAATTAAAAAACACTATGTCGAAATAATTATGTAGATATTTTCATTAAGGCTTATGTTACAAATATGAATAAAAAAAGTAAAAAAATTAGGCATTTTTCAGTTTTATAATCTCGTGTCTTATCTACATTACTTATAGGAACATAATTTGTATTGTCGTTTTATTGGTAAACGTATTAAGAATCGACGTAGCGGGCCACACGTAAACATGATTCCTAAGATCTTACTTTATTTATAACAAGATTGATATTTCAATAACAAATAAGAATTGAACTGATGTATTATTGCTAGTTGGTTTATAAGCGGTGATTTTGACAAGGATACAGCGATAAAAACTTAATAAATTATTTTGATGAACAATTAATATGTCTGTTGAAAGTGTTACGGATGTCATTGTTGACATTCAACTGTAATTATGTTTATTTTGTAATTGTTTAAAACGATTTTGCATAAAATAATTAAAAAACGTTTCTGAATGTGTTATTAGTGTTGTAAATTAAATGTGGGTATTGGTTTTATTTTAAAATCTTAACATTTATAATAAAAAATACAATACAGCAAAAAATCTAGCAACATTTTAATTAATATTTTTGCTTGTTTTTGTTTTTATTTGCTGGCCTTATATAATTTTTTATATTAAAATTAGTAATAAATTAAAAACACTAGTTAATGACTAATAAAATTTATAAAGTTATAATTACCAACTTTACAATTTCAAAGCTCAAAATGAATCATCTTCTAAATTATACTAATTAATAAATCGCGAGAAGTACGCCTTAATTGCTTTCTGATACCAAACTTAATACTTTTAACGTGTTAATTAACACAAAGCATGGCATCGTTATTTAGCCTTATCAGATTTTCAATCCGATCCTCGTAGCTTAAAATTTTTAAGGTATTATAATTTATATCATACTAGCTGACCCGACCGATCTTCGTACCGCTATAGTTTTTCGATACACTTTAAAAGTTTTCTTTCATATAAACCTTTTCCTGATAATACACAAAAAAAGAATATACAATTTGTAACAGTCGTTCGAAAGTTTTGTGCGTGTATACATTTTGAGAAAAGTTTTAGTTTTATAGATACATAAGTGGTGGGTGAGTGAAGACGCGTTAGCTGTTGAGCTGGCGGTTGCGGGTTCGATTCTCGCACATGACAAACATTTGTATTGGCTATACAGATGTTTTCCGTGGTCTGGGTGTTTGTGCAGTCCTAGGCGGTCTCCCCACCGTGCCTCGGAGAGCACGTTAAGCCGTCGGTCTCGGTTATTATCAAAAAAAAAAAAAATAACTGAAAAAATTAAAAGAAAAATTTCCCTGAATATATATTTTTATTTTTATTATATTCGATTGTAAAAGGTTCATGTGACACAGTAATGTAGAAAACGTCTAAAACGACAATCATATAAGTAAGATAAACGTACATTCATGAAGAAAATGCATTCATTGAGAACGTGTGTCAATCCCCGGACCTACCTCAAAAGTGCGCGTTAATCGATGAGACAAACGCAGCGGCGCGCAGGCGCTGTGCTGCGATGCGGTACTGGCGAGACGAGAGGTGATCTATTAAAATTGATTGTTTTTTGTGACATTGTCTACTTTTTTTTATTATTAAAAAATTTTATCAAATTAAAATGTTTTAATTTGAACGTCACTAGTTCAAGTACAAAATATATTTAAAATACTTAGAGTTGAAAACCTAAAATGTCTGTGATGGAAAAATTAGAGAAAAGAGTTAACTCGCAAGTTTTCGCAAGCAATATTTCACTAATTATGAATTAGATAGATAGCCTAGGTATACAGTACGAATACTTGATACTTTTGAGATGTGATCGCGTTTCATGTTCATCACGATTACATTTTTTATTTATCGGGAATTTATCCGGAGAATCCTACACATATCACACATGTTTTTAGTAAAGTAAAATAATCTACCAAATCTTGACATTAAAAAAATATTTATTTTATTATATTCAGCGCGTAATTTTAATATCTATTGATATTTTAATAAGGTGTAAAGAAAATTAATAAGCATGAAATTTTTTTAATTAATTAATTTAATCGCTACCTTATTTCCTATTACAATCTAACAGTTTTTGTAAAATATTAATGGGAGTGCTAATAATAAACAAGTTACATGAAGTTTACGTAATCGAACGTTGTTTTCATGACATCATTTCATCCCGCATGGCAACCCATACAACCATGACGCAGGTCCAAAACGTCGACGTTTGTGCACATTTGTGCGCGATATTACTGCGGCCATGTCAGTTGAGCTTTGCGGCAAGCTGAAACGCCAGTGAAGGAAAGCCTCCCTTAGCTTCCTAGTACCTTAGTGTGTCGTAAATAGAACTGTGAAAAGAAACGAAATGTAAGTTATCTGAATTAAAGATTTTGAATTTTCGTTTTTTTTTTTGTATAGCTGCTTCATAAATTCATTTTAACGATTTGTGGTAACAATTTTCAACTATTTCCTAAGTTATAAAAATTTGGTTAATGCCCTAAGGAATTTTTAATTTAATTTTTTCTTTTATATTCAAATGCTCAGTTTTAATTATAAAAATATTTTAAATAACTATTATAAATCGGAGAAACAATATTTTCATACCTTAGTAGATAATTTCTTTATATAATTTTTTTATAGACCTCGGATTTTTTAAATTAAATAAAATAAAAAATTAAAGGATTATTAACAGTATATTCTTGTAACGAGTTCTTGAAAATTTTAATGGCCTTCTTTTTTTGATATATCAATGGCACCTTGCCAAGACATTATACGGATAGCTATAATACGGATACTCAAAAAATTAACCATACTTAGATACTTTAAATACAAATACAGTCTTTACATTGTTAGAAAGTTTATCACATTTCGAAACATTTTGGGAAGTCTCTTTATTTTAGTAATTTTTACGAAAACATTAATGAGTTAAATATTTAATAATTTTATCGATCATAGTATATTAGGCATGCCAGTAGTTAGGTGTAAATTAAAATAAATAGCAATTTAAAAAATTGGCTTCTAGAACGAGTTATATTTTATCGTCTTAAAATATGTGAAATGTTTAAATATTAACGAAATATAAAAAAAAAAAACAGTCTTTGTTTACAGCGAATGCGTATACCATCCCAAAAGCCTAAAGGTGACTGCTGAATGTTTTGATTGAATACTTAAACGAAAGAGATTGGCAAAGCCTTTGTATTTACTAAAAGTGTTTGTTTGTTCTGCTAGACAAACGGTCTGGAATTTAACTTTCAGGGCGGCGGAAGGTGAAACTCCAGGTGGTTTAGCAGCGGAGCCCCAAACGGGACCAGATGGTGAAATCATTGGGGGGCCTCGCACACCACAGCAGATTGCAGCTCAGCGAAGGCTGCAACAGACGCAGGCACAAGTTGATGAAGTAAGATTTTTGAAACAGATCGTTACTCCAACAATTAAACTTTTACTTCGACTTTGTACTGTAATTACTTGTAAATGTGCTACTGCTGGTTGGAAGGTATCTTTTACGGTACTTACGCACTGTACGCTTCAGCCTGTAATATTCCACTACTGGGCATAGGCCTCTTTCCCCACCTAGGAGAAGGATTAGAGCTTAATCCACCACGCTGCACCAATGCGGGTTGGCGGATATATTCCCTACTATGAGTAACGGTCGCTATCAGGTGTACATGATAACAACCGGGACCGACGGCTTAACGTGCTCTCCGAGGCACGGTGGGGAGACCCCACAAGGACTGCACAAACACCCAGACCACGGCAAATACCTGTATGGCCAATACAAATGTTTGTCATGTGCGGGGATCGAACCCGCAACCGCCAGCGCAACAGGTACAATCCATGGCTGTAACCGGTGCGCCAACTCGGTGTCGGTACGTACTGTACGTTGAAGTTTTATTAGAATTTCGTTTCATACAGGCAGTATTTGATATGATATTCTTCAACAAATATTCACGGACCTTATTCTATCTATTAGGCTAACTTTGGTCTCCAGAAATAAGTTTTATTGTGGTTACAAATAACCCATAATAAAAATTTCAGGTTGTGGACATTATGAAAACGAATGTCGAAAAGGTGCTAGACAGAGACGCAAAATTATCGGAGTTAGATGATAGAGCGGGTGAGAAACAAATAATAACATAATTATACGAATAAAGACGTAGATTATGTGAACTTTTAATTTAAAATTTTATTATTTTTAGATGCCCTACAACAAGGCGCTTCACAGTTCGAGCAGCAAGCAAAAAGTTTGAAAAATAAATTTTGGTTACAAAATCTAAAGGTATCGCGATAATCAGGTTTTATTAATATCGGATATTAATAATAAAAATATAAAATGAATGATCAATGAATAAATGGTTAAAGAAAATTAAAAAAAACACTATTTAAGCTCGTTGCAAAAGTTATGGCGGTTAAGGTTTGATGAAGAGGTTGATATCCAATGAAATTTACCCTTTTTTAATTTTTCAGATGATGATTATAATGGGCGTGATTGGTATCGTTATCATAGGCCTCCTATTCGGTAAGTAGTTAAATTATTGATTTCACTTTGTTACAGATATCGATGTTGTCAAGTGATTGGCTCTTAGAGTTAATTTAGATTGTATTTTTAATTGGATATCTTGATGTCTAGATGAAATTTGTCAAATCTAAATTGTCTATACTTTGACAACTTAACTAAAATTTCAAATACTTGCTTAAAAAACAAGTTTCATCTTTAACATGGAATAGTTTAATAATTATCTTGTAAGTATGTAACTATGTAAATGTTATGTAATATAAAACTTTGGTATAAATGGGTTATAATTTAGGAAACTAGAAACTACTCTGTTTGTTAAAATTATTTTAGTCTTAATTGTGTGATTGCATACTAGGACGCATTTTATTGCTTACGTCAGCCCCTTAATAGTAACAGTCTCTTCCCTTCTTTCTCATCTCCTGACACTATCTTGACTATATGTAAAAATGTTTTTGTGTATTTTAATAGAAATACTTCTAATTTTGAGCATAAAATAAGCAACGGCACTGATGATGCGGTCTTAATGATTTACATCATCATCATCATTTCAACCTATCGCAGTCCACTGCTGGGCCAAGGCTTCCACAAGTTCGCGTCAATATCGCGTGGTTTGAATACTGTGTGTTGCCCAAAGTCACCATGCTGGGCAGGCGGGTTGGTGACCGCAGGGCTGGCTTTGTCGCAATGAAGACACTGCTGAACGTCTTCTGCCTGTGTATTTCAAAGCCAGCAGTTGGATGGTTATCCCGCCATCGGTCGGTTTTTAAGTTCCAAGGTGTAGTGGAACTGTATTATCCCTAAGTCGCCTTTTAGCTTATTAGGTATTTAGGCCTTATTAGGCCGAAATTATTTAGGTAGTAGGAATATATAATAATACAGATGAAGTTTGAGAGTCAGTTTTAAAGTAGATTATGCCAGTTTTATGCTCAAAATCGCCTTTCCTGTTTGTCTCGTGTTCATAGCGATTATGTAGAGGCTAGATGCTTCGTGGCGTACGTTCTGCTTACTGCTGTTTGCAGGTGATAACATTAAACAAATGTTTGGTTAGTTCGATATCGCGGCACTCCGACTATGACCGGCATCAAAACGGACGTAGCCGCCAATGCTACCGCAGCTGTTACTAATAATTGTAAGTCAGATAGATGTACTCCTTCTTCTATCTTCTAACTCTTTGCTTAGCGTGTTAAGATCTGATAGATCTGCTTTAGACTGCTCTTATATTTGTGTTTGTTGATCTCTTATTCCAGCAATTAGCATTAGCTTCAAAAGAACGCGTACATTCAAGAAACGCTTGTATGTTACTGGCTTTAGAAATAGGGGGTTAAATAGATGTGCTAGTTGTAGAGTTAGTGTCAGTACTGGTTTTTTATTTATCTTTAGAAAAGGGGTTAAATGTATGTCATATAATAAAATCCCAACTAAGTTCCTGTGTTAAATCATTTCATTGATCAATCAAGATTAGTAAATTAGTTAATAGTTGTAGTTTTGTCGATGTTTTTTTAGTAATAATAATAAGAGGTAACTTACAGAACTGTTTTCTATATATGTACAATATTATATATAGTATTTTGATTAAGACTGTGCCTTATTTCTCTTTTAAACTTTTATTCTATTGTATTAAATTTACACAGTACCAGTAACATTTTTGATCTTTCACTTAACATATACCTACATAATTTATACATATTCATTACCACTAATTGTCTGTCACCATCACGTTTTGTTAAAACAATTTTGAAACAATTTAATTGCATTTGCATTAATGCCTTATAATTGCCACATTAATTTTTGAATGTTTTTAACATACACTCATGTCACAGTTACCACTTTCATTATTTAAATTTTCAATAAAATATTTACATCGAACATATTCCTTTAATGATTATTAATTTAATAAAAATATTGTTTAATGATAATATAGGTGACACTATACGTCACTTCTCGTTGTACACTTCCAATCGCTTTCACTATGCCGTGTCCTATACATATATCCAAAGGTTGTCTGGAAGAGATTGCTCTACTAGCGATAAGACCGCCTTTGAACACTATTCTTTATTTTTCATATCTTAATATTATGGTTTTTGTTGTATGCAATAAAGAGTATATATAAATAAAGTAAATATAAATTGCAAATAAAGAAGTATGTTCGTTTTCTAGTACTTAATACAAAACACTATTTGTATCAATATCTTTTGTATATCAATGAAATACCTGTCTGAGAAAAAAGATACTTATTTAATACCAATGAAATTCTTTCAGGAAAATACATGTAACCAATAACCGCAAGACATGACCTTCAGCGTGGATGTGTAATTACAATAAATTTTGTAAAGCGTATAGGTAATAAAAATTTAGTGTAGAAACGGTCACATGTTAAGGGCAGTTGCGTAAAATATTATAGTGTTTGTTTTAATTGAAAGTCAAATAACGTTTTAGATATTAAATTAAGAGTAAAAACTTTAATTAAATTACTTAATCCAATAGTAACACACTTATAAAATATATTTAAATATTAAATAAAGTATTGTTCAATATTTCCAATAACATGTGTACATTTTACGACACGTGTGTTTAAATTGAAAATAACTACTGTGGAATGTGTATAAATTTTTAAAATAAGGTGTCAAATTAAAATATAACGAGTTAATTATTAATTTGAGCTTAGATCAAAGATTTTGTTAGAATTTGCGGTAAATGTAATTTATTTTGCTTGCCTTGTCTGTGTTACTAATTTATAGAGTCAAATTGCATCTTAAATATATTATACTCGCTTGTTAAGTGTATGAAAGAAGTTTCGATATCGGCCTACGAGGAGCCTAGAGGTATTTTTTTTTGTATTTATAGTGGTATGGGATCGGAATGGGAATGTATTTATATTTAATCGGCTAATATTCTGCCTTTACAAGAACGTAATATTAGACAGTTCCGACAGTTATAAAATAAGATAAAATATCGTAAATATGGTTTCGATATTCAGCCGGTTAAATGTAAGTACTTCGATTAATAACAATAAATTCTCTATTGTGTGTATTTTATTTAACTACTAATTTATTAAGATACAAAAAGAAACGAACAAACATACTTTGTGGTAGAACATCAAAGGGATAGGTATAGTATTAGAATTATGGAATTGTAAGAATACGATTATGTATTTTAATTCACGAACTTCAGCATGATATGAAATAGTTATTTAATTGCAACGAAAAAAAAAACGGACTTATTTATGATTTATTTACGTTATATGTAATTATAAAAAATGTTTACTCGAAACGAATTCTAGAGTGTAAGGAGTAGGTATGTCAATTATATGAGTTTTAGTTAATGGCGTTCACTCGGCTGCATTGCCTATTTTTTGTCGTCTATGTGTCAATTTAATATTATAAATAGTATTTTCATGTTTTTATCTATTTGATAGCATTTGTTAATTACCGTTATCTAATT
The DNA here is from genome assembly GCF_905220565.1 of Melitaea cinxia. NCBI lineage: Eukaryota > Metazoa > Arthropoda > Insecta > Lepidoptera > Nymphalidae > Melitaea > Melitaea cinxia. The sequence goes on along the minus strand of NC_059414.1, from coordinate 8,925,696 downwards.
TGAAGTATCTCTCTCAATTGACAAAATAAAATCTTTAAGTTTATTCTTTCAAAAGTAAATACCATATTGCTAGATAAAAAATTCTAAAATTAACATATGATATCAAGTTGATAATCATATTTATAACGAAAAAAGTTCGGAAAAACGGGTGAAGCTCTGAAAGATAATATTGTAGGTAGATTCAATTTTAATATAGGAAGAAAATATATAGACGAATATATGCTTTTTAGGCTCAAAGAATTATATATATAAGTAATAGTTAATTTGCTGCTAGCTAATGCTGAGCGTCGCACAAAATATTATTTAATTTTAATTGGACTTTTAAATGTAAAGCGTATAGAATAAGTTATAAAGTACTTACACCTACAGGAAAAGATATGGTGCCACTGACAATATTAGTTCTTTTATTGTATATAAAGGAATGTAGAGACGAAAAAGTATGTTAAGTTACTTATTAGTCATACTATTCCTATCGCTTAAGACTTAACGATTGATAATGAAATTAAGAACAATAATTAATTATAGTTTTGATTTTAAATTATCGGTCAATTTGACTCGTTTCGAGATTGATTTTTCTACATGTATGATCTATAAATCGAAAATATATACGCAATAAAGTTATAAATTACGAGTTTCAAATAACAAAGATATAAAGTTCCTTTGCATAATATTCTTTAATATAAATAAACATTAAAAAACGTAAGTGAAAATTCCACAGATTTTGTAGACTAATGTTTGTAATAACAAAGGTCTTAATATATAAAAATAAATAAACATAAAATAATTTATTTTATTCAATTAATATTTCATAGCTAGATACATAATTATATTAATAAATTACTGTCATAAAATTAAGCCCACCATCAGTTCCTTTGAGAAATCTTTTGCCATTTACTATTTGATGTGTATTAGATATAACTCAATATATAAATTTGTTTATTTATCGCTAATATTATTCATATTTCTAGCTAAAAATAAGAATTTTCATAAAAATTCATAACAATTGGGAGTTAAATCTTTAGAGTAGATTCTTTAAAATGCACTCAATTGTTTCAAATTAATAATATTAGCCTTCAGTTTATTTCGGATTTATTCTATTGAAGAAAATGTTATTAAAATGTTACTGAAATATATTGTGTATGACAACGTGCGTTTTATTTATAACTAATACACGTTATGTTTTAATTGATGTAATGACAATTTTAGTAAGAATATTCATAAGGCCTATATTCAAACTTTATTTAATTGGGAAGTTAAAAAATATAAACATTTTTTATGATGTTATGTATTAAACATATTTGTATATACCTAAACAATAAAAAATCTTAATTGAAACCATGACAATTTTGAATACAAAATATTTCTAAAGCATTTTGATATTTGATATTATATTACAAATAGCTTAAGTGGCCAGTGTGCTCAAGACTTAATATTATAATAAAATATACTTAGTATATAAACCACGAGACTCTCAACTATAAATAACGTGTGCGCACTGCTGCTCTAAAGAACAATGTGTTATGTTGCCGTGGAAGCAAGTAAAATATCCATAATAATTTAATATTTAGCAACCAATGTAACGCTCTGAACATGACGTTAACGTGTTAATAGTGCAAGACAAAGAACAATCTTTGTAAATTGATAAATTTAGCCCTGTCACACTCGAGCGAATAAAATTTAAAACAATATCATTACATTTCGAACTCTATTACTAAAAGAATAAAATTCATATTATTTAAATTTTATTGCGACTATGCTAAGTTCCGCAAGCCCTTCATAGACCATAGCTTGGAGAATGATGTGAGAGAGCGAGCTTTCTCTTTGATAGCCGCCATTTTGACTTACAGTAATGGTTGGTATGACGTGAGTTATGCGTTCGTGTCACTAAGCCTTAAGTAATGTCGGTAGTGTACGAACTCTTAATGTAAGGTTCAATTAAAAGGATAAATGACTAAGCAAAACGTATAAGGAGCAAAAACTTTACACTGAGTACATTATATACTTATTTTCGCGCAATGTTTGACAGAGACAATTAATATTTTCTAATGCACAGATTATACATATCTTTTTAATAGAAGATGAGAGGCTAAGTTAGTTTGTTTTTTAATCTACATGCAATTCATTACTAAGTGATACAAAAGTAATGTGCGAATACGATATTTTGTTGAACAGACAGTCAATTATTTTCGCTGTGGGAACTGTCCGAGAAAACAAAGCGTGTTCAGTTTCAACTGATCTTGAATAGCACTGAATCACTTACCATATAACACTTTCCCTTACATCTCGTTAACTTCTCACCCTATTAATTTTATTTATTTTCTCATTCACCCCCAGGTGTGAATTACCTACTAAAGGAATCGGTATTCTAATAACGTAATCTATGGTGTGTTGTTGTTTTCCTTCTTCACGTTACGTTAGCGAAATAACGGGTACCTCATATTAGTACAAGTAACGAAAGTGTTGTGCGCAGGGTAAGTCAACTTAATTGTAAACTTGAATTGAGTTTTTGGTTGCCTCAACTTTATATATGAATAGTATCACAAGAACAAGAAATAAATAATATATCACAATAATTTCATAAGAAAACTAGAAAGAAATTTAGTGAAATTTAGTTGAGTAAAATGAAAAATACTTAACTCCTACATACAGTGTAAGTAACGAAACATCATTATTGCAAATTAAAATTAGTAGCTATATTTTTATCAACTAATAATTTGTTTTTAAAAACTAAATTTTAAATTTTTTTTTTTTTTTTTTCTTAGTTTCTCGAAGTCGAGTCTGTTATTAAAACGATTTCTTTTCGTGTACAAATAGTAGCGGTAACACGATCTCGAACTAGATCTACCTTTGCTTGGAGATATTGAATTTAGTGTGAAGACTTGGAGCATTATTTAATTGCGTGTCAAGCGGTGAGCTGCGGCCCTGTCAGCCGGGTGAGAGGTGATACTTTGCGCAATGGGGCGGGAATGGGTTGAAATGAACAAAAAAAGTTGAGTTAATAAAAGTACAGTTGAATTTATAAGATACACAAACCTTTTTGGTGTGGATATAAACTAGATATAAGAGGTATTTTCCTCAGTATTAGTCTTAGTGTAAGTATTATTTAACTTGATACGAATTTAAAAAATTTAAATGCTAGAATAATGCTAGAAAAATTTAGATGCTAGAATAAACGAATTTAAAAAATTTAAATGCTAGAATAATACATTGCATGATCTTCGCGTCGGATCACGTCCTAACTTTACTAGGCAGTCACAAGACTGTTGATCTGCAGTCTTATGTAATAAATCGTATGTAGGATAAGCGTAGTTAGTACGTGATGTTAACAGAAGGTATGGCTAATTTAGAGTAGTGGATGATAATTTGAAATTAAAAAAAAATATACATTATCTGATGAAAAATTTAGTTAAATAAAAAAAATATCTTTAAATTAATATGTTTTATACAATAACGTTGTTTGTTAAAAGAAAAAAAAAACTTTTTGTCTGACTCGCCTCACGTGGGTGTAGCGTGCGTTGATAGTTCGCGGTAATGAGACTGTCAGGTGTTTGAGAAGTTCGTATCGTTTATTTTGCTTCTCCAAACAGTGTTGTTTCTTTCACTTCGACCTTTTGAATAAGTAAAATAGGGTGTGTAAAGATAAAGATAACTTTTTAAATTTATATCTAATCGAATTTGAAGGATATATATGTACGTAATAAGTTCAAAAAGTTACTCTTAATACCAAATGGACTGGGAGTTTAATTTGAGAACTGTGCTTTTTTTGGTAGATATACTAGTCTTAATATCTGATGATAATATGACAGAGCCTGCTTATTTATCGATTTTTTTATTATTATGATTTCGAATGCTAACTCAGATTTGAAACTGTAAGCGTTTGGTATCGTCTTTATGCACTGGATCTTTTGGATTAAGCGCAGTTACAGTTGGCAGTTTGTATTTACTTTTTCTTTTACAAACATGACAAATATAAAAAGAGAAATAAATACTAAAAATAATAATCCACAACATAGTTCACAAAAGTTAGTTACGAGTATAATGCGCTGTAATATGAATATAACTACTTTCCATAAGTCTTATAAAAAATTTTTGTAGACCGATCAATAAATCTTTTATAAATATAACGAGTTAATAAATGAATTACGATGCAAAGAGTTATATACTTAACAATTTGCGTTGTGATTCAAAATAACATAGCATTAAGCTTCTTAAAAATATATAATATCGTAGAGTAACTAGCCATCTACGCGGGATAAACCTTGCACTTTTATAAATCAAGTATATTACCGAATGCGCCAGTAAAACCTAAGTAATAGTAGATAGAATATTACGTCCAATCTAAACTAGGTGTTCGCGAATGTCCCTATAATTTTCTCGGGCTCCGCTTTTGTTGTGGCGTTGCAATAAAAGAAAATAGAGTAAAGAAAATTGTGTTGGTAAAGTTTCTTTTTTACCTAAGCGTTTCTTATATTATATATTATTGACACTTAAATTTTTTTAAGTTTGAGTTTATGCTTAAATTTTTTTTGATGCCAGTTGGTTTTTTATTGTTTTCAGAAGAGCATAAATAAGTATATTTTATTTTTCTTAAAGTCCCATACAGTAACCAGGCTGTGGTATGGAAGAAAAGTGCCTAATCATACAATCAATGGCCAATCATTGCAGATCAGACGCGGCGGTAATTCAGCAACAATTGCAAAAGTTATTGTAATCTTGCAATAGTATTACATTTCATATTGTTTGATGTGAACTAGATATTTACTGAAAATTCAAAATATGCCTAGGTTATTTGAAAGTAATAAAGGACCTATATTGTATAAATTACTTGTATAAAAATTTCAAATATTACGATTGCTTATTGATATCTTAAACCAAGACTTACAAAAAAAGCATATTATTATAAATAAATAAAAATGTTAGTATTTACTTGTTTTATTAAAAAAATGTATATTTGAAAGGTTTAATCGTAATTTATTTTAGAATATTTTATCTGTAGGCAGAGTGCCTATTGTGATTACGTTTAGCGTAAACTTAAGTGGCCAGTGCTACCGGCGCGTGCCATTGCGTGCTATATGAAACAAGATGGAATCATGCATTCCAATTTTGATTTCCTGTCGTTATTGTTCTCACACACGTAAAATATTGCAACTTGCAAAATGATCTTAGAATGGAATAATTTGTGTGTATATGATTATTGTTAATGTAAATACCATACAGTATAATTAATTTATTAATAGCCAGTTGTAAACGCTAAGTTGCTTCTATATGGTAATTTTAAAAATGTTGAGGTGTGGAAAGTTAGGGATGAAGTTATATAATGTGTGAAAATACAAGATGCCACCGCCCCCCCCCCCCCCCCATCAACGACTTTTAAAGCAAGATATCATTTTAATTTTAGAAAAAATCAGTTTTAGTTACCTAATCAATGTTCGAAATTTTGTAAAGATTGAATTGTAAAAATTATGTGATCAAGAACCACAGATTACATTTTATCATAAAAGCATTGTTTTGTTAGTAGTAGATTTGAAAGAATTGGTTTTACTACTTCGACAATTTACTTTTGTATGGGTTGTCGACACAATTTGGCTTTTCTTAAAAATTCTTATTTAATACTCGTACAAAAAAAAATATAATTTTCTTTATTCTACCTTTGGATTATTAAGTAATTAATTTGTGTAAAAACTTAAAGCAATGAATTTAACGAAAAATATAAACCAACACAACAAAATATCGATACAGTTATCTCACAAACAAACAGTAATCAAATTTTCTCTATCGATATAACGTTATTGTTGATACTTATCACTTAATTGTGAATATAGAACAGTGGCGTATCTTTGTAACTTGTGACCTAAGTTTAAGTTAGCCGAAGTAATTAACTTTACACGTAAGAGGTGAGATATGGCGTGGTTCGATACATGATTAAACATGTTACAATTAATTGTTTTACTGAATTGGTTACAGTACTGTTATATACTAAGTAATCAATACTTGAATTAGTTTATGATTGTACTTATTATCTATAAAATCTAATTAAATTGTGAATTTTAGCTTTATCTATATTATGTGTGCTTATAAAATATAATAAAGCCATTACATCTGTATTTTTTTTAATAAAGGTAAGCGTTTGGTCCACTAGCGCAGTTCGTGTAAACCTGCTTTCCGTTACAGGGTTGTGGGTTCGACTCCGTCCTCAAGTTTCCATGTACCTAATAATAATTTTACATGTACTATTTGTACGTTTTAATATTATTTCATGTTTCATTACAAAAAAAAAAATATATGTCGGTCGGCTATCATTTAAAACATAAAATGCAAGTTGCCAACCCGGTGTGTATTATGCAAGAAAAAAATTGTAGAGCCTTGCACACGAGCGTAAAGTGTAACTTAGTTTTTATCCCTTCTCCTACATGTAGAAAGAGGCCTATGCCCAGCAGTGGAATGCTACAGAGTGAATCATTGTCATCAACTTCAAAAGTCCCATATATCCTTGTGTGTAAAAGCTAACTACTGTTCAATTATAGTCCAATATAAATCGAAATTAGTTTTTAAGATGTTTCAATAACGATGGGCTATAAGGAGTAAAATCAATTCAGTATTTACTATAATAGTTCCACTATTAGGGCTAAGTGCCCTGTTCTCTGCTGTACACGTTACGGGTTAAGTGGTATCTACAATAAAATTTTACTACTCAATAAATGGCTACTAGATTGTTATAAAAATTCTTATTATTCTTCTCCTTTATATGAAAAAAAAGTTGCGACACCATTTACAATGTTATAAAGAAACATACTAAAGCTATTATTATTTGCCTTAGTATAAATATAAAGACTATTAATGATTTTATTGGTAATAAGAACGAAGAGGATTTTCGTATCATATATTAAACATCTATTTTTACCAAATAATAATCTTAATTAACATTATGAATGCAAAAGTAACCTCTGTCTGTCTGTCGGTCTGTGTCGCTTTCACGCAAAAACTACTGAACCGATTTAAATTTGGTACACATATAGTCTAGAGCCTGAGAAAGGACACAGGCTACTTTTTAATTTGAAAAAAAAAGGGTGTAAGGGGTTAAAAGGTGGGGATGAAAAGTTGTAAGGAATTATCGTCATTTACAGAGCTAGAAATTAATTTGCTTGAATTAAATATTTATTTCTATAACCATAAACGAACATAAATATATATAATAATAACCAACAAGTGACACATTACAGACAGACATCTAAAATACACATCGATACTAGAGCCATAGTAATATGAGCATGTAAACAACTATAACTCCTTCACAGAACCAACGCATTAATTTTTTAGCAAGTAAGTTCAAATGGTTACTTTAAAACAATAATAAATTGTATGCAACAGTAATGGACATAACAATAATATTGTGAACTAAATTGCGCTCATAAAATTAAATTAGGACCGACAAATTAACACTTCGCTACGCTTCTAAATAAAATCGGACGCCATCGCGGACCTGTTTATGGCGCCTTTTAATATTTTATTGAACAAAAGGAAATTGAGAGGTTGATTTACTATTAAACAAATCTTATTACAATATTTTCTAAGACCGAGAGATGATTGTGTGCGTATCAAATAGTATGTGATTGATTGAATTAAAATTGGAAAAAAAATTATATTATTTTATCTGCTATCACAACATATTACTCTATTAATGTTTTCTTTAAGAACAAATATAGTATCGAAGAATATAACGATAATCAACCTATAACTACTAATGGTGGGTTGATTTATTACCAAAGCAAAATGTACTCGTTATAAAAATTAAATATTTAAGTATTTGTTGTTGATTAAAAAAAATCTTAGTGAATTTCGAAAACATAACTCACTTCGTAAGCATAGATATTTTACATTATGTTTTGTTGTTTTTGATAAATACTACTCGTACGAAACCGGAAAGCGGGAAAGTACGGGTTGTCAATATTTAAGTTTTAAAATTTAAAAAAAAAATGAAAAATTATTTTTTACTAAATAAAATGACTAAGAATTTTATTTATTTTGTTACTAAAATAGTTACAAATTAGTTAACTTCAAGAAGAAATATATTTCAGAATATGTTAGAATGTGTTCGATATATCGTTTATTTTGTAACACATTTTTGTGTCACTCGTTGCAGAGGTTAACAACATTGTTTTAAGACCGCAATATAAAAAAAAAAAATTATGTTTTAAGCGCTACTGGAGTAAGTATGCAAGTGCGTTAATTGTATATGGAACTTATTTTATTATTATACTAGCGACCTGCCCCAGCTTCGCACGGGTGCAATGCTGATACTATGAACAGAAGATAGGTTGGAAACCTCTAAAATTATCAGTGTTTCTCTACCGTTACTATACATATAAACTTTTCTCTTGAATCATTCTATCTATTAACCACATCAAAATCTGTTGCGTAGTTTTAAAGATCTAAGCATACATAGAAACAGACAGTGGGAAGCGATTTTGTTTAATACTATGTTAAGATAATTCGTCTTAATAATAATTATTTCACCAAAGGCAACTGGAATTTTCGTCGTAAGATTGTACGGGACTTTGGGAGAGTGATTCTTCAACATAGAAAGCAATAGCTTAACGAATTAAACCACATTTATGGGATTTAGCTATGATGTCAGGCATTTACTAGCTACACATACAGAAGTTTATTATCAAGGATTTTTTTTCATTTCTTCGTATTAGATTTTTGAATCGATCGTATAATATTTATATGATGTATTCTCATAAGTCTCATTTTGCATAGTCAAAGTCAAATTTAAAATTATATGTTCAAAAGAAGTAAAAGTACAGAAATAGTCCTAAATAAATATATTGATTCATACAGTTTGCAATCTCTGACTGGCCATTATGAGTGGCCGCATTTGCACACTCGATAACATCGTCAAAGTGACATAAAATTGTACCGGCAACGCTGCATACTCCACAACGCGCTGACTGTGTGAAGAAATACGTAAGGGACATGAATGTTACACGGCGGTAGGGATACTGGAAAGGTAAGTTACAAATAAAAACTTTAATCGGTGATTTCTGAAACTGACAACAATGGTCCATCCATAATTTAACTTACACGTAAAAGGGGTAAGGGATCGACGAAGTGTGAAAAGGGAGGGGTCAAACATTTTTTTTGTGTAAATAAATGTTTCATAGTCAACGATTCTCTAGGAATAGATTCATACATATTACTGTGAATAGCTCTATGGTCGACACCACCACCTGACCACGTGACAAAATGTGTGTTTTATCAGAGACCTCTAACTGTTGTGGGTCGTTTACTGTAACTATAAGGAATTTCATAGGTGTGGGAAGGTACGTCAACGATATTTGCCTTTCTTACTGAAATAAGAAAAAGAGGAATCAAACCAAATGAAAACCAAAGCGTCATCATATTTTGGAACAGGATATTATCGAACGGTTCAGATTGTAACATCTCGCACTCCATGTACGGGAAGGGTACAGAACCGAATCCACGCATCTCCACTGCGGATGAGATAACATAGTAGCAGAATAATTGCGCTGAATTAAAATAAGTACCTGGTTGACCGAGCTTAGCTCGGTATTTTTAGTAAATCGTGTTTTTTGGAAATCATATTTAAACACGAATTACATATTAAAATATGAATATTATTTTCCGATTTTACCGACATAATAATAAAAAATATGAATAGGTAATTTAAATAAAAAATCATGAGTGCAATTAGAAAAGAAGGAAAAATAATCGATCTCCAAGACATGGGGATTTGAACCGTGGTCTTCTCGGTTGATCACGACCGGTCGCTTTCCCACCTAAGTTATAACAACTTTATTGACAATTGCGAAATTTAGTTAACGATATTGTAGCCATTTTTATTGCCTAAAAACAGGGATAAAACGACATTTTCTGAAAATGGATCCTAGTTATATCGATTTATCGCCCCGAAGTCCCCTGCATACTAAATTTCATGAAAATCGTTGGAGCCGTTTCCGAGATTCAAAATATATATACAAGAATTGCTCGTTTAATAGTATTAAATATATACACAAAATTACATTAAAAGTATACTTCTAGAGATACTAAGTCTGTGTATATGTCTTTGTTACCGGGGTTGCGCGATGTAGTTATAGTTCTCGGGTCACGTTTCAGACAAAGCCTATGGTTTTATGTCTTAATTAAGGACCACACGCTCTATACCAGTAATGTATTGGAATTTCAAATATTCAAAAATCTAGAAGTTAGAACCACCCAATACTGAACACAAACATTTTCTTATGGAAAAAAAAATAATATTCAAAACGTATAGTTTATTTTCACCCAACGGGAATTGGAATGCTAACGCAGAATATGTTCGTGGATAACTTCGTCGTTTATGAACCGATTTTGATAATTCTTTTTTTATTTGAAAGGAAATATCCCAAGGGTGAAACCATGATAAGCAGGCACCGCATAGAAATCGAGGGGAACCCTCGAAAATCGTAGTGACGACTAGCGCGTTTGTTAATTTTTTTCATCTACTTACGCTGTATTACTTGTCGATGTAATTGAAGTCGTTTTTTTTCGTTTGATAGCAAATACAATAATATAACTTAAAGTCCTATCAATAGATCTAAAACATTTATTGAAATGTCAGTCTAATCAGACACAATGAGATTGTGTATCAAGTAATGGATTGTTATGCTCAGTACTGAATTTGTTTCATCAGAATTGTATTAATTCAAGTTATCGCGTTTCGATACAGCTGCTAAAATTGTTAATTGACCAGTGTGTATTAAGTGCAATGTAGCAATTTATGACTTTACACTAGAACTAACAACTCTCGATTTGGGATCTGTACATACGCAGTCTAGAATACACTTTAAAGCTTGATAGAGTTGTAATCATTGGTAAGTAATAACTATGTTACCAACCGTTCTGGTGTAATGGTGCGTGTGCCGTAAAGGCGTTTAAATACTGGTGGTTTGTGAGTTTGATTCCTGCGACTCCCGCTCGGGATGGACATTTGTATATACACAAATATTTCTTTCAATCTTTTACGGTCTCCCCATTGTACCCCGGAGGGCACGTTAAGCTGTCGGTTTCGGTTGTTATTATACTTGATAGTAATCTATACTGATAGTAAGGATATATTTCCGACAATTCGTAGTGAAGCAGCGTGGTGGATTATGCCGCGATCCTTCTACTACAAGGAGAAAGAGGCCTATGTCCAGCAGTGGGATGTTACAGGCTTAATCGAGCCAAGTTTGTTTTCAGGTAAAAGAAACCGATTTTTAAATCCGTATTATTAGATATATCTCAAAATGTATTCATCAGATCTCGCTTAAATTTAATTGGAGAACAAAATAAGCGATAGCTTTCTAATTAAAAAAGATTCATTGAAATCGCTACACCCAATAAAAAGTAATGAGGTAACACATATAAAAATATACTCGAACTAGGAACCTCAAAAAAAAAGTTTGAGAAGTTGGTTCATTGTTGATGTAAATGTCTCACAATGAATTGCAAAATATGCAGGTAGAGCTTGAGAGGATATAAAGGTAAATTAAAAGCTTAAAAATATTATTAGTCGTAATGCAACAAGTAATATTAATATAGTAAAAAGAGACTATTTATTAAAAGTTTATAATAATAAATTATAAAATTAATATTAATCACCATTAATGGAATGTTAAAATATGACGCCATTTAAACAGAATTGATCTCCACTAACAATTTTACATATACAATTTAATCAATTTTCCTTGATGGTTAACGAGAAATTAATACTGCATTATAACAAAGGCTAAACTTTATTGATAACTGGAAAACAGAATATAATACGGGTAATTATGACAATTACATTTTGTAAATCAAGATCTGAGGTATTAAACTTATCATAACTGTCGCTTTATTAAAATTTCTCAGCTCATAATAACATTCGTATTCGAATATATACTTAAAATATGTAACTATATTTTGAATTGTTCAACTCTTCAACTTTAACCTAGTTATAAAGTAAATGACATACTAGATGTGAGTAACAGCAACAGTTTGACTTCCGAATTCTGAATTATGTTCGTTCAATACACTACCTAATTTTGAATAAATTCCAAAAAAAAAACCCGCCAAAAATGGCTGAAAATCGCAAAAAAGGATTTATGCATATTTTTTTTTAACTAGCCCAAGTACTTCTCATGAGTTTTAATGGCTCGTTAACAAACTATTTGCATAAATATAGCAATGTTTTGTGATTTGTAGGCATTTAGACGCAAAATTTGGGGATTTACGGACCAAACGTATGTCAAATTCGGATTCAACGTATTGAAATACATAGACCTAGGTGGGTAGGTCAAAGGTACAGAGCATTTTTTGTGGGCCGGCGTTACCAATTTAACAGGTTGCTGGTAGTTTTTGATATATAATGGTATCCAAAAGGTAGAAATACGGATATGCTTTTATGTTTCACTATCAAAGTCCACTTTGTTTGTCATATTCTTCTATTTGGCATGCGTAACACCAAAACTTGGTGATTATCTCGCAAATAAGTCACTGATAAACTACTTACTTATTCAGTAGAAAGTAAAGAAGGCCCTTACAACCCACTTACAAGTATAACTTATAAAAACGGTTAAAAGTAATAATCATCCTTAGATTAACAGCCATATGAAATGTGCACCAACTAAAAGCAGAAGGTGGAACACGCCTTAATTCCTATAAAAATGTTTTAAAAGTAACACAATCCGTCATTGAACAATTGCAAAATGTATGTATGACGTTTTTTAAACAATTTGAGGGTTAAAGTATCATCCACAGTACCTAAGCTTGTGTCATACACAATACCGAAGCTCCTGTCATTTGACACATGTTTCATGCCATATCTGCACTTACTATTCTAATCTAAGATTGGTATAGTGTCAAAGTAAATGACTATTTGCAAATTAATTGTCCCAGGTGTGATAGCAAATTAATATATTTGAATATATCTAAATGTCGTAATATCTGTGAGTCACACGAATTGTTGTACTGGTCTTGATTGAATGTGCTTATAGTGATAAAATTAAGCGTAATATATCCTTATCATTGTTAACTGTTTATATAAATTCGTATTTAAATAACATATGTTCTCTGTTTTTTCCGCTTTTTTAACAATGTCATATTTTCATTATCACCGGTTCACCGGTCTGGTGTAGTGGTGAGCAACGTACGCACCTAAATACCAGCGGTTTTTGAATTCGATTCACGCTCGAAATGGATATTTTTATTTGTATAAATATTTCTTTACGATTTAGATGTTTGCCCTTGTTGGTCTCCCCACCATGTCTCGGAGAGCACGTTAAGCTGTCGGTCCCGATTGTTAACATACTCGTATACAACTGATTGCGATCTGTTACTTATACGCTTCAGGGTACGCTTCAGCCTGTAATATCCCACTACTGGGCATAGGCCTCTTTCCCCATGTAGGAGAAGGATCAGAGATTAATCCACCACGCTGCTCTAATGCGGGTTAGCGGATATATTCTCTACTATGAGTAACGATCGCTATCAGGTGTACATGATAACAACCGGGACCGACTGTTACTCATTGGGTATATATCCGCCAATCCGTAGTGGAGCAGCGTACATGGAAAATGAGGCCTATGATCACCAGCAGGATGTCACAGGCTGAATCGTGATTTTTGTAGAAAGAATTTGTTTATAAATGTGTCTTTAAGCTCTACAAATTTTAATGTTATTAATGATACGCTAGCGGTCACGGGTTCGATCCACATTACAAAAATTTGTATAGGCTTTTTGTGGTCTAGGCTTATGTGCTTGTGTATTGTGTATATTTTCGGACTCATGACACCAGATTTAAATTCTTTATTTGATTTAATAATATTTTTATATTATTTTTATTATATATTTTTAAATTATTTATTTACAACTCACATGTCTTGTACCTAAATTTTATTCAGAACAGGTATGTAATTAGAAAATTAAAAATGTAATTTAAGAAAGAACGTAATTTAAATCTGCTCTAAAAATGTAAGCTAGTGAAGATACTGTTAAAAGCTGGTAGTAGAAATAAACTGTAAGTGAGTTGTTAAGAGCGTACAAGTTTATGGCGTGCCTGACTCGCTTTCTTTATTGTATTCACACTCTAGGATGACTTTTAAATAGCTTTCCTGTCATACTGTATTTTATTACACGAATATCGAGTATTTTCAAGAATCTTGACGACAGGTTGGCGGAGTGGTTTCAACTGCATGATGAGAGTCGCGAATTCGATCTTCGCAAGACAAATATTTGTTATACGAATACTTGTCTATAGTACGTGGTCTAGTTGTTGTCACAGAGCGTATTTATTTTCTTATAATGTCTGGTATAATTTTATTGTATAATAATACTGGACTGGTGTTATTGCACTTTCTTTGTGAGACGTGAATTTACGCGTAACTGGAAAAAAGTGAAAAAAGCCTATGAGAACAAACATCAACGCAATCTCTGATAACCCTTTCTTTGCAGTGGGGTAAAAGTGAATGCTCAATCAAATTTAATCATAAAATACTTAGCAAAATCAATTGTTTTGCTGCACTGCTTATCACATCAATTGTATTTTTTTCTGTAAATAAATAAATAAATAAATAAATTTAAAAACGTCAATTTTCTTTTTTAATTTTATTGGAACCAATTTTTGGTAAATCTATTTATATTTTAATTTAGTGTTCTATATAATTTTCAAACAAAGTGGAGCTTCGGCTTACCTTAAAGTCAAATTGTATTTTGCTTAAAACAGCGTTAACATGTAGCCGCCTTTATTTTGACAAGAACTAAGATACATACAATTTATGGAAAATACTTGTGTAACGATCTTGGTATTATTTAAGAACAGAGTACGAACCTTAATGGCCCATATCATATCATATTCTGTAAGATATTCAAAACACTAAAGTTACGACACGCTTACGATTTAGTATTTAAAGTTTATCTTTGCGTAATGTTTCAATTGAATAGAACATTTTTGTTGCTTAACCGTTGTAAGATTTTAATCTTTCTCTTCTCTAAAGGTAATATACTCAACGTACTAACTGAGAATGATTTGTTGGTCTATTATACAGAAAAGTAGTACTTTGGTGGTAAAATATTAAAATAAGTAAACATATGATTATTCTCAAATTATGTTAAATATTTAGAATACATTTTTGGGTATTATTTTAATTTTAAGTTTTGTAGTCTGATATTGAACAGCCACAGTTTGCCATTTTGTTTATTAAAAACAAGGTTTATGACGCAAAATCACATCAATATTAGTTGTTGAAAATGTGTATTGACCATGGAATATATAAACTATGTATTTAGTAACATGGTACTAAGGTCTTTGTTAATGAAGAATTTATATTATTATGAATTAAAAAAAAAAGTATAGGGGTCAGCTTAAATAGACTAGCGAGTTGCAAATATTTCTATTAATCAGCCATAAATATCTACACTTTAATTTTTTTTTATTCTAATCTAATTGTATATACCTAATACATTGTTTAAAATTTTCATAATTTTAAAAATGCTTGAACAACAAGGATTGCAAACGGATGTTAATTTTCTTACTAATCAAAAATATCACCATTCACACATGGACTAAGCGGCCTATGCCCAGGAGTGGGATGTTACAGCCTAAGTCGGAACTGATCAAAAATAAGTTCAAAATGTAAACACCTGTAATACGGTAAAGTTATTTTCTCGTCTTTCACTACAAGACATGCATAAAATTAAACAAAATTATTTTAAAATATTATGACATTCAAACTCAAAGGTTAAGGTATTAGCCGATCCCTTACCATCGTTCTTTTACGATTCTTACATTAATTATAACACCTCTTTAACTTTAAATTTATGGCGTTGTTTTGTAAGTCATTACTTAGTTTTTTTTTTTTTTTTTGCGGCGTCTCATATTGGTGTTTATGTACCCATATTTTATGGCCTCGGGCGGTGTTTTTATGTTTTGAAAAGCTTTAAGGCACGTGTTGAATTTGTTGTGAACGTTTCAATCTGGGAGATCTCGGCTCTTGCGGTTTTTTATCTTACAATTTTCTATTTGCCTGCGGTCGACGTTTGCGCGTTTTTGCGGTGAGTTGTTTAATACCTTTACGTAGATATTTATGTGATATTAGTTAATTTTGACTAAAATAAAGTTTACTCATGTTATAATAATCATCAACGCTATTATAATATTAATATTTATTACAATATTTGTTACAAATTTTTAAGGGTAAAGTAGTTTTTAGGAAGTTATTTTAGGAAAAACACTTATGTTTGTTTATAAAATTGAAACTTCCTATATTACATTACTGTCTTACAAGGTAAAATAATTTTTTTTTCCGAATGATTACAGATTATTTTAAGTAGGTACTAGTAATCGGACTGAATGATGTTGAAAGATATATTGTTCCCGGAACTCAATACGAATAAGATTTTATTTTAATACCGTAAGCATTAGAGTTCAGGTGTATTGAAATCACAATGTATAAGATTGTGATTAAAAGATATTTCTTGTGATATTAAAACCTTCCTTGTCTGTTACACGGAAATACCATATTAATCATAGGAATATGATTAAAATAGTAATTGCTTTCAAATTAAACCTAGAAACTGATTGTTCCTTTTTTGTCACTTGTTACTTGAATATGTTGTGTAAATACGGAAATATTTTACTTTATTGTTTTCAGAATTTTATTCTTCTATTATATATTTTATATTCTATTTTTTTATTCCAATGTTAACGCAAATTTACTTATTATAATGAATAAACTTTTTCGTATTTAAAGTAACGATATTATTGTTGGAATTGTATGTTGTCTAGTTTGGAAAATCCACATTATATTTTTCAAATATAAATTTCCCAGTATATATTTAGACATTTTTGCATCGGCCTAGGTAGAAACAATAATCTAATTACAATGTGTAATACAAAACAAAAACTTTGGGATATACCAATAGTTCACAATCTACAATATAAATAAAAGCGAAAGGTCACTCACTCATCACGAAATCTCCGAAACTATAACACCTACAAACTTGAAATTTGGCAGGTAGGCTCCTTATAGGGCGTAGACATCCGCTAAGAACGGATTTTACGAAACTCGACCCCTAAGGGGGTAAAACGGGAGTTGGAAGTTTGTATGAAAGTCCTATGTTTTTGAAGTAAGAGACTTGAAATTTAAAATGTATGTTCTATAGATAATGAGAAGGTGTCCAAATAATGTATCTTTAGAAATCAACTTCCTTTTGGGGTTAAAATGGGGGATGGTAGGTTTACTCACTCATCACGAAATCTACGAAATTATAACACCTACAAATTAGAAATTTGGCAGATAGGCTCCTTATAGGGCGTAGACATTCGCTAAGAACGGGTTTTACGAAATTCGACCCCCAAGGTGGTAAAACGGGGGATGGAAGTTTGTATGAAAGTCCATGTTTTTGAAGTACGAGACTTGAAATTTAAAATGTATGCTTTATAGATAGTGTGAAGGTGTCCAAATAGTGTATCTTTAGAAAGCAACTCCCTTTTGGGATTAAAGCGGGGGATGGTAGATTGACTCACTCATCACGAAATCTCCGGAACTATAATAGCTACAAACTTGAAATTTAGCAGGTAGGTTCCTTATAGAGCGTATACATCCGCTAAGAAAGAATTTTATGATACTCGATCCCTAAGAGGATAAAACGGGGGTTGGAAGTTTGTATGAAAGTCCTATGTTTTTGAAGTAAGAGACTTGAAATTTAAAATGTTCGCTCTTTATATAGTGAGAAGATGTCTAAATAATGTATCTTTAGAAAATAACTCCCTTTTGGGGTTAAAACGGGGGATGGTAGATTGATTCACTCATCACGAAATTTCCGGAACCGTAACAGCTACAAACTTGAAATTTGGCAAATAGACTCCTTATAGAGCGTAAACATTTGCTATCAACGGGTTTTATGAAATTCGACCCCTAAAGGGATAGGACGGGGGTTGAAAGTTTGTATGAAAATCCTATGTTTTTGAAGTAAGAGACTTGAAATTTAAAATGTTCGCTCTTTAGATGGTGAGAAGGTGTCTAAATAATGTATCTTTAGAAAGTAACTCCCTTTTGGGGTTAAAACGGGGGATGGTAGATTGATTCACTCATCACGAAATTTCCGGAACCATAACAGCTACAAACTTGAAATTTGGAAAATAGGCTCCTTATAGAGCATAGACATTCGCTATGAACGGGTTTTATGAAATTCGACCCCTAAAGGGGTAAAACGGGGGTTGAAAGTTTGTATGAAAATCCTATGTTTTTGAAGTAAGAGACTTGAAATTTAAAATGTCTGCCTTTTAGATGATGAGAAGGTGTCCAAATAATGTATCTTTAGAAAGCAACTCCCTTTTGGGGTTAAAACGGGGGATTTTTATTTATTATTTATTTTATTTTATTTAGGAAACAAACAGTACAGTAATACAAAGAAAAAAATCATATAAAACTAATACATAAACCAATAAAGTTTCCAATAGTAAACAATTCATTAATAAGCTAAAAAGCACACATTAATCAGAAATAATCGATACACACAGAAATATAAATAATTCAAACAGTAGTAAAGTGAATAATTAGGTAAACATGTACGAATAGAAACATTTCATACAATCATCCATTAAATAATAAATAATTAAAAGATAATAAAATTCAGATATATACAACATTAAAAATTAATCATACCAACTATAATACAATTATAATTAAATTAATTTATAACAAAATCAAACCAACCTACTAGAAATTCATGAATTATGTAAATAATTAATGATAAATTAAAAATTAAAAATTTATTGCATATCGTAATTCACTCCTTAAAGATTGCACTGAACAAGTTGCAAAATCAATGTGATGAAAACATTGGTTGTACATTTTACATGCTCTAAAAGTAAAATTATTCTGCGTATATTTGGTCCTAGTTCTAGGCACATAAAATAGGGACTGATTACGTGTATTTATTTTGGGACACCTAAATAATATATGACTAAGTAGATAAGGGGAATCAATAAAATTACGAAGTAACTTAAATAAAAATATTTGGTCTCTCTCCAATCGACGACTTTCTAAAGAAGGAATATACGGGATATCTTGAATATGCGGCGAAGCTTTGTAACTTAAAAATTTTATAAATTTATAATTAATTTTTTCCAATTGAGCAACATGACATTTGTAAAATGGATTCCATACAGTTGAGCAGTATTCCAAGATAGATCTTACAAAAGAGTTATAAAGGAGAATAACTGTGCTGACATTTTTAAAATCACGTCCCACTCTCAACACAAAGCCAAGCATTCGGAATGCTTTAGCAGTAACATAATTAATATGTGACTTAAAAGTCAATTTATTATCGATGTAAACACCCAAGTCTCGCACCTCGGTAACTCGTGTTATTGGCTCTTGATTAAGTTGATAATTAAAATTAATTGTGTTAGTCTTACGAGAAAAGGATATCACGTAGCATTTTTTTATGTTCAGATACATAGAATTCACTGAGCAGTAATCAGTCACTGAGCAGTAAAGGGATGGTAGATTGATTCACTCATCACAAAATCTCCGGAACTATAACAGCTACAAACTTGAAATTTAGCGGGTAGGTTCCTTATAGAGCATAGACACCCGCTAAGAACTGATTTTACGAAACTCGACCCTTAAGGGTATAAAACGGGGGTTGGAAGTTTGTATGAAAGTCCTATGTTTTTGAAGTAAGAGACTTGCAATTTAAAATATATGCTCTATAGATGGTGAGGAGTTGTCCAAATAATGCATCGTAATCTATATATATAAAAGAGAAAGGTCACTAACTCACTCATCACGAGAACTCAAAATCCGCTGGATGGTCTATCCATCCAGGTTGGACAAAGATAAAATTTGGCGGGGAGGTAAATTATAGTTAGCAGACGTCCGCTAGGAATGGATTTTACGATATTCCACCGCTAAGGGAGTTTAATTAGGGTGGATAGTTTGTATGAAACATATACAGCCTGAAAATAAAACTAAAAATGTGGTGTATAGGTTTTATAAAAATAACTATTAAATTATACTTAATTGTGCCTTTTAAAAAGTTACTCAGTTTTATAAGCATATATCTTAATAGTAATGCATATCTTCATAACCACGCGGACGTAGTCGCGGGCAACAGTTAGTGTATTATAAAACAAAGTCCCCAAAAGTGTATGTGATCGATTCGCTCAAAATCTACTGAACGGACTTTTATGCGGTTTCACCAATGGAGAGAGGGCTTCAAGAGGAAAGTTTACGAAACGGCTAAGCCGATTCTGATGAGAGTATCACTGGAAGTTTGCCGGGAAAACTTTGTGACACACGCGGGCGTAGCCGCGGGCACAGTTAGTACTCATATAAGTTTGACGCAAAATCTTACAAGTGACAAAAACCGTGCCAGGCTTCTAGCTGTGTCAAATAAAGAGTCAGGTTACACGCAATGCCGTCAAAAAATCTTGGGACACTTTTAGACAATGAAAGTTTTAGAATTGCTCTCGGTCTCCGGTTGGGAGCTCCACTGTGCTTTGAACACAGATGTCCGTGCGGAAAAGAAGTCGATTCTTTCGGACTACACGTCCTTTCCTGTAACAAGAGTTCAGGTAAGTTTTCCCGCCACGGTTCCCTAAACGATACCATGAAAAGAGCTCTTGCCACCATCGACGTTCCTGCTCTTATCGAGCCTACTGGAATTAGTCGCAATGATGGCAAGAGACCTGATGGATTGACGTTGGTTCCCTGGGAAAGGGGACGGGCGCTTTTGTGGGACGCAACCTGCGTTGACACACTTGCTCCGTCTCATGTCAGGGAAACAGCCTTAAAAGCTGGAGCCACAGCGGAAAAAGCTGAAACGACTAAACGGTACAAATATTCGTCACTAATTCCAAATTACATCTTTGTGCCGTTTGCAGTCGAAACACTTGGACCTTGGAGTAGCAGTGCTAAAAAATTTTTAAATGAAATAACACCTCGCCTTATTGCCTCCACTAGTGACAAGAGGGCTGGTGCATTTTTTGCCCAGAGAATCGGCATAACGATTCAACGGGGAAATGCTGCCAGCATTTTTGGCACAATTCCACGCGGACATGATTTATACCAAAACTATCTGTTAATATTTTAGTTCTTAAGTTGTGAATTGTAAATATGTATAGTATTTTGTATAAATGAAAAAAAAAAATAAAAAAAAAAAATGTGTAATGATGTTCTGATCACATAATTATGAATAACACTTGTGAGAAAATTATTTGTATTGGTGTATAGGATGATAGCATGTAGAAACACTTTTAAGTCACTAATGAATATGTATTTTTTTATGAATTGCATTATTTTTATTTGCCTTTCTACTAAAATAACAACTTATTAATGAATTATTATCATTTTTAACCGACTTCAAAAAGGAGGAGGTTACTCAATTCGACCGTATATATATTTTTTTTATGTATGTTCGGGGATAACTCATAAAGGAGATATCTCAAGTGTGGTACCATGATAAGAAAACCAGGATCTGATGATGGAATCCCAGAGAAATTAAGGGAAACCCTCGAAAATCGTAGTGACGACTAGTGCGTTTGTTAATTTTTTTCGTCTACTTACGTTGTATTACTTGTCGATGTAATTGAAGTCGGTTTTTTTCGTTTGCTAGCAAGAATTATTCAAGTTATATCTCTTAATAGGTGTTATACCATACCGCATAATTTTCACTGGACATACCGATTTTGATGATTCTTATTTTAGTCGAAAGCTGATACTTGCCCTGTAGTTTTTAAATTTGATCGAGATCTGAATATTAGATTTTGAGTATTGAAAATGCATATTTAATTGAATATTTATTTATTATATTGTATATTGTATTATATTATATATATAGTATTATATATATTCTACTTGTCTGTGTAATTGAAGTCTGTTTTTTTTTTCGTTTGCCAGCAAACACAATGATATAGAGTAAAACATTCTCTTTCAATATTCATTTAAATTTTTTTGGGAAATATTTATTTGAAAGGAAGTATACGAAAAATAAATAAATCGGAATAGTATTTTTTTCACAATTATGAAGTGTTTAACTGTGATCAATCCTTGTACAGTTAAATTACTTTTCTGCTGTGCTGTAGTACTGTTGTGCTACAGTGCCGCTGTGCTGCTGTACTGCTGTGCCAGTATAGCAATACTGCTGTGCTGCTGTACTGCTGTGTTGCTGTACTGCTGTCCTGCAGTGCTGCTGTGCTTCAGTGCTTCTATGCTGCTTAGCTGCAGTGCTGGAGTGCTGCAGTCCTGCTGTGCTTCTGTGCTGTCGTGGTGCTGTGCTGCATTTCTGCAGTCGTGCTGTGCTGCAGTGATGCAGACCTGCTATGCTGTACTGCTACTGTGCTGCTTTGCTACAATGCTGCTATGCGAACTCGTAGTAAATGTTGATACATTTTGATATAAGATGGCCGCTGTATCTCGCTTGCACAACTAGCATGTGACTGTCTGTACTCTTCTAACATACCTAATCACTCTTTACTTTTAGATCGGCCTTATTCAAATATGATCGATATATAATGAGCACTTTTTGAGTAATCGTTGATGACGCGTAATTATGAGGCGGTGCAACGCCACGCCACGCCAACGCCATCTATCTGACATCCTTAATACTACTTCAATGAAGAATCGATCCAAGGATGCATCGACTATAACGTAGTTAGCTGTATTATCAATTAGGGTAGCAATTAATTCTTTATAAATAATTTTAACGATTCTTGTTTTAATGGAAAGCGGATGCTTGTGTCCCATTTGATGAAGATCTGATGACTACTTTTTGAGTAATCTTTGATAGCACGTATTTACTTGACTATTTTTTCGTTTACTTATGTCATATTACTTGTCAATGTTATTGAAGTCGCTTTTTTTTCGTTTGCGGGCAAACAATTTTGTACGATGAATTCCACAAAATCATTAAACGGTTATAAATGTTATAACAAACTGTAACGATTAATCGTTAAATGATTATTATTGATTTATGATTCCTAGATTGTTCGACGAGGCGTTAGCGCAACGGTCACAGTCCTGACTTATAGCTATTGCGATGGAGGTTTCGGGTTCGATCCCCGCACATGACATACATTTGTATTGGCCATATAGATGTTTGTTGTGTTCTGGGCGTTTGTGCTTGTGTATTGTGTGTGTTTCTGGACCACTGACAAGAGTAAATCCTAGTGGAGGCCGCCGAGTGTGAGGTGTCATTTATTTATTCATTTTATTTCCTTCTCAAAACTCGGCTTATTTTTGACCTATCATTGATTGATTGTAGGTATTGTGTGGCTACGGTACTAAAGAATATAGCCACCCCCTCTCTTCCCGTGGGTGTCGTAAGAGGCGACTAAGGGATAACACAGTTCCGCTACCACCTTGGAACTTAAAAAGCCGACCGATGGCGGGATACCCATCCATCTGCTGGCTTTGAAATACACAGGTCGAAGACGGGCAGCAGCGTCTTCAGTGCGACAAAGCCAGCCCTGCGGTTACCAACCCGCATGCCCAGTGTGGTGACTATGGGCAACACACATGAGTTCACGTTATTTTTGGCGTAAGCTTGTGGAGGCCTATGTCCAGCAGTGGACTGTATAGGCTGTAATGAAGATGATTGTAGAGCTCTTGAATTGAGCTCCTTCGAATTAGAGAGCGACATTTCAAAACTGACTGATAGATAAGCGCTGTCAAACAAACAACAGGACAACTTTTACTAAAGTTAGCTTTATGTAAAAAAAAAAGTTTGTATAACACAGTTTAAAGGCTATAAAAGTCGTACACTACAATTCATCGAAATGAAGTCAGTACTAAAAATGTGACCCATTTTATGGCAGTTGAGAAAATAATTACTGAATTTGTCGCTATATTAATAGCTATAAAGTTAATCAACTAATATAATAAGTAACTAAATTGTTTTTATAATAGAGTCAAATAATTAAAAAAAAATAAGTGTTTTTGAACATAATTTGGAAGTAGTTTTTATTACAATTATTTAAGTCTACATTTTTCCAAATAAATTATTATTACACCTCTCTTATTGGAACAGGTGTACATTAGTATTCATTAAGTAACATTTTTGTTCTTACCTAATAGCTTGTTTTATTTTTCCTACAATTATTTGAAGCTAAGATTGTTTGACATTAAAACATTAAAACGAATGCACATATAGTTAAGAAAACCACACAACAATACATTGATAACATCAGTTATTAATTCCAGTTTAAATCTGTTATAAGGTATTATTAGACGCGATCAAGGATACTCGATACGAAGCCGAGATGATAATATTCCGTTAATAGGTATAATAATTAAGATACAGCTATTATTTACTGCGCTGCGGAATTGATTTATCGACTACTTTGCAATCGTGACATAAGTTTTTACATTGTTTAATTGAACGCAATTTATATATTTATTTATTTGTAATGTTTGAGTTGCAAAAATTATGAGTTCATTAGTAACTTGTTGGGAATTCTATTAAACATTTACTAGCTGTGGCTGTGGCTTCACACGCGTAAAGTTAAGGAAAAAATACCATATAGCCTTCCTCGCTAAAAGCGCTCCCCAAAACAATAGTAGATTAGTAGCCAAGGGCTATAAGGCATCAGAGATGTAAAAATAATTATCCAATTCGAGTCAGTGCTTTCTGAAAGTAGTGCGTATAAACAAACTTTTCAGCTTTATAATCTAATATATAAAATTCTCGTGTCGTGGTGTTTGTAGTTAAACTAGTCCGAAACGGCTTGACCGATTCTTATAAAATTTTGTGTGCATATTGCGTAGGTTTGAGAATCGAACAACATCTATTTTTATCCCCCTAAATGTTAAGGGTAGTCCACATCCAGATTTGTCGTTGAAAAATTCATACAACCCTAAATTTTCACCCTTCTACCCCTATTTTTAAATAGCGTTAAGCAGCAAGACAACGTTTGCCGAGTCAGCTAGTTTAAATATATAATTGTAATAATTTATAATATTAGTATAGACTTTGTAAACATTGTGATAACTCGTTTATTATTCCGTTCTATAACGGCTGTGGGTTCAGTTTTATTCAAGTGATAAATAAATATTTCAAGGATAGTTTTAAATCGGGTACTATATCTGTTCACCTGCAAAAATAAACGAAGAACTTTTTTGTTTAAATTTTTATCACTTGTTGTTAGGCACTCCAAAAGCTAGGCAGTTAAGGTATCTTAATTTTATACAATGAAATTGTTATGAAATAATATGCATTATAATACTAATGATACAATAATGAAAGAAAAAGAAATATTTTATAAGGAAAAATAACAGCTATCAGATGCAGATTAGCAGATGCATGGTTAGCTAATTTCGCTTCTGCCTGCAGCTTAATCCACCAAGCTGCTTCAATGCGGGTTTGCTGATATATACCCTACTATGAGTAACAATCGCTATCAGGTGTACACGATAACAACCGGGACCGAGAGCTTAACGTGCTCTCCGAGACACACTGGGGAGATCTACAAGGACTAACAACCAGACCGGAAATAAATATTTGTAGAAACATAAATATCCACTGCGAGCGGTAATTGAACCCACGACCGTAGACGTGTAGGCGCCGTTAACACGGAATACGCACCATTAAACCAAAGTGGTCGGTTAGCTAAGTATCGATAGTTAATTTAATCCAGAGAACTAAGATTAGACACACTAGACTAGACAGAGAACTATAGACGGCGCCTCGGTCGCTTAGACCGAATATAAAATCATCATATCAAAAATTTCGATCTAGCGGGTACATCGTTCCATAGCTTACTTGGCTAGAGCACTGATACGGTCAGTCGGAGATGCAGGTTCAATCCCTGCTGGAACGGTCGATTTTTGATATGATATTAAAAAAATGTTTAAAATAATCCAGAGAATCTTGTCAAGCATTTTCTAGGTGTAGTTATTATAACAGTGTCTATTTTTTTATTTTCTGAATATCGCTAAAGATAAGGTCCACTAAAACGAATCGGCAGTAACATTGAATCCGAATCAGAGCGGGTTATATCTTTAATGTAATACCGGGCTGCCGGCGTTCCATAACTTACTGCATATTTATTATGGCGAGCTGCGGCGACCGTGTTCGTTCACATTACGGATCGACGTTTTATTTACATACATATAAATGTGTCGTACATATAAATAAAATATTTTTCGTTTGTTTGTCTTTGAGCCATAAAAATATCATATGTTTAAAACATTAGTTACTTTTTTAGTAAATGCTATAAATAAAACCTATCTTGAATTAATATAGACCGTAAAACATCAAAACACTAATTACAGAAGCAGAATAGAAGACATAAATGTAACCATGGGTTAAACTATAAGGAACGCAGTGCATTTTATTAATAATATTTTAATCGACTACAGAAAAGCTAACGAAAATTGCGCGGATAGATGAGTATGAAATTTCGCACACTTATAGTTTATATAGATGATTGCTAATACGTTTTTAAAATTAACATAAAAATACATTAAATAAATTAAAAAAAAAAAAAAACGTATTACGCACACTACCATGTATTTGACACACTCGCATATATTCTTTTGTTTATTGTTAAAGTCTTAGAAAATTAAATTTTAGATTTAATCTGAAAAATATCTGGAGTTTCAAATCAAAACAAATTATAAAATATTTTGCTCCCAAATAGTCGGAAAATACAATGGAATTGCACTCCGAGATTAGATTAGTTGCGCATCGCACGTACATCCCTGTAGGGTGCGAGTTCAATCGGTAAATAATCACTAATGTATCCGAGTGTGCGCCTTAACTAGATTACGCGTGCGCGTACGCCGAAATGCTTTCTGTTTGTGAATGTATTTCCGATGTGTACTGGAAATATTATTAGCTATTGTCTACTTTACTGATACTTGAACTTTAAAATTGAATTTGAAACGATATGTCTAGTCTCTGCTTGTTAAGAATCCTTTGTCGAATCGTTATTGCGGGTGTTAGAATTTATAATTAATATTAATATTTTAAACTAAATAATAAGTATACGGTATAATATATAATAGTTAAAATGATGCAAATATACTATTTTAAATAAAAAAATAAGATCAGAATTGCGTTATACCATTAACATCACGATAAGAAAAATACCACACATAATCGTCTAAATTTAATAACCAAAACTGGAAAAATAATCTGAGACCGCGTTTGGACTGCAGTTTGAAATTAGAAATTTACCGCATATATCAAAGCTCTCTTAACGTTTTAAATGTGCCATGAGTTGACAGTGAAGACAAAGATTATCTATACAAATAAATAAAATTGGAATGCCTGTTTGTAATAGTAAAATAACCGCTTTCTACTAAATGCATATGGATTTTACAATTTTTGTTTGTCTGTCTGTCTGTCTGCTTGTTCCGGCTAATCTCTGAAACGGCTGGACCGATTTTCACGGGACTTACGCTAGCAGATAGCTGATGTAATAAGAGGTAACTTAGGCTACATTTATTTTATGAATTTATTTATTTTATAACTTTGCGGACTGAAAAATAACTTAAATGTTAACTTCCACGCAGACGAAGTCGCCGGCCCTGTTAGTATTGAATATTTTTTATTTAAAAATACAATTGTATTACAAAAACCAAAATAACTTATAATAAGTTCGTTAACCGTGTCTAATATTTTCTTTTTATTAGATTAAAATCATCATCTATCTGTCACTTAGATAAATAATTAACAGTTTCTATGCATATGTAAGTAAAGTTTTATAAATACATTAAACTAGTAATAGACTTTTGGACTTGAAAGATCTAATAAGCCCTTTAAATAATTGGCCATACTTAAAGATAGATGGATTTTAATTTCAATTAAATTTACATACATTTGTATCATTGAAATATAATAATTACAGTAATAACGAGTGCTCGGGTCTACGAGGACAAAGACCACCGGCGCGGGCGCAGTAGCCTAAGGAGCTTGGTTCGAGTCCGGTCTGAGTATAATTTTTTCACAATGCCGATCGTTGTCGGCATCGGCCTTGACGATATTTATTGAATGTTGGCTACCATTGTTATTGAGAATTTATCTTTTATGTATTGATGTGTTTGATAAAGAACTATTTTCTCGTTTATCGTTTGTATAAGTAATATCTTCATAAACGTAATAATAAACTATAGAAAAAAAAAAAAAATAGCCGCGTTAGACCGTTAAGCCGCGGATTGAGTAAAACTATTTATGTTTTTTTTATTTATAGTTATAAAATGTATTAATTTTATGAATAACAATCAAATATTTAACAATATCATATTTATTTATTTACCTACTTTTGGATATTGTAAACGCAGTTTGGCAATCCTAAATAAAACGCCTGAGATTCAACATTCGTCAGATTAGTTGACTGCTTTTTTTAGTGCATTTATTTTTAAACCTTACCGTGGCGTATAACTATACTCTATAGCCTAAACAAAACCCTAAGATTAGCAGATTTTTTTAGGAATAATTACATAACCATGGTATAAACAATTTTTTTATGAAACTAGGTCGGCAAACAAGCTTATAGCTCATGATGGTAAGTGGTTACCGTAGCTAATACGACGCTTATAACACCAGAAGTATGGCAAACGCATTTCCGACCCTACCACCAATCCCCTCCAGTAGCTCTCGTCACCTTATACTGACCACAGGAGCACAACACTGTTTGCAAGTAGTATTATAACACTGTAATCTTCTGAAAGGTCGAGGTACTTCCCCAGTCGGGCTGATCCATATTTTGACCAGGATATTTCCTGCTTTGTCCTATCTCAGTTAAAATAACTGATAGCGTACATGTTTTCTGAGATTTTAAGTTTATGTTAAACAAAACGATAAATCGAGTTACGAGTTAACCACCTCCCGACTATATCACCTCCATTACATATATACATAATAATATAAGAGATAAGTCACATCTCAAGAGCTAACATTTCTAGTAACACGCAGTAGAAAAATTGTCCTAACAATCGTAAAAGCGCAGTATTGCTTACAATGTTACATTTGCAGTTGTATATTAACATAATAGCCTTTATTGCTTTGCATTAAATGCTGCTTTTTTAAATTATTTTTTACACATCGGTAAAGTTAAGTTTGCTCGTTAGGCTGACGGAGTGACGAGGTGACAGGCAAAGGCGGCGATTCTCTGAGATGCGTGCGATCAATTTGTACCCGCAATACAATACGTCAGCAGCTAACTAGCGCTACTCAGTGATTCTGTAACAACACCTAAGGTTGTAAAAGTTATACAATACATAACTTACGTAAACAAGAGAAAAGTATTTATACAAGAGTAACAAAGCTGGCAATTGTTTGTTGACCATAAATCTGGTCACGGTTTTAGGAAATATTTTATATCGAAAAACTTATATGGAAGTGACATCAAATTTCACAAGATACAGATGAAACTTACTGTTTGACTAGACCGTTGGCGTAGATTGTAATGATCCTGCTTTCTGCTCCGTTGTAGTTCAGTTGTAGGTTCGATTCCCTTACAGTAATTTTTATTTCAACAAATGTGAAATTGGAGAAATGTGAATATACCACAAATAAAAAAAAAGAATTAGGTATAAAGTATAAATTGATAAGGTTACATATAAAACTGCTTACTTCTATGAGTTTTATAAATTTGAATTAACAAATTGAAATTATTTTCACAATAAATGAAAGTGTGCATCAACCCTGGGCATCGCGGTCTCATACAAGATGTATGGCTGGAAGTCGGCGATGTTTGTTGCGCTAATGAAGCTCAGTCACTCATTAGACGCAACGAGCTAGTTCTACTCTCAAAGCCGTGAAAGTATTTCGAAATAGATAAACTGTATATTTATAAGTTTTTTATTTACTTTGGTTTTCTTAAGCCTTAACCTTTCTTCTTTAAAAAAAATTGGCTTTACAATTTTGAAAAATATAATAACGCTGTACACGACGAAATGTTGTATTTTATTTATGACAATTTTTTTTTTTTTTTACAAAACGCAGTATGTTTGGTACATTTGTGCAAATGAACCTTTTTAGTACCTTTTATCAACTAATAATAATTCTGCTTATTCACAATTTAAAAAAAACCGACTTCTAATACACATTTATTAGGGAAACTTAAATAATGTCATCGTTATATCGCACTTAAATTTAAATGAACCACATGACGAAAAGGTGTTTTCAAATACAAAAAGAATAACTAAATACAGCTCACTTAGTACTAAGTTATGACTTTTTCGAACACGATTAATAAAAGTGAATCTTCCTTGGTAATGAAGAATGATAGCATAACTTAGTCTAATCTCAATTAGTAATTATATTGCTTTATTCTTTGTTAGCTTATGGTAGAAGTACAACGTTTTCAGGGGCTCTTTGTATTATTATGTTTGCACACTATCAATAGTATGCCTAACAAAGATTTATCTTTAACATTGTCCCCAAATGTTCCTTTTTCTACCTAAGAGTAAAATACGATCGTAATCATCGGTGAACTTAAACATATATAAAGTAAACAATTCTTTGTTTTAAAGCGATATTACCATACCATGTCGGGGACATATTTATTGATCGCGTATACTTTATTTGACTACCGCGTATTTCAAGCTATTGTACCCGTCCAATAAACAATCGGAACAATACCTTTATCCTCATAATGCGAATGGAATCCCGTACGTCTATATAGCCTTGGACGTGGAGCGAATATTCAGAAATGTGTACAAGTATCTATGGGAACATTGGGCAGCGTTCATGTATTGATGGCATTTGAAATGTGAAACAAATTGATTTGCTTAAACTATATCTATACAAATATAGTGATATTGATAATTTTATTTGGTTATTCGAATATGTTAATTTATAAAGTTGACAGTTGGATTTAGAAAACACTTTTTTATGTGCGACAAACTGAATGAGATGCATGCAGCAATGAAAACTACGCATACAATTATCATTAAAGTAAAACGGTTGCAACAAACAAACAAAGCGCTAGGTATGATTATTCTATACTATAGTATATTTAAAATCAAACTTGAAGTTCATTTTCGAATTATGATCGAAAGTTGTGTACACGTAAGTTGTAATAATCTATTATTATTACATATGATAAAATGGTAGGAAAGTCAAAACTGTACATTAAATATTTTTTTAAAAGAATACTTGATCTACAATCGATACCGAAGCCAAAAATATAGTTTTTAGAATTTTTGTCTGTTTGTCTGTTTGTCTGTATGTATGTCCGGGATAAACTCAAAAAGTACCGCGTGGATTTACTTCAAATTTGGCACGAATATTATTAAGAAGTCGGGTCAACATACAGGCTACATAATATCATGCTATCACCTACCGGGAGCGAGCAGTGAACCTTTATTTCCTCAACGCATTCTGTAACAACGTGTAATCTAACGACGCATATTTGAATGTTGTTGTTATTATGTTACTAACCATGCTATATAAGCTAGCTTCACACTATAAAAATCACGCAATATAAGTAACTAAGCCAATAAACATAATTAAATGAATATAAGTAGACAAGACAATTTTAAAGCAGCGCCATCTATGAGATTTTCCTGTAGATATGAAATGTAAAGAAGAAACGGGTAAATGAATGTTATTTTAAAAGGTATAATCGTAAGTATTTTTGGTGCTGTATAGCGTTCACGCAGACGACGTCGCGCACAGCAGCTAGTATTTAATAAAATTATTTGAGTCTAAAAGAATACGATAAAGATTTTTTTCAAATACAGTTTAAGATTTTCGGACACCATTAAAGACCCAAGTAACATTTTTTCTCATTACCTATTTAAATTATAATACCGTAATTGTAAAGGAAATATTGAAATTCCAAGCAGCAGACGCACATTGTGGGCAGGAATACCAGCATTTTATATAAAAAGTTATTGTAATATGTGAGGAAATTGAAAGTGGGATATGCGTAACGCGAGATTCCCTCGTATGCGCCGATTCCTCGCGCTAGTGATGCGACGAATATTGATAAAATATCGATATTTAATTACAAATAATTGCTTTGAATTAATAAAATTAAAACAAGATAGGTTGTTTAGAATATTTAATTATTGTTGACCGATACCCACAATCACAAAATGTTAAGATTTTTTAACAAAAGTCGGTAATACTTCAGTAGGTAATTTAGTAAAACAGTCGTCTATTCTTTCACACAACATTTCATGTTACGAATACTTATTTACTAGTTTAATTTAATATTCATTATTGGTATATTCCAATGATATATGGTAAGTATAAAAGATAAAAAGTCTTATGAAAAATAAAGAATGAAAATATTGGGTAGCGGAAGAAATCTAATATTTAAGCAAACTTCATAACAAGTACAAGTAATAAATTGTTTAATTAAACATTTGTAAATACTTGCCCATCCCTATTTATCTCGTTTTTATTTGCTCGCGTCCGTTCCATGTGCGTTGAATACTTTTGCGTGGTATAAAACAATTCTGTGTGCACGTGCCTCTGCATCCATTCTGATGATTCACCGATTACTTTACTTGAGATTAGATTGAATAATATCTTTACATTATTACCTTGAGCTCATTACTTATTTCTGTGAGAAAATCAGAAAATACAAAGATTTTATATGATGATGCGTTGGTAAATCTTTATTATAAATTCCATAAAATTATACTTTTATAAGGTACCGGTTCCGGTATATAACGTTATATAAAATATAGCTTCTATATTAAATGTCTGTATTATATTTATAAAAATTATATATTCTTTAAGTAGGAAGTAAAATAGTACCTACATTTAGCATGTCATAGCAGAACAGCAATAGGTGAAATCTTTAGTTTAAAATGAAGCAAGATACAATCCATACATATTACGTTCTTTGTAAATATGCACTTTGTGTAAGTACGTCAATTTTCTCGAAATCACGCCGCTTCTATAATACTGGATTTTAATTAATAATAAATATGTGATTTTCACCTGCTACGTATCATGCAACAATTCAATTTTTATATAAAAAAAACGTAATTATCATTATTTATCGCTAAATAATAATAATAATTAAACTAGTACATAAGTAAAACTAATAAAGTTATCGACACTCCTTTATTACGATAGCTTGCTTTTTTCATCACCAAAATTCTTGAACCCTTTTAAAAATTGTAGTATTCTAAGAATGTGATTTTTTAACAAAGTTTTTGTTTGAAAGTTTGATTAAGGCATTTACCCACTCACAATTGACTGTCCCTCCTTGAATTAGTTAACCGTATAAAATGAACCTTCGAAACTGGGACGCTAAGAATCCAATGGAGATCATTGATTTTAGTGACTTGATCGATGTTTTTTTCAATAAGATACGGTTTAATCGTATCGATTTTGACACACTTAGCTATTCGAAGAATTCAAGGAAGTCCAAAGGAATATCAGATTCATGATGTTACTCAGACTGGTCGGTTGTTTGACTTGTGTGATGTTCCATATAACATTTGAATTACGATATTATTAATAACATATTTGTTATTCATTTCACTATAGTTTTTAGGATAGGATTATAGTAGGTTTATTAAATTGCAGTAGTCATTTGTTTCCTTTATTTTTGTAAAAAAATATCTTGATGTAAATAGTAAGTATCTATATCTAATTTAATTGCGAAAATAAAACTAAAATCCATTTCCAAGTTTCATTGTTATTTAATAGTGTAAGTGACGATATAAGAAAAAAATACCGTTTCGTTTTAGCCAGCTGAGCTAGGTCCACTTGTTGTTTTTTTAACATCTAACAATACGTCCCATTATGATCTTCTACGTGTTTAACTTTATTCCTAAAATCGGTTTAAACGTCGAAACGAGTTTTCTAAGCACAAAATTGTTTTCTATTCATAGTCCGTTAGTTATTTTTTTTAGGGAACAGCCAGTCAATGAGCAGACCTAAATAAGCGCTGCCACATACACAGATTTTTAGTAACCTCCTTTCATAAAAATGTCTAAAATACATAGTTGAGGAGTAAAATTATTAAGAAGAAAAGGAGAAAGTGGAGAAAGAAAAATAGTTATGTGTTATCTTCCGAGTAAGTCATCACTATTTTCAAATTTAGGTTCCCTTATTTGATATTTATTGTCGTATTTGTTCTAAAGTTTACATGTGTATGCACTGGCAGAGAAAAAACAAGAATAAAGCTGACCATATGATAACAGGGGATAAGTAGGACTAGTATTGTAAAGAAGATAAAATCGTATTTAGTTGAACCGTCGTGAAAGTCGTATAAAATTAATTAAAACAAAGAAATGACGATACTGTGTACTTTTTACGCTATAATTTTATAAGTTGGTATTTTTGCCATTGTTGAAAGTTTTATTATTTTGAAATTTTAACTGAGGTAGGGCACAGCAGGAAATGTCAGCTCAAAATATGGAGCAGCCCGACTGGGGAAGTATCTCAACCATACAGAAGATCACAGCTAAATAACACTGTTTTCAAGCAGTGTTGTGTTCCTATTGTTGGGTAAAGTGATCAGAGATTCTGGGGGAAATTGGGGGTAATGGGTAGGGTCGGTAACGCGCTTGCAATGCTTCTGTTAGTGCAGGCATCTATAGGCTACGGTAATCGCTTACCATCAGGTGAGTCGTACGCTTGTTTGCGACCTAGTTATATATAAAAAAACATAGCCAAAGGTGATATATGTAAGTATGAATGAAATGTATGAGTATGAATGTATGAGGTGATCTAAGTATGAATTAGACTGATACTCGTATATTCACAACTAAACAATTGTTACTTTTGTCCTCTTATTAGTGGTAACGAAATATTTTTTACCGTATTAAACAGATTTTTTTAAGGGGAGAAAACTTTTATACTCTGACTGGTAGAAGCTACATTATTTTGCGTTATTTTTTTATTTTACTATAAATAAATAAAAAAAGTATTGATAACTTTTTTTAACAATGACTGTTACAAATATTCATCTAATAATTTAATTTATTTAAATCCACAAATAGCTGTACCAAGTAACGGGTATAATTAGATTTTTTATTCTACAGTCGTATCAAATTCGGCATCCAATGAACGCAAAGCACGCAGCGCCGGTACGCGCTCCTGTCACAGTTCACTGACGCAACGCAATGTAGTTTTTTAAAATTCTTTAATGAATTTCACGCTGCAATCAATGCATCGAGTTTTTACTGCATTTCATTGAGTACGCAGTACGTGTGAGGAGCACGTGTAAAAGACCATTGGATTTCGTATTCTTTTTTCATTTTACAATCCTTTAAAGGTTACTATTAAAGTCTAAAGTCTAAGGAATCAACAGAATTTTATTAGTAAGACTTTATATTATTGTAATAATTATAAGTAAACACTAAAAATTTATAAATGATAACTACCACTATAACCACTATAAATACATAAATAATAAATTGCAAAAATGATAAAAATTACAACGATCGGACCTTAGGGCGTTTTAGACGGATTGAAAAAAAAATGTATCGTCAGATACTGTAAGTTTTGATGACTGACAGAACTTTTTATGTCTAAAGCGTAACAAAATTAAATGACAAAGCTTAAGGTGATTAAAATAACTACAAATTTGTGTTTTCACTTTTTCACATTATCTCAAAATTTAGGCGAAAATATCAAAAACTGGATTTTGTTTTCTATTTTCATCTCCATGAAAGAAAATTTTTTGTTCACGAACTTTGGTGAAATTCATATTGATACGACTCGTAGTTTTGCTGGAACTCATGGTAAGCTGTTTTCAACCTTAAAATCGACCCCCCCCCCCTCCCCACTACCCGACCTTAAATTACCCGAAAAATATTTTTTATTCGTACGATTTATATTATTACACACGAGGGAATTCTAAGCAATTTTTAATATCATATCAAAAATAAATCATAATTATTTTTTATTTTTTTTTTGTTATTTTTCTTACTTTTCTAAATGATTTTATCCTCGTCTATTTTATTTCAAGTCTCAAAAATGATCGGCCCTGGTCTAATATGCGCGATTGATATTTTTAATTTCGTTAAACTATGAATATGTAGTATTCATAGTTGAGTTTTTTTTTTTCAATTTGTTAGTATTTAAGATCCCTTCCGGTCCCTTCTTTTTTCAATGCCTTACAAAAGTTTATGATTCCAAAAATATAATATTCAAATGGCTAAATATTCACGACGACGATGTTTTCGACCGCGTTGTGTTCTATAGGTATCGTAACAGTATTTTTGTTACAACTTTATTATACATATTAAAATAAACATTTTATATGTTTATGGAGAATTCCTAAAAAGTATTGATACATGTACAAGTTCAAGAACAACATAAAAAAGTATTGAAGCTTTACTAGGCAATGACAGCTCTGTCGATTAGTAGTCTTTTGTATAATAAATCGCCTACAGGATAAACGTAATCCATGATATTTGAGAAATGTCCCTGCATTTTAGATCATTTTACACTCGACAAGAAGATATCGAATAGAAAGTAAATAATTGTTCATCCAATCCATCATATTTACAGGAAAAATGACGTCTTAAAATCTAGTAAACATTTTATCATAATTTTTAATCCTATATATTATATAGATAAAATAAAAAAGGGTTTTGGTTCCGCATTAGCGGCTATATCTCGCGCGCAGTAAATCTCGTGGCACCACGAAGCTACAAATTACGCTCAATATCAGCCGATATGGCGCAAACCGAGCATTACTGTGGGAAATGGTTAGTCATATATAAAGTTCGTGTGGTTTTTATTTAGTCTTAATTAAAAACTTTTTGCTTTTTTTGTATTTTTATAGAAAAAAATAGGAATAGATTCCTAACGTTCTTTAAAAATCTGAAAACAATTTATTGAACGTTGCAACTACATTAAAATGAACACTTTATCAAGTTACTACAATTTAAGAAAAAAAAAAAAAAAATCTTTACAATCTTCGCAAAAAATCGTTTAAAATTTAATTACCCTAAGGTTTGTTGAATGTGTGTAGACCAAACTAATGTATATTTATGTTTACATAAATTAAGAAATACTTCTAAAATCCCTAACTATACCTACTTATTTTAGAGATTTTGAGGATATCTTTGCATTTGATGAATACCTTAATTTTTTTTTGATTTTTCTTTAGGCTATAGATAGATATTGACAACCTTTGTAAAAACTGTCATATTCTCTCAGTCCTGTAATTCCAAGTTATTGTCATAGATATTGAAATAAATTTAAATATTAATTTGTAGTAATACCTACATTGTTGCTGACATGTTTATTTAGTATATATTGGACCAAAATCATTACACTATACTACATACTGAAAAGAAAAATTAGATATTAATCGTGCCATGCGTCCACATCCATAAGTTTTGTCTTATCTATACAAATAAATAAAATTGGAGTGTCTGTTTGTAATATTAAAATAACCGCTTTTTACTAAATTCATATGCATGAATACATTAAATTATCATTACATTATAAATAATATTTTTTATAATTTTTGTCTGTCTGTCTTTCTGTTTGTTCCGGCTAATCTCTGAAACGGCT
The DNA here is from genome assembly GCF_905220565.1 of Melitaea cinxia. Lineage (NCBI taxonomy): Eukaryota > Metazoa > Arthropoda > Insecta > Lepidoptera > Nymphalidae > Melitaea > Melitaea cinxia. The sequence goes on along the minus strand of NC_059414.1, from coordinate 8,888,220 downwards.
AGAACAATTTTGACGAGACTTTCACTGGCAGATAGCTGATGTAATAAGCAGTAACTCAGGCTACTTTTATTTTATTTTATGACTCTGCGAACTAAACAATGACTATTTTGTTAAATTCGTGTGGACGAAGTCACGGGCATACCTAGTTTATATTAATTTCGAAAGAGAAGAATTGAGTAAACATGTACCTACATATCATTTTATCTATACCTACATACATATAATAAAATGGTAGAAAAGTCAAAATTGTACATTGAATATTTTTTTAAAAGAATACTTGGGGTGTGATCTACAGTCGATTACCGAAGCCAAAAATATGGTTTTTAGAATGATTGTCTGTTTGTCTCTTTGTCTGTATGTATGTCCGGGATATACTCAAAAAGTACCGCATGGATTTACTTCAAATTTGGCACGAATATTATTAAGAAGTCGGGTCAACATAAAGGCTACATATTATCACGCTATCACCTACGGGAAACGAGCAGTGAACCTTTATTTCTTCAACGCATTCTGTAACAACGTGTAACTTAACGAGACATATTTGAATGTTGTTGTTTATTATGTTAATAACCATCCTATAAGCAAGCTTCACACTATAAATAAAGACAATCTGTAGTATATTTAGTATCAGCATTGCACCCGTGCGAAGCCGAGGCGGGTCACTAGTACACTATAAACTAAAATTGAACTAGACTATTTATATTAATAGCACGCTGTTTTAAAACAAAAAAAAAAAAAACAAATAAAAAAATTCTATGTTATTAAAGCGAGTAGGTAATAATTTATCTTTTCACCTTTTTTTACAAACAAAAAATCTTCCTAGAGTTGCTGAAACTTTTTTAATCACATTTTGTACATCAAAAACATCATCAACGAGGTCAATGACATATTATTTTAAAATTGATCTATATGTAACGAAAAAAGAAACTGTGCAACCGTGTAAAAATCGAACGTATTGTTCCTCTCTATTCATCATTGTCAAAATTGTTAGTAATAAGAGAGATGGCAATAGTTTCTTGCTCCCCGCCCGAGTGGGCAGGGTTTAGCGGTGACGCGTGACGACTGTTCAATTTGAAGAGGAAACAATTGTCGCAGGCCTAGCGACAACTCAGTGTTGTCTCGCTTGCACATTTTTTTTTTACTTGTGTTGACAATAACGTAACATTTTTTTATGATATGTTATCTTATTATGACAGACCACTTCGTAGCGTTTTCAGTTTATTTAACTTTACCTTTGTTGGTATATTAGCTTAGAAAATATTACCAAATTATAATTATGTACAGATTACGTTTGTATCAAGGTTATATCCGCGTGATGCTCGATTTTTAAAATCTATGTCTTTACGTGAAAACGCGAGTACATTGAATAATAATAATATTCTTAGTTTTTTTAAATAGTTAAAATAATTCCTTTTATTCTAAACTAGCTCTAAATTAATAACTGGATAAAAAAAATGGAACTGAAACTGGATAAATAAATAACTGAATAAAATGGATTTTGAATTTGGTACAGTATGATTGTGAATATGTATTTATATAACATTAGTTAAATAGTAATAATAATGGAAAAATAAAATATTTAATATATTTGGGGAGGGGTTGACAGTTCGTTGATGTCTTTTACATTAGAACCCGTGACGTGTGGAATGGGAGAATTTTTTCCACGTATCACATTGGTACTTTTACTAGCACAAATTGCTACGAAATATTTTTAATAGTAAAAAAACGTTAATACAGAATATAAAAATCAATTATTTTGTGTATATTTCACAGGACATTTTCTTTAAAAAAACTATTGCTGAAGTGTAGCGTCAACATTAAAAATTTAAAGCTATATCTAAAATACTTTAATGAAGGACAAAAATAACTGTGAATTTTGTTTAATACATTGTAGAGTTGGTTATTTATTATAAAACAAGGATTACAATAGGAAATAGCCGTTGAACATCACTCTACTTATGACATAAAAAAGACCATAACCGCAATTCACTACGCTCCATAAACCTCTGACATTTATAAACGGTTAATCCCGCTTAAAAAAAAAGATCTTCAAACGTCAAAATGGAAACAAAACTCGGACAGCATCAGTCAGCGAAGATGCTATTGAGCGGGGATCATCCTATGTTAGTCCTTTCCGTGAGAAAATATAATACATCCCATTCTAGAGAGGCTGAGAAGGTTTCGTAGGTCGAAAAGCGCGCGAACGCAGTGCAGCGCCGATGCCCGTGCGCTCTACACGCTCACACGCGCGCGCATAGACCTGTCAAAATCTGACACGCCGACTCGAACGAAACGTAATTGTCAAAATCCTGTTGCGTTCGAAAATGGAACGAATGACTTCTAATCGTTTCTGTTTCGATCTGACTTGACGTCGATTGCCAGTATTTTTTTTACATTTTTTTTCAATTTCCTGTAGGACCTTTTTCGTAGTATTGAAACTATTTTTTAAATAATAGTGCATATGGAAAGGATTGAAGTGACATTTTTTAACAATGATAAATAAACATGTGTTAAAGTGTTCCGAATTCAGTGCTAAACACTTTGTAAGGTCTGCTTAAATTTATTTAGTCAGTCATGTGGTTACAAGGGCGTGAATTTTGACTCGTTAGAAGTGTGAACTGAAAACGTGTAAACTGCAATTTGATATAAATATATGTATGGTAATTTTTATAATACGCTGAAAGGATTACACTACCGTTAATTAGTAAACGGTAAGAAATTGCATTTTATTAAAATATCACTCTCGCTTTTTGAATATAAGCTATTTTCTACAAAATATATCTGTATCGTGTAAACTCTGATAATAAATTAAAAGAAAACGGCCTGAAGATATTAGATATTCGAAAATATCTAATGAAAACTATTGAGGCACAAAAAATATAATTTATATAAAATGATACCTGAGAATATATCAGGTGTTGTTGCGTTCTAATTTCCATCGTCGCTTTTGCCGTCTCAATTTAATATTAATTAATTAACTACTACAAGCACAGAAACAATGATTATTTATCATAAAAACATCACAATATCGAGACAATAAGATATACATTGATCATCGAAAACATTATACATTTTTGATATCTGGCTTAATTATTTAATAGTGTTTAATACAAGATGATTTATAAATTAAAAGCTGTACTAACTTAAAATATATCGGTTTGACTAAGATAAATTACTTCGACTTGACTTCGAACCCTGATTTTTATATAGTTGCGTTATTTGCTGATTGTTGAAATAGATTTATTTTGTATCAAAATACAATAGAAATCAAATAAATAAATAGTTTCTATATAATACGCTTACATGTTTTATTTATAAATGGCTTGTACTTTCCTATTTGATGATGAATACGTTGGAGTGAGCTTACCTGTAAAAATGTTCGATTTCTCTTCTCAGTTCTATATTTCAAAAAATTAAAATACTTATTACAAGTGTCAAACGTCTGTGTCATTTTCTTTATCATTAGATAGTTTAAAACAAAGTCACTTCCCGCTGTCTGTATGCTTAGGTCTTTAAAACTACCCAACGGATTTTGATGCGGTTAGCATGCATAATAGAATATATAATAATAGATATAATAAATATAATAATAATAATAGAAGAACATTGATAAATTTTGCAACCGCGCGAAGCCGGGGCAGGTCGCTTGTAAACTATAAACTGAAATGAATAAGCAAATACAAACCTTTCATATCTATAAAACTTCTTTTTTCAAAACCTATATAAAAGAACAAGACAAAAAAAAAAAAATCATTGCGTGGTAAATCCTTTGTTTTTAAAAAACAGTTTTTGTAATACTCATTTGTTACATGCATAAAGATCGGCCAGACAAACCCGCAATGCAGATAAAAAATTATACAAACAAGTATAGGCTATCATTAATAGAAACCTAGGTTTTAGGCTGTCCGTATACGAGGCGTATTTGATTATGTTCCAACATCAACTTGTTTAAGAATATTTGCTTAACCTAATAATCTACCTCTCTTATTATCTTAGTGCCACAATAAATAAATGCCTCACACTCACCCCCAACAACTCGGCCCCCACTGAGGTCCGCTCCTGTATTAGGCGTGCGGAAACACATACAATACAGAAGCAAAAACTCCCAGACTCAAAAATATCTATGGTAAATACAAACGTTTGACATGAGTCCTGGTCGATGCTTCTGGTATTGTAGGTGTCTATAAGCTACGGTAATCGCTTACCATCAGGTGAGCCGTACGCTTGTTTGCCGACCTAGTGATATATAAAAAAAAAATGAGTGCAAAAACGTAATTTGCAGGGCAATACAACGTCAAAAATTATCACGTGACTTGTCAAAATTTGTATCATTTTTACACATTTGAAGTACTTGACACATATTCCATAAATGTAAAATTGTTTAATCTAGTCCTGATTTGTTGCTCCGTCTGTTTTATTTAAGCTCTTTTTTCTGTCAAATATCTACAGGTATTTTACTATATATGTATCTACCTTACACATTTTTGAACACAAAATTTACGTATGTGTGATGTATTTATAACAGAACAGTATTATTGTGTATTATTTCTACTGTTGGGCCTTTTTCGGTGAAAAATATACAGAACTACACTCATTTAAAAATCTATGTCTATTAGGGGAATCGGGCGCAAATAAGGACATTTTAAAATCAATCTACTTATACAAACTAGCTTTTTGGCTATCGTAAATTTACCCTAGAGCTTTCATTTTTAACTTTTTACCGTACATGTATTTTTTTTATATGAAATTCGCAGTTAAATATTACTGCTATTAAGGTGAGTTGTGTTCCTGTGGTGGGTAAGATAAAGGGTTAGGGTCGATAACGCGCTTGCAAAATTGCTTGATGTAGCAAGCGTCCATTGGATACAGTATCTGCTTGTCATCAAACGGGCCGAACGCTGGTTCGTTACCTTTATTGAATAACAAAAATCCAGTCGTCGCTTATCATGTTAGCGTGTAATGTGTGTAGAGTACCTTAAAACCTAACATTAATAGGTCAAAGAATGACGCATCCAATTGATCCGGTACTTTTTTTTACGCTCACCGCTTGGATAATCCGGAATCAGTTTTATCAGCAATGACGTGTGTATTGAATTTCCTTAAAATGTACGTCATTATGCATTTGAAAAGCAAAATAGTGCACACAGGTACATATATAGGTATATATACCCTGCGTCATTGCACTTTATTATAAAATTAGTACGTAGGCATCAAAAACAAAACAAAAATGTATTCGACCTATTTTTATTAAAAGACATGCATATATCACTTTTTAAAATAATTATTTAACATATACGGTGTAATATATATTAGGTAATTATAATTGTTGTGTGTAGTTGAGAGTAATAATTCTTGTAAATAGTATAAATTTTATTATTTAGTAGATCTATTTTATCTACTTACACCTGTGATATATCGACAGTTGTATAATTTTTAAACTTAATTCATCAAAAAGGTTAATTTAGTATTTTATACTTCAATACTTTAAAAAATAAGCAACCAGTGTTAGTTTTAAAGCACATACATACTCTCACAAAAATGTTTTAAAAATATTTAGTTAAAATCTAAATAACATTATATTTATTTATTTATTAAGGTTTGCTAGCTTTTGTTACATTTATAATTCATTACATCAAACTAATAAGTTGTAGATGAAAAGCATAAATTTAATGTTTTATAATTTTTTAGTTTATTGTAATCGCCAGGAGAGTATTACGTCAATGCACTAAAAGACCTGTGTAGTCTTATCCCTAGCTTAGATCAATCATCAAGTATCAAACGCTTTGTTCCTAATACTCGTAGTATAATGCCATTATATTTTCCTATATCAATAAACAGACGATCATACTAAAATATATATTTCAAATTGGACCTAAAATCCTTATCTTAGTAAGGTTCAAAAGCAAATAAAGCTCTACAGTTCTCATAATTTAAGGGAATTTTTCTATATTTGTAATTTTAAACACACTCCACTAAATAATGTCAAAGTAAACTATGTCCCATTTTTGTTTTCGTTTTAAACCGAGCTATTTAGTGAAATGGAACATTAAAAAAGCTTTTGATAGCCATTTACGACTTTATCTTTGCATTTTAAACACAACTAAAACCAGACAGTGACAAATATATTCACATTAATCAAACGAAGTATAAAAATATTCGGATTTCAACGTTGCGAAAATTCCAAATAAAAAAAATTAACTATTTGAAATAAAACGACAGATTTAGGGTCTCTGTTTTTTTTTTTTACTTCTTTTCGTTTTCAACAAACAAAGAATGAACGAATTAACTTCAGTCTACCGCAGTCCACTACTGGACATAGGCCTTCACAAGTTCGCGCCAAAAAAGGCGTGAACTCATGTGTTTTGCCCATAGTCTCCATGTTGGGCACCTACCTAACCTAACCTGCCAGGTTGGTGACCGCAGGAATGAACCAATATAAACAGTATTTTCGGGACTTGAGAGAAAAGGGTTCAACGACCTTAATTAGTTGAATTGAAAATGTATCTTTGAACTATCATGGTCACTAACCCTATTTTGAAAACTTTTACGAGATATACAACATTTTTACAAATGTCAACATTGTACAATGTCTGTTCATATGAGTTCTCGGTGTATTAGAACTGTTGCCAGTGTAAAAATATCGGTAAAATACCGTTGCGAACGTAGAAAAAATAACAACAACAATTTTAAGAAACGTGTTTTACCTCTTAATTAAATAAATAAATCCATTTTTTCCTTATAAAATTGCGTCGTTATACATATAAAGCAAATATTATTGCACTAAGTTCGTAGTACAGAATCTGAACAAGTTAGTGCTATCAAATCTAGGCTATAACAAGTGACTTTTTAGTTCTGAGTTTATTAAAAATGGTGTTTTTCTGAATTAAATTTAGAGAGAATGTGTAAAGTTGCTACCAAACGTTTTAAACTCCATATCTTTCTCCGTTTTAAAAAATTCTCTCTTCTTAAATTATATTTCAACATAAAATAGAGCAAATATTGCAATGAAAAGTTAGTGCCTTTATTTTATTGCATACTTCTTCTTCTGTTGGATTAATGGTTTGTAATAAATTATATAATATTACAATTTAGAATTTAAAAAAAAAACATAAACAAAAGATATGATTTATATTGTATGCAGAAAACTTTAAAATAGTATCATCGCATTTCCTTATTATATATTAGTACCTGGGTGACCGAGCTTAGCTCAATATTTTTAGTAAATCGTGTTTTTTAGAAATCATATTTAAATACGAATTAAAACATTATTCATATTTTATAAACATATTTATAAAATATGAAGAATATTTTTCGATTTTACCGAAATAATAATAAAAAATAAAAACTGGCTATTAAATAAAAAATAACGAGTGCAATTAGAAAAAAAAAGAAAAAACAATAATCGATCTGGAAATTTGAGGATTCGAATCGTGGTCTTTTCGGTGGATAGCGACCGGCCGCTTTCCTATCTAAGCTATTACAACTTTATTCACAAGTGCGAAATTTACCTTCGTATTCTAACGATACTGTAGCCATTTTTCATTGCCTAAAAACAGGGATAAAACGATATTTTCTAAAAATGAATCCTAGCTATACCGATTTATCTCCCCCGAAATCCCCTGCATACTAAATTTCATGAAAATCGTTGGAGCCGTTTCCGAGATTCAGATTATATATATATACACGAATTGCTCGTTTAATAGTATTAGATTAATTTATTAAGGTACCGAATATCTTTACTAAATACCCTCTTTTTACTGCTTCAGGCTTTTTTGTGTCATTATAGATACGGTCTGATTAATGTTATTATTAGTTCATACCATTGAATACTTCCGCGTGTAAAATCATTCGTTAAGCTATATTCCGAATTTTTTTGTATGTTCGTATTTTGGCCAAAAACCAGTCGTGGTTAGATAGCGGAACGGTCACTAATATCTTGACACATTAACCTCTGACCTTCGTTTCAAATAACGCAATTAAATTCCTTCCGACGAAACTTTATATTTTTAATATATTCAATAAAAAAGGACAATTAAAATCTCTTGAATTTTCACTCTAATTTGTATTTGTTATTCCCTTGATATTACTTCTTAAACTTTTATAGTGCCTATTATAATTATTTTTATGTAGGCAGTTGTATGGATAGGTATTAGGCGTTAATTGTTCTGATTTCCCGATACTTGGACGCTGTTGCGAGCTTCATGGTGAGTGCACTCGTGACTATAGCACTACTGCAATACCAAAATATTAGGAATTGGAAAAGATAAATGAACAATTTGCTTTGACCTCAAACTTATCTCAAGGTCGATGCGTCGGTTAAAACAGAAGTTCAACAAAAATACTAAAAATTGTAAAAACATAAAGGAATGGCTTCTATTCTCTGATTACAATCTGCAACGTGTTCACTGAGTAACATATTAAATATTAAGATGGTAACACAGTGATTTCAAAAAGAGAATAGTCGATGAAGCTCGTCGAGTATCCGCAAGCAAATATTTAAATTTCAATTCGAACGTCGCATATCAATGGGGAGCCATAAGCCACCGGGTCTTATTTTTTTTTTCAAAAAGCCGTACTGGCCGCACAAAGACAATAAAGAAAAAGGTACAGAAAAAAGGAAAAAAAGAAATAAACAGAATCTAGATTCGAAACTCTGGCTGATTCGAAGCTGGAAACAAAAGAAGTTGGCTCCCGCCTGACCGAGATCTTTGCGTACGCGGGCGCATCTCGTTTACGTTTTTTCCTCTTGTTTTTTAACTTTGCATCCATGTGATTTCTTTCACTGATGCATCACAAAAAGAATGTCTATCGACGTCATTTACTATTTTTTGAAATAATTGCATTCACTGTACTATTGAGTAAAAACATAGTACTATTATTATAGTATATGAAGTTTTCTTTTGAACGACGCATATAGAATAAATTTTCATTTTTCTAATATAGACAAAAAACAATAAACATATATAATTACATACTCAAAAATATATAAACATTATAGAAATTAAAATATCATTGAATTAAAGTATTTTAAGTATAAGCTTGCGCTTATCAAATACAATTAAGAAATAACTAAATATCTCAACATTTACCTGCCATTTAACACATTATTTTATTACTACTTGTATTTTAAAACTTAATTATAATTATTAAGTGTTATACCATTTAACAGTACGTTAAGATAAAAATCTCAGTATATGAATATCAGTAATGAGAAATCCTAAGCTCCATTATGTTGACCCATAAATTATTGTAATCTCGATCTCTATACGATTAGATCATCGCATGTGTTTATCGATGCATGGGAAAAATATTACAAGTCCTGGATTCAGTTCCGACTCGTGTTTGTCATTTCATTGTATGCCATCATCTTTGTGTCTTTAAATAGAATACTGAGTAATTTTGGATCTATCTTCGTTAATAAATATTAATATAATCTTTATGTTCCGCGTTATGATTCATAAATGTTGAAGTTCTTTGACCTTTTAGCCCTTTTAGCATTTATTAAACATATTTCCTTCTATTAATATGGGTGTACAATTAGTGGTTTTTATTATTATTATTACATAAATATTGTATGGATATTGTAAGGGCATATCTAATTGTTTTACAGTGATTTTCGTTTTCGTTAGAAAATGATAAAAAGCCTACGATATCTCTGACGTCTAGGAAGTATAACTCCTTATAGTTGGGAGATACAACATAAATATCATAAATAATTCTCATTCTAAAACTAACATTTATGAGACCAATTAATTGAGTAATGTTAAACATGTATCAGTATCATAATTTTTTTTTTTTATACATTTTAAATATTTTCTATACTTTTTTAATATTCTTTATAAATCTGGTATATTTTAAGTAAATAGTAATTAACCAGGATTCAAAAAATATATACTAGATTCTAGACTTTCTAAAACTTATTTAGTTTCTACATAAATTATTTGAAATTTCTCGTAGTAGATTTTGATTATAATTAACAAATGTATCATGTTTGATTTAGTATAAATTTCAGCATCTAATGTTGCTAACACAAATTCGAAGAATTCGCTCAATGATAATCTTAATAACATTGTAAGTTATCCTCCTCCAGTGTTGTATAATGTATTTATGTGATTTAAACTAACAATTGAACTGTATATTTTTCAAGCGCTGTTGATTGTATACTCGTACAAATAAATAAGAAATAAAGAAAACATTTAAAATACTTGTGGCTTGTAATCAATTGTACGTCAACATCTAAAAATTTTAAAGGCAGATGTACCAATACTTATCAATATTTACCCCGCATTTTTACACATTAGCACTCGCTACAAGGACAGGACGGGGTGCGAGCTCTTTCATTAGCAATCACTTAACAACCGAGAGGGTGGGCAGGTGGTCTTTGTTTAACGAGCCTGGGTGCTTTGTTGAGGGCCAGTGTTAATGTGTTTTTAAAAGTCGGGTCATGTGCCAGGAGCTTATATTGAAACTTAAATAATTAAAATGTCAATATTAATTGATTTAATTATTTCTTTATTTCATTTATATACATAAAGGGTGTCGGACATGTCTAGTCGAGTAGTTTTGTGTTCTTTTATTAGTTTGGGTAATGTTAATTTAAATCACCAAACACATCTCACTTAATTAAATGCATTTAACTAAGACACAAAAAGCTCTTTAAATTTGAATTATTACTTCAAACTTGTAAAATGGTAATCTAAACTTTACAGTACTATTTTTAATATTTTTTTAAGTAATTTTACGATACTTTTGAATATCCCAACCTTTATTTTCGTGGTCGTAAGTTCCAGACTCGTTAAGAGATTAAGAAGAAATTTTCTTTTCGTCAAAAAACCTACGAAGAGCAGAACAATATCTTATACTTTGAAAACCAAAAAAGTTTTAAATCTAAAAAGTAAAAAAAAAAATTGGACCATACAACATGTAATTATATTAAATACATACGTCTTACGTAAACAGTGTTGTTGACGGAGTAAACGGCTTTATTATTAAACGCTTATATATTTTATTTTACGTTCTTGTAATTATATAATTTATATGCTACTGATAAAACTTTACGATGTTGTTGAGAGCTATGTGACTATTTGATTTAAATCTATTAATAATGGACGTTTCACTAAAATATTTTAAGCGGGATGTTTTTCACACTACTCTAGGTTTATGTCTTAAATGGCATACATACTATAGGATTTTTTTATCTATTTAGGTAAGTGAAATTGTGTATTTTGTGCATTAAATTTGTTAAAAAAAATAACGCAATATTATTCTTAATTTAAAATTTTCTTTAATTTTAACAACTATGCTATAGTAATATAAATAAAATATATTTTATAATTAACAAAAAATAAGCATTATTTATATTGTTATGTACTTTAGTATGATAAGAACCTCTATAGATTACGCAAGTTTCAAAAAATCAAATACGTATGGTACGGTATAGTGCCAGAGTAGTGTTGGTCTCTTTTAAATACGCAGGTACATTGATCTAAGAAAAAAATCTAAGAATAGATGTGTATGAAATACATATCTATTTGTATTAACACTTACGGTCAGTGACGTAGGCGTAACGTCTGTTGATATTATATCGCGCTTCAGCCTGTAAGATCCCACAGCTGGGCATAGGCCTCCTTTACCATATAGGAGAAGGATCAGAGCTTAATATTATATCTAATAAATAACAATAACAAAAAATACAATATAAGTTTGTTAGTTCATGTGTGACAAATAGAATAGTTTTATAGATGTAAGGCCCAGCAGGATATATCCTGCTCAAATATGCAGCAGCCCGACCAGGGAAATATCTCAACCTTACAGAAGATCAAAACTAAATACTGCTATTCTCAAGTAGTTCCTCTGATGAGTGAGATGGCCTAAGCTCCTGAGGAGAGTTAGGGGTAGGGTCGGAAGCGTGCTTGCGATGCTTCTGGCTGATGCGTCGGCAACGTGATTGCAGCCGTTTATAGGCTACGGTAACCGCATACTATAAAGTACGCCTTACGACCTAGTCCTATAACAATATTATAATATTTTGTAGTATGAGCTCTAGTATTAATAGCAGATAAATATAGTCCTTCAAAGTACTATTCATTTTAAAATTTTCAATTATATGCGATGAAGATGAACATTGCGAGAAACCTTGTATTTATTTTTCTTATTTTTTCTTTTAGACGTCATCAGAATCATATATGAGCAGTGAGGTAATTTAGAATATGATTATGCACTTTTAGGTACTATATGCGATTCATATAGGTAGCTTTTATAATAAAAATACTGTGATTATTTTAGAAATCATACACATATCATGCTTTGTTAATTTTAAAACAAATACGTTAAAAATATTTGACGAATTTGAAATATTACTTTAAAATTAATTTTAATACTAAAAATACCGCATCCACAGCTACGTAGCTCGTACCCTAATTGTTGGACATTATGCCCTACCAGAACTAATGCACTCCTTATCATAATTTGAATCGACGTCCCGATTACTTTTAGATGACAAACCTGTGTTTTCTTATACGGTTATTAATTTCGGTGCCTTACAATTGCGTTTAAATGGTAACATTGTGATAGTTCAATGACCTTTACAAACGAGATTTCGGATCTTTAAAGTCTGGCGTAGACTACGGAGCAGACGTATTGTTATGTATCGTTAAAGGAACTCTTATCTTTAATATTTTTAAAGGTACTTTTTTAATTTTAAAATGTGAACTTTTTTAACGTGTACTATATGCTAACGTAATGAGTACGAATTTTTTAAAATGAAATTTTACTGTATGGGACATTATTTTTTTCTCTAGCTTGTGACATCATCTTACATACATACGATTGATACATATATATATATATATATATGACATAAACAAACAAAAAAGTCACTGTGAATAGGATATGTTACTTTGGTGTCATTTTTTCATGTATCAGACATCTTTGAAAATTTTAAAGAAATACCTTCATTTATATGGAATATTTATATGTATGAACTTTAATATAGCTACTAGAGCTATGATATATACAATCTTAGACCTAGTATGAACATCCCCCTGTCAAAATATAAACACGAGCTAATCCATTAAGTCAAACATTTCAACCATTATGTATAATTTAAACTAAAATTAAAGACTACATTTAGCATTATTAATAATAAACGAACTGAAAGCATACACTTAACACGTCCGAATCTATTTAGTTTTATCAGTGAGCTAACGCAATTCAGCTAATTATTACTCTAGTATATCATAATTTTGCTTCATACTGTTATCTGCCCACAGAGTATCTAGCGCTGCGAATATTGGACCTCGAAGGGCAATTTGCATACACCAACGATCCAATAAGTTGAAATAATCACACAATTAATTTCTCCACTTGCCGTTTTCTTATCAATGTCATCTAAGACCGTACAGTGCAGGTCATCGACGCAACTTGCATCTATTGTTCGAACCGACCAAACTATAAAAGTCACGGTTGCCTCCATATTGGCATATTGCGAACCCTACATGGTAAGAACCTAATGACCTACGACATTTCAACCGGTAGTTCCGTCCCGCTCTAACGTAGTTAGGGGCTGCTAGCGGGAGAGGGATAGGTGATATCCATAATACAATATCGGCTTGTTTTATTCGATTTATAAGTGGCTAGGATTCAGAATCTACTGTTTCTCATATTGTTTCTTTAGTAGCGCTTAGTCGTTTCTGCATTTTTGTTCAGCTGTAAGCGTGTCTATCCTGCTAGGGGTCTTGGAATCAACCAGCGCTTATATTAGTATTTACATGTACATCTCCATGTTGATACATACATAATGTTATATATTAACCATTCTCCAGTTAATATTGTTCAAGCTGTAAAACTGCTGGAATACTTTCTTTTAAATTATTTATGATTCAATGCAAAACCTTATACGGAATATCAATCGCCGACTTATTAAAATTTCCCAGCATAGTTTGTGATTTATTGGTTGCTGTAACTGCTTTTGCATTTAGTATCGGTCACTAATATAATTGGTTTTCGATATCAAATTTTGTTTAATACTAGATTAAAATTAAAACTTTAGTAAAAGTAAGTTGAAAATACAAAGAAGTATACTTTCATTTACCATGCATTTGTCATTATTATTATACTATTCCCTGTAACATAATTAAAATCTGCTATTAAAACGTATAGCTTAAGTTTGAAAGTCTCATATCTATACAAATAAATAAAATTGGAGTGTCTGTTTGTAATATTAAAATAGGCACTTTTAAATAAATGCATTTGGACAAAAATTGTAAAAAATAACATTTTTTACAATTTTTGTTTGTCTTTCTGTGTCTGTTCGTTCCGGCTAATTTCTGAAACGATGTGCCGTGTGAAAGAATATAGCGACCTCCTCTCTTCCCGTGGGTGTCGTAAGAGGCAACTAAGGGATAACACAATTCCACTACTGCCTTGGAACTTAAAACCCGACCGATGGCGGGATAACCATCCAGCTGCTGGCTTTGAAATACACACGCCAAGACGGGCAGCAGCGTCTTAGCTGCGACAAAGCCTGCCCAGCGTGATGACTAAGGGCAACACACAAAAATGGCGCGAACTTGTGAAGGCCTATGTCCAACAGTGGACTGCAATATACTTAAATGATGATGATGATAATGATGATGATGATGATGATGAATTTCTGAAACGGTGGCAGATATCTGATGTAATAAGGAGTAACTTAGGGTAATTTTATTTTAGAAATTTATTTATTTATAACTCTGTGAATTAAACAGTAACTTTTTTGTTAAATTCCACGCGGAGGAAGTCGTGGGCACAGCTAGTATATGTACAAATACTAAACAGTTATAACAGCTACTTATTTATTTTACAATTATTCTTGAAAATTAGAAGAATCGGTGTAGACATATAATAATCATTTATTATTCAAACTTAAGACGTTACGTATGTACCTCCGAGAGTTGCCGGCGAGGCAGTTTAATCTCACTTCACATAATGGTTATAGTTTTGTTTGTTTGTACGAACGCCAACGAATTTTATAATTTATCATACTAAATCGCTGATACAAAAGTACGCTTAGAGATATTCTACATTTGTGTTACACTACGGCGTCGCTTGCAACTTGGTCGACTTAAAACCTACTCCATAAATTACACAGACACTTCAATAAATGCCATTATTCAAAATTCAGGTTAATTATTTTTATAATTATAGATAGTGTTCGCTCGCGGCTTTTGCTATCAGATAACTTTATATATATTCTATATATTACCATGAAATAAGGCTAAGCCTATATTTTAGCGTTTGACTGTTATATTTACTTTGTTAATTTTACGCAATATTCGTAGAATATAGAATATAAATACATTTGTTAATTCTAAAGCAGCCTATAGATGCTTCCTCTCTAATCATTGGTTTATACAAAAATCTTTAATTTTTTTTTTTAATTTATTGTTTAATTATAGATTAATAAATAGTTTTCAACAAAACTATTACAATTCTCTTGTTATACTTTGATCTAAATGATAGATAAGAAGATTGATATCTGAAGATCAGCCTTATTTTACAATGTTTGCTTTGTAAAAGTTACCGTTCCGTGCATTGTAAATGTATCAGCAGGCGCGAAACTAAAGATATTGTTGAACCAAACTAAATTTTACGTTTGTGTAACAACTTATAGACTATTATAATATTTTCTATCATTATAAAATATACAGAACTTAACAGTTCCCAGATTAATGTTTTAATAATTCTACGATTTATTCATTCTTTCGGTGCAGTGTCCACGGGGAGAATAAAAATTGTACGAGTGTGCACCGTTTGTAAGTCAGTTTTTTCATACAATAAAAATTACTTGAAATACCATGAGGGAAAAATAGTGAATGATTGATGTAAGTTAATCTATAAATGCGATTGAATAATGACGACAGAGATTAATATTTGTTATATTCCAAGATAAGGTTTTTTTATGAGATAATTGCAGTTTTAAACAAATTTCTACGCGTTCTTACTTATTTGTAGGTATATAGTGACACGAACAAGTTGAATTGAAATATATTTCGTACGTCAATGTTAATGACTGTTATCAAAGAATTGTGACAAAAACCGGACCGACGAAGATTTAACATGTCGGTGCGTTAAGAAGGTACACAAACACACATCTGGATTGAAATAAATATTTAGATGACCAACACAAAACGCTTCTAACGGGAACCGCAACAAATCTTCATATTTCTTCACAACTATCATTATATATAATATACACTTCATATGTTATTAGACTTTAGTAGATATCGTAAAATTGATGATGATTCAAATTTTTTAAAGTAACATTGTATCAATATTGGAGAAAAGCTCGACAATTTATGAACTAAACGAGCATTTACGGACTCGTTACAAGATATTTTTTTTACAAATAATAGCATAAAAAATTATACACCAAAATGTGTCCAATCACCGGGGCAAAGTGGTTGTAATCATTTTAAATGCACGCCCTTAGTACTGCGGCCCTAAATTATTGAGCCGGTGAAAACAGTAATTTGTACTGTTATCTTAATGCGATAAACATTCCTAACTTAACTGAAATGCATTCAAATTTTACTTCAATAATTTGAAGATTTATTATATTTAAACATGTTTTTCTGTTATTTTAATCACTAATCCTATCACGACGAACTATATTTAACGATTTTGTCAAAAATTTCTATTAGACAAACTCCGGAGATATATGTTTGCACAGCCGGACAAATATGTTTTTATATATTTTAAATAAACAGAAATGCAACTTATGTTTAGCTCCATAATTTATTGATTAACATTAGAAAATCTTAATTTCATACAGTAACATATAATAACTAAATATCATTTAATATATATTACTTATGACAAATAAAGATCTCTAATTAATATCGTTCGCATTGAAATCTCATATCGTATTCAATATAGTTCAGAATAAGAAAACATTTTTGAATTGACTTTGCATTTTATTTTAAAATTAAATAATGCAAATGCATAATGAAACAAGAGAATAATGAACATTACAAATACGTACGGTATGACAAAGAAGGACTTAGTTATAACACAAGGAAAGGAAGCTCATGACGTCACACATAAGAACAAACCGCTGCATGGACCTACGAAAAAGACACCACTCGCATCTTATTTCAATTAAAAAACAAAATAAAATAGACTTCAACATCTCTATGTAAATTCAAGGCTCCTGACAATAAAATATTAAGCAATTTTTTGTGTTACCAAACAAGCAAAGCGATAACTCCGCCCATTACCTTTTCAGGAGTATATCTGAACGCTCTCATCGGATTGGCTTTAGTGCAATTATGACTTGTTTTTAGACATTTTTAGCATACCATCTTTAGGAATACTCGATACGAAGTGTTTATCACCCACCGTATATGGGTTAGCCAATCAACTTGCGTTGTTATATGTACTTCAAATTCTTCCATTGGTAGGCTATCGTTTTTTTGTTTTATTTACTTAACGGACCTTTAATAGTAAGTTCAATTATAAAGCGAAAAAAAGATGAATGATAAAATTAAAAAAATATATATTATTATCAAAATAAGGAGTTTAACGAATTTATCTATATTTTGAACATATCTATAAATATGGCGTTTGCTTTTCTTTTGTATTTGGTTTGTAAACTTTCCAACTACTATAATTTTTTTGTTATCAGCTTCTTCCAAATACATTTAGGGTTTAATACACTTGTTGCCGTTCATGTATATTTGACAGATGATGATATCCTACTGATAAAAGATTATAATGTGTAAGCCATTAACTACTTTTTTTATTTTATAGGATTTTAGATATGTATTCAAGTTGAGTATTGTTAACATGGCTATTTTCATCAATAAAATTATTTAAAACGGGATATTTACCATGTTTTTTATTTTTAGTTTTCGGAGCTCGATATAACAAAAATAATAATAAAAAACTGGCAAAATAAAAATAAAAAACATAGTAACCATCCTGTTTTAAATCATTTTTAATAGTGTTTTTTTTCACTATCATATTTCAATATATTTATGGCAAATTCCTATTCGCAATTGTGATGCTAAATATTGTAGTTATTAATTTAGGTGAAATCGGTACTATCGAGCCTATTATAGTTCCTGCTATGAAAACTCATTAAAATAGTTTTTCTATAATTGTGTTTGCTAGCAAACGAAAAAAAACCGACTTCAATTCCACTGACAAGTAATGAATACAACGTAAGTAGACGAAAAAATTAACAATCGCACTAGTCGTCACTACGATTTTCGAGGATTCCCCTCGGTTTCTCTGGGATCCCATTATCAGATCCTGGTTTCCTTATCATGGTTCCACCAGTGGGATTTCTCCTTTCCAACAAAAAAAATCGGTTCATAAACGACGAAGATATCCCCGAACATATATAAAAAAAAGTATAATCAAATTGACTAACCTCCTCCCTTTTAGAAGTCGGTTAAAAAGAATCACAAACATTGTGCATTTATTATATTTCTTGTTTTTCAGGTGTTAAAGCGTGGCTAGCTGGAGGGTCGCGCGCTAATGATGCCAACTGTGGAGGCGCTCGGGGACGCCACTCAGAGCGTGCCACTGTCACACTTGCCTCTTCATCATGTTCACAAGGTTTGTTCCACATACAAACTCAAGCTCTTTTAAACTTAAATACATATCTAAAATCCTATAAAATAAAAAAAGAAGTTAATGCCTTACACATTATAATATTTTCAAACTGAAATAACCCCTTTTTTAAATGTCACTGATGTACAAACGCTTACATTTCACATAGTAATAGAATAAAAGCTAATTCTCAATGCATCTCTAATGTAGGTAGTTACATATTTTTCCTATTAAGGCTATCGTACGATCGTATGCATATGTTCAAAATATCAAAGGGTCTGTCAAATACTGTCCGAAAAAAAATTAAATTTCTTGTCTGTTCTATTAAAGTAAGTGTAAATCTTTCATGAAAACATATGAAATCACCTTAATCTTAAAACAAGAACGGAGAATGTATGAAGAGACATGAAATTTTAAAATTTATAATAGTAGGGAGTTTATTACAACGATTGATATAGGTACTCATATTCAACGTTTCGAATTATTTCTGTCAGGAGGTTGTAATTACTCTGAAGGTGTCGGAGAACGCCACTCAAATCGTGACAAGTTTAATTTATGTAGACTTATTTGTATTATGGTATTTCTATTTTCATCAGTCAATGGTCCAATTAAGGATCAAATCATACTTGTATACGATGATGATAATGACAAGTAAAATTTCTGGAATCAGTTCCACTCGCTAGATTTTTGTGTATTTTTTAATAACTAATTTTCAAAGCTATTACATTATATACGCTTCAGCCTGTAATATCCCACTGCTGGGCATAAGCCTCTTTCCCCATGTAGGAAAAGGATCAGAGCTTAATCCACCATGTTGCTCCAATGCGGGTTGGCGGATATATTCCCTACTATGAGTAACGATCGCTATCAGGTGTACATGATAACAACCGCGACCGACGGCTTAACGTGCTCTCCGAGACCCATACATGGGGAAAGAGGCATATGCCCAGTAGTGGGATATTACGGGCTGAAGCGACCCCTAAGGGGGTAAAATGTGGGTTGGAAGTTTGTATGAAAGTCGTATGTTTTTGAAGTAAGAGACTTGAAATTTAAAATTTATGCTCTATAGATGATGAAAATTTTGAAGATTTTGGGGTTGAAATGGGGGATGGTATGTTGACTCACTCATCGCGAAATCTCCGAAACTATACCAACCATAAACTTGAAATTTGGCAGATAGGCTCCTTATAGGTCGTAGACATCCGCTAAGAATGGATTTTACGAAACTCGACCCCTAAGGGGGTAAAACGGGGGTTGGAAGTTTGTATGAAAGTCCTATGTTTTTGAAGTAAGAGACTTGAAATTTAAAATGTATGCTCTATAGATGATGAAAAGGTGTCCAAATAATGTATCTTTAGAAATCAACTTCCTTTTGGGGTTGAAACGGGGGATAAAATTTGGCAGGGAGGTACATTATAGTTAGTAGACGTCCGCTAAGAACGGATTTTGCGATATTTCGCCGCTAAGGGGGTTTAATTGGGGTCGATAATTTGTATGAAATATATACAGCAGCTATAAGTTCGCCTGACAGGTTATTCATACTGCAGCCTGAAAATAAAACTAAAAATGTGGTGTATAGAGAGGTTTTGTAAAAATAACTATTAAATTATAATAAATTGTGCCTTTGAAAAGTCACACAGAGTGATAAGCATTTCAAGTGATTGAAATAAAAAAATAATTTGTGTTAAGCATCTTAATAGTATTGCATTTCTTCATAAACACGCGGACGTAGTCGCGGGCAACAGTTAGTGTATTATAAAACATAGTCCCCAAAAGCGTCTGTGATCGATTCCCTCAAAATCTATTGAACGGATTTTCATGCGGTTTCACCAATGGAGAGAGGGCTTCAAGAGGAAGGTTTATGGAACCGTTAAGCCGATTTTGATGAGAGTTTCACTGGAGGTTTGCCGGGAAAACTTTGTGACAAACCGATTTCAACGCTAGCGAAGCCGCGGGCACAGCTAGTATATTTTAAAGTTTACCATGTCAGTATTGTACTGCACTAGGACATAAGTTCAAAATTGTTAAAATATAAATTACTAGCAACCGTCCCGGCTTCGCACGGCTATTTAGCAAAAATTTCAAATATTTTTTTCCCAACTTTTTTTTAAAATATAATATAGCCCATGTCACCCGCGGATAGTGTAGCTTCAGTGTCAGTTCAGTGTCAGTCCTAACAGTGAAGGAATTTTTCAAATCGATCAGTAGTTTCGGAGCCTATTCAATGCAAACAAACAATCACATATTTCCTTTTTATAATATTAGTATAGATAACAACTGAAAACTAATACGTATTTTAGACTGAATAACATACATATATCTTGCAATTAGTACCCAACTACGACTGGCGTATGTGACTCGAGTTCATTAAGTGTAGTCGTCTCATTTTAGGTCGCTTTTTAATGTATTCAAAGTTTAACTATTACTAGTCAGACTTGACTATGTTTAGTTCAATATCATCAAAGGACCCCGCACAATTTGTATGGAAAATGGCTCTCGGCTAAATTGGCTGAAATTTTGCATAGGGGTAGTTTTCAAAATGCTGATCAAAAGTCTCAAGGGGCACAAACCCCCAAGTTCAACCCACGACCCTCTACAACCCCCCAAACCCCCCAAAATTCACTTTGCTATAATCGACTGCAGTTTTGTGAAGAGATAGGCACCAACATGCTTAACATAAATCTAAACTATATCCCCTCAAAATAGTCCCCCGAATACCTAAAGCTCGACCCCCCACTCTACCAACCCCCACACACCCTCCCTTAATTCACTTTGCAAGAATTAGCTTAAGTTTTTAAAAGAGATGGATATCAACATGCTGGTCGAAATTCTCAATAGAAAGCCAGTGAAGCCAGTAGAAGAAAGTGATGAAGATCGGGTCTACTATCCTGAAAAGGACTGCTGAATCACCGTATTCTTCAGACCCTAAGAAAATTATTTTTAGAATAGCGGTATTCTCTGTGCATAGCTTTACAGTTGGTAAACTCACGAGTCTTAACTCAATTTAAGGGTGGTTGGGGGTTTGTGTGGGGTCGTTTTGGTCGGGGTTGATTTTAGGGAGGGGGGGGGGTCGATTGAGAATTTCGACCAGCATATTGATATCCATCTCTTTTAAAAACTTAAGCTAATTCTTGCATAGTGAATTAAGGGAGGGAGTGTGGGGATTGGTGGTTGTGGGGTTTCGAGCTGTAGGTGGTCAGGGGTTTATTTTGAGGAGGTATAGTTTAGAATTATGTTAAGCATGTTGGTGCCTATCTCTTCGCAAAACTGCAGTCGATTATTGCAAAGTGCATTTTGGGGGGTTTGGGGGGTTGTAGAGGGTCGTGGGTTAAACTTGGGGGTTTGTGCCTTGAGACTTTTAATCAGCATGTTGAAAACTACCCCTATGCAAAATTTCAGCCAATTTAGCCGAGAGCCATTTTCCATACAAATTGTGCGGGGTCCTTTCATCACATTTCCGCAACCCATTACGTATGAAGCAGCTAATGATGTACTAATAAAACAACTACGATAATGTTTATTATCACAAGTGTGTCATAACCGAGACCGATAGTTAGCTCGCAGACAATGTATGAAAACAAAGGCTAGACCGATACAAATATTTGTATGGTTAATACAAATAGCGGTAAATGATCAAGGTAGGAGTTATAAAAATGTTTACATACATATTTTATATTACAAACCAACAATAATGTAATTGAATCATGATGTATAATTCAAATGAGGATTTTTTTTTATTAAGCGTTCACATCTCATTACTTTTAATGATATTAATTAAAAGCTGCTCAGCAGCTTTGATTTTTACCTACTTCGATAAAATTCAGAACGACGAAATATTTTTGAACAACTTTTTTTTAGTATTTTTTTAGTCTGGACGACTATAATTGTCTATTGCATGTGTTTCCGAACCCTGAAACAGAAGAAGTTCTTAGTGGGTGCCGTTAAATGTGAGATGTCAGCTCAATTTAAT
The DNA here is from genome assembly GCF_905220565.1 of Melitaea cinxia. Classification (NCBI taxonomy): domain Eukaryota; kingdom Metazoa; phylum Arthropoda; class Insecta; order Lepidoptera; family Nymphalidae; genus Melitaea; species Melitaea cinxia. The sequence goes on along the minus strand of NC_059414.1, from coordinate 8,865,653 downwards.
TTAGTATCATATTCAATATACATCTCTAAGGACTAGATACTATCAAAACGGTTATAATCGTTAAAAATTTTTTTTGAATATATTATTATCTATGGCGCTAATTAAATTGTGACGAAAGTGTTATACCAAAAGCAATATTTCTAAGAAAAGTCAGATATGTTATTTCACATAATTAACGTACAGCGTGACAGTTAAATTACACATAAGATTCAATTTCGCGTAAAAAATATGTTTATTACATTGTACTCGCACTACTACGGCTACCGTTAGCCATTGTAGTGTGCTCGCTTACTGGCTGTCGAAACGATGTACTTGTATTTTTAGAGATCAACCACTAAATTTCTTGTAAGTTCTTCTCGACCGGTATATCCATTTCAAATATGTTAAAAGGTCTAAAGTGTTTTTAGAGCCTCCGTTATAATAAAAATAATATTAAAGCCTTTTAAGCTTTTAAGCAGCTTTCCGAGAACCAAAAAATAGTAACATAATAAATTTGTTTATAAAATATCCCTTATCTCAGTGTGCCTCTTGGCATAGGCCTCCTCCAATGGTTTCCATTGAGCTCTGTCCTGCACAACTCTGATCCACAGATCTGCGCTGTCATTCTCATATCGTCCATCCGTCTTGTTTTCTGTCGTCCGCGCTTCCTCTTTCCGTCTCTTGGATAACATTCTGTCACCGCCTTACTCCATTTTCCTTTTGTGTCATGCATCATACGACCTGTCCATCTCCATTTCTGCTTATCTATTTTGCTCAGGATATCGGTAAGCATGGTTTTACTTCTGAGATCAGAATTTTTCACTTTATCTTTTCGCTTACAACCTGTTATGCTTCGCTCCATCGTTCTTTGGCACTTGGCCAGTTTCTTTCTTAAAGTTTTGGTTGGCGACCATGTTTCACATCCGTATGTCAGGCATGGAAGGATGCACGTGTTAAAGATTTTTCTTTTAAGAGCCATGGTCAGGTCTGGAGCTTTCATAATTTCCTTTAGGGACCAGTACTTCTTCCATCTGTTGGCAATCCTTATATTTATTTATTTAGTAGTTTGTTCATTAGGTGATATTAGAGCCTCCTTTAGTAGAATAAATTTTGACTTTTATTTGTTAAATCAAATGGAGTTTTTTAGTGTGAATCAGTTTTGGTTTAATCGAAGCTAACGTCATTATGGTTGCGCTTAAGTTATTAGGCTGATATTATAAGTATTTTTTTTTTCTAAAAAAAAGAGGTAAAATACATCCATAACACTACGACATGCCATAGTAACCGTTAGAACTGTAGTTAGAAGTTAACCCACATAAATTGAATTGACACCTTAGGAACTTGTAAATTATGACGAAATATTAAGATGCGGAATACATAGTTTCATAATATATTTAAAAATATTGAATGCTTATGACAATATACGCATTTTAGAATAAAAAAAATTCAAACTTTTTTCACTTTCGTATAATTTGTTACTACTGTTTATGTTAAATTGATTTTACTTAAAGTTAAAACTATTGCTTAATTTAATATCATAACACGGATAAAAGTATTTTATTAATATATATATATATATATATATATATATATATATATATAAAGTTATTAACTGAGGTAGAGTACAGCAGGAAATATCCTGCTCGAAAAGAAAATCGCTGCTGAAGAATAATGCACATAAAAATAGTGGGTCCATGTACTGAGTAAGGTGAGCTCCTGAGGGGGGGATTAGGGGTAGGATCGGCAACGCGCTTGCGATGTTCGTAGTGTTGTAGGCCTCTATAAGCTATGGTAATCGCTTACTATTAGCCATATGCTTCTTTGTCGACCTAGTTGTATAAAAAAAAAAAATGTAAAATAAAAACAACTTTAGATAACTATATCTTCAAGTTTGTTTATTTTATATTGGCGTTTAGCTGCATCGCCTAAGTATTATAGCCACTTTTGAAGCTCACAACTAAATAACATTTATATTTGTCTAGATAAACGTCATGGCGTAAAGAATTTGCGTTAAATAAGGTTAGAAAAAGAATAATTGTGTTTGCTCGTAAATGAAAAAAACCGACTTCAATTACATCGACAAGTAATACAACGTAAGTAGATGAAAAAAATTAACAAACGCACTACTCGTCACTACGATTTTCGAGGGTTTCCCTCGATTTCTCTGGAATTCCATCATCAGATCCTAGTTTCCTTATCATGTAATTATAGTACTATAATTGGGGTATCTCGTTTAAAAAAAAAAAAAGAATTATCAAAATCGGTTCACAAACGACGAAGTTATCGCCGAACATACATAAAAAATATATATACATATATGGTCGAAGTGAGTAACCTCCTGCTATTTTGAAGTCGGTTAAAAATACACCTTTTTGAGAAAACTCGATGAGCTCAGCATAAATTCTAAAACTTATGTTTACCTTTCTGCAGTGAAATAGCATATAATAGTTTGAGTATTCATATTTTTAAAGGAGATATGTCTGCTCAACACTGAGACATATACAGACAATACATAAATGTTACGTCAAAATTGTAAATAAAAATTTACGTAGGCGTGCATAAAGCAATTTTATAGTTTATATTCGGTATCTATGTACATAGTTTTATTAAATACGATAACTACGCTAAATAATGACGTTTCGCGCGGTCTGAGCGTGTTTGAACAGTGACGTATGAAGTGCTAACTTGAAGTATCACTATGTACTGTTGTGAGTGAAAACTGTTGGTGAATTCATTTTTTTTTTTTTTGGTAATAGCCAGCGTATGTAGAGGTGTAATAATAATGTAGGTAGGCACATCATTCTGATGATCAATCATCATTAAAAAAACTTGTCCTTAATTTTACGTCCCTATATCTTACTTACCACAAGCAATTATGTAGAACCATCCTGGCTCTGTAAGTGGTACTATTTCTTGCTTCAGCGTGTAATATTCCACTACTGTGCAAAGGCCTCCTCATGTAGGAGAAGGATCAGAGCTTAATCCACCACGCTGCTCCAATGCGGATTGGCGGATATATTTCCTACTATGAGTAACGATCGCTATCAGGTGGTCATGATAACAACCGGGACCAACGGCTTAACGTGCCCTCCGAGGCACGGTGGGGAGAGCCACAAGAATTGCACAAACACCCAGACCAGGGCAAACACCTGTATGGCCAATACAAATGTTTGTCATGTGCGGGGATCGAACCCGCAACCGCCAGCGCAACAGGTACAACCCATGGCTCTAAGCGTTGCGCCAACGCGGCTGCTTCATATTCTCTTTCAATCATAATCCACATCACTATGTTGTAACATAATTATGTATGAGTACATGGGTCTCCAAGTTTATCGTAAGTTAAGAATTTACATTAGCTATTATTTTTCTATTCTACTGTAAAAATATCCAACTAATATTATAAACGAAACAGTTTTTGAGGATGGATGTATGTATGTTTGTTACTCTCTCACGCAAAAAACTACTGAACTGATTTTAATGAAACTTGATACGTACATAGCTGGAGATAATAACACACAAGCTACTTTTTACCCCGACATTCCCATGGAATAGAAAATTGTGCGAGTGAAATCTTGCGGCGCAAATAGTTATTTATATATTCATAATATCTAAAGGCACTGCGGGGTTCTAGCGTAGATTCGATACTACGACCATGTAACACACACTCATACTCGTATATTCATATTCATTCGTAACCTTTTTGATCGACTTTACTCGTATATTGTGTCATTAATTCCGAGGTATTTATACCATACATTCACATTAATGAGAATTAGTGTCCTTCTTCGCAATAAGAGCAGAAATCCGCGCCCAATATTTCCACTCTTATTGATTATTTATTTTATATTTAATTCCACATTTGAAATATAATATCCTAAGAAGAAAAAATTGCAAAGACGGTCTTATCGCTGATAATGATCTCTTACGAACAACCCTTATCAATAGAGAAAATATTCCTTACATAAACACTAAAGTAATAAAATTAATTATTTAAACAGCTATCTTATAGTTACTACGCAAAAAGTCTCAAGACCTTATTGTTAAGAAAAATTATCGTACCTGATTTATAAACAAAGATTACAAAACAAAAAACATTTTTTTTTTTTATGTAACTAGGTCGGCAAACAAGCGTACGGCTCACCTGATGGTAAGCGATTACCGTAGCCTATAGACACCTGCAACACCAGAAGCATCGCAAGCGCGTTGCCGAACCAATCCCCAATCGCCCCAGGAGCTCTGGTCACCTTACTCACCAACAGGAACACAATACTGCTTGAAAACAGTATTATTTTGCTGTGATCTTCTGTAAGGTCGAGGTACTACCCCAGTCGGGCTGCTCCATATTTTGAGCAGGAAATTCCTGCTGTGACCTACCACACGCATGCTGTAATTTATATAAAATTGGTTGTCTTAAAGATGGTTTACGGACGATAGTTGAACGTGACACCGTCATAACAAAACATCTCGGACGCATAGGCCAATCGAGTGGAAGAGAGATAGATGCGGTGCAAGCGTACAATGAGCGTAACGGGACAATGAGTCATCATTTTTCGTGTATGCAGCCGGTGTTCATTGATTTATTAGACGTTCACGTCCAAAATTTAAATGTTTCAAATATTTTAACACAATCTCCTATACATTTACATCTCTCGTGTATTTGTTTCAAATGCCATTAACTTTTCCGCAATACACATATTTGTTGAGTCTTCACATTTACAAGACACTAATTCATTCCGATACTTTTAAACGAGTTTTATATCGATTATGTGATAAAAAAGTCTCTTAATCTGTTTGCAAAACTGATTAACATTATCATTTTGGCGCCGATCGTGACTTACTTACTTACTTAGTGTGATTCTGTGCTGTCATTTCGTTAATATGAATTAAAAACGTGTAGAATATTAAATATTATTTTAGGGTACTAAATATATTTATATTGAACGTAATCATTAGCAGCATGGAAGCGAATCTTCTAACAGTTTGGTTAACTTAAAAAAGTAGAATCTTGTTTCGATTAATAAAAACGAGGTAATGACATTACACATTAGGAGATTTCAAGAGCGCTTTATACGTCGTTAATGACCTAGAGTTGTGTAAAACTAAAAATTATTTTTATTACTACCAGCTAAAAACGAAAATGTGTCTCAGATGTTCGTTTTATGTAAAAAGTCAGTTAAGGTTTATTCCCGACCTAATAATTCCTAGGTAATGGCTTCTATACTTTAAGAAGGAGAAATAATACAACACGATTTCCCTGCCATTTATTTTGATATTTTTTAAAATCTCTCCATAGAGGCACACTTAAAAAATCTCTTCTACACCGATCACGAAAAGACAGATATATACATAGTCACTTAGACGTAGCGGTAAAAAAAGAATAAAAGAAAATATTTTTTTAAAACAAGCTTTTTTATTTAAATGCACCAAAAATAATAAAATAAACTTTTGATGAAAAATTACATAAACCATGTTGGATTTAGGACGACGTCACATGCATTTTCATCCAAATTAAACATGTATACAAAATTTCAGCTTAATCGGTTAAAGTTATATGCTTCAAATTTGAGTTGTAAGATTCCTCCCTAATAAATATACAAGCATACTTAGATACATACATGCTTACATACATTGCAAGTTAATCAAGTTTTTAAAAAGATTGTGGAAACTCATGAATAAAACTTTACCATCAGTTTCAATTTAAATTCAAACATTAAATTGGAGATAGAACAATATATGAGTGAGGCTATTATTAGTAATGAAATACGTAGTAAGTACTACTACTTCGTATTTTTATTAGAATATTGTCTGATTGTTTTATTTATTGAAAAATACAGACTCAAATACTTAAGTTTTATTAATGCTTTTTTTGTGTTTCAAAAATGATAGATAAACAAAAATTTATTGAAATTCGACACAAAGGGATGTGGAAGGTGATCAACAGATATAACTGAATTCAGATACAACTGAAAGATTTCATAACGTCACAAATAGATAAGCCCATTGCTAAATTTCACTGAGTTTCAAAAGATTTCCAGCTGATAATTTCATAAGCTAACATTCCTGCTTGATTTACTGAGGGTTCCGTGAATGTTCCACGCATAACACAAATTGTCTTGATTTTTTGTTCGCTACAAACCACTCAAAATAACGTAATGCGCGTAAGACCATTACGGCAGTGAGGCATGTTGTACACTGCACGCTATATAGTAAAACGATTTAATTGACTACGAAAAATGTGTGTTGTATAAGTATTTTTTTATTTCAATATATTTTCATGTTTTTGAAGTGAAACTTCTTTAGGCGCATGAGGGTGAAATTTTTACGCATAAAACGGCAACGTTTTGATGAAACGGCAACGTTTTTGTCGATGGCGCTGGAACGGAAATCTAAAGCTTTAGATTTGTATAAATATAAACGAGACTTTAAAATTAGTTTGCCAAAGATGTTTTAACTCTGTCATGTGTACTTTGTACGCACACACTTTTTTATTTTTTTGTTTAAATATAAATTTTTTACTAAAATGAGCAAAAATTAATGTAATGCAATTATTTTTGAACAAATTGTAACATAAATGTATCACTCAAAACTTTGGTAAAAAGGGCTTAATTTTTTTTAAATACATAATTATTATCATTACAGAAGCATGAAATCTTAAAAACTTACTTTTGAATTGTGGTAGTTATTCGTCAAAGTTAAACCTCCTGCCATATTTTTACTTTAAAATTAATGAGGTATAATTTTTAGGCTTGGTGTAACATATTCTATTTATTTATTTTAATACTTTATTGCAAACATGAAAGTACAGAAAAAAAAATTACAATATTATGATTTTGAAAATGCAAAGATTGCCTTATAGTGATAATAGTGATCTTTTTATTTATTCTTTTATTTACACATAAACACTTAAAATAAAACAAGTAATAAGCTTAATATATTTAGAAATACTAATAACTTTGGTTAAAGTATAGTACTAATGTCCCACTAATATCTCTATATATTACGTCAAAGTCTACGTCTTTTAATGGATAACTGACTTTATTCGCTTTCAATAAATGTAAGCTATTTATATTAGACTAGGCATGACTTGCTTTTATTTCAGTCGGTTAAATGTGTACTGTTTTACCAAGCGCTCCGAAATTATACGACATCCATTATAAAAATGCCGAAAATAACGGCTTAAGCAATTTTTTATCATCAACGCGGGCAATTTAATATTGATTTCGAAAAGTAGACAACTTTTAGTGTTAATAGTTTTTACAGTTGTAAAATACGACATGTTGACTAAAAAACTATACTTCTTATATTTAAATAAATGATCTAAATTATTCATAACTAAGGTAAATCGTCGTAAGTCTCTACCCCTTTTTAGAGTTAAAAGTGCGAAGTTTTTATAAAACTTTAGCGTTACTGCGTCTTTAAAACTTTTTAGTCATAACCTTAAAATTGTTTGATGTGTAATGATCTATATAAATAAAAATGAATTCGGCTAATTTTAGGCCCACGGACGATTTTAATGCCAGAATTTTTTTTACTATTTACAGACTGTACAGAATGAAGTCTGTAAGAGTAGCTACTTTATAAATAAATCTTATAGATCCCAAAATTAACGCACTTTTACAACATACCTAAAATAACTGTTTTTTTAAATAATATTAAAAAGTTTAGCTACAAAATTATCAAAATTGTATCACATAATACAACTAACGCAAGTAAATCTCCCAATAAAAAAAAAACGTATCAAGAATGTCACTTCATTAATCCCGTTTCCCGTTGTAGCGTCGTAGGCCATTAATCATACACGGGTACGTATAGATTTGATTCAGGCACGTGGACAGATGGACGTAAGCGGATCAGCGCAGGTTTGTTTTGTTGATAGTGTACAATCGTTTGAAAAGAGGTTTTAAGTTATTTATGAATCTATATTTAAATTTAGAATAATTTAAATGTCAGTCCCATAATGCCCTACATCACAATGGACTCTATTCTATCCTTAATTTCTATTTTAATCTAAAACTATAACCTTTCTCTTTTCTTTGTTTTTTCGATATTTATTTTTTCTTAATGTACACCAAAACACAAACAGATGTACAAGATACAATACAAGATGTACAACGGCGATCTTATCGCTAAAGATGGATTTCTTTAATATATTTTCTTTAGATAATTATTGATACTTAAAATTACTATTGCATGTTATTAATATAAAAAAATTGTATATATAAGTACGTTATAATAATAAATGAGTAATGGTAAGATTAACGTTATTTTTTTATTTGTGTGGTCTATTTACGACATTATTTGTTGTCTGTAACATTATCATCTAAATGTTTAAACTAAAACAGAACAGAAAAACAGATCTCATTCGTAATAGCACAAAATAAAATGAGAATGTACTGAGTTCGAAAACACATACAACACAAACATTAATAGTAACATTTTAACTTATTCGACAAAGCCTTTATCACTCGCCAGTATGTTACCTAAAGTCACATCTCTAGATATTAGTGACATCGAGTTGACAGAACTAGCGGGATGTTTTGACAACGATGCGTACTCGTTTTAATCAAGCCATTGTATTACCGACTTTATTCATTACGAATAATTACAATAATGCTTGAGGCTTTTAAAATTTTTGAATATATCTGTAGCCTTTTAAAGACCAAAAGTCGACTGAGTCATAAATAATACCTTATAATCATGGTTCATGGCTTAAAGATAGAGCTTAACATATGAAAATCTGCTACCTAAAAGACTGATATAACATAAGTACGTAGGTGTATTTTTGAAAAAAAAGTTTCAAAGCGTAAATCGTAGTTCATTTAAAATAAAATAAAATATATTATATGTATATACTAGCGACCCGCCCCGGCTTCACACAGTTGCAAAAACTATCAATATTATATAATGCATGTATTATACATATAAAACTTTCTCTGGAATCACTCTATTTACTAAAGAAAACCGCATCAAAATCCGTCCCGTAGTTTTAAAGATATAAGCATACACACAGCGGGAAGCGACTGTTTTATACTGTGTTATGATATTCGTTTCTCTGACTAAGATCCTTACAATATACTTCTAATTTCACAACTACAACCTAGTGGCTATAAATTAGTGGTCATATTTTTATTTTTTACCTTGAAATACTGAAAGGGATATATGAAATGCCTACGAACACACCTTTTTCTCGAGTTAAGTTATGCAAATGATGGAGTGGGTCATGTATCGTTGTACGGTTGAAATGGCAACGACACTTAAGTCAAGGACACGGTATTGAACTATATCCGGCTCTAATATTGTTGTAGTTTGATACTAAATATCATGTAAGATAGTATGAATTACTTGAATACTTACTATAATTGTGTTATACGTACATGTGATATTTATTTTATTTTATACTTTATTGTACACCACAAATATATTACAAACAAAGCATAAAGTATAGACAGTGAAGTACAATGGGCGGACTATGGCTAATTAGCCATTTCTTCCAGACAACCCATTCATAGAAAGGAACTTTATTATCTAAATTAGGTAGGTGGATGGTCTTAGTTCGACAAACAAATAAATAAATTATATAACTTAGCTTCTGCAGTTTCTATGCAAGCCTTTTCTAAACGTAAAATGAAATTTCTAAGGTTTGCATCTGAGTCATATAAATCAAACGTACATAAGGCTGACAGCCGCAGAAATTTACAATTAACAGAGTGTTATCTTAATGGATTTACTTACTCACTGACGGATCAATCAATGCCCATGAGCCATGATTTAATTGATAGATACATTTCTAGCCTTTGATGGAAGCTTTTTGCTACAATATTTTAGTTTTAAACGTATCGAGGTCACAGATCGAGTTCAACATCGTTTGTTATGACGTATATTAAAAACTACTTAAGTATTGCTTTCATTTATTTTGATGTAAGCTAATTGCGACCCGCGGTTCTACTGGTTTGATTTTAACAATTACTTCTTTATTACAAAGGTTACTTATAGAAACTATCCTGCTAGCTTACGGGGCTTATAGGGATTTTTATCATGCAGCATTATATAAGAAAACTAGCTGACCCCGCAAACGTTGTTTTGCCATATATTTTATTAAACTTCTCACCCCCCCCCCCCCCCTTATAACTTAGGGGTATGAAAAATTGATGTTGTTCGATTCTCAGACCTACCCGATATGCACACAAAATTTCATGAGAATCGGTCAAGCCGTTTCGGAGGAGTTTAACTACAAACACCGCGACACGAGAATTTTATATATTAAATATTATTTATTTGAATATAATCTATTCTTTAGGTTAAAAAAAAGCTTTTCAGAAGTTTTTACGGAGTATTATAATTGATTGGCTTAAAAGAAGTTATATTTTATATAACCTGTAGGTTCGAATACTTAAGTGTATATTGATTGATTGTAAGAATTGTCAACAAAGAAAGTTTTAGCTGCTAAAAATCGGGTTCTATATTGTTTTTTGTTTTTTCACGGGCTTTTTTCCGCAACTCGACGTCTTAGTGCGCCTTTTTTGCGTGAGTTCTATAATTATTATTTAAATAAAAGTTGTTTTTTAAAAGATTTTCATTAACATTAATTGAAACAAAACAATTAGCTTCTGGAATAGTTATGTATCAGCCAGGATTATATACTACCTTTACAATTGATACAATTTCGCATGTTATACTAAAACACCTGGATTAAAATAATTGCTAAGCAATTTTCAACCTCACGCCTTGGACATAAACACCAAAAACTCGTATTACGCACACGATATTGCATCTTTCCCACGAACGCTGTTAGTAATAAATAATCAGGATCCAATAACAGTGACTACATTAAATCAAGTTCCGGTATAACATCAGTACTTTAATATCGGCGTGCGAAGTGATATATTAAAGATCTACGGATGCAATGTTGGGATGAGAGAGGAATAAATTATTATTAACAATAACAGTCCACTCGATCAAGTATTATTGATTTTAGTAAAAACGTACAATACCAATAACTTATTTCATTTAATTTACAAAATAAAATAAAGAACATTCAAAAAGTAGGAATGGAAAGATCGGGAAAAATCATCATGATTTGATTGAATGTGTATTAAGCGTTTAATATTTTACCCTCCGATCTGTAAGGATTTAAAACCAGAGTGATTTCAGTATTTTTGTCAAAAATGTATTTTTTGATATCCAGTGAATCCATAGTGTATTTATAGAGCTTATTATCTATAAAAATAAGTAACTGTGTGTTTCTTGAAGACAGCTGATTTCTTTTTTTATTAAATGGTACTGTTCGATTAAACATTACCCGTAGTGAAAAGTAGTAAGAGATATAAGCCGTTATTGTTATTTACTAATTTTCATTCATCAATATAAGTGAAAAATACGCAATAATACATAGAAATAAAGTAATCCACGTCTGTAAGCATTTTATAGTTTGACAAAAGTTGGAGTTTAATCAGCCAATCATCTTCGAGTTAATGGATTTTTACATACAATGAATAGCATCGTTATCAAGTATTGAGTGCTCTTCTCACAGTTACGAGGCTAAAACAAACCTGAATTAAATATTTGTACAGATTCAAATATCAAAAAAAAAAAAAAAAAAAATACATTTTAATGGAAATTTCGAATACTCGACGTTTTTCTATTGTGGATTTATTAAGGTCATCTAAATGAAAATATAGTCAGTTGTGCATTACTAAACATTAGTTATAATATATATTAACATAGTGCATATAGTGGATAGGAAGCCGTAATATGCAAATACCTAACCTAAGAGTTTGCGGTTAGAATTAATAATCGAAATAAAAATTTTGGTGCTAATGTCAATCAATTTTTAATGGAAAAATGTTCATTTTTAATATAGCTTAATATTCTTCATATACCTTACATCAGGTTAATCTTATGATGCGAAATAAAATCACAGTTATAGAATCATGGATTATCTTCTCACAAAGTTTTACATTAATCTTGAGTCTGTAAATTGATGAAAATATATAAAATTATTCGTCTATTATATATTTTTTCTGAACTGTAGCAGCATGTAAAAGTGCCGCAGCATAGACATACAAATTTCAATCTTACGGTTAGCGCCTGCTCCTGGCAATCCAAGCGCATTGCTGACACTTAAACTGGCGGCTACCTTACTCACAACATAAACACAACCAACACTACTTGTAGATTGTAGTTCTTCCGCGACTGTTAGCTCCAAGTTTTGAGCAGGATATTTCTTAATGTGCCGTACATACATTTTGACGATTCATTTTAACTTCAATAAAATTAAGAAACCGTTGCTGACTCAATCATTCAAGTATAAGTACTCATATTAATTACTGTGTATAACAATATACGTGTAAGTAAGTAATATATATTATTATAGACTATATTCAAAGCCATACATTGAACTAGAGATGAGATCTCAATGGAGTTCATGTTTAAGCGTACTGTTTTGTTCTTATGCGTCTATCTATCTTAATTACTAAATGAATGACATCACTAGACTGGAACTAGTTTCTATCGTCTAATTAACAACATAATATAAATATAGTTAGACACGATTGGTAAAAGAATCATTTCATGGTTGGTTTTGGTGTCCTTTGACGTTTTGTCTGGGTTGATTTTTACGAGTAATGATCAAATGATACTATATAGCTTACTATGACATTATTTGACGCGTTCGCGCACCGGTCACAGCAGTTGCTGTTGCGCTGGCCGTTGCGGGATCGATCCCCGTTCATATCAGACATTTGTATTGGCCATATAGATGTTTGTCGTGGTTTGGGCGTTTGTGATTGTGTACTGAGTGTGTTTCCGGACCCCCGATACAGGAGAAAATCCTCCTGTTTATAGCATATTAATTCTAGAGATAATAGGTTTATAATAGTAGAAGACTTATAAAAAGTAGATTTATGGTTTCAGAGGTTGTTGGTTAAAGCAAACAATTCTTTAAATTTTTTAATATGTTTTTTTGTAGCATAAGTTACATACTTTTCAAGGATGTTATTTGTTACAAAAGTGATGATATCAATGTCATCTGTAATTAGAACTTAGCATTGTTCAACATATAAAGAGCTCTTGCAATGCAATATTGTTTTGAAAAAAAGCTATTAAATCTTTTCATAATAATGACGCAGGACAAATCATGTCAATTATATAACAATAGTTGTCTGATGCGCCTTAACCTTGAGTTTGGATGACTAATTTATAAATTAACCTTTAGCAAATAGTGTGCCTGTAGCAGTCTAATCTCCGAACAATAGAGACAAGAGCAACGAAAATGATTTTACTACGAATATAAGGAGTTTTTTTAAACATTTTTTACTCATTATAAAACGTATTATGTTAGGTATTCTAAAGTGTATGGTTTTTTTCCTTGACCCCTAATAAATTAAGTTGGTAATTTGTGAAAAGTTAATAGGTGTAGCAAGGTGTAGTATAATAAAATATAAATAATTAACGTTTAATGCATTACCGGCTTAAATCGTTTAATTTTTATGTATTTTTATTTTATATTCGATGAAACAAAATACGATAAATCAATTTCCACGAACTAAGAGCTTGGATGGAAAAGCTAATGTTTTAAATGAAGATTAAGCACAACAGATAGGTTTAAAATAATTCTGAAATTCTATTAGACTTTTAGGAAAACTGTTTACCAGTAACTGTTTTAACTGGGGTAGGGTACAGCGGGAATTTCCTGCTCAAAATATGGAGCAGCCCGACTGGAGTAGTACCTCGACCTTACAGAAGATCACAGCAAAGTAATACTGTTTTCAAGCAGTATTGTGTTCCTGTTGGTGAGTAAGGTGACCGGAGCTCCTGGCGGGGATTGGGGATTGGGTCGACAACGCGCTTGCGATGCTTCTGGTGTTGCAGGCGTCTATAAGCTACGGTAATCGCTTACCATCAGGTGAGCCGTACGCTTGTTTGCCGACCTCGTGACATAAAAAAAAAGTAGCTTGTAAGTCTTCAAGGATAATAGAGATCAGGTTCATAGCTTAATTTGACCGTGGATTGGCGTATCATGCGGTCATACGTTCTTGTGAGCACCTCGCAGAGGGTGTCCATACTACTGGAGAAGGTTGAGTGTGAGGCATTGAGACATTTAGCTAGTTGGTTATAATCATATGTACGTAATTTAGGATAAGTGAATTCTTGAAAAAAGACACGAGTAATTAAGGGCCGTATATGCCATTTCTTTAAAAAAAACACTCACGTTTTAACAAAAAATATTATCTTTCTTAAAAGGAAATTACATTTTTGCCAAAGTATTAACTGCATTTGTTTCTTTATGATGAAAATTCCACATTTATTCTTATTCTTTACAAAATGGATAAATAATTAAACGAATATTCACAGAATTTTATAATTTTCGGTGACAAAAATACGGAAATCGCGTCAAGCCCTGCCATTACAATACAGTTCTAAATCATCTTTTAATACACCGTGAAGCTTCCTAATCGTTTATGTACATCTCAAGGTCACGAATGATTGAGCACAAAGCCTTAACGTAACCATATCAAGCCTGTTACGTATATTCAAATGTAATCAACATACAATGTTGAGTTATTTAGGCTTAGAAATATATGGTAACATTGACATTGGACATTGAATTTGTGTAGGAAATTTGGCAGGTTGCTATATTTTTTTTATAATTCTACTCCCTAAGTAAACGAAAAATTTCATATCAAATGTACTGTATTACTGATACAAACATTGCTTATTGATTTGAAATTAGCATAGATAAAAATTTATTTCCAACTTTCTAAATTTAAACACTCACTTGAGTGTTTAACACATAATAGTAGACAATATTATAACATAAAAAGTATTTAATATAATGATTGTAGTATTTCTCGAAATTGTAAATAAAAATTCCTCTTGGCGTAGAGATAACTAAAATATAAAAAAAAAACATGCAGTCCAATTTACTTCACCCATTTTCAAGTAATAAATATTTCGACACCAACAATTTATACTACGCCAATTCGACTTTTCGATAAGTTTGTTTTTTTAATGCGAACTTGATAAAATGTATTTTTATATGTAATAAAAAAATTGTGATATTGCAATGAATAAATTAACTATTAAAGATACCAAATTTCAAATAATTTTCTTAATTAATATAAAAGGTATCACGTTTTTTCCTTTTATAAGCCTCTATTGTAAAGTTTACTTTTAAGAATTAGCTTAGTATTAATTGCTGGTGTCGATTTGTTCTTGTATAAGACTTTTTTTTTACAAAGTTTTTTTAATAATTAAATATTAGTGTTTTAAGAATTTTTCCCTTATCTACAGAATAATTTTTATAAAGCGCATTAAAAGTTGTTAAAGTTTAGTATATTATTAAATATATTTACATAAAATCGTAATAGATTCTATCCTGTTATTAAATTTTACATTCGAATCTGATTTTATCATCAATAAATTTCGTATAAAAAATTCTGAACAATAAAGTTTAGCATCTGTGTGGTCCACCGTACGACATAACTTTAACCGGCGCACATAAAAATAAATATCAAACAAAAGATTTATTTCAATTACAGCTAATGAGCGTGAAAAACAATTATAAAGCAATGGCGATGTATGAGAGGCGGCGTTAAACAATCCGGCGAACAACAATTCAAAGGGTGACTGCAAACACAAGACTC
Organism: Melitaea cinxia; assembly: GCF_905220565.1. Lineage (NCBI taxonomy): Eukaryota > Metazoa > Arthropoda > Insecta > Lepidoptera > Nymphalidae > Melitaea > Melitaea cinxia. The sequence goes on along the minus strand of NC_059414.1, from coordinate 8,850,030 downwards.
CGACATACATTCGATTTCCACTATGTAAGGCTATTAAACTAAAAAAAAAAAAATTGCTGAAAATGCATTAATAAAATACTACACTAGTTTTATATAGGTAAGTTTTTATACTTTTACGATCATTCGGAAAACTTTTATTTTGACCGGTATTTTCATTTTGTTTTCCCGATATTTTGGTGACGTTGCAGACGCCAAGTTCATAAGTGACTGTTAGTTCTATACAATCTCGCTGAATATTTGACTGCAAATTACCTTACAAAAATTCTATATAAAAATATTGCAGTCAAATTAAATTTAGTGACAAACAGTAATTGATCAAATATCGCGATATATAGTCGCTAGCGTGTAACACTCCTTAGTCGAAAGCTAATTTTAATCTTCGATTAAGGGTTAGACTTCTGTCAAGGATTGCGAATAATGAGAGGCAGATTGTTTATAGCTGACGTTGAGGATTCATGCGATTAGATTGGAAGCGTTATCATTCCAGTTACTATGTATAAGTTTACACCACATACACATATATATGAAGCAATACGTACGTATATTACATACTTGCTCCTACTGCCTTGCTCATTTACTACTTATAGAGGTTTTTGTAATGGACTATTGTCCGTGTTCATATAAGTGTTGTCTCTAGTAGGTATTTCTAGTTTCAAGTAAAGTCGAGCGGATAACAGTTTTCAACATTTACACAAACGATTTTAATATATTGATTATTTTTTTCTTATGTATATTTAATTATTTTTATTTACTACTAAAATGAAGTTTTTTAATCTTACAATATCATAACCAAGAATTTTTTGTTAATTGATATAAAAATTTAAACTTATATCCCCATTGAATCTACAATTCATGCTTTTTCTGAGTTGCTAAAAACAAACAACCCAAAACAACTATGAAACTACAAGTTAACGCCGAAGTTGCCGTGTCCCCATAATTAGTGCATGCAAATGGCGTACTAATGACTGGACTATTGTATGAGCGTGCACTGACCCTGCTCTTCACTCGTCTCCTGGTGCTTTATTGATGTTAAACATGTGCTGGTGGCTATATTTCATTATAAACTTTCATTCATTGCTTTTTCTCTTTTATTGTAAATCTGTGCAAATAATAATAAATTTCCTAAAAATATGTGTATAATATACATACTTACATAACTAGCGCACTACTTACGAACGACTGCACTAAATTGTATAGTTAATTAATTTATTTTCTTTATTATCTGTAGTAAGGTTTGTATTAAAGTCAATAAAAAAAATGTATATTACAAAAATGGCGTCACTAAGTTCGTAGCTAGTAGTAATAAAAAAACATACCTTCATTACTAACACAGACTATGAATTTCTTTTTAATATACATAGATATAGTCAGATATGCCAGGCTTCACTTTATAGCATTATTAGAGACTATCCTTACTACGATGTTAAATGGAAAAAACCAATGAAAATTATAATTTTAACTAGCTGACCCCGCAAAAGTTGTTTTGCCATCTATTTTATTAACATTCTCAACCCCCTTATAACTTACGGGAGTAAAAAATAGATGTTGGTCGATTCTCAGACCTACCCGATATGCACACAAAACTTCATGAGAATCGGTCAAACCGTTTCGGAGGAGTTTAACTACAAACACCGGGCCACGAGAATTTTATATATTAGATTATTTACTAACTTAAGATCTATAGCGAATTTTATATGTAGAATTTAAAGTTCCGTTATTGCTCTGACAATTATTTTAAGATTTGATTATTTTTAAATTAATCTCTAATCCCAATTAAAAAATATATGTAGTGGTTAATAGGTACTACTCAAAGTATAAAAATGGTCAATTTTAGTAATTACACATATTATGTTATCTAACAAGAGAAAAAGCCTTAAGCCCGAGTGGCTGACAGATGAAGGTTAATTGACTGCTAATAACATTACCCAATATAGTCAGTGTCAAACGTGGTCGTTAGTCTAGCTTCTAATGCAAGTAAAATGTTATTTTTATTTGTCATAAAAACTTGTTTTATTTTATTTAATTCAGTTGTTTCACCGTGATACGCGGTCAAGATAGAGAATTAGAGACATAAAGAGACCTAGGATACAAACAGACAAAAATAAAAAAACAAAATTTGCACTTGTATTCAGTATGGAGTATAAATACAAAAGAATTTATATACTTTTCTAAATATTCTGCTTTTTTTCCAAAGCATTTATTAAAAAAATTAATCCTGCTAAGTTTTAATTAAAGTAAAAATATCGTTCTTAAAAATGTCTTTTCGCGACTTTTTATTTTTACAAAGATGTTTTTAAGCATGAGTTACCGAATACTTGTTATCAAACGTAAGCTACAGATAAGAAGCGTCAAATGGCAATACATTTTTTTTTGTATTCGTTATAATCTTTAAAATATTTACAAAGTTGTAAATTTTCAAAATCGTATTGATAAACTTTTATAAATATCTTATTGCACGAACTAAGGCAAAAAAATAAATAAACTTGAAATATTTTAAATACCACACGTTTAATATTTATAAACTTCTGACAAAGTTTTTGTCGTTTCATGTAAGTTTTTATAAGACCTTGAATTACAGTCATATATAAATAGAATTCAAACTGTCTAATGTAAATTGTTTTTGGAATATTCCGAGAAAAATTGAATGGGTAATTTAATGTAATTATATTTGGTATCAGCTAATCAATAAAATAATTGCTGATATAGGTCAGGCTGTTTTATTTTATGTTTAGGGGCCATGTCTGTTTAAAATTTCGATGATTCCAACGAAATCGACTAAGGTACATTCTTTAAAACACCTTTTAGACTTAAAATACGGTTAAATAAAAAATACTTTTTTATACCTTCAATAACCAGTAAAGTTTCTTTATATGATGTTAACTTCAAACTACCAGGCGAACATAAGTCGAGTAGATCTCACTTATTATGACTAGAATTCCAACGAGGAAATTGCTTGCTCCAGGCTCCGTTTAGCGCACTTTCCAAGCCGATTGTTAGACTGAGCTATCATAATCAACTCTTTATAAAGAAGTATGTGAAGTAAATGCAACATGTGATGGTGTGTACATTACAGGAGTATAAAATGTTTGATGGAAAAAAAATACAAACTAATATTTCTACGTCCATTAGTATTCGTCGATTCTACAAAACTTGGCTGTGTAAGCGTTTTCGCTTTTTCGACATACAATAAAAGGGACAATATTACAAGCACTAGCTTTCGATTAAAAAAGGAATCATCAAAATCGGTACACCTAGCAAATTAAGGAGATAACATATATAAAAAAGCACAGTCGAATTGAGAACCTCCTCCTTTTTTTGAAGTTGGTGGTGGTTTTAAAGTTGGAAGCATACACCAAGATATAAATGCAAAAATCATGTTTCCATATATCTTTAGATATAATAAACAAAACAAAGAAAATATTGAATCAAACAATTAGAATTTATAGAGTAGTTTGAAGATAGAAGAATACCATAGGTAGTAATGCAAGGGCCTTGTACAGTGCGCTGATACGCTGTTGCGGTTTCTATACATGGTTTTTGTAGGTGGTACAAGTTAAAGGTGACACATAACTCTTATATAAGACTACATTTCAAAGTAATTTCATTATATTAAATTAAAATACCACGAATTTAAGTTAGTTAGTTAGTAGATAATTATAGGTTATTGTTCCAAATAACTTGCCTATATTGATTAAAATCAAAACTTAATCTTAGAATCATAATTCTTAAAAAATAGCAATAAATACTTTACATACGAATTATTCCAAGATACGAAATGAAAAAAAAAAAAACGTGATATCCACAATAACATAAAAAGTGTTAACAATAGGTTCGCAACTAAATTATACAAATACTTAAAAAAACCGTATTTTTAACGCTAACGCTTCAACTTGTAATATCCCACTACTGGGCATAGGTCTCTTTTCCCCGTGTAGCAGAAGGATCAGAGCTTAATCCACCACGCTGCTCCAATGCGAGTTGGCGGATATATTCCCTACTATGGGTAACGCGCTATCAGGTGTACATGATAACAACCGGGACCGACGGCTTAACGTGCTCTCCGAGGCACGGCGGGGAGACCCACAAGGACTGCGCAAACACCCAGACCACGGCAAACACTTGTATGGCCAATACAAATGTTTGGTATGTGCGGGGATCGAACCCGCAACCGCCAGCGCAACAGGTACAATCCATGGCTTTAACCGTCTACCCGTATTTTTATTATTTATTTATTCGAGCCCGTAATTAAAAGTTGTACTTGCACCACGGACAGGTCGATATTGGAAAATTGCCTAAATTATTGAGCGCCTTTGTAGCGGCTCGCGTGCACCGTGAGAAAACTGGTAGGTTTCCACGTCAGACCGCGTCTAAACAAGCTTAGCTATTGAATATGATAAATTTAATACGGTTAACGTAATTGAATGCTTTTTGAATTTCATATTAAGATGTATAGGCTGGCATACTAATATTTGTTTCATTTCTTTTACGTACAGAAAATATCGATCAATTGTTATTTGCGTTCTAGAACCTTATAATTTAAAAAGTAATTTATGTCATGATAATTATTTATACTAAGATATTTAAGTTTTAAGTCAAATAGTTTGCTACGCAACAACACAAACATATCAAAAAACAAAAATTCTTGAAATCTGATTTTATTTTTAAACTAGCGATTCGACCCGGCTTCGCACAGTTGCAAAAACTATCAGTCTTCCTCTACTATATTATAAATGTATTATACATATCAACCTTCCTCTGGAATCACTCTATTTACTTATAGAAACCGAATCAAAATCCGTTGCGTTTTAAAGATCTAAGCATACAGATAGCGGGAAGCGACTTTGTTTTATATTATGTAGTGATAAAATATATAAGTATATTAGGTACTATTGGATGGGTTCGGTATTATGACAAGACAACTAGTCACTCAAATTAATAGATTTGTATTCACTGTCTTCTAAGGTCAAAGTCTTTAATATTAGAATTGAGTATTAAAGGAAATTAAATTCTGAAAAATGTAAAAAAAAACACTATTATTAAAAGAAATTGTGTGGATTGTTAAGCTATTAACATTTTTGCAACAAAATAACATTATTGCAAGCAAAACGCACATTCGCAAGCTTTCAAATTCAAAACATCGCGTGCAGTTTTTTATAAGCTAATAAGTGGTCATACTGTCAGTCATTGATACTGCCGCTTTATGTTACTGATTGAAGCCTTCAGTATTACCATATTTACGAAGTGTTTCCTTCTTTTGTAACGTGGGAATGCTAAATTGGAGTTAAGTTATTCGTTTGGAATTCTTTAAAACACTCATTGTGCAATGGTATCGTTTACTTTGTATTTTTTTTTAACTTGCTTTGTTTATAATAATATGCTTGCGTATAAGTGATTAATAAATTTATTAAATTTGTTTTTAGTGCCTTTTTTCCTAATTCACGCAAAGACAAGATTGTTTGGTTCTTAGTTTACAAAGGAAATATTAATTGTATTTTTAAAATTATAAATGTACATCTACATAGTAATAAGGCATATTTTAATAATGTGCGCAAAATACTTTTAAATATGACAACAACTGAAATAGGACATAGCAGGAAATCTCCTGCTCAAAATCTCGAGCAGCCCGACCGACTGGGGCGGTACCTCGACCTTTTACAGAATATCGCAGCTAAATAATATTGTTTTTAACTCACTACAAAAAAGGAGGACGTTTTTCGATTCGACCGTATATATATACAAGCTATGCCCGCGACTTCGTCCGTGTGGAATTTAACAAAAAGTTATTGTTCAGTTCGCAGACTTATAAAATAAATAAATTTCAGGAATAATATAATAATTGCCTAAGGTACTCTTTTATACATCAGCTATCTCCGAGTCATGGTCCCGTCAAAATCAGCTCAGCTGTTTCAGAGATTAGCCGGAACAAACCGACAGACAGACAAAAATTGTAAAAAATGTTATTTTGGTATAAGTACCGTGTATACATACATCCATATTCATTTAGTAAAAAGCTGTTATTTCAATATTACAAACATGCAGTCCAATATTATTTACCTACTAGCTGTGCCTGCGACTTCGTCCGCGTGGAATTTAACAAAAAAATATTTGTTTAGCTCGCAGAGTTATAAATAAAGAAAATCTAAAATAAAAGTAGCCTAAGTTACTCCTTACTACATCAGCTATCTGCCAGTGAAAGTCCCGTCAAAATCAATCCAGCCGTTTCAGAGATTTGGCGGGATAAACAGACAGACAGACAGAAAAAAATTTGAAAATGTCATTTTAGCATATGCACTGTGTAGACATCCATGTACTTGTAACATATATTTCTAAAAATCAGCTATTTTAATATTACAAACAGACACTTCAATTTTATTTATTTGTATAGATGTATGTGTTCGCAAATAACTTCGTCGTTTATGAACCGATTTTGCATATAAATAAAAAAGTATATTTTAGTAAAAAATATAACATTAAGTGACGCAAAAAGATCAAAAAGAAAATAACAAAGACGAAATGTAAACTAGTGTAAAATAGCATAAATCATTTCGATGGCTTGTAAATTATTTGCATAAAGTCAGTGACGACTTATGAAAACTAATTGCAAGGGAAAGCCAATATGTAAATAGAAATTATTTGAATCGAACGAGTTCTGACTGTGTCTGATGAATGAATTAATTTTATTAATTACAAGCCATTCGTTTAACAGCTCTCAATAGGACGTCGTGAATGAATGGTTACTTACGATTTGTTTTATGTACGAGTTTATTCAATAAAGTAAAGTCGACACTAAAAACATTTTAATTTTTAGTCGATCCAATAAACTGTAAAGTTTTATGTCTATCTCTTGTTTAAATAAATAAATAAATATCTACACAATACCCACACGGTCGTCTGTTCCTAAAGTAAGCAACTTAATGCTTGTGTTATAGGTAACAGCCGACTGGTATAGCTACATTATTTTTCGATAAAGATACGTATAAACAATACATATATATTAAACCCAGACTCGAGGTAGGAATCGAACCCACAACCCCCGGAGCAGAAAGCAGGGTCACTACAAACTGCGTCAACGGGCTAGTCGTAAGCCATGTGAGGCATTTTATATAAATTTTTTATTAAAATTTAGAAATATTTTAATGGGCGTTATTATCAAGTATGGTAAATTTTGTGAATAATATTTAATTCATCATTATGCATCATTATGAAGATAAGCTTTCCCAAAATCGGAAGCATATACATAGCTTTAATTTTTGGATTATCATCTTTCATAGACGTATCATCATTGACGACGCGTTTGGGCAACGGTCACAGCACTGGTTTGTGGCTGTTGCGCTGGCGGTTGCGGTTCGATCCCCGCACATGACAAACATTTGTATTGGACAAACAGACGTTTGCCGTGGTCTGGGTGTTTGTGTACTCCTTATGGATCTCCCCACGGTGCCTCAGAGAGCACGTTAAGCCGTCGGTCCCGGTTGTTATAATATACACTTGATAGCGATCGTTACTCATAGTAGATAATATATCAGCCAACCCGCATTGGAGCAGCGTGGTCGATTAAGCTCCGATCCTTTTCCTACATGGGGAAAGAGGCCTATGTGCAGCAGTGGGATATTACAGACTGAAGCGAAAAGCGAGCGATCTTTAATATAGTTTTTTTTAATTGTTAATGTTGTTGTTTTGTTTAATTTTTAAATGAGATAACACCTCGCCTTATTGCCTCCACTGGTGACAAGAGGGCTGGTGCATTTTTTGCCCAGAGAATCGGCATAGCGATTCAACGGGGAAATGCTGCCAGCATTCTTGGCACAATTCCACGCGGACATGATTTATACCAAAACTATCTGTAAATATTTAGTTCTTAAGTTGTGAATTGTAAATATGTATAATATTTTGTATAAATAAAGTCATTTTTTTTTGGATTGTTAATAATATTATAATTATTATAAAAAATAAAAAAATTACCTTAAAGGAAGTAACAAACAGGTTACATAAAAACATTGACGTCTGAACCAGGTAGCTAAAAGGTAGTACTGGGTCAAATTTTTAACAGACACTAAAAGTGGGGTCACGGCTACACGCACATTAATTGATCTATACTTTAAGATTTCATATTGCTTACCTTCACTTGACATGTTACCTCATAAAAAACCATTAATAAAACTTACCGTGAGTATAATACGGTGTTTGTGTAAGTGATAATTGCTTGTATTTACTTTACGTATATTTTTGAATTTAATGACGTAAAGCCAAAAAAGCAACGTTTCATTGTCTTCGGTATATTTTTTACTAGTTTTATAAATATTTGTGTAAACACGAACAAGTTAACGACAAATACGCATTCATAGGTATAACTCAAATGGTACCACACAAGAAGCACCAACTTTCTAATAAGAAAAGGTTTATCAAATTCGGTACACCCAGTCTTATTATATTATTTATTACATATATTTATTTATTTTACTAGATGCTAGTTGACAGGACAGACGTCGTCCTGTCTTGATAACTGTCAAATGCCTGAAGTTCAAATAATTAATCGTTTTCTAAAACTTTTCAATTTTCTAAATTTTTCATTCCATATGAACCCTCTACAAATTATTAAGAAAGTCAGAAAATGAAGACTTAAATTATTAACTTCTCAAGCATGATCATTACTCAGTTATATCCTCAGTATTGTTCCGAAAAGGAAATATTTTAACTTCCAAAATTACAGTTGTACATGTCTGTATAGGTACATATTTTATTAATTACTAGCGACACGCGCCTTGGCTTCGCACAGGTGCAAAAACTATCAATGTTCGTATACTATATTATGCACGTATTATACATACATATAAACCGCATCAAAATCCGTTGCGTAGTTTTAAAGACCAAAGCATACAGATAGCGGGAAGCGACTTTGTTTTAATTCTAAAGTCAATTAAATAAATGTTTGCATTTCTCAAGTGGTGCTTAAAGGCTTATTAGTATTGAAATAAAAAAAATTAAAGAATGCATGCGTCATATTAACTCAATTAACTTAAAAAATTAAAATGGTAGTGATGTCGTTAGAATATTTGCCTATAGAGGGAAACCATTTAAAATATTACGTTTTAACTTATGGGATCTGAAATCAAAGGTACCAGCCAAACTGTACGGTTTAACTACTTAGCAGAAATAATTTTAAAAAAATAATTCAAAGATTGACCTTTAGACATAAGTGTTATAAGTGTTTTGTAATTAGTACAATTATTCACCAAGGTCACGTTAAATATTCGAATTATAATAAAAATCAACTGTAGAAGAATTATATTATTATCGAATATGAACCATTTTTAATGATGATAACTAAAAGTTTAATTATCAGGAAACGAATGCGTGACCAATTTTATATTAATAGTAATTGTTTAAACGCTATTTGTGGTAATCGTTTTATGATGTTTTTATTATAATAAAATTGTTATGCAAAATATTCGCTCGTTTTATTTAAATAATTTCGTTCCTTTATTATAAAGATTATATTTAGTTGTAAATAATTCCTCAGAGAATTTTATCTGGTATTTAACGCGTGAAGTAAACAAGTTAATTATATAACAAACAAACTAAATCAGTTACGTAACATTCGATATAAATATTTAAAGATTAAATTTAAAACCTTTCAAAACCATCGTAAAAATAAAAATTGATGGACAAGTCTATTAAATATTGTTTCAATAAATAGAATAACATTAAAATGTATGCAATAACGTAGGCATTAACACTTAATAAATACATTTTACTGCTTTTATACTAATATTCACGTTAATCTTACGAACCATAAAAATATATATAAAAACGTCTAAATAAATGTAATGGAAGTCCATTAAAATCAATATAAATCTTCTTATAAATGGTAAAGCTGTCGAAACGATTATTCTAAGCATAACGAATCGATACATTCATGGATGTAGTCGATATGTCTCGATGCTGTCGGACTTTTGACAAATGTCGCTCATTACAAACTTTTTAATAATAAATTAATTAGCATATGTTATGTCAAACGCTTTTATTATGTATGCCTATTACTATTAATAGAATATATATATATGTACTTACTCGTTAACAATATTGTCATAACACAAATGTGCTCGTATCAATGTTGCAAAATGCTTTTGCGGCCAGAAAAACAAATGAAAAGTAGCAGAAAACTGTTTTTACTTTCTAATTTGAATTTTAAAATGTCACCTTTTCGTGGTATCAAAACCAGCCAGTGACAAACAATACAACCCAACAACCGTTCAACCGATCAATGACCAAGCAGCTCGTGAAAAGAATATTAAAAATCAATAACAGTAGTATTCATAATAGTTGTTATAAATAATAATTAACTGATTTAACTGAGGTAGGGCACAGCAGGAATTTCCTGCTCAAAGTATGGAGCAGCCCGACTGGGATAGTACCTCGACCTTACAAAAGATCACAGCAAAATAATACTATTTTCAAGCAGTATTGTATTCCTGTTGGTGAGTAAGGTGACTAGAGCTCCTGGGGGGATTGGGAATTTGGTCGGCAACGCGCTTGCGATGCTTCTGGTGTTGCAGGCGTCTATAAGCTACGGTAATCTCTTACCATTAGGTGAGTGGTACGCTTGTTTGCTGACCTAGTGACATAAAAAATAAAATAATAATAATACTTATTGTTTTTTCTTTAATAAAATCTATTTGTCACATTGTGTATACATTTTTATATACTGTACTAGTCTTTTCACGATTCCGATATAAATATGTCACTGCCAACACCCGCGGCTTTAAGTTAGCCGCAGGCGTTTCCTACTAAGGAAGGTTCCTAATTAGTCACATAGGATGGGTAGTCACGGGAACTGTACAACTTTTTAAACTCCTGTAAAAACATTTTTAATGTCTAAAGGAGAATGCGACTTTTGGGCCAAAATGTAATGAGTAGAGATATTGTTTAAAAAATTGGTCATATTTTTTTATTTTAAAATATAAAATATCAGCTCAATTCTGAATCTAGAAGCGGAGAAAATTGAGAAAGATAGTTTTCATGAAATTATTTGGGTATCGATTCCACTATAATCGATTACAGAATTCTATAGAATATATATTTGCACTAGTTAATTAACTCAAGATATTTAGATGCATAATTAAAGCTGTAAACAATAACGTGTATTTAAATAAAGTTACATTAATATCGAAAATATCAATTAATATTTGATAAACCAAAATGATTATCGATTTCGTATCGATTTAAAATAAATCATATTTTTAATGACAGCTTTGACAGCTTACTAACAGTAATACTGTGTCCGTCACTCGTTTCGTGTTTACTGTTTTCCGATGCATTCTGAGTCCATTCCTGATATTTATTTATGGTTTCTAGTGTACATCAATATTTGTAATGAGTTTTCAAACAGTCTTCACTAAATATAACAAACATTAATGCTACAAGAACTTAGTGATCGGGTTTTTTATAGACATTGTAACATAACCTCACTTTTACAAAAAGTCTAATAACTCCACTCTCAGATAGCCAAAATATACATAATTTTCAGCGAGGGATCAATAAGCTTAAATGCATTAATTTATACCATTTTAATTTCATTACATTTTGGCCCAAGAATGTATGGAATCGTATCCATCTCCTTTATAGTATATAATTTTGTAATTCATCATCGTTTTATAAGTCTTACTAGAAACCAGTTTTTGAGTAAAAACAAAGCTTTGTAAGCATGTTATTTACTTTACGTTTAATACATCACACAGTAAATAACAAGGTTGTATAGTGAAAACTTCAGCATTGACGTCACAAGCAGTGACGATAACAAATCACAATTGAAAAACAATAAACAACTCATCTATTGTTTTACTTTATACAAACTGCGCACTTACTCTTATAAATGTATCTGCTATAGTAGTAAATCTAACGGATGAATTATGTAAAATTAATAAAAATTAACAAGCAAGAATAAATACTTGTGAGTATAACGTTAATAGTAACTAAATTTTCCCGATGACGTAGTACACAGATGCAGTTAAATCAGATACTAACAATTTGCAAACTAATTAACCGCATTCCATTTGATTGAAGCAATACTATTTTAGTCAGCATACGTCATGGGGTATAAGTTAACACAACCGGTATCCGGTATATTAAAGATATCAAAAGTTCAGACTAGATTTTATATTACAAGAGCTTGACTTGATAAAAGCTATCGATCGGTAGAGCACGCGATGTTGACTGAAAGTGCATAAAAGATAGTTATAACTTTATTAATTATTCCTTTTAAAACTGTAACATGTCTTAAATTATGTACAAACAATATTGATGTAATTTATGATTGATTGATGGATCTAATGTTACAAATCGTTTTAATGTTTAATGACACTGACGAAGGGACTGGTCCACAAGTTTAGGGTCGCTCAACGTGCAATGGAACGGACTATGCTTGGGGTTTCACTCAAAGATAGGATTAGAAATGAGACTATCCGCGAGAGAACGAAAGTAACCGACATGGCCTACAGAATTAGCAAGTTGAAGTGGCAGTGGGCTGGTCATCTGTGTCGCAGGACCGATGGCCGTGGGACGTCCTCCGGCCCGTTGGACCGACGATCTACGTAAAATTGCCGGTGTCGGCTGGATGAGGATTGCGGAAGACCGGGACGTCTGGCGCGAACTTGGGGAGGCCTATGTCCAGCAGTGACGATAGGCTGAAGTGTGTGTGTGTGTGTGTTTTGATGTTTCTTTTTTATTTTAATCATATTGTATGTTAAACACACGTAATAATATTTTATTTTATTTAAACATAATTTTAAAATTATTAAGATCGTTGTGTTGTTGAATGAAATAACATTTAGAAATGTAATTAAGTTATAAGCGATGGTAAGTTTATTTAGTTTTATAATTCGCTGCACGTGCATACGTAAACTCTGTATTCTAATATAAGAATGATTCACAAAAAGATTGAATGAAATGTTTTTTTTTTTTTTTTTTTTATACAATGATAGGCTTGCGTTTGACCACTATTTCACCTGATGATAAGTGAAAATGCGGTCTAAGATGGAGCACGCTTACCTAGAAGTAACCTATTCACTCGCGACTTAAAGATCCCCAGGTTATAATTTTCTGGAAACACAGACGCTGGTAGAGAATTCCATTCTTTGGCTGTACGGATCAAGAATGTACTAGCGAATCGCTTAGTGCGTATTAGGGGAATGTCAACCATATAAGGGTGGCGTAACACAGAGCGTCTGGTTGTACGATGATGGAAGGGGAAGGGGGAATCAGGTTATGGAGTTCCTGCGCACACTCTCCGAAGTGTATCCGATAAAAAACCGACAGGCCGGCCACCCTCCGTCGATGATGCAAGCTTTGCAGCTTTGCAGCGACCAGTGCTTTATCACCGATGAGCCTCTGGCTCGCCTCTCAATCGACTCGAGAAGCTCCAGCTGGTACTTGGCTGAGCCATCCCAAAAGTGAGAGCAGTATTCCATGCATGATCGAATTTGCGCTTGATATAAATTTAGAAGCTGTTCCGGAGTGAAGTACTGTCTCACCTTCGAGAGGACGCCCAGTTTTCTGGCAGCTGTTTGAGCCTTTCTCTCTATGTATGAGCCGAAATTGAGGGTGGATGACAAAGTAACGCCAAGAAGCTTTAGGCGGCCGGTTATGGGCACGGGCACACCTCGGAAAGAGGGAGTCAGATGGAAAGGACTCCGCTTTGCCGAAAAAAGACACGCCTGGGTCTTAGAGGCGTTGAACTTGACCAGGTTTGCGTCACCCCAATCGGAGACAGCTTTAAGGGACAAGTTCAGACGCTGAATCATAGCTTCCCTCAGCGATTGGATCTCAGACCCACTCGCTCGTGCGTTGGACACGTAACCCTCGACAACGGTGCTGCCATCTGCATACCCAAAGGTTCCGGGTTTGAGCAGGTCGTTGATGTGCAGCAAGAATAGCGTGAATGTCATGCGATTTGTAAGATAGAATGAGTATTATATCAAAAAAAAAACTTCCTTTCTGTAAAAGTAAAATAAAGAAAGGATTTCAAACATATAATTAATAGGTTTTGTTACGTTTTTATTTTAATTTTAGTTAGATATATAAACGTGGACGATTAATTATTATAGCAACTAATATATACATAATAAATAAGATTTTAATGGCTTGGCCTAGCCGTTGGCGCAGTTTGTAGTGGCCCTGTTTTCTGGTCCGCGGGTCGTGGATTTGATTCCAACCTGAGTCTGGGTGTAATATTTGTATTCATATATTTATATATGTGTTATTTCTATGTATATTTGTAAAAAAAATATTCAGTTATAGCAGCCGACTCTGACCTATAACACAAGCTTTAAGTTGCTTACCTTAGGAAAAGATGACCGTGTGTGAATGTTATTAAAAAAGGAATATCATGATCCAAATCACTAATATGAAATGTATAGAATACTTATTTATATTCTATATTTTTCCCAGGTTCGATCAAGGCAAATCAACAAAAGGCGCGAGCAAGCTTCGGCGCGACCTCATCAACGCAGAGATTGCGAACCTTCGGGACCTCCTCCCCCTTCCACCGTCTACACGACAGAGGCTCTCGCAGCTACAGCTGATGGCACTCGTCTGCGTTTACGTGAGAAAGTCGAATTACTTTCAACAAGGTTTGTTACTTGTGTATTTTTTATATTATACTTATGATAGAGTTCTAATAAAGGTAAATTAGATTCAAAGATACAACAAGACAATTTTAGGCACTTACTTGTGTATTTTTATTTGACTATTTCTTAAGTTCAACTACTAATATATTTAATTACTAATTCTTTAATATCTAAGATTTTATTTTTGTGTTACCCACATTAGGAATTCTAAACATTTTGAATATCATATCAAAAATTGACCGCTCCAGCGGGGTTCGAACCCGCGTCTCCGACGTACCGTGTCGGCGCTCTAGCCAATTAAGCTATGGAACGATGCACCCGCTCGAGCGAAATTTTCGATATGATAATTTTTAATTTCGGTTTAAGCGAACCGTGGCGCCGTCTATAGTGAGCTCTTTACAGAAACCCGTAACTATTCAAAGTTTCATATTACAATGAAAATCTTTGACAGGAGACGACACCGTGCTATTTTTAATATCTAAGATTTTATTTTTGTGTTACCCACATTCGGTCAATTTTTGATATGATATTCAAAATGTTTACTAATTCTTTACTTTTACGAGTTTCTAAACATAAATACGTGTCTTGGTTGTCATGATCTATAGCTGCTATTCCCGTATACGATTTTAAATTATATGGATTTATTTATTTCATAACATTTTTGGACATAGCGATCTAACAGCAGTACATAATAAACGGGGTGCAAAAAATGTTTTACAAATTAGTCACATAGACTCTATATATAGAGCTTAACATTGTTTTTATACTTTTACTTTTATTGTTATATTTTTGACATATCTTTCACATAATATGGTATAATTCGATGATGACTTAAAAGTGACTTGCTTGTTGAGTTTACTTGTGAGTCACTCATCTATACAAAACAGTAAAAGCTCAACGAATAAATCACTTAAAATTCTATCAATCGAATATTCAATTAATTTATTCAATAACTCAATATATAAATTTCTAGGTTTTTATCGTATCATTTCAATGCTTCTATTATACGTCTATTAGGTTATCCGATGATTAGGCATGGTGTATTAAAAGACCATAGGTTATGCCAGCACTAGGTCTTATCAGCTAGGAAGATCAACCTTTGAACGGTATTCTTGAGAAATAATGTTGTACTACAAACTCATAAATAAATCCTTCGACCCCATCTTTACAATAAAGTTACCTTTAGATATAGTTTATTTCTTGAATCGGATTCAATTTTGCTAACGGATACTGTATCCGAAGATTTATTTTGTAATAGGTGACCCGCTCGGTTTAGCCCATATATCGTTTTGTTTCTTGTTATATATACATGATTTAATTATATTTGTTTATGAGTATTGTTATTTTTTTTGTAATGTAAATATGTTTTATATATAACCCTGATTGGGTTCCTTTTGGAGATTTGGATCTTCACATTATTTTACTTATTTGCTATTTTAAATAACTTTAAAACGTATATAAACATATATATATATGTGTGTGATACGATATATCAATATGTATAAATAAGCCAAGGATCAAGGCAACGAGGCCACAGACAGACGCGCTGACAGCCCTCCATGCGTGTTAGAGATTAATTTATTCACGGTTTGTTAGGGTAAGTAGCTGCCAACGAAGGTTTAACGTCGTGATTCAAAGGTTACGTACGTAAATGATATATGAAATTTATAAAATTCATTTAAATTCTAATACTCTTAACTTTGACGGTACTTGTTATTTATAGATTTCCTAAGTAAAACAGAACTACTTTAAAATCTAATCTGATGTGTATTACATTATGTACTCGTTATAGATTACAGCTCATTTGATTATAATATGCTGAAATACACGCTAAACGCGAGACCTATAAAAAAGAGTGTGCTTTAGACCACACGACTGAAGTAAAACTGCTGCACAATAGGCCTGCACTGTGTCTTAGATATACGAAACGTAACTGGCTATGAGAGAAAGAAAGAAAGAAAACATACACAAGTGTGTTTGCACCTATCTTTCTTTCTTGCTCCGTTAGCCTCACCCGATCACACTTTTCGTAAAAATCTCGTCACGCATTCACCAGATTATTCCTCAAGTCAAGCGTGCATAAAAAAATTTACTTTAAAAATTAAAATATCTAAAAATCTTAAAAGCTGCTATACAAAGGCTTGCATACATACGTTTCAATTACTTTTACTTTAAGTTACAGAAACTAATAAGGGGTAATTTTATTATATACGTAAAGAATGAGACGTATATTTTAAAAAGCATAAATCTCAAAAGTCTCATAGCATAAAGTTGTTTATACCCTTCTAACTAAAATGGTCAAGCGTCAATCGGTTAGCTCAGTTTCCTTCAAGCTCAATTTAACGGATTATCACAAGGTCGCGTTTCATACTCGTACCACCAAAATATCGATATGCACGCTACCAACACAGCCTTGAACCGATCGAACCGAAAATTGATAATTACGTAACAATATCGATGTTCTCACGATTCCGAATACAGTTATCCTTAATCGTGGTTTAAACAATGGTTTCGCTTTTGATAGGAAAATTAGAGAAAATTAGCGAGTTGGACCGGCTACCGGCTGATGGTTATTGGCACTAATAGTGCCCGCCGGGAATCGAACCTGGGAGAGTGGTGTCACGCCCGCGCCGCACGCCACTGACCGCCGGGGGTTCACATGGGTTAGGATCTTTGCATTTTTAGATAGCGTATAAAGATAAGCTTTCCCTTTTAGTTTTAATTTTACTTTGTAATTAAATATTGTATATGTATATATTGCAGTTATGAAAAACTTTTCTAAATAATGTAAGTTATGCTCTATCATAAAATAAAATAATAACATTTTTTCCAATTTTTTTACCACAGAATATTTTATGTAAAGTAGAATATTAAACTAAAATACTTTATTTAATACAAAAATGCTTAAAAAATTTAAGACGTAAAAGTAAATTAAATGTGCCGTTTATTACAACTTTGTCGTGTCTTATTAGTTATATCGCACGTAACATCCCTTGAAAACAAGCTTTTAAATTTTTTTAAATAGATATTAAAACAATTAAAAAATTATTTTAGGCCTTTGATAATATCATCTATTTACATAGTTAATTCCTGTTGCACGCAACTTTTTACTTAAAACAAAATCTGTAGAAAGTTCCCAGGTCTTCAACTATCTGCGTATCGAGTTTTATTAAAACTGATTTAATAATTTCAGCGCGGGCGAGTAATGAACATCTCTATCGAATCGTCCATCCATCCATCCTTACAAATTATAGATGTCTTTTTAGAGATATTTAATCACTACATAACTCGATCAATATCATTAATTTTTAACCGACTTCGAAATTAGGTTCTCGATTCGGTTATTTTTTTTTTTTTAATGTGTGTAACGTAACTTTTTACTGGGTATACCAATTTAAATGATCATTTCTTTTTTACGTAAGTTGTTACTTAAAAAAATACTACTTGAATTGCTACAAGAACTCTTTGAGCTATCTCTAATAATGCGTATTTAATTGACTGTTTGGCCGATTACTTACATCATAATACTTGTCGATATAATAATTATAATAATATTCTTTATCGTACACCATTAAAATATACAAACAAAAGTAGTACAATCAGAGGTAGATGTACAAAGGCGGTCTTATCGCTAAAAGAGCGATTTCTTCCAGACAACCTTTGGGTATAGGACAGTATAATTGAAGTTAATTTTTTTTTTTTCGTTCGCGAAAAAACAAAAATTATTTTATTATATAATATTTTTTCATCATATCCACAATATCTTTCACTGTGTGAGGCGGACTACCGTCCTCGTCTCACTATGGCTCGATAAACGAAGATCGTGGGAATCGCAGTTTGCATATGATTTGAGGAGTTTGCTCAGCCATCGTTTGAATAATCATTGTCTTAACAAACCAGTTTTGCATATTTCTTTAGTTATTTCAAGCCTATGTTTTGGTATTTAAAACTTTATGGCCATCTTTAACATTTAGTTAAATATTTGTTGCTTAAGGATGCTTAAATGTTAACTCTATGAAATTTAAGTAAATGAAATTAAGGATTTCTATTTTATACTAACTGTGACCGCGCGGAATTTAACATAATTATTAAAAAAAATATTGTTCAGTTCGCAGACTAATAAAATAAATAAATTTCTAAAATTAAAGTAGCCTAAGTTTCTCCTTATTAAATCAGCTATCTGCCAGTGACAGTCCCGTCAAAATCGATCTAGCCGTTTCAGATATTAGCCGGAACAAAGAGACAGACAGACACACAAAATTTTTAAAAATGTCATTTGGGTATATGTACTGTGTATACATCCATTTAGTAAAAAGCGGTTATTTTAATATTACTAACAGACACTCCAATTTCAGTTTCAGTTCTGTCACATTAAAATTGAAAACTGAAATATAAAACAAATATTTTGAAATTAATGTAAATACTCATTAGAGTGTCAATCAACGAAAAAGTAAACTGCAAAAAGTATATATAAGTTTTTATATTACTTTTTTAAACGTCTTTAAATGTTTGCTAAGAATACCAAACTTTAAAAATTATACATAGGTATTATAAGTTCAAATACATGACGTTTTTTTTTTCGTTTCAGCATTTTCATGTTTTTTTTTTTTCGTGATATAAATGTAATTGATATAATAGATAAAAAAGCAATAAGTCAGTTTAAATAATTCCTCTATAGCACAAATTATCCTTTACTTTTAGCCTTGAGGGCTTAAGCTGAGATATTATTGACAACAATGTATTTATTAATGTAAATATAACAAACAACATAACATAAAATAATAACCATAAAGTACAAAGTTTAAAATGAACATACAAAAACAACCTTTAGTAGCAACCGTAACTGAAAAAATGAGAAAACAAAAACACTAACATGTAAACACTTCACTAACTAAAGCATATATATTTCAGTTAAAATATTTAATAATCTCTTAAAGTCAGCACTGACAGACAATTAAACACCGCGTATCTCGGTTCCCAGTCTTATCATACTAAAAGCTGAAATTGCTTAACCGGACCTCGAATTAGCGAACACGCACGTATGGTATTTTCTCAACAATTTTTGCATACCATCCTGGGAACTAGCGTAAGAGTATTCTCGGTCTAATTAACCCGTACACCGGATCGGTAATGTGTATTTGTTGCCCGCGATTCTTCGGTAAATTTTTAATAGCACACTCCTCGTACGATGTAGGGATGTTTACGCTTTTGATACGGTTAGAGATTTTTGTAAAATTGTTCAATGATTATTCAGGCTTTTGTTTTGTTATGTCATATCATTATTAATATTATTTTTTCTAATTATATTATATAGAAAGAACTGTGTTAAGTGAATGTTTCCTACCGACTGTTCGTCAGTTAAAATTTGATAAGTGATAATTTATTATTAATTATAATGAATAAAATGTAATATAATTAAGTTGAGTATAATTTTGAATTTGTACATGGAAATTATATTAGTTAACCTAATATCTTATGTAACACGTCTTAAACTTATTTATACTTAAAGTAGGTTCGTATTTTAAAATGCTTTATTGATTAATGAAAAAGTAATTCACGCTTTATTATTAATAGTAAATATTTGTTTCTAATCGACCAACTAACCATTACAAAAAAAAGTTACTTCTTAACACATTCTCTAAAACATCACGTAACGAAATGAAGTACCTGAATACCGTATACGATCGATTTATCCATAAATGTCAACGCTAGTGATATCACAAGGGACGTACAGTAAAATATGTATAAAAGATATATCCTTTTAAGTAATAATAATCATACGAGTATCTCAGAATATTAAGTCAATCGAATCAAGAGATGTTTGACAAACGACGCCAGAAGTGTTAAAACACTATCGAAATGTACTTGAACAAATACATACTTTATTACAACATAAAGCGTCGCTGTGAAAAATAATTGCTACTTAGCAAAGTTGATCACTTTGTAGGAAGGATGACTGAGATAGCAATGCTAAGTGATCGTTTACAAGAGCTAGAATTAATTGATGCTTTTCACCTCGGCCACTCGCAAGGTTCTAGCGATAGCCTGATTTACGCATTAGGTGTTAAGATATAAAAATTTATATGCGAAATCTCTTCGGTTTTCAGAGCCGTCTGCGAAGTGGATACTAAAGAAATGAAGAAATTCAGAATGTTCTATTCTCAAAATTAAAGTAAATTAAGTAACTTATAATAGTGATAAAATGATAAAGTAACATCGATAAACTACTCCATATTTATTTGATCAAATGGTAATTTTTTATTCATGGTATGGTCCTGAAGGTATAAGTCTTAATTATTAATAATCATTAAAAATCAATTTAAAATTGACCAGTCACAAACTTGAATACAAAATTCCTTAGTGAACTTTAAATAGCGTATAGCGTTACACAGCTCGAAGCGACGGTTCGTGAAAAGTTCTCTATATTTTTTTTACTTTTATTTCGACTAACCAAAGATTTAGTTTTTGATTTCAAAGAAGTCTTCCATGAATATTAAAAATTCAATTTAAGTTTAACTACATCAATATTTTACTTTAGAAAGAATCGCGTCTAAACAGAACTGTTCAGTCTTACTATGTTCACATGTTAGTTACATGTAACCTATAAACAGTAGGTAAGGCGAACGCTTAGTGCCCACTGGGGTATCATTACCACAACCGCAGAGGAGGCACGACACTTAGCGCGATTATCAATATTGTAGTTGCCTTCGTTTGTCCACAACACTATCATTTCATCTAATTGTGCACGGATTATTGTAAAATTATCTCAAGAAACATTGTTATTCGTTATGATGCTTTTCTATTTGCGTGTCATTTATGAATCTGAAAGTACACGTATTGTTAGTGTTATTTAGCTGTGATCTTTTGTAACGTCGAGGTACCCCAGTTGGGTTGCTCCATATTATGAACATGAAATTTCTTGCTGTGCTCTACCTCACTTATATTGTTATTTGAAGTAAAATAAGCTGTGAAAAAAACGAGCATTATACCTTGTCAAACGAGCAATATACTTTGTAGTTACATCGTATAAGACATTTAGTATCTTCATGTCATGTCAAATCTTATTAGCTTAACAGCGTCACTAATTATACGGAAGTGAAAACAGTGATTACTAGAATCGAGTAATTAGAAATCTCGGAGAGAGCTCGTCCTTAGAAAATTACTTTTGACACCTGGACATTTGTGTAGTTGTGATAGAAAATAATACGACGAACGCCCACTGGATCAGGAAAGTCTTCGAATGACTTTCACATATCAATAATTAGACAGACATTAGACATAAGACATTATATAATTTCTGATCCCATTGAAATTTTGAAATTCTTAATCTGCAACATATCTTACATAGCTTTGTCGCAATCTCAGTCGTTATCACGTTAGCAAAAAGACATCATATCACAGACTTCTTGATTTACATAAACAGGCAGTTCTTTTAAAACTAAAAATATATATTATTTTTAAAATAAGAGTATTTTCACAGAGATTATGAAATTCAATTAACTATAAGTCAAAAATCGACACATTCCACGCTAAGCCGTCAATCCTCTGCGCCATATTCTAGGAATTCCATACCAAATCTAGCAATATGTCCCCCTTCCAGCGATTAACTCTCGATAGAATATATCTCCGTCCCAACACCCGCCTCGCATATAGAAATAAGGAACATTAGTTCACATAAGTTAATCCAATTAGCGAGCACGCGGCCGTGTCACATTAGCATAAATTTGAATTTTAAAACGAACTGAAATCACTTGATTTCTTCGGAGACGACAACATACATCGATGTTATTGATATAATTTATAAATATTGAAATTAATAAAATTGTATTGATATTTATTTATTCTCCAATTCAAATATTCGTATTTATTGATTTATGATTAACTTGCTATGTGTTTACCAGTTTTTCTATTAACGATGTATTAGGAGAAACGTATATTTTACTAAAATTTAATTATACCCTGTGATATCTTTATATGAAGCTCTCAATCGTGATAATGAATTTTTAAATATTTCTCCATTACTTCTGCAAAAAAAAATATATTTCTAAATTAAGCGTCTTTGTCATTCAATCAGATCAATGTTAGAATTCGTTTATTAATTGGACCAAAAGATCAAAGGAACCGCAAATCAAATACAATTCAATATGACTAAAAGCAATAATGATCAACAGATAACTAAACACTCGACAAATGTGTAAGTAATACCGGGTCAGCAAACAGTGGGTCAAGGTGACCCTACGAGGTACACACACGCCAGCGACCAGATTTATTACCCTTGCACACAATATTACTAGTTTTACAATTGAATATAACTTTCGATAAACATACGTTTATTTTATACTTCAATAGTACGACCTTGATTTTATAATTCTCCCCGCTAAGACGCGGTAAGTTACAAAACTCATATTTTTAAAGTAAAAAAACAACAGCGCTATTGATTAACCGAAGAGTATGACCTCATCTAGGTGTAATTTCGTTTTATTAATAATATATGTATATACATATATATATGTTTTGTATTTTAATAGCTCTACGAAAGCAGACCCTTAGTAACGATCTTGTCGATTCGATTTAGCCTGATCCGTCCCACAGCTGGGCATAGGCCTAGCTTAATCAACCATTTTCCACTGCGGGTTGGCGGATTTATTCCCTACTTTGAGTAACGATCGCTATCAGGTGCATATGATAACAACTGAGACCGACAGCATAACGTGCTCTCTGAAGCGAGAAGTTCTCCGGTGACGAGACCCACAAGGACAAACATCTAAACCGGAAAGAAATATTTGTACAAATACAAATATTCATTCCGAGCGAGAATCCACATGAATTTTAAATTTTCATTTATTTCGTTGTCCTTAAGTAAATTTTCTTAGAAGGCATTGATCGATGAAACGTATAAAATATTTATCTAATCATTAAGTTTAATAGGCTATTTGTTCTTTTCTAAATAATAATTGCACTTATGTCATTGCCGACCAACTAAATCTATTTGTCGAGAGAAAGTATAAACGCGAGATCTTTAACTATTCCCAATGGCAATACGTTGCCAAACATTGAATGTTAGGCGTCATATCCCTTAAGCCTATAATTAAATATCAATCTACACTTTATAATATATAGAAAATAGAATATCGATTTGACTACAAGTTACACAAGTATGATAAGAACATATGATACAGAAAATGTATAATTAAGTAACACAGAGATACAATTTAAATTGATTTACTGTAAGATAAAAATTGTATTACTATTGCGAAGTTGGTTATATTATAAATTATATCACTTGCTACTAATATAATTTATACGTATAGGTACTGTTATATTAACACTTGCTTTGCCCGGTAACTTCTTATACGAAGTAGTCGTTCTAACACAGCGCATATTTGTGTATATATATGCATATAGCTGACAATACAAATCTATAAACTACAGCACTTGTAAGGTATGAAGTGGAAGTCGTCGTGCGATTTTTTTTTGTTTTTGCCTTTAGTCATTATTTTCTGTTTTATTTACTTGAAAATGTAAGGGAAATTTTTTTATCTGTTAATTAAACTATTATTAAAAAGATAAATTACATATAAAAAATAGCGTTTCATACTTTTGTAATTAGATGAAAATTTATTTCTTATTCTTTCACAAAATTCCCATATACGGATTTAAGAAAATGGCAAGGCACATGCTATACTTATCTATGTATATCTATACAAATAAATAAAATTGGAGTGTCTGTTTGTAATATTAAAATAACCAAACACACTACATATACATACACGGTACATATACCAAAATAAAAATTTTTACAATTTGTCTGTCTGTCTGTTTGTTTTGGCCAATCTCTTCCGATTTTGACGGGACGTAACGTTGCAATAAGTAGTAATTTATATTTTTTTAAATAAAAATAGACTACTTTTATTTTAAAAAATATATATTGCATAGCTCTGCGCGGATGAAGCGTGGATGAAGTACAGTAAGTAAGACTACTAGCTAGTATTAAGTAAAGAGAGCTTTTTATATTGAACGGAAAATGATAAAATTTAGGTATTAGGAGACATCTTTATTAAGCTAAGACTAAAATTTCCACGGAATCGGTAGCTACTCGGGTAGAATCATAGGGCACAGCTAATTTACCATTTGACCTCAATCGCCCTATAGTTTCGGTAGCCTTTGTGCAAGCGCTAACGACAGTGCGGCAACATTCTTAATTAAATTAATTGTCCACCGCTGGCTGTTCCAACAACAATTAGCTCCTGATGTAAGGTCGGAAATAATTATTTTCGTATTCGATTATAACAATCCATTGCTATTCAATACAATAACCGAATCGAATCGGTGTGAGAAGCTAAGTGGCATTGTTTACACATATGAAAAAAAAACTGCAAGATTTTAACCAAGTATTTGATGTACGCTATTTCCAATTGTATATCATTTTATAGATAAATATTATTTGCTTGCTCTACAGGCGTCCACGACTAAAAAATTTATTATTGCTTTTGTTTTTGTAAATCCATTAATTATTAAAATTATATATATGACGGCTTTAATATTGAAACAACGTCAACATGATTGACGGTCGGTAATTTTTTTTTTCATATTCAAATCAACTCCCTATATTTATAGAATATATATTAAAATAAAAAGTTAAAAGTATTTTTTTTTTTTTTTGTAATTTTGTAAAGTGATAATTATTTTAATTATTTAGTGCGAATTATTCGCATGGGTATAGCTAGTTGCTTTATTAAAACGTTAGTTCGTTCGTCGTAAACCGTCTATTAGTATGGTACAAAGCCAATAAACCTATTTGAGTGGAAGACCTTTTCTCAATAAGATTCACTTTGAGAAAATTTTACCTACAATTAATTATGTTGATCAAGCACTAATATCATGAAAACAAGCAAGTAAACAGGCAACACAATAAATTGTCACATCTACACAGAGACATGTGCGCTGTAAGATATCTTAATGATTTCCTTAAACGGGTTATATGAAGACAAGTTAACTAAAATATTGAGGCGGCTTTTCTAAGTGAATTTACGAATTAAATGCCAACCGCTACAGACATCATGGGAAGACTCTGTCCTTGGTAGCTTAGAAGAATTCGTAGCGGTGCTTCTGTAAGAAAGGTAGATGAGTTTACGTAGCGACTACACGTCCTACGTTGTTTTACTTGAGTTTACATTTATGGTTATAGCTTATGTTCAATGAGCTATTATTTTTCAACGCCTACATTACTTCTTAGTTACGTAACTATTTAACGTTAAAATAGTTATAAAAAACCGGATTAATGTGTCTGTTCCAAATGCACAAATCTTTCCTTTTATAATATTAACTATTACATAAAGTCATCACTAGCTACACAATTTGAAACGTCAAAAAAATTAATAACCGCTTTAGTTATTTGTTTCCTTAAATAATTATATCGATGAGCTTTGTTTGGACAGTGCTTATAATCGTTGTTTTGGGTATGAAATGAAAAATAAAACAAAAAAAACAACTACAGACTGTCACATATATGCAGATATTTGATTTAGTTTGGATAGTTCCATTTGTCTTGTACATGTGGATTTCTGGATGCTGTTTAGAATTAAGCGTTTATTTACTTGAACAAATTTTTATTATGAATATTTAACCATTACACTGTTATTATTTATGATACAAATTTAAATTACTTTTTATTTCTAAGACAAATAACTTGTCTCTTACTCCAGAAATACCATGCGAATATAGTGACATGTTCAAAATTACGAATTAATATTGGAACAACACAATAATACACAGTGGAACCACAAAATGCGTCTGGTCATTAGCATCTAGCGGGATTATACAAAACGCAGTATTTTTTTCTTATATTTTCTTTATAGCGTATTCGAAACACCAAAAACCTTTACCCATTCAGTTATTAAGGTCTACTGCTGAGAAGGTCAAATCAAACACATGTCTAGCATTCGTATAATACATCAATCGCCGTTAACACATAGCGACATGACCTCACATCGAATTATAGACGGTACTCGCTTTCAATTGTTTTAATAAAGTTATTCTGACTGTTGTGAAATGAGAGGTCACTGGTAGAATTTAATTTTATAAGATATTTATATTGAAAAATAATTTGATATTTGCAGCTATATTATTAGTACGACACGTTTTTTGTATTATGTTTATTACTTTATTTTTTATGACTCATATGTTTATTGTAGCGCAATATTAATAATAATAATAGTTAAATGCAATGTCATTTTGGCGCAGTTATTATTATTATGAAACTTACGAGTGTTTTTTTGTTTTGTTTGAACGTGGTAATCTAGGTTTTTGCCTTGGGGTGTAATAGTTTTCTATAATTTTATTTATAATATAATGATTTGAAATTTTTTTAAATTTTCTATTGAAACGAAATAAGAACGTCTTTCAAAAATATCTTCAACAAATTCTCTCTCTGTACTATGTGTGACAGACCCTTATTTTCCCTTTTATGCTGTAAGTAACAATGATGGTATTAAAAAATTATGTGGTATTTATTAAATTCTTATACTGAACTGAGGTAGGGCACAGCTGGAATTTCCTGCTCAATATGGAGCAGCTCGACCTTACAGAAGACCACAGCTAAATAACACTCTTTTCAAGCAGTATTGCGTTCCTGTTGGTGAATAAGGCGACCAGAGCTCCTGGGGGGTATTGGGGTTGGGTCAGCAACGCGCTTACGATGCTTCTGGTGTTGCAGGCGTCGATAAGCTACAAAAAAAAATTCTCTTGAACCTTATAACACATTTTTAATTCAGTCTTAAAATTATCTAGAGAAACATTCACCGACAAACAGTATTTGATTTATATTTATATTGGATATGAGGTACCATATTAGCGGAGATTTTAATAAGATATGATTTATAAAATAATTACTTCAACCAATAAGAAGATGTCTATTGAAACGGTATGTACGTACAATATTAAAGCCTTGGTGGTGACAGCAACAGTATGATTGGGTTGCGCTGACATGACGATTATAAATACGAAATTGATGACTCAATCCTCGTTTCAATAATAATTATTGATAGCTGAATTGATAAAAAGGAATATCATATTTCATTCATGTTTACTATGCAATTTTTGTTTGTCTTAAAATGACAGCCAATTTAGTATTAGTAGTGATTTATTTTACGTTACGTATACCTTGACGATTGCAAAAGTCCGACCTTAGATAATGACGATAAATAAACAAATTGTAATTGATTGTTACTTTAATTTACAATCAATAAAATTTGTTTTCTATAAATAAATTTGTTATAAATTATTTGAACAAAGTCTTAGTGAAATACTCCTAGTATTACAATCTCTACACTGTATTATAGAGTTGCTACAATGAACTTTCTCATGGCTTCCTTAAACAGTATCATTTGACGGTCGCGTTGAAACTTCTCAAGGATCAAGGGAAAAACTTTTGTGAAGTATTTTGATAAGTTTTATAGAAGGTTTCCCGTCTCATTTAATCCAATATCAACTATACCTATTCTAGTAACTACCCATTAATTAGCCTGGTACTTTTAACACGAATTCCGCCATTTTTATTATTATTATTACTCTATAAGTTTCTAAGTGTTTTTTTTTTCACCTTTTTGCTGTTTATTAATTTGTTTTTTTTTTTTATTAAATATTATTAATTTTTGTTCACTTTAATTTCGAATACACCAAATTCAAAATTTTCTGGATTCTTTTTTCTTTTGATCGTTATACGAAAAAAAATATTTGAACTTATCATCATCATCATTTCAGCCTAATCGCAGTCCACTGCTGGACATTGGCCTTCACAAGTTCTCACCCGACATTACGGTGCGACATATGTTTTGCCCTTAGTCACCACGCTGGGTAGGCGGGTTGGTGACCGCAGGAAACTTATACTTTACTTATTTGAACTTATACTTATGTTAATTGATGTTCGTATATTACTCGTATGTAGGTAGCACATGGACAAATATGGGCTTTAAGTCCTTTTTCGCAACATGCTTGTTAAGTTGTGTTAAGAATAAATAAATAAAACTAAAAAATCTGAAATATTATTTTGTACCATTTGAACATAATTACATTTAATCTTAAAAGAAACCAAAAAAAAATTGAATTTATTTCTACTTCATTTCAGTAATGCTTAATCATATAATAATGTACTAAGTATTTGTTTTCGTATCAGATATCATTAAGAATTTTGGGATTGGTCAGTACAAGCCTTCGCAGCAAAGTACATGTACCTCTAAGTGCAAAGTACACGCACGTTGAAATATGTTTTACTTGTTCTAATACCTTATTCGACTTCAAAGTAGTGTCCGTATAAACTAAACAAATATCTTTAAATTGTTTTGAGCATCTCCTATTTACAAACATTTACATTGGTAGTCGACAATATTGTAACAAAAATGTTAATTACAGTTTTATATTGTACTCAATACCAAACTCTATAGACTTTTAAAATTAATTAAGGACAGGAATTTTAAAAATGATAAAGAATATTTGCTTGTCATCATTATTACTTCAGCCTATTGCAGTCCACTGCTGGACATAGGTATCTACAAGTTCGCGCCAAAAATGGAGTGAACTCATGTGTGTTGTCCATAGTCACCACGCTGGGCAGGCGGATTTGTGACCGCAGGGCTGGTTTTGTCGCACCGAAGACGCTGCAGCTCGTCTTCAGCCTGTGTATTTCAAAGCCAGCAATTTTGTTTTATTTCACTTAAATTGGGATATAAAATTGGGAACTCTTACATTATCAAGTATATCATCTCCAAGTATTCGAATAACAGTAATATCACCATAGTTAGGGCGTCTAAGAAATATAATTGAAATAATATAAATCTATATCGCCGCCTGTACTCGCCCTTCTCTATATATTATCGAACGCGATCGCCGCCCAACTATCTAATTTCTAATCTTGCTACAACTTAATTAATAGCCACTTGTTGAAATCGATTTTAAACTTGATTTATAAATCGAATGACCTGTATTTATTTATATCGATAAATAAGAGTTACATATTGTCGATTAAAAGAACATGGTAGTTACGTTTCCGCTCTCTTTTGTAATTTGTTTTGACAAATGTGTCCTTGTACTGTTCATGTATAAATTTGTTTAGCGATTTGATAACATTTATAAACTTGTAGTATGTCGATAAGTTAAACGTTTCAGCTTTTATATATTGATTGATATTGTGTGACTACTGAAAATAGATATTAATCCATTACATACTTATCTGTGTATGTTTGTTTTACTATATTTTACATTAGAAATATCTAACTAAAATTCATATCTACGTCATTACTTTGCGATAGTCTGTGGTGGATACTAATTTATGGCATTGGCATGATATTGTAACATCTTTTTAACCGACTTCAAAAAAGGAGGGGGTTACTCAATTCGACCGTATTTGTTTTTTTTTTTAATGTATGTTCAGGGATAACTTCGTCGCTTATGAGCCGATTTTGATAATTCTTTTTTTGTTAGAAAGGAGATATCCCTGATGTGGTACCATGACCAGGAAGGAAACCAGGATCTAATGATGGAATCCCAGAGAAATAGAGGAAAACTTGAAAATCCCCATAACTTCTTATTGGGTGTACCGATTTTGATAATTTTTAATTTAATCGGAAGCCGATGTTTATCATGTGGTCACATTGAAATTTTATCGAGATTTGATTACAACTCTTGGAACAATCTTTGATACTGCGTATTTACTTGACTAATTTTTACGTTTATTACTTGTCGATATAATTAAAGTCGGTTTTTTTCATTTGCCTGCAAACACAATTATCTCTAAATTTTCGTGTTATGATTTCATATATTTTGACTAACAGAGACGTATTTAATATAAATAGCTATTCTATCTACAAATATTTATCAATTTAATTACAAAACAATTTATCTTAAATATAACAAATAATATTCTTTATACATTAACTAATGTATGCAAAGAGGATGTCACCAGTAAAGACCTTTTTTGACTTTATTTCATGGTGTAGTTTTTTTAAACAACTGATGAAGAAAACATACTTCGCAGTCTATCCATTTGTTTTCCGTAGCCGGCAATTCAAGCTGTTTGCGTTAAAATTAAATAATATAATAATAACAAGGTTTGATTAATTATATATAATGTGTAATGGTAAAAAACTAATTTAATAAAATAATTAAATTACTGACGAATCCGGTGCTTAAAAACAAATGTCAAGGAAAACAATAATTATAAAATTAATAATTATGCGTGCTTCTTGAGAAAAATCTTCTCAAATGATCGATCGTTTATTTGCCTGATTTGAACAGGTGTTCGGAAGTTAATAAATTTGATGATAATTATATACGATGGTCTTCTGTTTTATTGACTGCATAGCTCGATAAAGTTACTGATAGCAATTATTGTAGCGTTTGTTATTATATGATTTAAAAGGTTAAATTATGCATTTTACGGGGAAATAATCTATTACTGTTATTAATATAATTTTATAATATTTAAAAATATTTTATATAATAAAAATACATATACTTAATAGACACTCTGTAATAACGTATTTGTAATTTTTTTTTTACCTATTATAGATTCAAACTATAGTCAACATTTAAATTTTAATATTTTTACTAAATGCATAAAACTCTGACGTGTCAATGTAATTTAATTCAGAATAAAGAGATGTAAATAAAAGATTAATTTAGTGATTTTTTCTTACATTTATTTTTTAAATGTGCTTTTTTATTTCTTATTAATTCATTACAAATAGTGGTCTAATAAATAAGGCTTAATCGAATTGAATAAATGAACGGAAATGTTTAGACTATCAGATATTGCAGAGATAACCTGAATAGCGAACAAATGTAATCTCGATTCAGACACTAGGTTCGAATGCTTAGATCGATGTATTCTAAAATCATACTATTGTTTAGCCGAAATCTATGACGAAATATTTGAAATTTTATTTCATATCGATTTCATGAAATTATAACGCAAAATATCATGATTTTATATAAATAAATTCTTTTGTGGCTCAAGTGAGTTGATAAAATAAAGTTCAGATTTTTTTATTCTGTAGCAAAACTTTGAACAGTATAATGGTTTTATGGCTACACTTTTCAGAACCCAAAATATACGGGTTCTATAAAATCTATATTAAACTATTAGGTAGTTCTTCCTCAACTGGAATGGACACCCAAAAAATTACAAAACATATCTTTATAAAATACCTCTTTATTTCATTACTCCTCATTATCATTCTCATTACTATGATTAATAAAGATCTTGCTGCTGTAGCTGAATCGAGTCGCTGTTATGGTCTTAAATTAAATCCAGTGAAATCGCAAGTTATAGTATTGGGTAGTCGGGCTTTTATTTCGAGGATTGACTGGGCTTCTTTACCTCCGGTGCTCATCAATAACACTTCCATACCATATAGTAAGTGCGTTAAAAATCTTGGCGTTTACATGGACGAGAATATGAACTGGACAACGCAGATTAAAGAAGTGAGTAGAAAGATGTTTTCAACTTGGCATTCGTTAAGACGCTTACAATACATGCTACCGACTTCTACTAAAATAGCACTCGCGGAATCTCTTTTCCTGTCTCATCTCGACTATGCCGATGCGTGCTATCCTGACCTTACTGAGCAACAACTGACAAAACTTGAGAGGCTCCAAAATTTAGCTATTAGATTCGTATTTTCTTTGCGAAAATACGATCACATATCCGATTTTCGTAAAAAGCTCAAGTGGTTGCCAATCCGCTTTCGCCGGAATACTAGAATGCTGTCGCTGCTTTATTATGTGCTTAAAAGTCCCCGGGCCCCAGAGTATCTAAGAGAAAAGTTTGTAGTGCGTGAATCTGACAAGGCACTGCGCTCGAATGATACTACTACGCTGTATATACCTATCCATTATACTGCTTTCTACAATTGCTCTTTTACAGTGCAGTCAATCATTCTGTGGAATGCTCTGCCTAAAAGTATTAGGGAGGCTAAAACTCTTACATCGTTTAAGAAGCTACTTAAAGATTTTTACCTAAATTGTTAGTGAAAAGCTGGTCTGTGTTACTAAGTTTACTCGTAGTTATTCGTAAATGTGCTGTCGATAATTATTCAATTTCATATTTATGATTAACTATTATCTACTTGATAATTAATGTAATAGGTATGTATTTATTTGTGTATTTAACTGTTTATATATTTATAATATATACTATTTATTTATGTATTATATATAATGTAATGGGTATGTATTTATTTGTGTATTTAATTCTTTATATGTTTATAATATATACTATCTATTTATATATGTATGTATATGTGTGCATATGTATATATGTATATATTATTGTATTATTAGATTGTAGGATCTACTTTGTTTTTTTTTTTTTTTAATTTTCTGTTTTGCCTTTTGATAACCCTACTCTTTTTATTTTAAAATCTCCTCTACCCCAAGGTTGTCTGGAAGAAATCGCTTACCTAGCGATAAGACCGCCTTTGTGCATAATATTGTTTTGCAAATTTTATTTTTTAAAGATGTATGTTATGTTGGCTTGTAATATGCACAATAAAGTATATTTCTTCTTTCTTCTTCTTCTTCATTATACAAAAAAAAAAAGATAACGCGTTAGCCACAGTGATCAAAATAACTGGCTTATGCGACAGCGGTTACGGGCTTGATTCCCGCACATGACATACATTTAAATAGTCCACGCAGATGTTTGTCGTGGGCTGGGCGTGGTGCTGATGCATTGTGCGTGTTTTTGAACCACCAGCTCAGAATTCATATCCATACTTGGGGCTGTTGAGTGTAAGATATTGAAAAATTGCAATTTTAGTCCGAAACTACTTACTTTATTTTGGTGTGTTAATCGCTAAACTCGGTGGTATCAAATATTGAACAGCTATTTTAGTGAAGATATAAATATTTACCAAACTCAGCTAAAACACTTATGACTCACAACAAATTCGTTTGGTACCGTCTTCAACTATATTCTATAAACTATAGCCTCGGGCACTATTAGTCGATCAAAAATAATTATGATTACAAATATTGACAAAAATGTAAATCAAGCTCGCACAAACCTCCGAGGCACGCCGCTAATGTGACGTCTTCACACCGACATGACTGGCTAATTTAGTTGACGCGTGTGAAACGATAATTGCGGTCCAACTTGATAGATGAGCCTAACTGTGCTGTTTTGACAGCTTATGTAGCTGATCGGTATTTCGATGGCGTTTCGTAAGGTATATTTTTTTTAGAGTTTACTTCTTCATAAACGTAAATCGTTTAATTCCGTTATATGAAAAACAATATGGAGAGTGAAATCGTATGAAACAATTGACGCTGACGCTCAGTGACGCTGACACTTAATGACGCTAAGAGTAATATTTTACACCGCATTTAACTGTTTATGTAACATATTTGTAACGTATTTGGCGATTCCTATGGGGGTCCAATTATAAAAGAAGAAGGAGAAGAAGAAAATATAATGGTATACCAGAATGTACTATATCAATAAGAAAAGGAAGCCGCGTTGGCGCAGAGGTCACAGTCATGGATTGTACCTGTTGCGCTGGCGGTTGCGGGTTCGAGCCCCGCACATGACAAACATTTGTATTGGCCATACAGGTGTTCGTCTTCGGTGCGACAACGTCTTCGGCGCGACAAAGCCAGTACTGCGGTCACCAACTCGCCTGCCCAGCGTGGTGACTATGGGCAAAACACACGAGTTCACGTTATTTTTAGCGTAAACTTGTGGAGGCCTGTGTCCAGCAGTGGACTGTATAGGCTGTAATGATACAGGTGTTTGCCGTGGTCTGTGTGTTTGTGCTGTCCTAGTGGGTCTCCCCACCGTGCCTCGGAGAGTACGTTAAGCCGTCGGTCCCGGTTGTTATGATGTACACATGATAGCGATCGTTACTCATAGTAGGGAATATATCCGCCAACCCGCATTGGAGCAGCGTGGTGGATTAAGCTCTGATAATTCTCCTACATGGGGAAAGAGGCCTATGCCCAGTAGTGGGATATTACAGGCTGAAGCGACACACACATAAACATATATTAAACTAATATCGAAAATTAGATTAAAATTTACGGTGCAACTACTCGTGGTATCGTCAGTGACCAAAAGATCTCAATAAACGTAAAACAGTGTAGGACGTGTAGTGCTATATGTATTTATAATCGTTCGATATATTAATTGATTGTTGGCTGTCAATCAAATTTAATTATCTGTATCCTAACTTGATATTGCCGCTGTCAATTTTATTCGGATGAATATTATAAATGTTATATTGAGTATAAGTGCCGTTTTTGCGATCATAATTTTATTTTAACTATCTACATTTCTACTTTTTTTCATTTAGATCACTATAGGGGCGAAACATCGTACGTTTTTGGAAAATCCGCGAAAGACAAGTGTGCTATTTGACAATTTAACATATTTTTAAATTTACCATCCAAAAGGATTAATAATAAAAACTGATAAATAAAAAAAGGTCATAAGATAAAAATCAAACTGATATACTTCTAGAATCAAACACACACAACGTCCACCTCAGTTCTTTACTCTGCGACCACATGTACCGTGAAAGAGCCGAATGGGTCTGCTTATGCAAATCGTATTGGCAATTACTACAAAAGAAATGGTCCTATACTCCGCACGAGAAACGTTCGTGCGATGCCTTTTCGGGTTCTACTTAAATAAGTCCATTGTCTATCAGTTCCCTGGTCTATTAATTGTAGAACTTTAGGTCATGTGTGAACGTAATGGCTTTTCGGTTCAATCTAATGATTTTGCAAGATTAACAATTCGATACACGGTCCGCTTGTAATCGACGTACTGCTTCGTAATTAAGATGGCATTTGTAAGGACTGTAAATGCTTTAAATAACGATCTAACCTTTCTCTGGTGTTACACTGTACTTGCGACTATTGAGATTATTTACACACAGCTGTAATTGTTTTGTTAAAAACGTAAATTAAGTTGTTATTAGTTATTATCAATGATTAGGACATGCATCGTTACCTTAATCCAACAGCTATTTTTTTTAAAATCATCCTTCATTAAGACTTTCGAATGTAATAAAATAAACTTAACGATTGCTTTTTCAACGGGTTTTTAACTTCGTATTCTAAATAAACAACGTTACGTCAAACATACTTCTATCAATGAAAGTCAGCAGTCAACACCGCATGTATTATGGTTTTCATTTTTTTATTACCTTAACAACTCGAAACGAAGCATTCCATAATTACAAATAATCGACAATTTTTATTCAAAAGTAAACCAAACAAGAGATTTCTCTATAAAACTGGTTGAAATCAATACCTAGGGCATCTTACCGAATTCCATCGGACTGGCAAATGGCAAGTTTATTTAAAGCGAGCTAGGCAGGTGGTTGGCTAAATTGAGATGTTCGTTAGGCCATAATGGTATGTATCTCGTCAATCGCGCCCGGTTATTTCTGTCGCCCGCCACCATTGCCTCTATGTGTGATTGGATGCGCGCGAGCAGTTTTGAGCTCATTTTTAATGCAAGGATGTCTTGTGTGAAATGTTTCGATACGATATTTAAACATTTTCTTACTAAATAAATTCTATTAACTGAAATCCATCTATAAAATATTAATACAGTTCGTTACGAAACGAAAAAGATTACCAAATCTGAGTATAAATTATTGAAAAGGAATGGAAGAGAAAACTTATTTACTATATTAATTGGACCAGCTTCAAAGTAAATCCTTCGAATAGTAACCTCATCGTTATAATTAATAACTAGTAAATATCGTTAGCTTGCAACTCATTACCAATAATAACCTTAGTGCTTATATGTCGTCCAATATCGACACCACTGTTAAATGGTAAATGTTTTAGGCTAACAATCCACTCGAAAGAGTAAAATTATATCTTTTGTTATTTTTTTTTCGTTCATCCCGTTCCGAAACAAATTGATTTATTGCATTTTTTATACAACTAGGCCATCTAGTTTTTTATATCAACTAGGAAATATCAGAAACATTGCAAGCACGTTGCCGACCCTTAACCACGACGACCCACGACGTTGGTCACCTTACTTACCACAGGAATACAACACACAACAACAGGATTTATTGCGATGTCGTTTACAGAAGTATAGTTGAGGCACTTCCTCAGTCGGGCTGTTCCAGATTTTGAGCAGGATATTGTTTGCTGTGTCTTACCTCAGTTAAGTTTTTATAATCATCTCGTAAAAAGTAAAATATAAATATTATATAAATGTAAAACAACTATAACAATTTTTTTTTTAATTTGTCACTGAGCACAGTGTATATCATCAATGTCGTGTTGGGTCTATTTTTTTTTTAATTTTTCATAAAAATCTTTGCTTTTATACATGAACACAGGTCTCAATTTTTTCTAATATTTATTAGAAAAAAATTAAACTAAAAAAATAAATTCAATTTGTTATAGCGTGTTAAATTTACGTGGACGATCGGTTTTAAACGGTTGGTACTTAGAATTGATTAGCGAGCGCATTTGAAACGATACCACGAGCCTTAATTAATTAACTAACCCATGACGATGCTAGCACTTACATAAGTTTATTTATAAATTTAACTGCTTATGAGTAAATGGTAAGGCCTACTTCTTCCTTTCTCTATATTACGGTTATTATAAGTACCTACTTTTCTAGCTCATTTCGAATCAATATAAAATAGCAATTTCTGAATACATAACGTTTTTTTTGTTTGGTTGTTCTTTTTTTATTATAATATATAATAAAAACGGATCTACATAGCCCATGCGTTTTGTTGAAACATAATGCATTGTTGTGCTTACCATACAAGCGATTAATTACATTAATGACTTCAGATCGTCAGTCATGTAGCTGTATCGTAAAACTTGGATTTTTTTCTACACATTTTACATTTTTTTATCCCTTAACGTATATTTTCGTACAGTTTTTGTAGGTTATTGTATTTTTTGTGTATTATAAAAACCTTACATTTATTTTATACACGCTTCTCAACTTTATAAATTTTATATTCAGAATTAGATTATTGAAATATTTATTTCGATATCTTCACCAGCCTTTTCGCACCCTTCTATTGCATTTCTTACGATATAATCTTTGATTTATTATTTAAATGATTTGTTGTATGTAAAGAACAACAGAGTTCGACTATTTCACACACAAAGGTAAATATGACAAACTTAATCATCGCAGTATGCACGGCGTCCCGAGCTAAAGTTAAAGTAATCGTTAAGCTTAACATAACAAAATGCTTAGTGCCTTCGACCGCGCGTTAGAATCAGTTAGAGGCATGTTAGAGGTTCGTGAGCGCGATTTGTACTGACTCAGATTAATATTCAGACGAGTAAACCATTAGATTTCTATTAGATATAATTGCCAGCCTTTATCTTAGGGATGTGTTATGAAATGTGTTTTAAGGAGTACCTTTTTAAATGGAACTATAATGGTTGGTAAATAGAATACTTGGGTCAGCTCCACTCGATTACGTTTTTAAATCTGGGTACACACTTCGCAGGTTTCAAGTAAGGTTCAAGTCACACAGTATCGTGAGGTTAGCTGTTCAATTCGAAAAACTTCTGAAACATGTATCTCGGAAAACTAGTTTGAGACAACGTCAGAGATTCAGCTATAATCCTACTTCATACATGAAATATGAGGCAT
Organism: Melitaea cinxia; assembly: GCF_905220565.1. Lineage (NCBI taxonomy): Eukaryota > Metazoa > Arthropoda > Insecta > Lepidoptera > Nymphalidae > Melitaea > Melitaea cinxia. Next base: position 8,811,750 of record NC_059414.1, on the reverse strand, counting down.
AAGTTAATAGTTTGATGTTTACTGGGTTTAATAGTGCTTTATATTACTTATTCATTCCCTGACACGAATCAGTTACTCAGATGGAACATGTTATTTCATAAGTAAAGATTACAATGATACAGGTCTCAAAAAATTAAGCTGCATCAGAGTTAAAAGATTTCAATATTCTAATCCATCCTCTTTTAAAGATACTTTAGAAAGTACCTCCTTATACTCCGCGGCGGGTCCATTAGAGTCTGGAATTACTCGATATCTTATCAATATAATCGGGTGCCCGCTCTCGGTTATTGTTTATCGATGTTTCAACCGAGAAAGTATCGATAGATGAAATCGATTAATTACAACAATGTTTGTTCCCTAAGTGCTTACAGTGACATCGATTTTACAACAATGATTCGGAATTTCGCCGGAGGTAATACGATTACGATTTGTACGATACGCCGGTTGTCCGCAGATAACAAATTGTGATTGATGTTAAATACGTGTGCGAGATAATTGCGTGTCATCGTTAAAACGTCAGTTTTCGTTTTTGAAACACCGCTTCGGCCAAATTACAGAACGTCGCTAAAATCGACCATTAGTTACAAATACACGTAAAGGCTTAAGCATTTAAAGTAAATTATACTGGTTCAGTAAAAGTATAGGTGTACATGCAACGAAATGTTCATATATTTCTACACTAACGAAATTAGATCATATTATAATTACACAGGGAATATGAAACTCACTTCATTAATTTTTACTAGGCGTCTCATATGCAGCAAATGCGTGCATATTGCAGCGACACTAGAGTTATTTTAATAGAGTTAACTTTACGGTTACTGCTCTTTTCCTACGAGTCGTAGCTTGATATTTCATAACCTACTGTAACGCTTAAAAGTGTTTTATATATGCCCGAAATTAGCGTGTTCTCTTTGTATCGACAACAATATTTTGTACCTACAAAGGATATAATGTAGAAATGTAAGACAAGTTCCGTGAATATTGAACAAACTGATACTTTAACATAAGATCAAAATCACAGATACAATGATTTGTCTGAATTTGCCCTTTAACAATACTATGATAAAACCACCACAAACCACAATCAATCGGTTACACAACCCGACCGCATCTCTCAACAACCGTTTAAATATTCGCTATTACAATATCCTTTCACAAAATTGTTAAGTGTAAAGTCGGCGACCGAATTAATTTTAAGTTATTCTTATTTAATATATGAATTTATAAATAAAAGAACGATACATATGTAATGATATATGTATGTGACACATATATAAATCATCATTACATATGTATCATAAATCAAGTTACTTATAATAATAATTGTTCATTCATCAAAATAATAGAAGATATGTACAAAACGCGGCTTTATTACTATATATCGAAAAGTGCGTGTCTAGTTTATATTAAATTTAATAAAATAATTACATTGACCTAGAACAGTGTCTATTGAAAATTGATCTAAGTATTAGACATTTGTATATTTTAATAATTTAGATATTTTATTACTTGAATTAAAGTAAAATAAAGACATTAAACAAAACGAAGTTGCAATACTAATAATCATATTTTATATATAACGATTGAAAATAGTTAAAATATAAAGGACATATTTAATCTATTTTCAATCTTTTATAGATACGATATAGATATAGATACGATATTTTCATATATATTTATTTCATTTTAAAATATTCAGGTTGTCTGGAGGAAATGGCTAATTTGTCATAAATCCGCGCATTCTTACATTGTATAATACCTTGTTTGTTACCTTTGAGCTTCGTTTCTAATTTATTTGTAATGTTCAATAAAAATAAGTAGAAAAATGTAACAGTATTTAATTTAAAACGAAATATTTTCATTTTTATTTTAGACAATATTAAAATTTGTCTAAAAATTTATTACATGGACTGTACGAACAAGGAAAGGTCACAAAAGGTTCGATAGGTATACCAGCTTGTAGTACCGAACGTAGCCAATAGATGTAATCTCCACTCTACTGTACGAGTAGGCCGCTCAAATCGTCAATTGTTCGAATTTTACTCGTCGTTTGAATTTAGGTTTAAGGTCTTTTATATGTATCATGAACATAATACCTACTTAAATATAATGTGAATTCGTAAATTGAATTAATTTTGAATACTATATTTCAAAGACTTATTTGACTGTAACATTTTTTTTTTTCGATTATATATTTTTAGTATCTTCGATGTATCTGAAATAGATAAGTTTGATTAAGGCCCACAATTTTATCAATTATTTAGTGTGAGACGATTTTAAGATAAAGCACAATCATATTGATCATTTGTTCACAACATATTCTGACAAAAATTCTGGAATGAAGAATTTGTAATCAAACATAAAATTATCAAATACTTATGTCATCAGTTAATCGATGACATAAGGTCATTTAAGATTTAATAAAAGAATTACATTCACAAATTAGAACAAAAAAAAAAACTGAGAGACTAAACTATGAATCAAGCAATTCAGATTTGAAATGTGTTACGTTGAATATTCACAGAATAAGTAAATAACCTTACAAATGGCATTTCACTTTGAACAACGTTACAATTTCTTATCGACGCCGGGCACATTATGTTCGTATTAACTGTTTTATGGACACAGACTGTGGGTGTGTAATCTCTCGCTAAATGACAATACACGGTACACGCGTAATTTCTAAGATATCGCTTTCAAGAATCGATATGAACGGCGATCGTGTCGCTATGTGCTTAGAAAGTAATTTCTAATATGTATATTTCTATATTATATATGTATTTTATATTTAAAATAAAAACACAAAAAAGTAAATAATAACAAAGTTTCCATACTCTCATTAACAGAGATAACAGATTTTTTTTGTTAACACAGGAACTGAGAAATATCGTCGTAAATATAATTTTAATATATATCTAATTAATACTTTTCAACATTTTCCACAGTTTTCAAACGCTTTGACATCAACCAGCAATCATCTAACGCTCCGAACTTCGGATTTTCAAAGGTAAGTATATCTTACTTACATATATCGATAACAATAAACATTAATATCGTACTGGCATGTTGTATAAAATATTATTATTATGTGAATTTGTAGTCCTAGTTTTTGTAATGAATGTCCTTATGCACAAGTCTACGAAATTCCTCTAAAACTTGAAAATACTTCTGTCACATAATCTAAAATAATTATTGCAAAAAAATATGCGAATTTTTAAAAATATATTTAATCCTTCATAAAAAAAAACGAACTGATTCATTTCACTGTATTACTTAATTTTAAAATATTTGACATAGATCAAATAATTTAGTATTTGAAATTCGATTACGAATATTCGAATAAATTAGTTCTCAAATAACATTAACATTTAAAAATAACACGTTAAAATATGAAGCCTTAAAGATCTCCTCTGTTTCCCACGCTGTATTGTGTTATACAAATTGGTACTCTTCATCATTCGTCTTCTCCTTTCCTCCGATTAGTTTACGCTACAAAAGAATGAGATAAGTCTAGTACAAATTTATTTCATTTCGAGTAAACTACGTTATTAAATGGGCGTGTTGTTTTTAAACCATTTATTAAATGCATCTTAGAGTCCTTTAGTTAAATTTGAAAGGCTTTTTCAAACGGAAATTAATTTATTTACATGTTATTATATCATCTGGTTTTAGTATGCGTATGAGTGCAAACAGTAACTTTTATTTTAACCATGTATTTGAAGATTATTTTTATATGACAATTATATTCAAATTATAATTTTTATCACGCCTTTTAATTTTAATTTTTGAGTATTGTATTGAAAAACCCTCTTCATATAATGCTAGGAATAACTTAAAGGGCAATAAACCAAATAAACCAAAATAACCAGGGCTATTTACTTTAATCTTATTAATATTTGGTTCTGTTTTCCGTTGGAATTAATTTTAAACTTGAAACAGATTCATCAAATATAATATGTGGACCGTAATTTAGGAGAATCGTGCTTAAATATTATTGAAATATAGCGCCCTAGTTCACACAAAGACATATGAAAAGATATGTTGAAAGATAGCGGAAACGTGAAATAAGCCCGGAGATATCAACGTAAAGATTACCGATGCAATAATATAACTTATGAGCGAACAAGGTTCACACTAAAATTTATATTGTACTTAGAACATACTAGACACATCTTCTAGTTTTACTTGCAATTAGTTTTGATACTTGTTTCATTGACTCATTATTAAATTAGGAATATATGTGAAAATATTTTCCTATTCATCAACAACTGCTTTACTCCATGACATTTCGATAAAATGATTAAATCGTCTAATTTATAATGTGTATACTAGTAGACAATATATTATTGTAGATTGAAGGAAGGAAATTGAAACAAACCAACCAACAACGACCCCTAATTCATGTAATACGTTATATATTAATTGCTGATCGCCTATTAAATATCAAACATGTATTCTACGTCTTTTTTACTAATTATGTAATTATTAATTATTAGTATCTGTAATTTTTATTTTACTTCCTCACTACAGGCACCTCGCCTACTGCTATTCAATTGCAATAATTCAACAATTCTCGCTATCGCTTACCTATTGCTGAATACTCTTACATGAACACAATAAATACCTATACGATCATAAGTGAAATTAAAAATGACATTGACAATTTAGTTGAAGTATATTTTCTTATATTAAGACAAAAACCATTAAAATATTTATTTAATTACCTTACATATACTTACACATTACGTCACGTGACCAATTTTTATCATCTTTCTTAGTTTGTATCTGCTTTAAGTAAAAATGAACAGACATAATTATATATAAAAAATATTATTTTATTAGAAAATATGAAATACTTTTACCAATGAAACTACGCAGTTAACACACACGATGTTTGATATTATCGTTTTAATGTACGTGCAAACTGTGGACTAGCCCTTATCATAGATTATCGCAGTTTACTATAATAGCCTCACAATGCCTATATCGTTCCTAGTATTATGAAAGTGAAACCTGGCATTTGAATATTTGATTGTAACTTATTGTGTATCATAATAACAGTCTACACAAACACAAATAAATTTCGAAATGTAACATTTTTTGTCATAATTATTTTATTAAATAAATGAAGCAGTAATTTTTTAAATGTTTTACATGTTCAGTAGTCCTATTTTTTTTTTATAAAATTTAAAGTAATATATTTCGTAACTTCAAATACAATGCCTGTAACTTATACGCCACTGCTCTGCATAGCTTTTTTTCCATGATTCTTCATCTTCTGAACTTTATCAAATAAATTAATAAGATATATTGATTTTTTCGGGTTCTTTTCTTACACCACATACCACGAAATGTATTTTAAATATAAACTACGTCAATAATATAAGGAATTTTCTAGATGTAGTTGATTTAAGTAAGTGACGGGACTTCGTCGAATTCTAATTAATTAATAAAAACCGCATATTTTGTACCTAATTTATACAATAAGAAGCAAATATTTTAGATAGGGAAATATATTGTGGACATTGTTTTAGGCACTAAACGGATTCCTGATGATGATGACTCAAAATGGGAAACTGCTGTACATATCAGACAACGCGGCTGAATATCTTGGACACTCGATGGTAAGTACTTGTAAACATTGTTAGAAACAAAAAATTAAAATTAAATTTTATCTTTTGAACCTAATACAATAGAAGAATAACAAATTTTCATTTAAATATTTAGGATTCATAGTTTAAATATTAATTACTTAAAAATATACAAATATATATTTGAAAGTTTAATTATAGTATCCTTAGGTACAAATATATATATGTAAGTATAATTATAGTATCCTTAAATTAAATATACAAATTAATTCAAAAAGATTTTACCTATAATATTCAACCTATAAAACAAACTTCGAACACTAAGCTTACCTTTAAAACTGTAACAAAAAAAATATACAATCAATGACAGTTATATTTCATCAAAAGTATCATTAAGCCTTCATAACACTCAAACAATACCTAACAAAATCAATAAATTCTCATCGCCCAATTTTTCTCAAACAAAGCCTGCCGGTTGAAACAAATCGTACCGAGGTGACCCCAAATCTCTCGTTAGTTGCGCCGGAATTAGGGTTGGCAAAGCTTTTAAAAAATTAACCGATCTATATTAATGATCGCTATCTAATATTTATGATAACAACTGCGACCGCCAGCTTAACGTGCTCTCCGAAGCACAGTGGGGACATCCATAAGAATAAAAAGTACTCAGTAAAATTTAATATACCTATCCTTCTATATTATATCTAGTATAATCTATCTATCTAAAGTATTTGTTATATCTACTTATATTTTTTGATATGTCGTCACAAATAATTTAATTTTATTTATATCTTTTAATTATAGTTAGTAGATAAATTTTACACTTTTAATTGGTACATATACCTCAAATCTCTTGGCATATTACTTATTTATACCCCTTTCTTCGACATATGCTGTACACTGAACCCAGATATAGTAAAACGTCGTATCGTTATAGTAGCATTCGCAGCCCTAGCTAAAGACGATAAATTAATCACTATGTTTTATTGTTAGCCGCGCCCGCACACCAACCCTACAGGTTGATTCATAAAGTTTGTCCGTTATTAATATTTATTTGTTTAGTTGTGGTATTGCAATAATAAACCGTTTTAAATAAATCGTCTGCAGTCGCATTTATTATTTGGTCTGAGGACATCAATGTGGAACGTCTTTGGATTAATGTTGATAATAAATTAGTAGTACTTAATTATATAAAAAAGCCTGCAAATATGTCCAATGTTGGGCCATACAACACCTGTTTTCCATGTCAATTCAAAAGGAGGTTTAATTAGACATTTTTTCACTGCGACTTAGTGGAAATTTTTCATTTGTATGTATATAGTCCAACTACTGAGGGTCATCAATTAAAAACTGAAGACATAGATATATAAAAAACTTTGTACTGCATAAAGGATTTATGAAGTCACAAACATTTTCTACGAGCAACGAAGTAGCAGTTGCTTTATTTTTTTATCTGTAAGATAATAGCATTCCCATACTTTTAAAATCAATTCATGTTTGCTAATTTTAACATATTTGGTCACTCTAGTCGCGTGATTTAATATAGCCTTCGACTGCTCTAATAAATACGTCACCTAACGCAAAAATATCAATAATAATTTTAACTGGTAACTAGTCATAAATGCGCTCAAAGATGTCATAAGATGTGAGAAGATGAACTTTAACTTAGTAGAATAAAAATATTTCCCTATACAAGCTGTATAAAGAATAAAAATTAGCCCTGTCTGTCGGTTCGTGTACCACGTGCTAGCTCGCATGTAATGATACATGATCAGTATGTACCGATTGTGATTAATAACCATTACCAGTGAACTGTTCGCACAAGAGATAAAATTGAAATAATGCCTCATTTGTATTAGTTTTGTGTTCATTTCTATTGTAGCTTTTTAGGCACTAAACGTAAGCCTTTATGCAACATCTTCTATACCATAGATAGAAGACAACGTTAAAAATGAATAAATTTAAGTCTAGAATTAAACTTTTTCAGAATTATTTTAAATGTCCCCGAAGCCCATATTTAAAATTAGGCAAAATTATTCAAAACTCATTTAAAAAGTTTTACAAGGAACACTTACCGATTCAATTTTAATATGATATTCCATAAAATTAAGATTTGTTTTTAATGAGGATGAGAATAATATACACTTGATTAAAAGAAACCAAAAACAAAAAAACAGTTGTAAGTTTATTCAGTCGAATGGCCCGACATTTTGTTGTGATCGAAATAGTTTGTCAGATGTCGCGAGATAGGCGTTGAGGTCGACATTCAATCCGCGATCTGATTCTAGCGACTGAAAGAGCTTTGCCAACAAGTTATTTTGACCTTTGAACATCACTGAATTTCATTGCATTAATATAAATTTCGACTAGCCCGTTGGCGCAGTTTGTAGTGCCTGCTTTCTGTTCTGCGGGTTGCGGGTTCGATTCTCGCCTGAGTCTGGGTGTAATATAATATTTGTATTGATATATTTATATATGTATTATTTCTATGTATGTTTATCAAAAAAAAATAGTTATGACGGTCGGCTGTTACCTGTAACATAAGCATTAAGTTGCTTACCGTAGGAACAGACGACCGTGTATGTTATATGATATTTATCATTATTATTATTATTTATTATTTAATATTCTGGACAATGTAAATAATAATAAATACGATTGACATACAAAATGGTCGTCCATTCCTAAGGTAACATAAAACGTATTTATAACAGCCGGATTATATAGCTCCATAATTATATTTTCTTTTTATGTGATAAATATATTAATCAATATATATATGACACCCACACTCGAGGTGAGGATTGAATCCACAACCGCTGGGGCAATAATCATTTTGTAACGTGTACAAAGATTCTTAGTCCTTTACAGTGATATCAAGAGATCACAATGTTATATATATTTGTTATGCTAAACTTTTCTTACGACAAAAAAAAGTACACATATTATATTCATTAGTATTATAAAATTTTTGAAATAATTCCATATCAAGAGTGGTAAGTATAACAATAAACATATAAATAGACGAGCAAAGAAAGAGCAAATACTTTAAATGCCAAAATATGCTCTTTCGAAATATATAAATCCTATATCCAAACTGTAACAGACACAATAAATAAATAATAAAATAACTGATTTATACTATATACTGTGTTTTATATTTTTATATGTCACTAAAGAGATAATAAATCAACTATTAGACGAAACTTTCTGCAAATCCCTTTTAGACCATAAGTATTGTTATTTAATGACATTACCAAGTAAAAAGTTCAATGTTGATATTAAAAATCTCAATCCCATACTTTAGCTATCGAACGTTTTCCCACGATCCCGTTCTTATAAGCCCCGTAATGATCGATTCCAATCATTATTAACGACACATTCTAACTTTCAACTTTATTTCGAAGGACATAAGGCACATTATACGGTTGCTTTCCCCGAATCGTCTAAGCAATATTTTATTGCTATTTCGCAATTAAGATTAATGATAAGATTTTAGAGGTAATAAGTACTTAATCCAAATATCTAGTTAAAAACAATGCAGCGTCGTTAATAAGGCGTTTAAAGACGAAAATTACTCTGTGGGCGTGCCCCATTATAAATAGCTTTATACTGCTTATAGAGCGGTACGAATTAAATTATACAAAATAATTTATTGTGTCAATTGGAAATGAGTCTAGTATATTATGATTTATTTATGACATTTCTAAATAGTGCCGTGGTCATGCTCACTCTTGGTCAATAACGAGATCTCAAAAATGTATATCACAATATTCTTATTACTTCTTCTTACTTCTTCTATTTACTATTTCATTTACTTGTATTATTAAAAAAATAATTTATGTATTAACAAATAAGACGCAGTAGTATATTATTTAACAGAAAAAGTCAAGTAAGCGTAAACAAAGCTTCGTCTCATTCAGTCATCTATACAATATTATAATATTTTCGTAATAGCATGCAAGCAAAGATTTTCATAGACTCATAACGGTTGATTTCGTGATGCATAACCACCGATAAAACTCCGTCATGTAGACATCCTAATTGCAACGTTCAAGAGCTTTCCCCACAAGCCCTAAGCCACACACGTTGTTAATCGAGTTATAAACAATACGAACGCACAATTCAATATGCAAACTGAACAATGTAGTGTACTTCAATGCTTTCGTCGCTAACCGTGCCGATTTCTTGATGTAAATCATTAGTACCTTTGTTATTAAACCGACCATCTCAAAACGGTCTACGAATTTAGCACGTCTACCCCGATTACATCTGATGTGACGTGGAAGGAAAGCGGTGGAGTAGTTCTATCTAAAATGGTTTGTACGTTCGGGCGAAGCTCACGCCCGAGGCGATACAAATTTATCATTGTTATTGTGTAACTCTGTTGTATTTCTGAATATACGCCCGTTTCCTTATCAAATCCTTGTTACAAAATTTAGGATTGTCAATGCTTGGTTTAGTCTTCATTAAGATCTTATATAACAAAACTGTTATTAACTTCATTTTTTAACTTTTTTTTAACTTCAATTTGTACTATGATAGTATAAGATCTAACCCGCAGCTCATTTGTATCTGTTTCGTTTTTTTATAACTTGATTCTCATCGGAAAGTACTTAGGTTTACGATACGATACGATTCAGTGTATAGCATCTCCCTGCTTAGCATAGGCCTCTTTCTCTATGTAGGAAAAGGGTCGAAACTTAATCCACCACGCTTTCCTTTGTTGGTTGGCATTAAGTACGTCCTTACTCACTTTTATAATTAGAAGGTCTATTAACACCGTACGATCACAGAATAAAAACATACAAATTACATCAACAATAATTGTGTTTGCTCGCAAACAAAAAAAAACCGACTTCAATTACATCGACAAGTAATACAACGTAAGTAGACGAAAAAAATTAAGAAACGCACTAGTCGTCACTACGATTTTCGGGGGTTTCTCTCGATTTCGGTCGGTTAGTAAAAATTAGTACCTTAAAGGTACCCTTTTACGAAGAAAAATAGAACAAAGCTGATAGATACTTAAATTATACTATTATTATTTTATTATTGTTATAGTCGACAAAATTCTGTTGAAATATATATTTTAGATAATATTCAAACACATTTATTATGGTTTCTAAAATTGCAAATCTGTTAGAGTAAAATTTTATGACAACTTAATAAAAAATGAAAATTTTACCCTGCTATGTATATGCAAAATATCTAGGTTATTTTTTTATTATTTTTTGACAAGCAATCATTATACAGAAATATTAAAACGTGACACATATTTAAAAAAAAAAAAAAACAGAAATTTTACGATTCAATATAATAAAATGATATTAAGGCAAGAGATCTATTGTGATTACTGAGATTACGTCAAGTCCCACTTCAGCTATAGGGCACTATGCATTAGACATTGCTGACTAAATTAAAACATTTATCAAGGTTTTTTTAAATACTAGAAAAAGTATCTATGTGTGTATCATTGTGTATCATCCTCGAGTCTGGATGATTCAATAAAACATATTTTACGTGTCAATAAACCTTCTCACTGTAATTCGTGAAGTACCAATACATAATAGATCCGAAGTTAGAGACAAAAATTTAATTACTTCTTAAAATTTCAACTCGGAACTTATTTACAAGCGATACTAATTTGTAAAACCAATGTCTTAACAGCAATAAATCAATAAATATGACAAACATTAATTTGTAATACAATTCAAGTACTGATCTCTTTTCGACCATTAATCTACATGTTACGAGTATATCCGGGGGCATTTGTACGTCCGTATGTACAGCGTGCACGTGATTGACGAGTGTAATATGATAATTATTATAAATATTTAGAACTAAACAAACATTTATGAATGATTTATTACCTGTGAATTGTGAAATATTTTTAAGGTCATTAATAAGACATTGAAAAAGTACATACGCTTGAATTATAGTATTTGTAACACATAGTTAATTTATATTTGGTTGCTAAAGTATTTAGCGGTAAAAGTACGCTATGAAATATATAAATATAAAGAATGAATTGCATTATAATAAGGAAAAAAGAGAACTAATGGTGTCTTCACTTCTTTACTACAATATTTGCAAACAAGCATTATTATTTGACATTGTTGTTAAGATTGAAAATTATAGCGTTTATAACGGCAGCCAATAACTGTCGGTGATATAGATGGTGAAATCGGTGGTAGCTTCACTATTAAAAATAATTAAAATTTTTAATTTTAGAATGACCATTCGAAGGTGCTTTTAAAGCTTATTTGTAAATGTTTTAATGTAACACTCAAAAAGAAAATCTTAATTACAAGTAATATAGATATTATCTCTTACACTATTTTGACCATTGAACTACTAATTAAGCTAACAAATCACACTACATAAAAGAGATATTGGAGATATTGACGGGATATATATGATACTTGCCACAAATCCAAAAAGATTTTTCTGCATCTTTAAATTAATCGTATAATTATTAATACTTACAACTAAAATAGTACGGCACATCTCAAACTTTCGAGCTGTTTATTTAACATCAAACGGTCTGCGGTGGGCCCATTGTATTTATCTCTGTATCGGCGTATTCTGTATTTCTTTATATTCAATTGATTCCGCAGTATTTTAGTCTCAATTGTCGGTCCGTTAGTTCAACATTCAGATGTTTCCGATAGACATGATTGCTCTCAGATCATCTTCTTTGAGATTGTGAAATTTTTGTATTCCCGGTTGTTATCTTTGATGATATAACGGAATTAATATTATATATCTGGGTTCGAATTTGTCCTTAATTATTAATTTAAATTTTTTTATTAATCAAAATAGAACGACACGTAGGCGCTGTGGTCACAACAACTGGCTGGCGCGCTTGCGGTTCTGAGTTCGAATGCCGCGCATATTAAATATTTTAAACACAGATTTGTGTTGTAGTCTGGGTGTTTGTGGTGTGTGTGTGTGTGAGTGTTTATTATCTTTGATTGCGAATAGTTAAAAAAAGTATATAGTAAAAGATTGTCTGTCTCCTTAATACACATTATATAATTTGCTTGAGAAGATAAATAGAAAAGAACAAAAAAACTAACATAAGAATACACAATAGAGTTGTGTTACCATTTATTTAGTAAATAATTAGCATTCATAACTTTATATCTAATAACACGAATTTTGTTACATGTTATGTATTTCGAGTTCGTATTCACGTGACTTTTATTATTAACTATTTACCTGTTTGAAATTATAATTTCACCTTCTTCGTGTATAAACGAAAATCATAGTTCCCTAGGACTAGAGATTTAGTTACAATATCTGACTTAAATTTACGATACACTTGCTAAGTTAAATCTAACGAGATTTATTTCACTAGTTTGTGTAACAAATATATATCAAATGTATTACAGAACCGCATTAGGCGATAAGACAAGAGATAAGAACAATGATATAAATATTTTGTATTGTAAAAACATAATAGTTATTTAGATAAATTATTCTGTTATTTATACTTTAAATTTTATGCTTTTTTATGACTATAGATTGACTGGAAGAGATCTCTTTTAAGGGTACGTCTATTTTTGGCATTAAGTTTATATGTTATATTTTTAACCGACTTTAAATAAAAGATGAGCTTCTCAATTCGACTGCATTTTTTTGTTTCCTCATAATTTATTACCGGGTGTAGTGATTTTGATGATTCTTTTTTTTATTGAAAGCTGGTGCTGGTTGTATGCTCCTATTTAAATTGGATCAAGGATTAATAATTTTAATTTTTTATTGACAAACAACGTATTACTTTTTTTATAATAATATCATAATATCAAAAATAGTTTAGATTTCCCTCATGAGTAGGTAACACAAAAATAAATAATACGAACGTATTACTCGCCGTAACGTATTATTTTTGTTTACGAGCAAACCTAATTATTATAATTAATTATATAGATAACTTAAGTATATTTCTAAGTTCAATAAAGTATAATATATCATATATCAGTATCCCACGTAATAATAATTTGAAAGTATATAACAGTCTCTACTAAATTATTTTTACGCAGCTATAAATAAGGAGCTGTAACAATCAAGAGTCCTGACGGCAGTATGAGATAGCATAATTGTGTTGTATGTTTTACTGTCACAAAAATATTTTATTCTAAAATATGTATTATGGACAAGCTCATAGTATAGGATCCCGATACAAAACGACCTTCACCGAGATGTTTATTTGATCAAAAGTATTTTATATTTTATTTAATATGTCAATAATATCAATTGCATATGGTTTTCCTAACAAATTTCAGTCCAGGATATGATTGATTAATAATTAAAAAAAAAATATTTTTAAACATTTCACTGGTTTGATTATTATTAGACAAAGTTTATACCAATCGAAAGTATGAAGCCCATAGAATATGCAAACGTTAGGTTCCATATTCTTTTCCGGTTCCAACTCTCGGGTAGCCAGGTAGAAACAGGTATATCGATCAATACTAGATCGATACTACGACATTTTGCACCGGTCTGATGATTGAATTAAAATTAAATGAAATTAAAGATTATTTCATTATGAACACGGTGGTATAGGGTTGCCTGCAAAAAATCAGTCCCGAATCCCGGTTGTCGAATTTTGAAGAGTGAAATATTGCTGCGAGTGAATGTGTGCGACTGAGAGGTCCCAACCAATCATCCACATTAGTATAATTGTATAAACAAAAGATGCAATCCTAACACTAATGTAGTAAAGTAAAATACCTATACAGCCTATCTATAGTAGGTATATGGCGAAAGGTTAAAAAAAAAAATGTTAAATTCAAAATGTTATTAGTTATATATATAAAAAAAAAAGTATAGATCTCACTTTTAAGAAATTGTTTTAAGGTTTTTAATTTATTTTTTTTATTTCATCACACGTAAGAAGTACATATACACTATGCATATAAATTAAATTCAAATGCTTGGTAACAGGTATATGAGCGTGAACGATAATCTAAACACCATTAACATAATATGTAGATTCGATGCAATATAGGCAGTATTATGTATAAGATTACCGTAGTGTAAAAATGCCAAAGGGTTTTGATTATAGCTTTGTCAGGTAGTATTGAAATATTTTTAACATACATACGTGTTCGTGGTCGTCTGTTACTAAGGTTAGGACATCCAAAAGCCTATATTATGGGTATAAACTGATATAATATTTCTTACTTAAATATCCACAGTCGAGCCAGGTACCATTTTTTTTAAATATATAGACTAGCGCTTGACTGCAATCTCACCTGGTGGTAAGTGAAGATGCAGCTTAAGATGGTGCGCGCTTGCCTAGAAGATGCCTTCATTGAAGGTACCTGAGTTATAATTAGTTGGAAAAATCCTCGCTAGTAGGTAGCTAGTCATATTCAGTTATTGTCTGGGAAAATCAACCCGTAAATGTATCTATTAAATACACAATTTAAAAAAAAAAGTTAACAAACATAGCATTTGTGTATTAACAAAACAAAACAAAAACGGTAATAATTTAACGAATACTGTAATATTAACAGAAAATTGCAAAGATCTAAATCTTCCGGCACAGGGCATGTGTTATCATAAGCAGAGAAATTATAATAGCATTCAACATTTAACCCTATAACAGTGGTTTTATTTACATTTTCGTTGAACGTCGGAGCCCCCGAGCGGCGTGGGCGGCATCGACGCAAGCGCACAATTATGTCTTAACGGAGCGCTCGCGACAGGTGGGCGGGGCGCTATGACGCTGACGTCAGATAGGGTCGCCAACGTCATAAATTAATATTACGACCACACGTGATTCGTATTACACTGTACTTACACTGTTAAGGAAGATTGTGGGATGTTAAAATTGTTAGAAACTGATATTATAAGAATAAAAAGGTAATTATTACTAGACGATTACTACTTTTTTTTTAAGATTAAGAATTTTATTGTAAACTATTTAATCTAGCATACTTCGCTTCGCCATGATTTTTTCTTGAATACATTGGATATTTGTTTCATCCATACAAACTTTTTACTTTCAATAACGAATACTAAATAGTATCCAATTTGATGCAGTCGTTCGGGCTTTACGTGCATATAAGTATATTTCGGCATGTTTTTTTTATACATAGAAAAATTAATCGGTAAATTATTGGTCATAAACATTATTATTTGTTACGTATTATTTTATTAAGCCACAGTAATATTTATAGCTTATAACTGGCTTAAACTAAAAAAGCTTTTATTATAGAACCAAACTCCACGACCACACGGAACTCGAACAAAAAACGTAAAGTCCTAAAATCGATGTAAATACACAAACAAACAAACATTTTGCTTTACTCTTCTATTCTTGTAATAACTAACACTTATTTGCAATAAACATTACTTGGCAGCCCTACCTTACATCAAAACGCAACTCTAGAATATTTTCTTTGGGTTGCATGAGAACTATGATTTAATTAAACATAATAATGCAGACCTAGGTTAATTGAAAATGTTTGTTATTATGCAGAAAACAAAGGGAATATGAAACGATTTTATTAACCCTGTCCAAGTGAAGAGCAGGCTGTGGACTAAAAGTGAGATACTAGTAATTATAGTAAATATTTACTACAAATAATTCCTTACCGTATAAATACGAGACTTATTTATGAGCCTCGCTATATTCTTTACGATATATTATGTGTTTTATTTGTTATATTAACGTGTTGAACGCGTTCAGTACACATGCTTCCGTAATTAAGTTTTATAATAGTCCTTTTTATACCTACAAGCTGCACCTCGCGGTTTCACCTTCGTAACATCCGATCCAGTAGGAATATAGGGATAAAAAGTAATCTGTATGTTATACCGGATCTTAAGCGATATACATACCAAATTTCATTACAACCCGTTCAGAATTTTTAACGTAAAAAGTTAACAAACATACGTTCATCCATCCTCACAAAGTTTTGCATTTTTAATTAGTATGATTTTCAATAGTAATTATTCGGATTATAAGACAAAATGAAAACATGATACCGAACTTTTGTCAAAATAGTTTATAGTGCAAATGAAACAAAAGAATGGTAAAATTGAATAATTGCGGAAACCGAGCGAGAGGTCGCCGCCGCAGAGTTAAAGCAAACGCTTTTATTTTTAAAGAGGCGTATACTTAGCGAGATTGCGTCGACATTTTCATCAGTGTGCCGACCGCAGGAGTATTATTTTAATCGTGGACTGTTGCCACTTGCACCTCTGGTGCCGCGTCAGTGTCTGCGTTTTAAGGACATTTAGTATAACGCGACAACCACTATTTATAGTCTAACTTGAGATATTCTAAAGCAAAATTCTGTACCTAGCTCATACATTTCTTCTTAAATAAATTTCAAACATTTGTATTGTTTTTAACCAACATTAAAAAAAGGAGGATGTTCTCAAATCCTCTATTTTTTATCTGTGTTACCTCATAACTTTTTACTGGGTATACAAATTTTGATGACTATTTTTTTAATCGAAGCTGGTGCTTGTCGTGTGGCTTATCATTACAGCCTATACAGTCCACTGCTGGACATAGGCCTCCACAAGTTTACGCCAAAAATAACATAAACTCATGTGTTTTGCCCATAGTCACCACGCTGGGCAGGCGGGTTGGTGACCGCAGTACTGGCTTTGTCGCACCGAAGACGCTGCTGCCCGTCTTCGGCCTGTGTATTTCAAAGCCAGCAGTTGGATGGTTATCCCGCCATCGGTCGGCTTCTTAAGTTCCAAGGTGGTTGTGGAACCTTGTTATCCCTTAGTCGCCTCTTACGACACCCACGGGAAGAGAGGGGGTGGCTAAATTCTTTAGTGCCGTAGCCACACAGCACACGTGTGGCTTAGTTAAAATATTATCAAGATCTTACTAGTTCTTTTTTAGTTACTTATCTTAATGATGCATATTTATTTGACTGTTTTAACGACTACCTGCGTGTTTACGTAGTTGGGGCAATTGAAACCAATAGTACCTAATGGTATTCTTAAAAACACCTTTTATTTTATTCTTAATAAATTATATCTTTTCTTCTTCAGGAGGACCTTCTCATCCACGGTGATAGTGTATATGACGTGATCGACAAGCAGGACCAACAGGCCGTCAGATCTGAGCTGTCGAGGGCCCCGACTGACGGCGAAGATCGAGTGTTCTTATGCAGAATGAATGTAGCTCGAAATGCACGAAGACAGATGCGATTTGGAGATCAAAAGGTACAGTGCTAAATATATTAAACAATTTTAAAGGAATCTATGACATAATATCATATGTAAATTTATAATTTTTTCATATAATATTTTTTTCTGAGTGTCTTAATTCATACACGGTTTAAATCATTTATTTTAAATTTTAATTCTGACAGTGTTAGATTTTATATGGATTTTAGATGTTAAATTAGGTAAATTGTATATATTTATTACCGTGTGACTTTTCCGTAACAAAAATGTTTTTTTAACTTTCTTTCATATACTCATAAAGTGAGAATAATATTACCAAAATTATCTGTAAATATTTAGTTCTTAAGTTGTGAATTGTAAATATGTATAATGTTTAATAAAATATATTAATGAAAAAAAAAACTTATGAAGTATAACATCTATACTAATATTATAAAGCTCAAGAGTTTGTTTGTTTGTTTGTTTCTTTGAACGCGCTAATCTTAGAAACAACTACCTCCGATTTAAACATTCTTTTAGTGTTAAATAGCCCATTTATCGAGGAAGGGTATAGGCTATTTTTTTTTCAAAACATTAACGCGTGAAACCGCGGTTCACTGCTAATTACTTAATAAGTACTTACTGTTACAAAATTTAACAAGATTCGTGAAAGTTTTCTCCATAAAATAAACATGTATATCGCTTATATAAGTTAATATATGTTCGAAGCGAGTATCAGCAGTAGGTTAAGGATGTTCACCAGTGCCTCAGTCGCCATCAATTAAAACAACCGTAAAAGTAATTTAACTCATATGATATCATCAACATGACATGGTTAACAACTTTTTTATCGATGTTTTTTATACTAGAAAATATCCTATCAAATGCTAAGTGCTTTACCGGAAAAAAAATAATTACATCAATCATTTTTTTTAAAAACTCTTAATTGATTACAAGGTAAAATATAAAAGCAACACTCGAATATAAATTAATACATTAACATTTATACTGGATATTAATACCTCATATCGTCTCTCCGTTCAAACATTCGTTAGAAATTGTAACGTCAGTCAAGTATTGGTTCCGTGGTTGTAAACGAAATTGATGAGAGCATAATTAACAAGTTTACTTTCATATCGCCAAGTTTATAAAATTTTATAAGTTATAGATCAGGTTCCGTTAGTCTTTTCGTATCTGATTTGAAACACTGCACGGCTTTTTCATTTACGCTTGTAGGTAATTTTATGCTTCTTACGTGATACTCATTTTGTATATTTATTAGCGTTTCCTCTGTATTTTTATTACACTATGTTTTTGGCAAATCGAGCATCAATATTATTTTATTATTCATCGAATATAATTTCTAAGTCTAGAGTAAGTATATTATTAAGTACTTATTCATCAGCGGATTATTTCATTCGATTTCCTGATTTTTAACATAAACTACGGGAAAATATCTGTTTTCCGTATTATTAAACTAGTACAGAACATAAGTGACCATATCCAAAACTTAAAATTTACTTTTTATAATATCCGTACTCAATATTTCAGTATGTTTAAAGTAAATTTTTGAAATAATTTTGAAAAAAAAATCGTTGAACCCCAAAATCGAACCTAATAAAAAGGTCAGTTTGATGAACAAATTGATAGCCATCAATATATTGAAGTTATTACACGTAATTGAATACTCATCTTAGAAAGTGATGGTGTGAAGTCTGACTAGTTTTCTGTAATTATTAATCCGTGGGTCATAAACCTTACGTGATTCGTAATCAGCTTAATGCGTTTCATAACGAATATTAAAATAGAATACAGTGTTATTAAATTATATTAAGATTACTTTATCTTGATCCCTCTTTTAAAGTATAACGTGAAAAGAAATACGTAACATAATAATTAATATCAATTTAACTAGACGTCTCGTGCGGTTTTAATATTCCTCATCTATCTATGCTAACGATTTAAATTTCATTTCTAAGTATATCAGTTACATAGGTTTGTATATTTTCAAAAGAGTAACTGCGGAGTTTCTTACCAATTCTTCTCTGCAAAATCTACATTCCAAATCGGCGGTAGCTTCACTTTTAAAAATAATACTCACTTTAAATTTTTAATTTCTAAATGGCATTTCGACGTGATTTTGAAGCATATTTAAATAAACTTGTTTTGATTTTGATTTTGTATAACTATAATAATTAATAATGAAATTATAGCAATTTATTGACATATTAAAATAACAAATAACTCTTTTAAAATACAAATTACATAAAATACTTTTGAATTAAAATGAACAAAATGAGGATCACTAACAGCAACTCTAGTAAAGGTGTTTATATGATACCTATGTGTTAAATAAATAGTATGTTTCAATTTCAGCTACCTTTCTCAAGGAATAATAATTTTGGAATTGATTAATTATTATTTATATTCGTTGTTCAATTAGTAGAAATTACTATATTTTTACAGTTATAAAACATAATTTTAAAAATAATCAACTTTCAATAGAACATTAAATGTCCATTAAAATAAAAACAAACATTGCACATATTCCAACGTATTTTATAGTGCACCCACGCTCAATAAGTGGTCGCAGATATGAAGCGAGAGCACGAAATAACAAACGCTCTCAGTTTCAAGTTTATTGTCTCCAATTAATATTCGAATCGCACGTGCTACTCTGCTAACAACAGTGTAGACATCAGACTTGTATATTTTAAAATAATATATTAAGCCTTTACATTATGTGAATTATATAAAACCTAATTATTTTCATTTAATTAAATATATAATAAATTGACGTGGTAACTACTAGCCGGTAATGAAAAAATTCCTAATTAAAAAAATCTTAAGACGATATCTAATTAAAACTACGTCTCAATTATTAGAGAGTAGTGTAATAAATCATTAAATTAATTACAAAATATAATGTATTAACATCGCCTAAAATGACTACACCATCTCATTTATTTCAATAAATTACTTGTGTAATTTTTTTTCTAACATAACAAGTTGGTTAAAAGGTAGATTTAAAAAGAGAATATTAAGATACAAGTAGTGTCTGCGCATCGGTTGTCATATATTTTTTGTTGAGCGTTAAATGTCCCACGTTTGCTGGCTAATCGTTTGCATATATCATCTTAGTTACTCTCACTACGTGTAGAGCAAATTGCTTCTAATAGACTGACTTTAATTATGCGATGCAGTGACAATGTCAGCTATTCCAAGTCGCGTGTTTACTTTGTGTATATTAGTTTTTTGAAATAGTAGATTTTTTTTATCATCGTTTTTCTTAAATAGTTAACTATATATCTTTAAAGAACTAGAATGGGAACTGTACGGAATACCACAAACGTTTTGTATTACCTCTATATCAACTCAATTAACTACGCATAATTAAATTCAACCTGTTCTTTCAAATTCAAATCCATCAAGATCAATTCGTTTATTTAATGCTACGTTATTTATATTTAAAAATCGTACAAGATTTATTACAATATTGTCCAATATTTCCCACAGCTCAGTAAGCGCAAAATTTCAAAACCAGGCTATTCAAATAAATCGTCGAATTAATTCAATATCATAAGCGAAACGATTATAAATGTTTTTATTAAAATTTATCCCTTTAAAATGAATGAAGCTGATAAATGCGTTATGATAAATAGATATTGAATAATGGTCACTTTATACGTACCATTTCATAATCGATTTAATCAGCATAGCAATGAAACTGAGGCAGAGAAATGTCCGAGCTGTTAATGGTGTCTTATCACTGCAATTGCAGTCTGATACGGCATTCATTAGACCTTGCCAGAGACCTGGAATGATGCTAATATTATAAAAAGCTCACACTTATTTTCCTCTCAATCATATTTATTGCAGTATCCACAGTTATCAATTTAAGGAAGATCTGAAATACATTACTTAATGATTTGGGTATAAAAATTAAAGGTACAAAAATGTGTCTAGGCATTACTATAAATAGATACCTACGCAAAATTATGTATGGCGTATGTGTAAATATACAGTTTATAGGAGTTTATGTGGATTTAATTACTAGTTATTACGAAATATACGAAGCTTGTGCTAATTAGTAAACAGATAATAAAAACAATGGTTGACATTCACAATCAACAGTTACAAAACTTAAATGTCGTTAAAGGCTTGTAAGTTGTACGTAACTATTAACGTAATCCCATTTAGCCGGGAGTACCTCCTGTATCGCTTGATGAAGTTAAGACGGCCACTAATGAGGCTTATCAAGGGCCGGCCGAGATGACACGAGCGATGCCGTACGCGCAATCCCGAAACCACCTTGTTAGTCCCCAGGTCGTGGTTGGAGGGACATTTAGGTACCATAATGCGTTTCACTTGATTACTTTGCTGTATAGAAATTTTTCTTGATTAACTTCTTTGATTTTACACAACAAAATAGTATCTATATATCCCTACAAAATAAAGCATCTCCTTAAATATAAGGTCTGTTAACAGTTACTGAAATTATCAAACTATAACAATAGCGCCACTTTGTTTTATACATCTACTTTTAAACTTAAATATTTATTTTAATAGAGCTCTCATCTCCTCATTTGTTGGACGCCTTTTAATTCTGAAATAGGATAGGTACAAAATACGACAACACGAGAATGCCAAGCTTGCAAGTAAACTGACCAGAGCCATCCATAACATAATATCAATGTTATCCCATTCGGTTTCTACGAACGTATCTTTATCATTGAGTAATTTAGTGTTAAGTGCACTTTGAGTACGATATTCCGCAAATGGATTTTTGAGTAGCGTATCATTAATATCTTTAGCGAGTTGATGGAAAACAGTCTTTCCAACCCAATTGGCTAAATCGCTCTTGCCGATTTGACGAAGTCTTCGTGATATTTGTTCATGTGTCTTGTTTCCTTCTTGCCATGGTCCATTTCCTTTACTGTATTGAAGTAAAAGGTCAATACAAGGGGCTTTAGGTATTTTAGCTTCATATTTAGTTAAATTTGCAGGTAGCTCGTAGGAAGAAAAATGGAGTGACGCGATGAGTCTACGACAATCTTTTTCGGTTAAATGATTTGCTATGTGTTTAAATTGTTCATTGTTCATATCAATAATACATACGGTATGTGATACAAGGAAAATATATTTTAATACAAGTATCGAAATCATCACTAGAGTAACAATGATTTACACAAATGGAAAAATTATTTTTTGTTCGATGCTTGACTAAAAGAAGAAACAATCCCGGATATACTTAAGACTAATAACTTATTTAGTTGTTTTTATCTTTTTGCTTGAGTCCAATTATTGCTTTAGTTTTTATGCAATTTCAGATCGCGCAATATGAATTCGATTGTCAAATACTAATTACAGATTGTTAAAAGGTCGATATATGATTGTTTTTTTACTAGTTTCTTCATTCGTCAAACACATATAAAGCCTTTTTTGTGTATATTTTTTACAGTAATAATTGTTTGATCAGGATGTATATAACCATAGGGACTGTGCAATACACAAAAAATAAAAAATAATAAAAACGTATGTTCTTTATAATAAAATATTTTTTTTCGGATTTATGGCAGTTTATTAAGTTTTTTTAGATGCCCGATGTTTCGGATACTTTACAGCAACAATGGTCGCAGGTGGAGTCTAATAAACCGCGATAAAATCGAAAAAAGTTTTTTCATTATAATGAGTGAAATTTGCGTAAACAGAAAACGTATGTTCTTCTTTTATTTGTTCTAATAGACGTCCATTACAAGCGTTTATTAATTTTATTTAGATTAAAAAATATTTCACACTGCATTTACTATATTAAAATTTAAACTAAACTTTTAAAAATACACTCAATTATTAGTAAACACGAAAATACAATTAGCGTTGATACCGCTATGTAATTAATCACATTTTAACTTTCGCTCTATCAATTACAACTTTTAACTTTACCCACTTAACCACGAGCAGGCTACCGTCGCAACCCATCGATCACACAAACATAGGAAATCTGACCACATTTACACTTATTAGTATAATTACAAGCAAATATATGTCTTAATGTGAAAGAATAAAGGCGTTTAATGCATCGAAAGATGAAGTAACGCTAGTTATTAGTGAGAGAATAATCCATTTCTGTATGGCACATAAGTCTAATCGAAAGACATTCCAACGTACAAAACATCACAAACGTTAAGCATCATTATACAATGACAAAAGAAACTTGTGCAACTGCTTGAAATGTTTCTGTATGTAGAGTCACCAGAAAATATATCTGATTTCATATACTTTTATTTATTTATAAAATGGTTTATCTATAACTACGCTGATGTTATTATTAAAGTAATAAAAGTGCAAGAGTTGTTTTTAATGTATATACTTGTGTGTATATTTAAGTTATATTATGTTTATAAATAAAAATGTAAATTTTATATTGTGAGGTTGAGCACGGCAGGAAATATGTTGCTCAAAATCTGGAGTAACCTAACTAGGGAAAACCCTCAACCTTATAAAGTATATCTATATATGATATAGATAGTATATACTTTATTGCACACTACTCAGAAAAGATTTACATAAAACAGTTATTTACACATAGATATAAATAGAATATAGAATTATAGCCGGAAATTACTTCTCTCAAGTAGTAACTTAACTGCAAATGTATAGTATATAATCATGTTTTATAATTTTACAGTTATTTTAACATTTTTCAAAACTATTTAAGTAGTATGTGTATATAACTTTTAATTTGTAGAAATTGTAAAATAAAAACATAGTAAAAGTTCTATATTCCGTTGCAAACGGTACAGCGATCGGTTTCAGTGTACTAATCTTATTCCATATTACAATAACGGCTCCATTCCTATCTGTACAGCAAGCAAAACATTCCTATGTATACGACCAATAATAGATACGGTATACGTACACATACATATGTGTATTTTAATACTGTATTAAAATTTTTCTTTTAAATAAACAATAAATAAAATGAGTTTTTAGGACTTCTATTTTATTTGTGTATATCTCAGACACTCAAAATATATATATCAATTTAAAATGTACAATATTTAAGGAATTTAATTGTGTCTCATCATTTAATATATAATAGATATACAAAAAAAAATTTTAAATGACTTTATAAATTAACTAAAATTTTAAAAACAGAATCTGTACTTTAATAAAAAATAATTTTATTGAAAAAATGAACGGCCATTTAAAAAAATATGTTGTAATCAAAGTAAAAATATCCACACAAAAGATAAAGCAAACACGAAAAGGTCGGTAGAGTATTAACATCGTATTCAGAGGCTCGTCATCGATCTTTATAACCAGAATAATGGCCCATTCAGTATTTTGTTAAATTGACAATATTGTTGTTATGTAGAAATCTTTTTACAGTATACAGGCAAAGATTACGTTGATTTATAACCAAATCTTTGTAATAATAAAATTTCAAATGTGACTCATTAGTACATTACAGTTGAATATAATAAAATATCTTGTCGATATTTTTAATATTTACTTGTAGAACTGAAATCCTACGTAGGTCGTTCTGATTTTAGTTTCTGTTAGTTTTAGACTAAAATACCTACCTTAGCCAATGTATTATACAGTACAATAATATAGAAGAGTTTGTCAATTTGAGTACGCTATTCAAGTAATGTGCCAACTTAATTAATAAAACTAATATAAATATTTTATTTGAATCTATGTTTTATACAACCTTGTCATGCCACAAACGAACACAAAATAAATTATAGTTTAAAAAAAACTAAAAAAAAGCACGCTTTTATAGCTAATCGAACTAAAAAGTAGAAAATAATTTTTAATTACAAAGAGTTTATATTACAGTAGTAGAAGATCGAAAAATCATAATTAATTACTTCAAAATAAAATTATAATAAAATTTAAGTTATCAAGATTACATACATAGATACATATAACCCAAGCTAATAAAAGCGTGGTAAAAAGAATAATCCAAATTTGCGCAGTAACTCGGAAGTTACCACGTCCTTTTCGACAATTCATTTTTATTTTTATGGAAGGTAGAAGAAACACATAGCGCACTAAATTCTATTAAAGAAACGCGTAACGTTGCCTGATTAGTTTATTTTTCCGATCATGTCGTAATCAATTTTCAATACAACTCTAAATTCTTTACTTCACATAATTTGATCACGAATCAACAAAGTATGCCAAATCATTAGCAATTACGATCAAGTATTCTGACCGTCAGACACCAAATTCTATAAAATTTGTAGCGAATACACTCATACGCGGTTTTCTTATAAAAATCTAAAATCAATCCATCACATCATCTCTAAATGAAATAAATGTTTCACAACGCAGCCTCACCTTCAAAGCCGTATCGTAATTAAAGAAGACGGTACAATTACCGTAGTTTATAGATACCTCTAATTATATGTATTTGATGTTTTCTATACGCTGTGACGAAAGAAGCCTCATTGAGACGGTCATTATTTGAATTAATATACCTACGTGTCGGTTCGGAGGTTCTATGAAATTATAACTTGATTTTTATAGCGTCCGTGAGAACAAGAATAAATAATATGTCTCTGTGTCTTGAATAGTCTAATTCATTTTGAGCAGGAATCGTGTGTAATGAGCCATTGAACGTTCTTAAATCTGAATTTTGTTATTAAACCTTTAAACGTGCTTTAAGCTAGCTACGAAAGTATGTGCCATATGCTTTTCTCATATATTCTACGATAGTATTCCACGCATGCAAAATTGAAAATGTCTAAATATTATCAAATTATTTTATAGAAAAAAAAACTTCTACAAATGAAGACTAAATAATGTCATAAATATTTAAAGCTATTATAATCAATTAAGCTAGAAAGTTTAATAGCACTTCGCCAGTAATTGGGTTGATGTAACTAAATGAAGCCTTGGAGATATTACTGCGTGCAATTGTCTTAATGTTTATTTTACTGTATAATATGTTGAAACTTTTTGTATATATATGGTGTATAAATAGTGAGTGTCTATAATTTAACTATTTATTGGGCAGTTGATGTAAAATACAATAAAATATTTTATTTCTTTAACAGTTTTCACTAATTAATGAATAATATCTTGCCGTAGTAAATAATGAATGAATTCATCATCTCAGTTATACAAAAGACGAATAAATAAGAATAATATTCAATGAAAAACTTATACTCAGGAAATATACAAATTTATTAGATCTACAATGTTTTGATGTTTGTTGTTATGTTAACCTAAATTTTTATGAATGTATACTAGCTTTTCATTCGCGGCTTTCCCCCGCGCGGATTACACGATTTTACCTGTTACGTTTTCTCCCATTCACATATAGCCTAGGTGATAAAGAAGCATACTCTTGGTGAGAGAATTTCTTAAACTGGTCTAGTAATTTTTAAATTTATTCATTATAAATATAAGAAAATCAAATCTATCATATAAATAATATTAGTACAGATAAACAGACAAGCTTTGAGTAGAATACATCCCTAACTGACTAACAGCCTATCTACATAGATTGCAAAAAAAAATGACGCAAACATAGTCACGAGAAAAGCTAACATAAAAAGGACTAAACAGATAAAAACGAAGAATTCATTTAAAATTACAGTACAGCGCGAGCTCTTTAAAATGCTATGAACTGATTATTATCACCATTCATAAGTTTAAAATTTGTCTGTAACTACCTACCTATATGTAAGAAACTAAATAAATTGTTAGAGTTTTTGATCCATTAACTCTGATATAATAAAGAAAGTATCAAATAATAAGAACTGAATGAACTATTTGAGCACAATAATTGAATAATTTAAAGAAAAGTAGACTCATCCTAGCATTTATGATCTCCTGTGCTAAAATTCAAGTATCTGAAATTCACACTACAGCATCCCGGGCATGTCTTATTTAAATTAAAGCGCTCGCACATTTTATGCGGCAAAAACATTCAGTGTGGCGTCGTTAGGGCAGTCCGAGATGCATTTATTTATGAAATGTAAATTCATCTGATTGTAATAACAAAACTGCGAGCCACCGCACTCTATATTAAGATGTTATATTTGCATACTGTATAGTATTGTGGGGACGTGTGACCGTGTGTGTGATTTAATGGGCTTATTTTTCGCTTTGTCAATCGATATTTTGCAGTTTAATGTTCTTGTCTTGCGTGTGTTGCCTATAACTATTGAGTGTCTACACACAAATATAAAGTTCTGTCACTACTATTGATAAGTAATATCGTAAAAGGTGTATTATTTAACCACATAAAGTTGGTGCAGAACACTTATCGTGCCATAATTTAGTCTTTTATACGCACAGGCGGACAGACAGGCGTAGAATTTAATAAATACATAAAAGACATAGATATATCGCCACTGACAATGGCAATGGCCGAAGGGATAAAAAACGAAACGTTTTGAACGATCGAGTCGTGTTGTCGGTGTGAATTCGGGCAACGCGCGCACGCGCACGCCACGCAGCCGTCAGGTGACGTCACCGTGTCACGACTCTATCACTAACTTATAAAAAGCCTTATGCAAGAATTATATGACTTTTTATGCAATGTACTTACGAATTAAGCTACGTCAATTAAAAATATCTACGGCTTTATTTTCGATTTCGTTTCGTAGGAGTTAAATACCGACAGCTAAGTATTTAATCTGTCTGTGAAAATGTTACAATGGAGTAACTTTAAAAGTTAAATATTTTACAATTGAAACTCTCCCTTAAATATCTTTAAAAAAAATTCAGACGTCTTATATAATTTATCTTGTTATAAAATAAGCTTCACTTTGCATATAAAAAATAAAAATAATAAACTCAAATCACAACAAAGTAATATTTCTTTCATAAAATATAACTTCGTCTTTCTTGTAACATTAATTCGTATGTAATGAAATTTATTGAACTTTCTTTCCACATTGCATTGAATAAGTCGATACCAAGCGACGTTGAATATATATAACATGGTCCTTGTTACATTAGGGTATTTTGATAATTTTCTTAGTTTTATGAGCGTACATAAAAAAGAATATTATATGATAGACAAAAGACTTGCGGATTAAAAATAATTCAATTGAAATATTAGAATACTTCCCTTTTATACCATATTTAATATATTTTTTTTATAAATTATGTCGATTAGGGCGCAGTAACCACAAAAATCTAAATAACTAAAATTTCTATATAAATTCCAGATTGATATTATCATCACATATAATATATTCAAAAGCACCGTTATAGAGGCTGTCTTAAAAAGTTTCAAATGATTTAGATGAGAGGTGTGTCCTGACGTAACACTTCGTGACTTCGAGGCTCCGGCGTGACTGTTTTGACCGAAGTTTTTAAACACAACTTAATATATATCGAAATGGTTAAAAAAAATATTGATTTAAACACATTTTTTTATTTTTGAAATTAAAATATTAAATAAAATAAGGGAAAAAATACATACGCAAATATACTTATAATACATTAGTTTTTTAATATTTTTTAGGTCGTTTTTTTTTTTTTTTTTTTTTTTGTTACTTAGGAAAGAGGTTCCATTCTATTTGAATTGGTGTAGTTTATATAAATGATAGCAACGTGTTAGCACAGAGGGTACAACAACTGACTAACTAATGTAAAGTAGTCGGAAAAATTTGATGCCCGTCCGTGAAAAATATTTTAAGCCCAACCAATATTTGTTGAGGTCGTGAGGGCGTTGTACATTTTACTAACATTTCTAAATAGAACTTTATTATATATTTAATGACTCTAGCATAATTACATGTAAAATGTTAGATTACATTTTTCGAATAGAAAAAAAAGTAATGCATAACATACTTGTAAATTTTATGTAGAATATTGTTTTATGTTATGTTATTAAAAATTGACACCAGTAAAGTATCTGGAAATCTTTGCAGCATAAGAAATCAATGTTAATATACATAATTGCAATCCGTAACTACGGATAAAACAATATTACACCCGT
Source organism: Melitaea cinxia (assembly GCF_905220565.1). Lineage (NCBI taxonomy): Eukaryota > Metazoa > Arthropoda > Insecta > Lepidoptera > Nymphalidae > Melitaea > Melitaea cinxia. Next base: position 8,782,032 of record NC_059414.1, on the reverse strand, counting down.
AAACTATGGTAACAAAATACTAACAACCGCTCCATAAAATCAAAATTATCACACCAATGTTAAAACCAACGCCTTTCACTAGATAGGCAACACATTAAAGTAACTATAAACGAAGTACTACGACTCCATATACCGTCTAGGTAAATCTTCATATTTTAAATGGTTTAATGATCGTCTAAAGTAATCAAGTCTTGTGTTTATGTTGATTAAAGTCAAACCCAAGTTATTATTGGCTGTAAAGCTACATTAGAAGGGCAATTTTCTCTAGTTTAACAGAGGTTATATGTGTATATCTTTAGAAGACATATCCATCCAAGATATCCATCTTATCATCACCAAAGTCTATAAGTAATAAATTTTGTTTGAAATGCATGAAGCCTGCTCAATGATAAAAGAACTTCATACGACGAAGACTCTTAAAATTCTATTCAAACAACTTCAGGAAAAATTCCGTGGCAAATATATCTGCTACTATTCAAACCACAAGAGTGATGCATTTTAATTTTTTAAACGTATTCAAGTTTAGGATCTAATGTCAATATTACAGAATACCAAGCGAAACAATTTACAAAAATCTGAATTCACATTTATCATTAAAATTAAGACGCTTTAAAGTACGTACAACAAATTGAAGAGGCTACATACAATATATTTTTATTAAAAACAAGATAAACAATTATAATTACTAATTTCAACAGCTTAATAGCGTAGTAGTAACATAGTACTTTTAGAATGTGTGTTGTATTAATAAAAATAACACACAATCATCACTTCCTTGTTTTTCTTAATATATAATGCAATTTAATTCTGAGAAACATTTAATAATTCGGACTCGATTTTAAATGCCTTTCAAAATAACACAAGTGTCTTATTTCGTAGCTTAAAATCTTACAGGTGTTATATTTTAAGCTAAGAACACGCGTTACAAGGGCTAATGTTCTAATTACAAGTAAGAACAAGATCATTACTCTTACCTTATCTAATAACCTCACGAATTGTCAAAATCGTCAGATACAATTGTGTAGTTGACATCTCACTAGCCTTTGTACTACGATCGATATATATTAAGTCCTGTTCTAAGACCTGTGACTGCTTTCACTGTATTAAATGTACAAATAAATAATATTAGAGTGTCGGTTTTTAATATAAAAATAACCGCTTTTTACTAAATACATATGGATGTATACACGGTACATATACCGAAATAACACTTTTTACAATTTTTGTCTGTTGTCTGTTTGTTCCGGTTAATATCTGAAACGGCTGGACCGATTTTAACGGGACTTTCGCTGATAGATAGCTGATGTACTAAGGAGTAACTTAGGCTACTTTTATTTTAGAAATTTATTTATTTTATAACTCTGCGAACTGAAAAATAACTTTTTTATCAAATTCCAAGCGGACGAAGTCGCGAGCACGACTAGGTATTTATAATAAAATAAAATTAAAATCATTTAATAAGCAGATATCACAAATACAGTTCTACAAAAAAGTTTAAAGCAATCATTTAAACTAGACACAAAAACTTTTAAAACATTTTTAAATAAAATATAGCTAAGCTAGTAAGATTTAGAAGATCTCGACCTACAAAAAGGCTTTGTCAATACTTTTTGAAAGGTACATACTTCAGCAATGTTTGTTGAAACTCAAAAAAATAGAAATTAAAACAATGTCATAGGTACATAGTACTCACATTTCATTGCAAACATTAAAAAAAAGTTTATATAAAACAAGTTTATTGACACTAGGATCAAATTCAAAATGGTCAGTATATGACTGGGTCAGGGAGAGTCACGTCGGTTGTACTGAAGTAGAAAGTGGTTTATTGTTCACCTATGACTGGACTTCGTACTGATAGATTCAGAGCTCCAAAGATAATAAGTCACGATTGATCGCCCTACGTTGTCATACCCACTCAGTTCTAAATAAGATTGACTGATTAAGATATTACGTGGGTGATAAGCGATTTAAAAGTTGAAATGTTTAATAAATACTTTTTCTTGATTTACTTTTAAAACAATTACAAATTGTCATGTCCCAATAATATTGATTTAAGTAGTAAATAACTTGTAAGAATAACGTAAAACAAGTATAAAAATAACGGTTTCGTAATAAGTTATATACAGTTATTTTATTTATTACATATTCATTAACAGGAACTCCATTAAATATCAAGTTTTCTCGCGAAGTTGTTAAACATTAACGCCTTTTTAAAACTAGCTACATCGGTATGTAATTATTAAATCGTATACCTAGAAAACATTTTGTACACATCAATTCAGAACTAACTGTAAATAGTTAATACTTTTCATTTTATATTTGTTAATTTATTGGCAATATTCAATAATATGTTGTTTTTAAACTTATAATAGCGTCTTAAATCAAAACCGTAGCAATGTCTTATTCAGTATGGGCGTTTCATTTCGTTCGTTTGATCCGATATTTCAATGTTTCATATCAGATTATAGCCTCATTACATTTTGTTTTCGTAGGCGGAGACACGTTGACGCAACTGTTCATTTCTAGTTATTAATCTTCGGGGGAATCTGAAAATAAATCTCGAATGAGATTGGAATTATTGAGTGTTAATTATTGTAATTACGGACTCCGCTGCGTTTCGAATTACTTATTCCCTTGAGTTTTAAATGTAGGATGATCGATTAGGATATGAAGTTATATGAGTAGCGGTGTTAATCACATTCAATTTTTATATTCATGATCATAATTTTTAATTATCTTAAAATACTTTAGCTAAAATAAAATTTGAATGATTTTCAATTAAATCTAGTACTAAAATGCCTATTTAGTATTATTTTATTTCTTTATGTACATTCCTTACAAATAAGATTTCTCTTTGGATAATTGATATTTCAATATTATTGAACTTTATTTTTAAAATTATTGTATCATAGTGTTACAATTGTTATATTCATATCTTAAAAAACTGAGTTGAAAAAAATTCAAGTTTGTACGTACGTGTAGTGTAGTACCAACAGACTATGCCTGTACTAATAGTTTGTGTAATTATACTATTTTTTAATATTAGACAAAAAGTATTTGTATCAAATATAAATAAATAAATAAATATTTACAATATACACACACTATCATTTGTTCCTAAAGTAAGCAACTTAATGCTTGTGTTATACGTAACAGCCGACTGGTATGGCTACATAGTTTTTTTCGATAAACATACATATGAATAATACATATATAAATAAATACATTTATTACACCCAGACTCGGGGTAAAATCGAACCCTCAACCCCCGAAGCAAAAAGTAGGGTCACTATAAACTGCGCCAACGGCTAGTCATATATATAAATATATATATAATTTAAAAATATATAAAACTATTAATAATAATGAGCATTCAAAGCCACCAATTTGCATATTGACTTCACTTTAAATGCAACTCTATAATAGCGTTACTTACAATTGATCGTCAGTTAAGCGGTTAAGCAACTTACTTATTCAATACAATAAAATGTGTACCAAGGCCAAGTCCCGGATCGAAGATTACCGGTGAGTGGTTGAACTGTGAACTATTGAGTCGAACAGCTCTTATCATGCCATTGTTGTTAAAACTCTGAAGAATGTCATAGCGCCACGCCTACAGCCTTTGAAGCTAAGCGGTCAGAGTTGAAGCCGATAGATGTTAATAGATTTTTTAACGTTTAGCCTTGATGGTAGTTTAAAAATGAAATGCATAAACTGTGTCTCTATGTATTTTAAAGCTTCCACTTGAAAAATATTACACATTGTATCTGGTTATGTATGTGATTTTTTGTTATTGTTTAGGAGTACTCAGTATTTTTTTGCAATATTTTAAGTACATATTTTTTTTACTTCGGTAAAAGTTTTTTTTTGTGTAAAAAATACTCCAGAAATAATTTGTTTATAAAGAAAAAATCATATTTAAATTAATTTTTGTTTGCAAACTGTTAAAAGCTTACTCGTAATTATGTTTATTTTAAAATAGTATTTAAAAAAAAGTAAACGAGTCTGAATCATTGTTGTTATTATATGCAACCTGTTGTTTAAATTTTACTCGTTTTTAATAAAATAATCATCCTACATAATATTTAACGAACAATTCTTAAAAAAATATAAAGCTATGCCACGATTTATAACAATTTTAACGGTAACATTGAGTTGTGGGGTGTTTGCATTAAGAAATAGAAATATAGACAATAAGAATACATTTTAGGTTGATTTTATATGTAATGTGTTTCATTTATGATGTCAAATAATATTATCTTATTACGGCCAAACGGTTCTTAATATCCCGATTTTCTACAAACGAATTTATTTAGCAGCTTGACTTGCCATAATTTTGAAAACAATTACAAATGTTTTAAATTATCGAACTCGAATTAAGTTATACATAAGTTGATGCAGCACACACAACAAGAATTTTTATTACCGACTTTTCACCTTGTTGTTGTTACATAAAAGTCGAAAATACTAAAGTGGGGTATATAATGAGGAAAGGTGTTGTCATTCGTAATTAATAAAGTATACTATAAAATAAATAGAAGATAGTTTTTATATAACTACAATGTTTACAATTAACACAGATTATATAAAATCTCGTCAGCAACAATATACATACATATCTGACTATATTACTAATAAACTAGTAGTTATGTGTAAAATTCCGTGCTTACTGCTAAATTGGTACAATTAGGAATTAGTTTGTCTAATCGGGGGTGCAATTAGACAGATAAGAATATTATTAAGAAAACTCACTCTCCCCAGGTGGTGCTAGTTCGAGGTCACTATGTGTCCTATTTGCCGCTCTGCAGTCGCAACGAGCCCGTGTTTCTCGCTGCCTGCACTCCCCTTGCCATGCCGGAGACGCGGGAATGCGTCGTGCATGGTGCCACCAATGTGTTCACCACCGTCCACGCAATGGACATGAAGATACTTCATATTGATTCCAAGTGAGTTTAAAATCAATAATAAAATAATAGTAACGTATGTCTCGTCAAACACAATCTAGGGCATCCTCTGGTCTGCTGGGCCAATTAGCTGTGGGATATCACTAGCTAGATGAGAGTTGCGAAGATCTGGAACATTATACATAAACTTGATATCCCTATGATTAGCAGTAGACTTGATAGACTGAAGTAAATAAGCGGACTATTGTGTATTGTTACACATATCAGTACTACTTGCACATTGGCAAACCCTTTGTAAATTCCTTATAAACCGAATCAGCACTCTAATAATATCCATTCAATAGTTCTGATTAAAGAAAGACCTCGTTAGAAATCATAGTACAGATTAATTCAAACAAACATAAGTCCAAGGGCAACGAGGAACAAAGCGCGACAAGTATGATAATATCCTCTTTAACAAAACGACTTTTCCCTCACTTCCTCGTGAACACTAGTTCAAGGTTTGAAGCTAACAATAAACAGGTCTTATTACCGATGCGTAACTGTCGCATCGAGCTACCGTCCATCAAAGGCAGGCAGATGTATGACAACGTCTCTATTGAAACCGTTTCATATTCATGTACCGCGTCAGCGCCAACAATGGCACGAAATAATAAGACGAGTTGAAACATGCAATGGTAAACAGTGGTCAGATGAGTCGCGCATCGGGCGCAGCCATCAGTCCACCGCGTACGTCAATACGTTGAATATTATCAGGAATTGCATTGCAAGATAGTGAAAAGAAATACGTAGTACTTTAAATATGTATGACATTATAGCATTGTATATGTGATACATCTGTTTAATGCTAATTCTTATCTTTATGGTGGTCGCCAGTGGCGACCCTGTAGCGAACTGAAAAGGAAAATAAAAGGAAAATAAATATTTAAATGTACACAAATTGTACATTTAAAGTATATATTCAATTTTTTTTAATAATATGAAAAAATTTAATGACGTAAGAAATATTATTTAAAATGTCGTAACGTAGTTAATACATTGAAAAACACTTATTTATAAACATTTTTTATCTAATAAATAAAACATAAATCGAGAGACTAAAGTCACTAGAATCGTAGACGTAGATTTATGGTTATATTATATTATTTATTGCGTTCTAAGAAAACAGTAAGAATTAAATTCCTGGAGAAAACTAACGTGTGGAGATTAGGAATTTCATATTGCGTATAAATATTTGAGTACAAAGTTTGTTTTGAGAGACCAGTCCGTCACCTGCTCGGAAGAAACTTTGCATACAATGACAGGCTTACACGCTACTGTGGGTACTTATTGTGGGCTGAATGCACACTTAAAATACATTATCGATATATTTACTCATGCCATCTTTTTCACGGTTTGTAGATGTATTTCAAGTGCAGCCGCGATCCTTGACGCGTGTATTTAGCCTTTGAAAATATATGTACCAAAGTACATATTATATTGAAATATTCGACGCAGAATTTTTCGAATTAACGACCGCTCTGGTGTAATGGTGCATGTGATGTATCGGCGGCGCCTAAACACCGACGGTCGCGGGTTCGATTCACGCTCGGAGTGGATATTTGTGGTTTGTACAAATATTTATTTCCAGTCTGGTTGTTAGTCCTTGTGGGTGTCCCCACTGTGCCTCGGAGAGCACGTTATACTGTTGGTCCCGGTTGTTGTCATGTACACCTGATAGCGATCGTTACTCATAGTATATATCCGCCAACCTGCATTGGGCAGCGTGATGGATTAAGCTCTGATCCTTCTCCTACATGGGTAATGTGGTCTATTCCCAGTAGTAGGATATTACAGGCTGAAGCGTAATGCAATTATTTTCAAAGAATTTAGTTATTAAAATAATTATATTGCGTATTTCATTTTGAGTAGTTAAAGCTTTAAGTATAGAGTATGTCTTTAGTTTAATGTACTGTACCTATTAATTCGCTGTTGTAATTTACGTCTTAAGCAAATCAAGTTGAATGCACGCACTCGCACACGCATATGTCATAACTTCCATGATATTCTATTGCATCTGTCATGAGCATCATTGTCCTGTCCTGTAGCTTGCATTGGAAGCGGTATGAGCGTGAATAATTCGTTAAACACTTATGTGTAAATGACATCTCAGAGAAAAAGACATAAATTTTTTTATATCATTTTTTAAAAATATCGATGACACTTGATTGTTTTAGATGCTAAAAGAAGTTTCAACCTTTTTTAATATTGGGTTAGCGTCGTATTGATTATATGAATCATAATTCTTTTTAAGAGTTAACAATGATGTCAAAGACATCTTTTAATTCTCGGATCTACTAATCCGATTGATTCATATCACACATAACAAAAGGTTTCTATTACAAACGTGTGGCGCCACACAGTACTTTATGTATATGGATGAGGCCTATACTTCAAATTACAAATACTTATATATAAAATTCTCGTGTCACAATGTTAGTTACAATACTCCTCCGAAGCGGCTGGACCGATTTTTATGAAATTTTGTGTTCATATCGAGTAGGTTTGTGAATCGGCCGATATTTATTTTTCATACCCCTAAGTTATAAGGGAGGGGGGGATTAAGGGAGCTAATAACATATATGGCAAAACAACGTTTGCGGGGTCAGCTAGTAAATTGATAACAAGTTAAATGCCATTTCTGGCATAAAATTCATTCTAAGGAGTCGTTCGTCATAAACATCTTTGTCCTGTCTTGTACATATTATACGATTCTCAATGAGAATGGGCGCCTGCGCAACATTTTCTAACTAGCTTCACTTTACAGTTCATGAATGGCAATCATAAATATAATGGACATGTTATTACTTATTTGTTATTTATTCGATGCCATATCAACGCGTTGTAGATATTCTTTTAAATATATGGTAATATTAATATTTTTAATATATCAGTCTAAGGGAATATGTGTCATGATGGGTAATAAAAATAGATATTAGCTAAATATATTTTAATGCGAGGAACAATAAAGTTACTTATGGTTACCGACTGTTATCACTGCATTGCTTATCAGTCAGACTTGTCATAAATTTTTAATTTAAGAGTATAAAAAATGTTTGTTTACCGTACTAATAAAGAGCATTTTTTTTTAATTTCGAGACTCGCAAGAAGAACAAATTCTGTCTACCTAGCGACATACCTAACGATAAAATAATTAATCTGTGCCACACCTCCTACATAGAGAAAAAAGAACTATGCCCAGCGGTGGGATGTTACAGGTTGAATTCACCGGATCAATCGATCAATTAATCTATAGAGTATTATAAGATATTTTTTACGAACGAACGAAGTATCTTAAAAGCTAGCTTTTACTAATTTTGACTCTTGTAGCGACATAGTCATGTAATATTAATACCGTCGCATGCCCTTATGAATTGTGAAACGGTTCGAAATGTGACCGCATTTGCCCTTTGAAAAATAACCCATTAGTCAAACGAAATAAATATTATCGAATTATCTTCCTGTGTTTTATATTTTAAATTTATTATTATAATTAATTAAAATTGATAGCTTTCACTAGTGCCAGGATAGCATAGATGATTTTGCAATGTCACGGTTATTTGAACAGTTAAGATACAAAAATATTTTTTAAACGTACATTCTCTAGTCCATTTAATTTATGGCAATGCTACATTTATTTGACGTCCGCTACGTTGAAATAATAATGTCCTGCACGCCTTTAAAGAACTAAAAGCTAAACAATCAAAATCAACAGCTATCTAAAAGAAAGATAATCTAAATTACGATAGTACAAATTTCAAGTTCATTATTCCAGTACATTAATCCAAAGAGTTGATTAAAAATAATGATAAATGTAATTAAAGCGAACTTGACACGGCAAAACAAATATCTAGCCGGGTCATCACATCAATCAATCATCGAGACCTTGTCAATAAACGGGCTTGTTCCGACTTGATGCAAGTTTTGAATAATTTTCAAATAACGTTTTAATTATAACTTTTGGTGTACACTTTTATAACATGTTTTGATGTAAAAACAACTTTGTATCTAATTAAGTAAATTAATTAATATTTTAAGTTATTTGTAAATGTTTAGCAATAGAATACGACTACTAATAATTTATTAAATAATAATTATTATTTAAAATTTTACATTTACATAATATTTTTAAGTATATATAATTATATGTATTGTAGGCTTAAATCGTAAATATGAATGTGTACACTATGCACACGCATATCATATTTCTAGATCACAAGGCAGTAAAAGAAACATAATTTTTACGAAACAAATATATTATATGCGTTATCTTTTCTTGTCTATACACAAATATTTTACCTCAATATTTTTTTCTTTATATAACTAGGTCGGCAAACAAGCGTATGGCTCACCGATGGTAAGCGATTACAGTAGCCTATAGACGTCTGCAACACCAGAAGCATCGTAAGCGTGTTGCTGACTCTAACCCCAATCCCTTCCAGGAGCTTTAGTCACCTTACTCACTAAAGGAATACAATACTGCTTGAAAGCAGTATTATGTAGCTGTGATCTTCTGTAAGGTTGAGGTACTAGCCCAGTTAGGCTGCTCCAGATTTAACTGCAATAATGTTTTTGTTATTCTATGTATCTAATATATAGCGAGATACATCGACTATTCTTAATATAAAACTGTGCTTTGACTAATAAACTTTTTTTCTGTACAGTAGTGAATGGCATCTCGGTTGGGAACGAAGTTCATTGCACGGCGTCAGCTGGTACCACCTCTTACATCCAGACTGTATTAAAGAGGCACAGAATAAACATCGATTGAGTAAGTTTACTTACGGATTTATCAGTTATTTGTTTTTAACATATAATAAGGTAATATTACACCACGAGACACCGAAAATAAGTTTAGTTCGGATAAATGCAAATTGTGTAGTACCTACAAGGACAGTATAGTAGTAGTTTGGATAAATACTTAAAGTTTAGTATTCCTTACAATATTTTATAAACGATATTTTATTTTTTATTTTTTTAACAATTCAATGTAATTACTTTGTTAAAATCACAATTTTCAGTTATATCATACATTAATTGTACTGTGTGGCTACGGTACTAAAGAATTTAGCCACCCCCTCTCTTCCCGTGGGTGTCGTAAGAGGCGACTAAGGGATAACACAGTTCCACTACCACATTGGAACTTAAAAAGCCGACCGGTGGCGGGATAACCATCCAATTGCTAGCTTTGAAATACACAGGCCGAAGACGGGCAGCAGCGTCTTCGGTGCGACAAAGCCAGCACTGCGGTCACCAACCCGCCTGCCCAGCGTGGTGACTATGGGCAAAACACATGAGTTCACGCTATTTTTGGCGTAAACTTATGGAGGCCTATGTCCAGCAGTGGACTGTGATAGGCTGTAATGATGATGATACATTCATTAATAAGTCATAGCGTAGCATTAAAATAGGACATAGAAGATATAGAAATGTCTTATATTAAGCAATGTATGTTTTAAATTAAATAACGTATGTTATATTCCACATACAACTATAGTGATAAAATCCTATTACATGATACATAAACGCATTGTGAAAAAATTACACATAATAATATAGACAACAAAACCGTTTTCGTATTAAAACCCTCAAGTTAATGATCAATTCAACCGCGTTAAGTGCTTAGTTCTCGAAACTTTCGAAAAAAAAAAAAAAAAAAATAAACATACAACATTACCTTATTACCATCAAATGAGGTTTGTTTCGTATCGACCTTCAAATGAGGAAAAATCGATACTAAAATCACAGTCAATTTAAACAATAACTTCAACCTACTTCATTATACGCAATTTTGTACCTTTATTGCAGAACAAGTACTATTTAATATAATTTTACGTACAAACAGGACAGCTCATTGTATTGTAAGTACTGCTATTTATTCGGAACACTTGAAATATACATTTAATTTAAAATATTAAAAATCCTTTAAAATATAATTATATCCATAGCGGTATCTTGTGGTTGATATTTTAGTTTGGAAATTATCTTTCATAAATTCATTACTATAATATTAAAAAAGAGTAATAAAAACTGGTAATAAAAATTAGTAATCACAAAGTTATGTAATGGGTCTTTGATATCATAATGATTTGTTTTGTTTCTTGTTAATAATACAGTAATCTTATTGGATTAAACCCCTCCTATTACTGGTGATAATATAACTACAACTCTACTGTTTTTTTCAAAAAAGGATTCACTTTGCTTACAATTTCTAAAACTGTCAAACGCAGCCATTACGCAAGACGTAATATTGATCGACCATTGCAATACGATCATATTAACATCCAATTAATTAATTACTTTTTCATTTAAGTACATGCAAATATATCCTTTGTTTCCGTTCCTATCTAGAACTAATTCTCTTTTGCCGTGACTACATACAATTAGCGTTTATTTTTACTATGAAAATCATGATAACAAAAGCCATTAGCTGTAGGCGCGGCTTAGGTTAAATAAAAAATCAATTGTACAAAAAGGAACTAGGATACCTAAAATTAAATCAAGGATTTTTAAAGCTGGTAACTTTTACTATTGGCCTTCACCTATAATCGGTCTTAGAAAAAAAATTGGTGAAGGTAAGATGTCAATCGCTTATTGAATACCTAGAAACATTAAAGCAAGTCGAATAAAGCCATTTGTTTAAAGGTTACCTTTAAAATCTACTGCTAGGCTGATATTAGTTAACGGTAATAGATTTGAAAGCTTGACAGATTTTTTTTCGTAGGAATAAACCAAATATGCAAGTAAAAATTTACAAGTAATACTTTTGTTATATTAAATAAAATGAAATAAAAAAGTTCTCAAAACGTTTCGATATTTAGAACTGGCTATTTGAGAAAAGTAATTATTTTTTAATTTTTTTTAAATTTGTTTTAGTGACAAAATTTCTTAGTTCTAACGTTGAGGCCTGACATGATTTTTAGTAGTTCTAATTATAAATCTAGTTCTATTAATAATTTTTATTTCGGTTTAGCACTACGTTAGTATTTTTAGCACTAATTTTTATTTGAGGTATTCAGTCATATTTACACACATCAAAGAAACGAAAATTATAATACTTATATTTCAGCAGATTTAAAATCCGAAAGTAATAAAACCCGCCTTCCCACGTTATTTTATACCCATTTTAACATTTCTAAATGTGGATAGTAAAATGCTAAACGCTCTGTAATGTTCCGGCCGTTAGCGGAATCTATTCGATCGCATTACAAATAACTGTTTAATAAAATATTATATGAATTGTTGACGGATTTGTTCTGCAATACTTCGAAACAATAATCGTTGTAAAAATTTATTATATATACACCATTCGGTTATATTTTATTTCGAAGACAATAAGAGGTTGTAAAGTTTTATAGCTCTCATTTCGAATTCCATTTTTTTATTATTATTTACTACGTTGTCTCGCCCTGTATGGAAGGAAAATGTTCTATTTTTTATTAATATAAATCGACAACTTACTGAATATTTTGATGAAGTTTTCTCCGAGTGCGCTTGGCAGACCATATTTTATGTACGTAAGTAATTTTTTTATACGGATTTCAAACGAAGATTTGTATTATTGCACATACATTTTTATTTAAGTGGGTTTCTTACCCGAAAAAAAATTCCGAATAGTATGACAAATTCTTAGGGAAGATCACCAAAACCTGTCCGAAAACCAGAAGTCTGTTACAAACAAAGTCAAACTTGAGACGAACCGAACGGATGGTGTCCCTAACCCCAACTACCGAGCTATAACTTTTCTTTACTTAAAAATGTTTATTTGACGTTGTCTTTAGAAAACTTTCCTGAATATCCTGATGCTAAGTTAGCATTTTTATAAATTATTTACAATTGTTGCTTTATCACAGGCTACGTAATAAAATAGAATAAATTTCAGTTTACGGCAATTTATTTTCTCTTTTATATGTATCTGCCACCGCTGGCTTTTCGACAAAAAAAATATATATTGAAACTAAATTAAATCATTATAGCATTAATTTTAAGTATCAAAGTAAGTTAATAACACTACAAAGACAAAATCAATAATTTTCTTATTTGCCGTCATTTTTTTATCCTAAACTCTCGTTTTGTAGTAAACTGTTACATATGTATTTTGAACAAAAATATTAAAATAAATTACCATAATTCATAGTTGTTGACTAAGCACATCAGCATATACTCTATTTATGAGATCTAGACACCTGTCAATCACGGCCTAAGGCTGTGACAAGCCCTAATTGATTTATGTTACTATTTATCAAATAGTTGTGATTAATAACATTGCCTCACTTACCCAAATTACCTATTATTATATCAAATTGAATAATTTATAGTTGTTACTTTATTAAACGATATTTTATTGAATTGAAAAATCACCTTAGATAAATTACAAACTGAACTTTTAATGGATGAATTATTATTACTTAAATATCACTGAAGTATGAATAAATGTTTTAAAGGCTTGTTTATTTGTGCCTAAATTAGAAAAGTAAAAGTCTCCCAATACCTTCTTCATCGTTGATGTGTCGTACGATAAATGCATGTCTTTGACACATGTTAGCACAGATAACCTAAAAATAGAAACTTAAAATTTAACCCTTCACGATCGAGAGAAAGTTGACACATTAGCACGCGTGACTGTCATGTACTTTTGCCTCTACGTGAGCGATTAAATCAAATAAAACATACCAATTTTAAAATATCCCTATAAATGTTGACAATTTTGCACTCTATTGTTTAGCAAAACAACGACACGTGAAATTTATAATGTCGTGACTTTAAAATTGGAACACTTTCGAACATGACGAGGGTGTGAAGACGTTTCCGTTGCACGTTTAAAGTGAAAACAGGCTTTATATAAGAAAATTACGAAACAAAATAAATGACAAATTCGATAGATAGACACAGAAGTATTAAAAATACTAGCTGACCCGGCAAACTTCGTATCGCCTAACAGTCGATTCTTTAATTTTATTAATTTTTTTTTTAAATTTTTCTCTCCGTAATAACCATCCTCGTACTTCAAGGAATATTTTAAAAAAAGAATTAGCGAAATCGGTCCAACCGTTCTCGAGTTTTGCGCTTAGCAACACATTCAGCGACTCATTTTTATATTATAGAAGATTAGACAGCATAATTAAGTCATAATAAACAACTGTTATAGTATTTAAAAACAAAGTCAGAATAACTAAATACATTAAAACTTCAGGGAAAAATATAAACGGTGTTTAGCTATAAATATTCATTATAATGATTTACTTTTGATTTATTTGCCTACCTCCATTCATACGCGTAGGTAGAACTTAGAAAATAATAGTCGCAAATCAAACCCACTTTGGAATACACACATAGATAATGTAACTTGAAGATAAGCGCACTAGTTAGCGAAGCCGACCACAATCATAGCAGTCGTCAATCTCTCTTGACTCTCAAACTAACATTCGAGATTGCACAAATAACCGTCTGGCATTAACCCTTATTACTCTTCACAAGCTACATGTTTCTCTTAAACTCGTCACACACCTTTAGTCCTTTACTATAGAGTCTAAATTGCTATATTTTACAAAAAGTGATAGCAGAAATAAATTGGTGATATACAAAATATGTCCATTCGGCTACGCGTCCATCGTACTAGTTCGAGTCGTCATTCGAATAATTTGATAATTGCATCGACAAGGATCGTCCGGTGTGCAGTGACCTTAACTTGAACTTTGTATATATGTATTATTGTTTTCAAGTCTTACTTTTCATTGTATATTACCATCATATCTCTATTGTCATGAGTTGAGCGTATCGCTATTTAATACGTAATACATCTATATTATTCAAGAAGAAAGAAATTTAAAAGTTTAATTTCACGCATATGAACAACACACAATTGTGCAAAAATATGTTGTCCTTTTTTGAAGTCGGTTTTAAGCGTGTTATTTTACAATCTTTATCATGAAATAAGCTTTAAAAATGCTGGTACTATTAAATTTTCGTATCATATTTTGCTAATAGTAAGTTCTTTTTTCGATACCATATTTGTGATCTGATCTGTACTCGTATTTTGTGTTTGCAAATATATTTGAGCATGCTTTTTTTGCCAGTTACATCTATAGTAATTTATAAAAATCTATAACTACATTAAAAATCGTAAAACTGCAAAATTTGCGCCGAAACATAAAATAATTGAAATATTCAACTTGTTAAATTTTACGTAATATTTTTAAAATTAAAAAATAGGACAAAGAACAAATAGAACAAAGACTAAATTAAAATTAAATTATCAATTACTAAACGCAATAGCAGTTTATCTACCTACCATGTTTCTATCTACGAAAGGATTACCTATCTCGTTAAAATCAACACACAGTCTATATTTCATTCCATTAATGGTTTGGAAACGAATACAGTTTGAACTGAACAACGAAAATTTAAAGCATCTTACAAACTATAGAGGAAAATATTATTAGTGGGCATATTTTTCTAAAATAAAATTAGTTTCGTAACAAATCCAATTTTTGCTTTAAAATAATCTTAATTTGTACAATATAAGCATTGATGCATAAATAATTATAGCGAATTCTGTACAAGCTAATCTTACAGTAGATGTATTTTACAATTTCCAATTACTTTAACCACACACTTGTAGGTATATACTTGTATATATTAGCTGAGCCGAAAAAATAGGGGTTGGTGGTAAAAGGGTGAAAATTAAGAGTTGTGTGTATTTTTCAATGTTAAATCATAATAAAATAAAAAATAAAAAAAATTGTCAAAAAAATTTAAAAATTTTTAGGAGTGGTCAGCCTTATCATTTAGGGGTATAAAAAATAGACGTTGGCCAATTCGCAGACCTACCCAATATGCACACAAAATTTCATAAAAATCGTTCCAGCTGTTTTGGAGGAGCTTGGCAACAAACACCGCGACACGAGAATTTTATATATTTGATATACTCGTATATATAGATATCACACAGAACACACATATACTATGTTGTTATATGCTGTTTTACAAAAATATTTTTTTTAAGAATGCTACGAAACACTTCAAAGTTATTCTTAAGAATGTGTGTATTAGTACATTTAGTACTATTTTCCTAGACTGCCATAGTACTTGTGTGGAAGTCCCAACCTAAGAACAGTACAGCCGTCACCATTCCAGTACCGTACTAGTGTTATGTACAGATTATCTCAAACGATATAAGCATTTAATGCCATTCTTTGACTATTAACTGTCACAGCGGATTTATAGATCATTGCAATCAGATATTGGCATGTTTCGTGGGTATTCCAGTAATTATTAGCATAAGATAACATTGGAATTATAGCAGGTATAAATCAGTTTACGCCCACGATTATTTTGTTAATAAAGTTTTTGCTGTGATGGCTCTGTACTATAACTAGTGTGGGCATAGGTCTATGTCTTTAACGTTTGTACTCTGAACGTAATGTAATAATCTCTGAACATAAGGTAATTTAAGCCAAGCTGTATATTGAACTAGGTAATAAGCGTTTAAAGAATACTAATTAACTTTGTTTATATATTTTTAGTTGAAGAAACTTCATTGACAAAGAAGATTGATAAAAAGAACTTTGCTATCTCCTCTAGACCATTTTCTTTTAACCTTCGTATACTCGCCCGGAAAAGCTTTTCACATATGCTCGGACATGGTGTCTCCGACCGAGATAAAATCTCGGCTGTGTTATTTTAATATTATACTTTTGAAGTATTATTCTTATTAATTTTAAATAACAGGGTGTGTGAATAAGTGAATAAAAAACACTAAAGAATATTAGAACTTAAACTTTATTTGGTAGAAATGTCTTCTAAATAAGAAAACTATTTTTTTTCTAGTATTAATTAAAAATTAACTCTGACATATAATTGACTAAGGAATGCAAAATAATAAAAATCGTAAAAATAAATATTATTCGGGTAGGTATATGTAAAGTGTAACAATTTAATCATACCCTAACTGCATTTTTAACGAACAAAATGAACAACGACGTATGTTAAAGATTCTGGATTATCAAGTCAACATATTTCTAGTAGCCTCTGTCTTAGTTTTCTGTGCATATTTTAAAGGAAAGCTCGGTTTTTTAGATGGGGCAAAGTATATTCTGAAACTTCCTGCGTCTTCATTTTATATTGTCAATTTTTAGCTTTTATATAATTATTTATCCCTACAATAATCGTCACGATGTTTTGTGATCTTGTTATAACAGTGGAATACGGATTATTTTTGTTCCACCTAGTTGTTGTATCTCTGCCGCCATAGTAGTTTACAGATGGGTGCGAGACCTCTTCGATTTCGTCTGATGATTCACCCTCCTGTTCAGTGTATAATTACAACGCAAATTAATAGCTACTTTTCACTGAGTAATATTTAAAAAAAAATTAGTAGATTATGTCAAATACTAACAACTATACTCGGGTCGGTCTTACGGACCGATATACTCGATAAACACACACACGTACAGTCGATTCCAGCGCTTACACCGCACTAATCAATGCCTAACAAAAAATTAAAAAGCTATACGCAAGGGCAAGGGCTTCAGTGATTATAATCTTTAAAAGAACAAAGAATTATTGATATGTCAGTCTTTAAATCTAATGCGCGAGTATAATGAAAATTAAGAAAAGAAAAAAATACAAAAATTTTACGTGTTAGAATTAAACTTTATTTGTATTTTAACTGTTGTAAAATAATTACCTACGGTTACCATAAATAAAATCTTACCTTAATCACTAAGCAAGCCTCTTGCGTTATATAAATTAACGGTATACCTTCTACTATTATATTCAGAATACCTACTGAAATTATAGCCTACATCATTTATATAATTCTCATTCATTTCACTGTATAGAGCGCGCTGTGTACACGTAGACCACACACAATGAATAAATCACTTTTATTTACGACTATGATTTTTAATTAATTAAGCATTACAATAATATATTGAATTAAATACAATTAACAGGCAATTGAAGGTCCAATACGAACCCACACGGATGTCCTGTAAAGCTAATAGAATGCATATTTAATTGCGACCTCAGGTTATACGGCGACACAATCCGGGTTACAATTATAAAATAGATCTTATTTCTATAGACGTAATGGTTACGAGAGCGACTGCTGGGGTCACCGTATTATCAATATTTATTACAGCCCCGTTTCATGCGACGGTCGCGAAACCTCGAACATGAACCGAGTTTGAAAGCTCGTTAAACGCTTATTTGCTTTACTAATTTATGTATATCAAGTTTTAAATGGCGATTTTAATAATTTCTCACGATATTCGTTATGATTTAATACAATTGCTTAGGTGTCTCCATTGAATAAATAGCTTGTAAAAATTATTGTTCTGATATATTATTAATTATTTTCGTTCATAAAGAATTTATCGAGGTAACTTTTAGTATTGGAGTAATTTCTTTACGATAAGTTTCTAACTTATGTTTTTAAAAAAAAACTTTTTTACACATGCTTGACTTGAAGAGTAAGCTGGTGAATATGTGGCGACAGCGTTACGAAAAGTGTGATCAGTTAGGTGAACGGAGCAAGAGAAAGAGGTGCGAGCACACATTTTCTCTCTCTCTTTCTCTCACAGCCAGTTACGTTTCGTATATCTAAGATAAAGTGCAGGCCTATTGCTAACGAAGTTTAACTTCAGTCGTATGGTCTAAAGAACACTCGTTTTTTTTTTTTAAATTAAGATTCCTCATGCAAAACCAAAGCAGCTAAATAATAACGATAATCTAAACTCCTCTGGAATTATGAATGTCGTATTTAAAAGATAAATATGTACTTAATTTTGTATAGTCTATATAAGTCATTGATAGCGAAATTAGTACACAGTTTAAGCGTCTACAGTTACGGAACGGTTTGTTTACAGTAAATTTTGATACATATGTATGGGAAATAAATGGATCTGCGATATGATACACATAAGGTCGACTGTTTCTAAGCATTTTTAAACTTGTCTATAAATCTGAACAAAATATTTCGTGCTATACAACCTCTTTATTAATGAAAGAAACACATGAAAGCGAAGTAAAAGAAATAAACAAGGGCGGAAGTGTTTTGGTTTACTAGTTAATAACAAACTACAATGTTGTTACCTATAAAAGTGTAGACGACATAGCGTCTAAGAAAACTCTTAGTTAATTTTTAGTATGTATATGTAAATATTAAATCGATTACAGTGACACGTACAAAATGATTTAAGACGCAAACAGATCATAAAATATTCATATTTTAATACTAATATACATACCGTGATTTAATTACATTACAATATTAGCATAGGCTTTAAAATGTAGGAAAACTTAAACGTAAACGATAACTCAGACTTGATTTCTTATGTCGTTACTGATCAATAAACAAATTCATTCCTTTTACGTTACTAGACATTTGAAGATTTCCATATTTGATACGTATTATTATTATTAAACACTTCTTCCTAAAATATCTCCTCTCTCAATACTATATGACTCGTGTAAGAGTCAACTTTGAACGAAACCTTTTCAAGACGTAGTAAAATCGTAATCAAACGATCATTGTGATAAAACTTAGAGCGAAGAAAATGATACCTTTTTCACTGGGATTAAAGTCGAATATTAAACGCATTAATCACAAGCTTTATGACGTTTAGTCGCGGAGGTTGTCATCTTGTTAGGAAGTGTGGTCGATAATCCGCTTAATAACAATGATCTCATAATAGTTACATTCAATTATAACAATTCAGTTTCGATTAAGTGTTAATATCTTTGATTAATGTCTGTTATATTCATTCGGATAGTATTTGTGATGTTATCTATCTTTTGTTAACTGACGGACAAAGTAATAAATTTGAGATTTTATAAAAAAAATATTGATAGAATGGAATAACACGTGTTTTTGATTCACTGGGTAATAATAAAAAATAATTATCTGTCAAGATTTTACTTGACTTGTTTTTTGTTTAAAAATATCTGACAACAGTATAGGATAAGTTTAAAATAGTATTAACAATACAATATAAATTAAAACATCCGAACCATGGTATTTATAAATACTCAAAATTTATTCGTTAATTTATATATATATTTTTAAGTTTGCGTATTCTTAACGTATATCTAATTTCCAGTTGTTAGCTATATTCGCCTAAGAAAACATTAAGGTACCATTTTTTATTATTTGTTACCAGTAACGCAGTCCGAGCAAGAGAGGTCGTGCATTGCACTGCTGAGGTTACAGCGACGTTGCGGCCAGTTCCTCTGGGTACACGCGGTGTTGCAGCTCAAGGACAACCTGGAAAATTCGCAGCGACCGGTCATTGTGTGTACCAATCAGGTTTTAAGGTAATTATATAATTACTAGTATTGAGAAAAACAATGAATAATTGCCGGCCGCTGGCAGCCGTAAGTATGAAATTTCATAATCTTATTATGAAAAAAAGATTGCTAACTAAGGAGACTAATAGGAAGCAGACGCTTGAAATACTGTGGTGATCGCCAGTTAATGATCGATAGTTTGATGCGTGAGGTGAAACAGTTTGTAGAGCCTGTTGTACCATCTAATATTTATATTTATATACCTATTTTAGTTTTACGGCTTGCGAATATAGGTACCTAACTTACGACTAAAGCTTTATCAGCAATCGGTATTAGTGGCTCTAAGTATAAAGAAAACATATATATATATATATATATATATATGTATATATATATATATATATATATATATATATATATATATATATTAATAACCAAATAAACAATAAATAATTCGAAATATAATTTATCATATCATTATCTATAATGTATGCGCATTCAAATTCATTCTAAACAATATTTCATAATCATCAAATCGAACTAAGTTTGTAAATTAACATATATTTGTCATAAACAGAATATAATTTGACACTAATAAAGCCATTCATTATACACCCTTAATTGATTGCTCTCCGATACAAATTTCGTACTAAATAACTCGAGGCAATTTCACAAGTAACATCTCACTCGCTGCGTCTAAATTATGAGAACTAAATCATGAAAGCACTCAAAACATCCAACGTAATCGCCCTTTCCCTTGGTATCTCTTATTGGCCATTAATACATCGAAACCACAGCAATCTAGCGATCAAGGGTAAAATCACTTCATCTTTACCGCTGTCTGCAATTATTATTTAAAATACTCGTACGTACCTGAATGTAGTACGGGCTTGCAAAAACAAATGCTTACAACGCATCAAGAAGACTTGTTTTGATTCTTTTTTATTAACTTTATTGTTCTTTAATGATTGAATGATAAATAATTACAAAAGAACGTCATTTCAAAAAAAGGATCAACAAAAAAATGTTTCGCAAAAAATTTAATTAAAACAAATTTTTATATTTTTAATATATATTTTTTATCTTTAAGCATCTCACAACAAACTTTACATATTATGTGATTGTTAATAGTTATCACTACATAGTATAAAACAAAGTCGCTTCCCGCTGTCTGTTTTAACCCTATGTATGCTTAGATCAAAGAAACTTCACAACGGATTTTGATGCGGTTTTTTTTTATATATAGAGTGATCCAAGAGGAAGGTTTATATTTATAATAAATGCATGATATGGTAGATAAACACTGATAATTTTAGAGGTGTCTAACATATGTTTTGTTGTTGATAGTAGCAGCCATTGTACCCGTGCGAAGCCGGGGCAAGTCGCTAGTTATTGATATAAATGTCAGAATAAACTTAACACAATAAACTTAAGTCAAAATTATAATTTTAAAACTGATTTTTATAGTTTGTCTTGATGACAATACATTACCTCTTTATAAAATGTATATGTACATGAGTGTAGCGAATGTTATATAGCCACAAATTTTAAGGATTCTGGATCTTTTATCTGTTTCCAGTATGTCGCTTTATTATTACATAGTATAATTTGGGATGTATATTGACCTATTTAAGGTTACAAATATTACAAAATTAATTTATATTTTTATATTATTAAGTATTATTACAATCAGTAAAATAAACAGTATCAATCAAACCCACTTCAAAGGTTAAAATACAATTAAAGGAAATTTTGTGAAAACTCCATGGAAAAGGTTACAAAATATAGAACCTCATCGTTCAAATATTGTGCCACGTATAAAACTCTAAATTTTTTAATACTCAACACTCACTTTACCAATTTTTCTTTAAAAATATATGTTGATTTATTTACCTAACTTTATAAAACACATAAAACCAATTGGCGGATTGAAGTCATTTAGCTTTGCGTACCAGTCAACTTTAATATTAATATTTAATCTAAACTAACATATTAAACTAGTGTCCTATTTTTATTTCCTATTTATTTAACATTTTTTTCCAGAATTTGAGCTACCACCATCTAAATCGAATGATATTCTGGCCTTTGTTTAAATAGAGTTAAACGCAATTAAAGCTGTACTACGAAAGACAAATAATATATATTTTTTAATATCAAGCTTTGTAGACACGATTATAGTTGGTGATGTATAAAATGAGAATTAAATTCACGATAATTATTATAAATAATGGTAAACATACAAAATAAATATGATTAAATGCAAACAAATGAGATGACACAACCGTAAGTAAACATTTACGTGTAGTTAAATGTTAAGTATACGCGTTTTATGTCAAAAGATGCATTTGGTAAAACCTTGAGAAGAATTTTATAATCAAAATTACTCGAATAATTTTAATACCCCAAAAGCTATGTTATAAATACACAAAACAAAATTTTTTAAACAAATCCAAGAGAATGTCTGTACTTAGATACAACATTTATCAATAACGAAGATCTGTTACTGAAACAAGAATCAATTGTTATGATTCCTGAAGCCACATGCTTTAAACAATTTGTAAACAATAATTGTGTTTGCTCGCATACGAAAAAAAACCGACTTAATAGTCAAGTAAATACGCGTTATTAAAGATTACTCAAAAGTTGTGATCAGATCTCGATGAAATTTAAATGTAACCACATGGTAAACAACAGCTTTCGATTAAATTAAGAACCATCAAAATTTGTATACCCAGTAAAAAGTTATGCGGTATAATACAACGTAGGTCGACAAAAAAATAGTCAAGTAAAAATACATTATTAGATATAAGTTAGACGAAAAGTAGTTGTTAGATCTCAAATAAATTTAAACGGAAACAAATGACATGCACCACCTTTCGATTAAACATTTTTATATCGAAATCGGTCCACCTAGTCAAAAGTTCTGAAGTAACATACATAAAAAAATACAATCGAATTGAGAACCTCCTCCTTTTTTGGAAGTCGGTTAGAAAACGAATCATTTTCGCATATGGAAACCTAGCTTATGTCACTGTCAACCCGTGGACTTTTATTGCGATATATGCGAAGGGCACAGCAGAAGATATTTTGCTTAAAATTTGGAACAGCCACACACGCACACACACACACACACACACATACACACAGTTGCACAGCTAAATAATACTACTATCAAGTTGTATTGTGTTCCTAAGGAGAGTAAGGTACCCAGAGCTCCTAGGGATGGTTGATTGTAGGATAAGCAACGAGCTTGCGATGCTTCTGTTGTTGCAAGTGTCTATAGGCGGACCTTTCGTTTAGTTGTCACCTATATAGTATAAAAAACTGAATAAAATGTAATAATGTAATTTATACTATGCAATCGATTACACACACGGATATGTAATTTGAAACCTATAATACCGAAGACCGTAGGCTTCAATAACCATTTTACTCGTCTAAACAATTTAACATAACAGTTTAATGCTTATGAATCAAAGCCCCAATGTGATTACGTCTGTAATAATACGAAACGTCTGTAATTATTAATTTAACATATAATTGAATATAATTTGTTAGGAATTTTATTTGTTTAACGATGTGAACAATTTCACGGTAATTTGAAGATGAGCAATACTGAGCGATTAACTACATAATGACTTGTTTAGATAAACGTTGATACATAATATATATAAGATGGATGGATAACAAGGTATAAGATGGAAATATGCAAATATTTTTTAATGATAATTTTTACGAGTACTATACTTAAAAATTTAAACTGTGTCGTAAAATTTATCACTGATTACACTAACAACCGAAAATAATTGTTACAATGTAATGATTTAAAAACTAGCTGGCCCGTTGATTTTCGTACCTCCATATTGTTTTCGTGAATATACTTTTATTTTATTCTTTTATAAATTTTTGTCCTGATAATACAGAACCAAAATCGTTCGGAAGTTATACTCGTACGTACCTTTTGGTGATTCATTATGTATAGCGATTCTGATTCAAGGCTTTCACGTAGAATATAATTTCATGTTATGTATGAAAAAAAAAAGTATTTACGAATTAAAATTTTGTGTGAAATACCTTAAAAAAATTCAAGCAATACTCAGATAATATGTGGAGTCTAACCGTTCTCTCAAAAGCTTAAACGCTAGTCATAAGGTAATGTTTTAAAGTCGAGTAAGATTTGTAGTGCAGTTTACCAGCATGCAGTTAGTGCTAATGCTTTTTTAAAAGGTCTAAGTGGCGTCTGCTACGCTAATTGGCTTTAAAGTCGATCTATTAAACAATGTTATAATTTCCGGTAGAGCAAAGCTATGAAAAATGGTTGCCATAATTCAAAACGGTCACTTACAAACTTCCCTATTGAGAGATCAATAGTAGATGACGTCTTAAAACTGCTCGCAAGAACACCCCTACCATTTGTTACACGGCAAGCTTGAAATAATTTATATATCATGTTTCATTATTCTCATTATGTGTTATAGTAGTAAGTAATCACAACTTTTACTTATAAACTTACGAATATCTAACATTATAAAACATTGCAGCATCTAAAACTGACTATTATGATCTTTAAAATTTGCAACAATTGTGATGTATTGGTCCATTTAGAATAACGTTGCAGTGATAAATAAATACGTCTAAACAGAACTAAATTATGAATTATTCATTGTAAATTATTAATTTTAGTGAAGAACTTCAAGACGTCGAAAACTCGTAGTAAAGGTTGTAACGAATAAATATTGTAAGGGGGTGATTTATGAAGTCAGAGCGGGGCCGATCCGATGTTACTATCGGGATGGTTTGAAATATGCCCGCACAGGCTATTGTGATGTGAGAAACGGTGTTTAACAAGCGCCAAGCTTCGTGTTTGATCGATGGCGCGGAATTTACTTCCAAGAATATTTTATAGCGCGAAAATGCACCAAAACACCTGATTCCGTGGAATGTTAGATCTATCATGTTTGTATATTGCAGCCTAGCGTTTACCTTGCCTTGTGGAAATAAGAGCAAATATCATCGTTATTATAATGGACTTAATGCAAGGTACATCCTTTGTTTAATAAACAATCGGTCGTCGTCCAGATATTGGACTATAAATACAATCTTTTAGGTATTTTCAAATAAATTACGACAAAAATATAAATGAGAAGTGTTTGTTCACTCTCATTCTTTTACTATATCTTAGAAAGCATTTTATCGATTAAAATTAATTTATCTGATTAAACAAGTTGCCATTTATTGCAAGTTGAAATTTATCGGTAAAATTATCTTGCACATAACATTAGATATTAATTCGAACTCAGGTCCAGCATAATTGCACCCTTTAGAACATTTAAATTTATCACAACACGGCCTGCAGTTATTACCGCAACTATTAATTTAGCAGATAATTCTGAACAAGCTCATTATGCGTTAGAGCAGTGACTAAGACCTCAAATTAATCGTCAGTAGGCGCTTGTGATAGTAAATCTAAATTAATATAAATGCGAGTGGGTGACAGAGTGACCTAAACAATCAACGAGTACAGAGGGCGCAAGCCCTAGGCTATTTAATACTTGGCGTAAGTTACAAGCGCGTAGAGTTTCATTCATTTCATCAAAAAAGAAAGATTTGTTTTGAAATAATTCAACACAGAATTATACCTAAAATAGGTAGAGGTATATGATACCAATCGAACCGAGGGTTTTAAAAGTTTTCCGAAGCACGATGGGGAGACTCACGTGGATAAACACCCAGGCCAGAAAAAAAACTATTTATAAAAAAAATCTTCTCGAGCCGAAATCTAACTTACAATTGTCGGCTACAAGTAGAACTTTCTTACTACTGAAACGATATGAAAACGTCCAACTGTCTTAACATCCAGCTTCTAGTTCTGGATTCCGGATCATCTCAAATGTTAAAAATTAAACCATCTTTTTAAAGATTGATACAGTAAACCCACTCTGGTGATCTGGTCTCAAGCCCGGTTGCATTGTTCATGGGATTGCGTCATTTGTCACGTTTCTGCACATGCTCTTGCGCAACCTACTCATGTTGCTTCGTGCTTTCCTCTGATAAATATTGTAGCCTTTAATAATCTTCCTTGTGTGATATATCTTAATAATAACTTGCGCTTTGTTTATCTGTGATATTAACGCATACATTACACCCTCTATAATATATGACATAAGTTCTGAAAGCCACATTCTATTACATTCATAACAAACACCTATAATAGTATTTATATAATATCTCAAAGCGTTTAATTTATTATGTCAGTATAACCTTTAAAAGGCAGTTTTATTACGGATAGCCTTATATGTCGTAACGTCTTAATAAATCCGTACGATAACTGTAGGTACACATGTAGCCCAATGTGGCTTGGTTGAACGACAACAAATTGTCAACATGTCAACCGCCTACGTCATGTCGCGGAGATTTATGCGTTCGGCCGATGCGGACGCACAAATTGGCGTGCGGATCAGACGGTACGAGTTCCAGACATTCCATTAACTCGGTTATGCATAACGAGGGCAAGATTACGCACATTACTATTCTAGTCGAAAAAAATGAGAATTTTCAATGAAGATCACAATCTGTATTACTTCGCATGTAAACGTGATTCCTTTTCATTCTTTCGTATGGGAAGCTACATAATTTGAAGACTTTTAATTTTAATAATGTAAATTAGTACTAAGAGATTAACTACACTACACCATCATACATAACGATACACTAACGAGATTTTTATTCATATACTTAGTTTTTATTTCTCATCATGCTGCATGGACATTTCTAAACATTTTAAATATCGTACCAATACTATATTTACGAAAATATAATTAGTATTAATAATAACAACAGATATCATAAACGCAGCAAATTGTTTACAAATTCTTGGCCAATAATATTCAAATATTTTTTTTATAGCAGGTACCTACATAAAGACGGTATTAAATCACGTTTAAGTAATTCATGAAGGTCAAGTTTATTTATGCAGAACGTGTGTAAACTGAGTTCGCTTATCCTCTTACCCTTTGATTCTCGGTTATCTACGAATGCTAAACGATTTGTCGTCGTCCAAAACATATTTAAACTTTGATGTAAGTAATGTCGCATACAGAAGCCTTAAAAGGTTAAAAGCTACGAAATGCCATTAATCTTAATTTGTATACTTAGACTGTCTCATGTCTTATGTCATTAAACAGTTAAATTAATAGATTTGTCATCTTCAAGTGATACGTTTACATTACTTTATCGCATTTCCAGTACCCTTCACTGAGAAAAATATTTTCTTAGAGCTGACCCGACGAACTTCGTTTCATACTTTATTTTCGTGAATACAGCAATTTATTTTTTAATTTTCTTCATACAAGCCTTACCAAACAATAACGAACAAAAAAAAACTCGTTCGGAAGCTAAGCTATACACATATCCGTACATTTCGATGATTATCTTTATCTAAATAGGTAGGATAAAAATATATAATGATAAATGACACGATTTTATTTCTGAATGTTATTTAATTAACATCTAACATTTATTTCATATCAATTTCCAAAACCTTTTCACCCGACTGTATCTTTAGTCCAGGACTCAGTCCAACTATTTGACATTTCCCTGCATCCACTATCTAAAAGGTTGAAAGCTTGAGTTAACGTTAAAGGTTATTTTAGAACCACAAATTCAATACTTCAGTGGCGTCAATTACATTATTGTTTCTGTACAGCGTAAAAGGGATTTTCAACAATAAATTATTTTGATTAACAAAACCAAAAGAAATAGTTTTTAATTAAATATTTAAATTGAAAAACTAAAACTGGTATATTCAAATACCAAAATATTTTGTTCTGTAAATTACGTTTATTTTTTATTTTTAATTCTAATGTTGAGTAAGTATACCATAAAGTAGTGTTATACCGTGTCAAATTTAATTGTCTCTGAGTTTAGTTTCTTTCATTTATTGCACTTTAATTTAAAATATGCATATTACACTTACGTAAAATATATTTAAATTAAGCCGTTTATTTATATAATAAATACGAGCCAATTTGAAATTTTCAGCGTCGCAGACATTTCGTCATAAATTCGTTGTTATAAATTTAAAACCATTTTTTTTAAGATAAAAAAAGCCCAAGTACACAAAATAAATTCTAATTTCTTAACAGATTATAACAATAAAATTATAAATTTCATAAAATCCAACAAAACAAAGGCCTACTTTAAGACGATTTCAAACCTTACCTTGAATAATCCCTGACCGCTTAACGACTGCAAGCCCTTATCTACAAGAATAATTTGAATCGACCGTAATCTTTTGCATTACACTTGCCTATTCATTGTAAAATAATTTTCACATACAAGGCACATTGACGTAGATTACTACTTAATATAAACATTAAACTTTAGTAGTCCCCATTTTCCGTTCTACTAATGGGCAAAGCATGTAACAAACTCTTAGGTATGTTTAAATACATCTTATTGTACAATAGTAAAGATACTGCAGTACGAGGAATTTAAGGAAAACAACACCTGTCAAGAGTTCATATTGTATATTCATTTTGATTTATTTTAAACATATAATAATATAATGTTTTCTACACAAATGTTGATAAGGTATTTTTGATCTTAAAAATAAGTTGCGATTAAGAATAACGTACCTACGATGTGGTATATGAACTTGGTATTTCTCGTGCCTATAACTTTATTGTTTATAAGAGACCCTTAAGCTATTGCAACAGCGACTGCGTATCAAAGTGTGGTTGGTATCTTCTTAGATGATTATTTTAAAGCAAATTTGAAATTAAATGAAATCGAACTGAACCGAAGTAGTCTGTAAATGTATCATTTTTAGGCAGAAGCCCTATCTCTATTACGAGAATAATTGAAGCTTTAATGTCCCCTATCGTTAATAAAGATTCCTATACCATAATTATAAAAATAAGTTTTTGATCTTAAGTCCTCACAAAAAAAAAATCGCTTCAGCCTGTTATATCCCACAGCTGGGCATAGGCCCCTTTTCCACATGTAGGAAAAGGATCAGAGCTTAATCCAATACGCTGCTCCAATGCGAGTTGGCGGATATATTCATACACATTTTAATAACCGTAATCATGTACATGATAATAACCGGGAACGATAGCTTAACGTGCTCTCCGAGGCATGGTGGGATACCCAAAAGGACTATCAGCCAGATCGGAAATAAATATTTGTATAAACACAATTATCCACTCCGAGCGTGAATCGAATCCGCGACCGTCAGAGTTCAGGCGCCGCCGACACAGCACACGCACCATTACAAGAGAGCGGTCGTCGAGCGGTTTCTATAATATGATTATACGACTAGCCCGTTGGCGCAGTTTGTAGTGACCCTGCTTTCTGCTCCGAGGGTTGTGGGTTCGATTCCCATCTGAGCCTGGGTGTAATATACATATTTATATATATATATGTACCATTTATATGTATGCTTATCGAAAAAAAAATGTAGCCATACCAGTCGACTGTTACCTACGAGTATAATAAAAGCGTTAAAGTTGCTTACTTTAAGAACAGTTGACCGTGTGTGTATTTTGTAAATATTTATTTATTAATAAATATCTTACCAAAGTCCAGTAGTCTTGAAAAGAACACACACATGCAGATAGTAAGTTTATTCTATACTAATTTGTGTAACATTGACGATAATCATAGTTTTAATTGTTAACAGTGAGCAAGAAGCAGTAGTGATGAAAGCTAACCCATGGCTATACCATTATTACGCCGTACAATCAAAATTGCATTATGGTTTAGCATATGAGGCAGCTACCAGAATGTATGGCCCACCACCTCCTGATATTCAAGTATATCCAACAAACATGCAGTATGCACCGACACCGCCAGTCTGCATTAATGGAAATCAAGCTGTTATGATGCCAAATACGAGTCTACAACCACACATACCACACGTTGCACCACATTTAACGCCAATACATTATGCTTATGAAAGACATGATAATGGACCAGTCGATTATTCAGTGTCACTCCATGAAAACAGGTATATTTTTTTAATAAAAAAGACTTACGTAATTTCTTTTTCGGCTTAAATCTTTCCAAATTTCAGCTGATTTGAAAAACATTTTTAGTTTAATATTAAGTATTTATTTCAGATATCATAATTTAAGGATGGATGAGACACGGTCTCAGCCTAGTGCTAAAAGAAAAGCAAAGCAATCAGACGACAAAACTCCTGTTGTGAGCTTATCTCCACGTATCTCTTCATCAAATCTTGGAGGTGACACTTTGGTTGCTATAGCAGCGACATCTATTACTAATCGGAGGCCAGGGTCAAAAAACTTTAATATAACCGAAACGGAAATGATGGATCAGTGGAATCCAAGTCCAACTTGGTCCGAATCGGCATTACAAAAAGTTCCCGATGTTTGCCATCAAGATTTAAGTCCTTACGTCACAACCACACCACCAACACCTTCTGGCACGCCGTCAGCTTATACGCAAAATTATAGCCATACGTTTGTATTTGATTGGTCACCAGAACAGTACGTTCCTCACACTAACAATAGATGTAGCACAGTAACAACGGAAAGTTCCTATCAGCAAACTTGGAATAGAAATCAAAGAATGACTTTCGCTAATAGTAATGATAGCTCAATCGACGAAAATTGTAATCCTAATAGAATAAACTTACCTATGAGGGTGAGTAGAACACCACCAGAACATAATACAACTAGGGAAGGTGAAACTCTTCGCAGACACATGGGTGAGTAAAAGTAGAATGAATAGAATCTTTCATTCCAATCAAAATATGCAGGTACATGCAAGTTTGTAAAAAGAAGACCCGATTAAACAAAATTAAGATAATTCAATACGAACAATTTTATACTTATCAATGTACTGGTAAAGGCTAAAGTAGGTGCTATATTTAGGTGGCGAATGCTAGCGCGACCCCATCTCGCCCCACGTTAAAAAAAAACGCATACTACGCATATTTAATTTAATACTTTTGTATTTAAATAATTATACTATATTTACAAAATAGTTTTTAATTGTATTACGTTTCTAACCATTGATTAAAATTACAGATCGCCCGCATCCAGATTCACCAGTGGCCAAAAAGCCTGCATTATAAGTTGTAGTGTTCTCAAATTATAGTAAAAAAATAATATATTGTTACCTTATAATTTTAGTTATTTAAACTACCCACATAAGAGGTAAAAGTTCTGGAACTCTCCTGTGATCTATGTGTTTTTAAGATTATTATATTGTAATGTAAAATGTAGACATTGTACAAATTTAACGTCACATAAAATGTGAGTAGTAGCGTAATTTGTATATATATTTTATGTAAATAATTAAAGATTTTAAGTTTATAGTATAAGTTGCAAGTTATATAGGCAGGTCTTCATGGAAATAAGTACCTGTCTAATTTTAAGTTTTTGTGCAATTGTTAAATATTCGTACTTACATTTAATCAAAAATAAAGAACATAAAAAAACTTATACACAGTGAGTATACAATTTTGTGAATTTTATTACAAACACTGTTTTTTTTTATTTCAAATAATAATAATAATAAAATAAATAAAAAAAACACAAAGTTGATGTTAAGTGTGTCTAAAACTATATTATACTGATTCCGTCCACCATTAAATTTTAAATATTATTTAGATTTCTATAAATTAAGATAATTTAATTTTCCAAATATTTTTATATTCAATTCAATCAATTCCTTTCAATCAAGTGAGATGGTATTGTAAATTTATATTGTTAATAGCGAAATGTGTAAATTTTATTTTTAAAATGAGTATGAAAATAAACAAAAATAATTTAAAATAAATCTTTTATTTTATCCTTATTTGGAAATTACATCAAGCAATATATTTATTATCAATATCATTACATAGTATCGAACAAAGTCACTTCCCTCTATCTGTATACTTAGATCTATAAAACCACACAACAGATTTTGATGCAGGTTTTCTTTAGTAAATAGTGATTCCAGAGGAAGGTTTATTTCTATAATACATGCAAAATACAGTAGGGCCGGGGCGGGTTGCTAGTGACTGATAATTAAAAAAACACTATTCTGGCCTGAGACGCATATTTCTCAAGAGGCACAGATCTCTAGCAGTATCTTTTCTGCCATATGACGTAGACAAGTCATATAAGCGTAATATTAGTCCAACATTGAAGTTATCAGGTAAAGCTTTTATTAGAGTAGGAACAATTTCACTTGGCATTTTCTGTAACACAATTTGAGCTCTATCCTGACCACACTGAACTGCATATACCAAAAACTCGAATATAAATTGTGTTTGAGGTGTAATATCGCCATTCTTTCCAGCTAGTTGGGAAAATGACTTATACAATACATCTAAAGCTGTTTGTAAGGGTTCTTTTATAACAATGCTAGACATGTTGTTTTGACCTTGAGAGTAATACAGAGAGTCTGATGTATTGTCATTCATTCTTCTTACTTTGCTTGAAGAACACATTGAATCTAAATCTTCAGATTCGTCATGTCGTCTTTTTCTAGAGGTATTAGCCTTATTAGAAACACTATATTCAAGTGCTGCATAAATGCTGTACACACAAAGTCTAGCCAAAATAGCTGATTGGGGTTCAACTAGCTCATCACATAATTTAGCATTATAAAGATACTGAGGCAAAACATGTAGTAATAATGATTCAGTACATTTTTCAATATTCAAATGGAACATTGCCAAAATAATGTCAACAGACCTGTCTAAATCATCCTGATATCGAAATTTTAGCATTTCCTTGACCAAATTTGTAACAAACCATACTGGGCCAGCAGTATTTAAAAGGCTCTCAACAATATGAGTAGCATCTATGTGTAAGTACCCTCTAGTTTTAATATCTTCCCATACAAACTGTAATTGTTCTAGAATTGGTTGACGAGAAACAATGCAATGAGAAAAGGGTAAAATTTTAGATTTTGGTGCCAATGGAGGATGAACGTCATACTGCATCTTTCTCACTATTTGACACATAAGGATAGCTCTCTCCTTGAAATTATCAATTTGAGCTAATTCTACTTCACTTGGTGGTGACAAAAACTGCTGTACCATATTTAATGGTTTTATAAATGCATCTTGATGTACAACATTAATATATGAACAGAGCCATACTGAAGCACAAACAGCTAACGAAGCCATTTTTTGTCTTAAAGAATCTAACATACGTTTTACATCTGCAGAGGAAATTGATCCCTGCTCCCACGCAAATAATACCTCTTTTATAACTCCACTCACATTAGTACACAAATCGTGAGGTTTTAAATTAGTATTCTTAAAGTCAAAATCAGGGGCACTCAAATGATGTATAAAAAGGTCAATGAGTTGTAAATCACATTTTTGTAATATTTGCTCTGGTGATTTATGAATGCCTTTTTGTGGCATGCAATCTCTAACCCACTGTTCAAAAAACGAATCTCCATTTTCTTCAAGAACAGCATCAGCTCCATAATCCTGGACAATAGAGCATAAAATTAAAAATGAAATATCAAAAATATATACTTTTGATTGAGATGCTCCTTTTTCACTAGCAGTAAGGAGAGCAAATTCATTAAACTTTATCAATCTTGAGACAAATAATTTTAGCTTTCCTTCTACAGTTGCAACAGCTAGAAAAGTATCTAACGTGGTTCCTCCAACAATTTGGCATAACATTACATATAATGATTCTTGAGTTTTATGGAAATCTCCTCCCATAGTTTTAAGCATTCCAGCTAATGTAGGTTCTGCACGGGTAATAAATGATGGGACAGATCCTTGAAGACCGATTGGTTCTAATTTTTGTAACTTAACATCTTTACTTTCTCTTTTTTGATTAAAATATGCAAGTTGAGTCTCTGATATCACATTTAATTTCACAAGGGGTTCTAACAATGACACAACACTGTTACATGAATTCTTTGCATCAACAACATCAAGAAGAGGAGTATTTTGCAAAAGTTTCTCAAAAGCTTCTACCACTTCTACAGAATAATCGCCATCTTTATTGGTACCATGCGAGTTATGGAGACAATGTATAATTTGTGGTAATTTAAGAAATGTGAATGCAGCCCACAAGGCTTGTTTTGATGGATCTTTACTTGCATCATTTAAAGAAATAAAACATGCTCTAATTAACTCACAGTAAAGTCTTGACAATGGATAAGTTTTTATTCTTTGTATCATTATTAACTGGCTAGATAACTGTTGCATATCAGCACTAGGATTAACCAACACAGAGATTGCTATTAAGGCTTGTAGGCAGTAAGACACTGTCTCTGGCTTATTATTCAATGGAGCGATTTTATCAACATCCATATTACAAATCTTTTGCAAAGTATCATGTATTGTAACCGGTGCTTTAAATTGAGTGTTCATCATCATAAATGCTGTGATCTCCTGACATTTTTTTGTTACTTCATTATATTCATCTGGATCATTTTGTTTAGCAAGATAAAACATAGATAAAAGAAAGTCTGAATGAATGATGGAATTAAGTAATGATGTTGATTTTTCCAAAAGTTCTTGGCTTTGTATAGGATTTGATGCCGGGTACTTACTCAATGAATAGTGGTACACTTGTAAAAGCCACAAGATGATAGAAGACACAGCAAATGCCAATATTTCCTCTTCCATTTTGCTGCGACATGTTATACTGTCAAGAAATCCCTCTAAGAATTCTAGGAGACTTAGAATACAGTGTGGTTTGTGAAAGGCGTCAAATTTCGCTATTCTTTGCAATACAGCAGCATAAGATACAAGATGTGACGCCAGGGAATGTTTTAGATATGAAATTACTAACTGATTGGCACCACAGCCTACCATTGCTTGTTGTAAAATGCAGTCAGCCAAGTTATACAGATCTCCACTGACCCCTCTTGGAAGAATAGTCTTGATGTTTATGCCCCATTGAATATCAGTCCATCTTTCACGCCAGGCTTTCAAAATCAAAGCTTTAAGTGAACTTGTCTTACTGGTAATTTTTGATGCATCCATTTTTACCATATTTATATGAACACGAGTACGTCCAACACGGTTAAAGTTTTACTTTTTGTCACAAGAACTTATTAAATCGTCTAATAAATTCATGATTAACTTTTTATTAAGATAATTCAACGTATTAAAACATCACAAATCACAAAATTCAACACGCAAGTTTTGCTATCAGTGTTGCAAAAGTGTAAAATAAAAAATCGGTATATTTGGCTCCGAAAAATCGGTAGAAATCGGTAGATTTTTACTCGGAGTAAACAAAAGTATTTTAAGTCAATAATGCGTTCATTTATTTAAATTTGTTCCGTTAAATTAAATCAAATTCTTTATTTGCATGAATATAGTTAATACATAAGGTGTTATTAGTTACAATGTCTCATATAATCTACCTTAAACGGCGTGCAAATTTTTGTTCCATTTATAATTATAATGATTTTACATTACAGAAAAAAAAGTACTCAAAAGCAATACGTTTTATCACTAAGAAACATTAATTATAGAAGTAGTCCATACAATGGAGACAAAAAGAAGTAATTTATTTATTTTGTTTCCAAAACCAACAGCCTTTTATACTAAACATATCACTCCTCTCACTCACACACTCACTCTACAATCTTATAGTAACCTAATAACAGGTTTTCCTTAATTATCTGAGTATGTAATATTAACATGCCCTTTGATATATGCGAGCAGAACTCTGCTATTAAGGTGATATCAGACGGTTCATTTTTTGTTCATTTTCACCTTTCATTCGGTACAATTCACTCGAAATGAAATGTCTGAACAAAAAATGAAACACGAGTGCCGAATGAATTCACTAGTGAACCGATCCAACAGTGTTGGATATTGGCATCCGGTATCTTTCATTCCCACTCCGAATGAACGAGAAATGAACGGTCTGAACACTGAGAGAACGTTCATTCGGATTCGGCCATTTTGTTTCGAGTCCTGTAGCCGACGGACATCACGTTGTCGAAGTAGAAAGTAGAAGTTCTTCAAATTTACTTTCATCCATTCGAAGATGATTACAATATGAATCAGGATCTTCAACGGCTAGTTCTCTCAACAATGTATTGGAAGCTCCTAATAAATTTCTTCTTGCAATCCATGGTCGCACCCACCACCGTCGACGTTTTCTTTGCTTCTTTTTGTCAACTCTTTGATTAAATGATCACAAATTAAACGAATTCCAAGACGTACGACTTCATTCGATGACATATTTAAAAGAAAGAACAATGAATGTTCATTTCTGTATCATTTCGTCTAAGCCGTGTGAACATAGAATGAAAAAAAAATGAAGCATTCACTCGAGTGAACAATCATTCGAGTGAACCGTCTGATATCACCTTAAGACGTATTAGTACAATTTGTTTTAACACACCGCGGATTTGAACGGTCATATTCAACGTGGTGGGAAGAATTTCGGGAAGTCCCCGTTCATTGATTTTGTGTTACCGTTTTCTTTTAGTGTTACCGTATTAAGAATATTAATTTACCTTTTTTTTATTAAATTATTTTACATTAGTTGAAAATCCAAAAATTCGGTAGATAGCACTGCTAAATCGGTATATCGGTAGACAAGGGCCAAAATCGGTAGATCTACCGATAAATCGGTAGCTTTTGCAACGCTGTTTGCTATTGGTATTGACTCGTCTGACGTTTCAGTGTCATATTCAAATAAGCCACAGATAATATTTGATGACATGTACTATTTAATTTTGAAATTAAAATGAAAACATGTTTTACATCATTTTAAAAGTCTAATTTTGTATAAAATAAACGATAAGATTATCATCATGACTGTAGTACTAATAAATTCCAGGTGAATTAAATTTGTGCCCCTAAAGTCTAAAGCTAAACTGTAATTAAAACCTCGCAAGACGTCAACGTCAAACTCACATGTAAAGGTTGTTTACGTTTTTCAAAGAATTTTATTTCATTTACCACAATAAAATGAGTTTTAGACAATATAAGGATAAAATAGATGAAGGCGATGTAGTTATACTGTATTTAAGTAATAATCTCCACGCAATCGAAGTCAAGCCAGAAATAAAAAATAAAAAAGGTGAAATGGTTGAGAATGTTTACCAAACAACTTTTGGTGCTTTAAAAGTTAGAAACTTAATAGGATCTGAATACGGGAGTAGAGTAAGTATTATCTATAGTATAGTAGTAAGTATACATTTGTTTTCTTCTTAATAATACCGAAAAAAGTAAAACAATGTTTTACTATAAGAAACAACTTTCAGATGGTTTTAGGTTACATTCATATAAATTTCGAAAAACATTAATAAATCTGGATAGAAATGAAATTAAAAAAAAATTCACACAGGTTGAACTATCAAAAGGTTGGGGGCATGTGTTGCAACCGACTCCAGAATTGTGGTCACTAACACTTCCACATCGGACACAAATCATATACACGCCTGATATTAGTATGATATTGCTACAACTTGATTTAGTTCCTGGAAGTGTCGTCATTGAAGCTGGTATTTTAATCTGCTATTTTCCTACAATTTATCTTTTTTAATAAAACCTATTTACCCTTTCTTTGACTTCTTCACTCTATATTCTATTAGGACACCTGAAACTTGAAATCTATATTAATTAACTGTGCAAAAATTTTTTTTTACGTCGACTTAAATTTTATTCAATCAATTTTTTTTACATTAATTGGAATATTGAAAATAAAGCTAATATTTAATACATCTTTTATATTACTTATAGATTTTTTTAACATACAATTTTATATTTTTTGGCCAGGTACTGGTAGTGGCTCTTTAACTCATGCCTTGATCCGTCGTATACGGCCTAATGGCCATGTGTACACGTTTGACTTCCACGACCACAGAGCAAAAATTGCTATAGAAGAATTTGAGTCACATGGATTATCAGATTTTGTTTCAGTAAGTGCTTAAACCTACATAGAAATACACTTAACGTTTTCGATTACTATAACATAATGAATAACAAACAAAGTTACTGTATTAAATAAGCTACATTAATTAAGAAAGTTACCATTAAATATTAATTTATAAAGAAAGTACACTACATTTGTTATTATTACAATATAAAAAAAATTTCACTATAGTTTTATAGTTTACTAGTTTCTGTCCGCGGCTTCATCCGCGTGGAAAAAAATTTTTTTTTGCGAAACTTTAACTGTTTACGTAGCACTGCGTAACACTGCACACAGCAAAAGCTCTCAAAAGGGAAAAAAACGATTTTGAAACGTTCTTTATTGGTGCTCCGCTCCTAATAGTCTTAGCGTGATGATATATAGTCTATAGCCTTCCTCGATAAATGGGCTATCTAACACTGAAAGAATTTTTGAAATCGGACCAGTAGTTCCTGAGATTAGCGCGCTCAAGCAAACAAACAAATAAACTCTTCAGCTTTATAATATTAGTATAGATGACATATTCTTAAATGATTTCTTAAAATCTTCTCAGATCTAGGTGGAAAGTAATAAATAATTTATCATTATAACATCGAACATGTTCACTTCATAGTTCTTACTGTTGAACTGCTCTGGATAAAAAATAATTACTATTATAAGCCCTAAGTGTTATAATTATATCAGTTTGGTGATAAAAAGATGTAATTATAACAAATTCATGTTCTCGATAGACAAATGGTATTTCTCTGACTACCTTCAAATGTGTATTCCGCAAATTTCGATATTTGAAGAAATTGGCTAAAAAAAATTCGAGGAAAATTGTAAAAAAACAAACAAACTGAGAGACAGTGAAATAACATAGGTTCCGTTGTTTGTCTTTGGTTAACCTTATTTTACTTTTCCATTACAAGTGTTACCAGGAACATTTTTCGCGTACTTGAACTTTTGGGTTGTATTTTGATAACACCTTGTCGAATTTGTATCGACAAACATAGCTATCATAATTTCTTTTAAATGCTTTATCAGGTGCGACACAGGGATGTACTGGCAGAGGGCTTTGGAGACGACCTCAAAGGAGAGACTGATGCAGTTTTTTTGGACCTACCAAGCCCTTGGTCTGGTGTTCCTCATGCTGTTACTGCTATAAAAAGTGATGGTAAGATTTTTAAATGCCACATTTCGGAAATTTTATTATAAATATAATTTGAATAAAAAATAAAGAGGTGTGTGTGTGTGTGTGTGTGTGTGTGTGTGTGTGTGTGTGTGTGTGTGTGTGTGTGTGTGTGTGTGTTTGTGTGTGTATGTGCATTTCACACACGGTAGCAGTGAATCTTCTGAAAAGTCGTGGTAAGGTAAGCCGTACCTTAGGGGGCGTTCATAAATACGTGAGATGTTTAAGGGGAGGAGGGGGTCGAGTCAAATCTCATCTAATCTTACGTTGGAGAGAGGGCAATATCACCCAATTTTTTTCTGATTGAAACAGCCCACATTGCACCAGCTAAGCAAGCGCGTGTGTTCCGCGAGTGCGAAAGTGCGACCCTCACGAACTGTCACAAGACGAGCTAATGAGTTACTGTGCGGCGTGCGCAAGCGCCAACGGCTTAGAGTGGCTAGATCAGAACGAAATTGAAGAAGCAGATGATTTTACTGAAAATCATATGGACATGGTGGTTCTAATAGTCTCTCTTGAGACCGCGCATGATTCTCCGTGGACTGAATTAGAGTAGATATTCTTTTTTAACCGACTTCCAAAAAAGGAGGAGGTTCTCAATTCGACTGTATTTTTTTTTTTAAATCACAGTAGTTACGAATTACGATTTAAGTATTCTATTGTTAAATTTTTATTACACTTATAATAAAACTCTCAGCAATATTGATTACTAGTCTTAACAAGTCGTAAATAAAAGCACTAAGCATTTTTTTTCTTTTTACAATAACAATGCAACGCGTTTACGTAAGAAACCCACATTTTGAAAAATCTCACGTGAGATTTGGCGATGGGGGAGGGGGTTAAATAAAATCTCACGACATCTCACCAGGGGGAGGGAGGGACAGAAAATTTTAAAAAAACACCTCACGTAATTTATGGACGCCCCCTTAGGTGCCATGCACAACACGTCGATTACGCGTTATGAGCAGTAATTATTCTATCTCATTCTCTCCTATCTATATTTATGTTTCTTTCTTTATCGTGAAGC
Organism: Melitaea cinxia; assembly: GCF_905220565.1. NCBI lineage: Eukaryota > Metazoa > Arthropoda > Insecta > Lepidoptera > Nymphalidae > Melitaea > Melitaea cinxia. Next base: position 8,741,721 of record NC_059414.1, on the reverse strand, counting down.
ATATTTCGTTTCATCGACTTTCAAATCACAACGATTCTAAAGATCTTCTCTCTTCTAAAGGTCTCACTTCGAAAAATCTTACTAAAGGAAAACTAACAGCTAGACAATAAAAACGTGTTAGGTTAACTTTTTAGCATTAACTTACAGCCCCAAATTACAGATCTTAATAAATACTTTTGCATATTATAGGTATTCCATTTTCATAATTTGTTATACGTAACAAAATCTACGTTTTCAACGTCTCGCTGTAATTATAGGCCTAACAGAAAACATTAATCAAATAACTTCCCAGGAATCTAATAAATGAAGTGTATTGCGCTATTATTTATTTAAATACTTAATTTAAATGCAAATGGAATCCAAAGTTATCCTTTTATAGCTCGAAACAATTTATCGGGTCCTTAATCTTTAATAAAGTCATAAAGTAAATATACACGTATTAAAATAACAATAACACCGCGCCTGTATTATAATACCATTAACAGTTGATGTCGAAATAATATCACCATCTAAATAACATTAAATATCAGTAATATATCCCACGCTAGTCTCGCCTACAGAGAAGGGCCGTAAACACTGAGAAAAGAACATATTGAGGGTTTTCTTAATTGCAAAATGGTTATCATTTTATTTTACAACGCTGTAAATTATTCCTACTCAGTTTTAAACGTCTGACCTATGTCTAGTTACTAGACAATTGTATTTCGACGGTAAACTTATACCTAAAAATACAACTTTTTACTTATATATATTCTAATATGTAAAATCTCGTGTCGCGGTGTTTGTAGTTAAACTCCTCCGAAACGGCTTGACTCCGAAATTTTGTGTGCATATTGGGTAGGTCTGAGAATCGAACAACATCTATTTTTCATCCCCGTAAATGTTAAGGGTAGTCAACAACTAAATTTTTTTTTTAATTTTTAGATAAATTATTTTTATTCTTTATTTTATTATGATTTGGCGTTGAAAAATACAGCCCTAAATTTTCACCCTTCTACCACCAACCCCTATTTTTAAATAGCGTTTAGCGGCAAGACATATATATATCATTGAATTACTATTTTCCTTTGTCACACCATCATGCGTGAACGATTGGACCGATTTCGCTAATTGGAACGAAGTTCCTTACGGCAGGCTTGACATTTGGCTGGGCGACCGAACTGATAAAAAATGTGATACTAAAACCGTAAAAAATATATATATAACGGAAGTGACGTAACATCAGTCACACGACTATATAATATGACGTTTGTAAAACTAAAATTATAATATTTGTGTAATTTTATACTGTCGACAAAAATAAATAAAGCCATATGTTTTTTTTTTATTTCACTTCATAGTTTGAATTATAATTATCGTTATTTTCTTTGATTTATTTTATTTTACGGTATTTGTTATTTTCTAAAATACTAAATTTCCTAAATACTTTTATGTACTTAATTAAAAACCAATCAACAAAATTATAAATAAACCAAGAACTAGAAGATATATAAAATTTAACATTTTTTTTTTCAAATTGTGTTGCTTCTATACTATCCGAATGAACTTCGTTTTCTTTTTTATTGTGTTTGTTATTGTCTGGAGAAGGTAAAGATGAGAGAATAATTGTGTTTGCAGGCAAACGAAGAAAAACCGACTTCATACTAAAAAAAAAAAAACATATATATGCGGTCGAATTGAGTAACCTCCTCCTTTTTTTTGAAGTCGGTTAAAAAATTAAGAAAAGTGCGCAGACGATTAGGAAATTTAAGAATACTTAACCACCATATAAAATTATTTCTAATCTAACCTTAGCGCTTTGGACAATATAAACTCTTTTCTTCTCTTTTGACGTTTGACATAGAATTGACAGAAGATTGGTTATAACACTTTTTTTATAATATTGTTTTTTTAATAATTATACCAATTCGAATTCAGTATCGTAACACGACTGAAAACACCCAGCGAAACACTTCTCGCTTCAAATCAATAGTTATTCATTCATAATATACTTAACTACATTGAATAATTTATCAAACTAATTACTTAGACGCCACTTGTCGAGCAGCAACGTTAGCCGTTCAATAATTTAACAATAACTGCTTCTTCACTTACAAATTATCATATTTATGGGACAATAATCCGCCAATACATGACAAAGATGGCCAGACAGAAAATTAGTATTAACTATTCCGAAGATGGTATCTCCATCTTTATGCTCTTCCGGTACTTCAACAAATAATAATCACAGTGAGAAAAATACAACCCTATAAAATTTTTAGAAGCATAAATTTAAATGATAAGAGTATTTATTGTGTAACTACCCCGCAAAACAGATAACAAAGATAACGACTGAGTAATCGTAAATGAATATTAACCATTCGGAAGATGGTGTCACCATCTCTGTACTGTTTCGGTATTAAACAAATAAACAATAAGAGTATCTAATAATATCGACACAAAATCCAATATTTTAATAATTACAAATCTAAATGCTAACAATAGTCATAGTTAATACGTGACATGAGGTCTATCGGGTCAGCTAGTCTACATCCTATTTCCCTTGGTGACGTCAGAATTTAAAAAAGACTCTTGCAATTTGTTTCGTCTATTTGTTTTTTTAAGCTTTCAAACATTTTTCTATGAAGTTTTTACTGGCTTAAAAATTAAGAAAAAAAAAAATGGGAAATTCAGACATCTTTCAAAGTGGGTGTTGTTTGATGTGGGTGAGTGGTCTGTACTTGTGGGTATCCCCACTGTGCTTCGGAAACCACTTAAAAGCGTCATTATGGAGAATAGGTTATTCCTATGTTCAACTTATATATATTTACATTAATTCCATTAAAAATCTACTCCACGGTCCCTGAATTCAAATAATATATGAAGCAAATATTCAATACATGAAGCAAATCACATTTGAAAAGCGAACGAAAGCCACCATCTTGATAAAGATAAACTCGCGGCAGGAAACTACAGATCCTTATAAATCGACAAAATCGATTGCAATCTGATTACCCAGTGTCGATTATACCGATTCGCTTGTAAGTTATTCGATTCTATTCATTAAACATGCTAGTGCTGAACTAGATAACGAATTTAAAATCGTTTCATTGAGTTGAGAGTCGTTTAACCTTAGCTCTCATTGTAGGGGTGTGTGCTCACTTAAGATGAAGTTTATTTATTTTACTTACTTATTAAATAGTTCGGCACGAATTTGCCTCATTTTTTTAAGTATTCCAGTAAATCCTATAGTATTTTATGATCAAAAACAAAACTGTTTTTTTAATACAATTAGGTCGGCAAACATGCGTGCAGCTGATGCCCTGATGGTAAGTGATTACCGTAACTTATTGATGCTTGCAACACCAGAAATACCGCAAGTGCGTTTTCAAAACTAACTGCTTGCCTCAGTTATTACTTCAGCGATTACTAATTTTTATAATAATTCATAAAATTCTTTCTGGTGTAAAATTATACAAAATTTGATTATATTTGTTAAGGCTCGTTTGTAACGATTCTGTTCCCGACGTAAAATATGTAAATTTCTTATAGATATAATTTAATTAGAACCTGTATATTTTATAATCAGAGTATAAAATAATGTTTATTATACTTAAAAAAAAAAAAAAAAAAATATAGCAAAAATAGACTTAAAAGTTATTGTCTATTCATTTAATTCGTTACATCAGAATAACAATAGGAATATAATTCTCTTTAATTACAATCGCCAGCCCTAGATCATTGTGCCTAATTGGTAGATCCTTATAAAATCTAGATACGCATCGCTTTGGCCGCTCACAAACAAATGACACATTTTGTTATTTATCCTTGAAGGCTTTTAGCTGCCCTATTGTTATGTGACATCGAGTTTTTAAGTCATGATGTAATATACCATTGTAATAGGAATATTTCAGTAATTGCCAACTAAATATTATTTATCAGAGATTTTGTTACATCAATTGTTAAATTACGAGTTGATTTATTGTATGCTTTGACCTTAAATTATTATTAACTAGCTCTCCGCTCACTGCTTCGCTTGCGTATATTACATGTTTTTGCAATGTTGTTTGTTTCGCTTTCTCTCGTTAAAATGTAGCCTAAAAAAAATTAATAAGTCCATTAGTTTTTTTTTGGGTTATCCATGGCAAACAAACAAAAAATCAAATATGGCGTAACTAAAATCGACATATTTGAAAAAAAATGTGAAGGCATAGGTGATAACAAGTCACTCGATCACTGATTCTACCCTCAAATTACATTAGTTCGAAAAATTTAATAAAACTGTTTTACAGACGTCGGCTATTTATATCCTCCTTACCTAAGCTTTGACTTTTTTTTTCAAATTTTTTGATTTTAAAGTTAATTAGTAATGAGCTATAATTACAAAAAATTTCATTTTTTTTTCACTTATAATTTTGGCTATGGTATACATACATGTAAATCTATATGACGTTGGCCTAAACGTAAGGACACATATTTCGAAACATTATGTACCTTATATGTATCTGTTGTCGTCAATCAAAAAAAAAAAATGTTTTTATTTTTTAAACTTTTTTGTTATTATTATTTTGAGTTTCTTGATGTTATCAACTACTGTAAATTACGTTTAAATAAAAGTGTTAATAGGAACCGTGAAAGCTTAAATTATTTTATAGCTATCATATCATTTTATCTCTCGTGAAGTACTTCTAGCAGTATTTTTAAATGTATCTTCATAATACAAGTCATATTTCATTACGTGTTTGATACAATAGTCGTTAAATATATCAGTATCGCTGGCGTATCTAACAAGTCTTTCGGTTCACTGTGATTTCTATAGGTTTATTTATCGCCCGACGGCCGTTGTCCAAATATGTCTTATTAATAAATGGTCAGTCGACACACTGATGTGTCTATGGTAACAATAGCTGTGAAATATCTGTACTGTTCTTTGTGAACCTCTTTCACGCTCGTACGATGAACAAATGCATGTAATAGTTGCTTTAGTATGAGTACTTAACAACGGGTTTTATTTTTACATTTGTTTCTATTTGTTTTCGTAACCTAAATTTTAATGCTCGGTGCCATACATGTTTGTTTATTGTAATATATCTGAGAACACTGAAACTCATTATCTGTGTATTGAAATTTAAAACTCGTAGATTTTGTATATGCTGATAAGGTAAACGGTAGAAGTTAACCTCACAAGATACGCCGGTACTTTCACGTACAAATATAGTAATGAATGCGAGACGTAAAATAATTTCTGGTATGTACAAAACACATTTAAATCAGAGGCTTGTGCATTCCACAAAAAGGGCATTTAATGATACCCAAGCACTATTACTAGCACTTACTAAGTGTCTGGCCGTAATCGCAGCATTTAGTACACTTACAAATGTCTGGTCTCAGAACATGACGTATCAATGTAACCGAGACCTCTACTCTGGTGGTCTGGACGCAGAACGAACGAAAGTCTAATAAGACAGCCCCTTGCCTCAACTGTCTCTCCAGGGACGTTATCTTTAGCTGAAAAATAGCACCTTTTGTGCTTATAAAAGCAAACGAACTGGCCTTTATAGGGGTTACGAATTTTAACGTTTTAGTCTTTTTGTTTATTAAACTCATAAAATTTTAGACATTCTTCTACTTAGGTACTGTTGTTTGTAGTTTATTTTTCTTAGCTGTGTTATTTAATTTTATATGATTTATTCAACAAAAATGTTTTAATTTTTTCAATTTTACTATTTTCAATGTCTGACTTATATTGACCGAATTCTACAATCTCCTTTTATATGGATTTATGTTCTTGATCTAGTTTACGGTGTGAAGTCCATTATATTTATATTGGTCTTTGACACCACCCAGAGAATACTTCTTTGAGCGAGTCCCGCGAAAGAATTCAGTTAAAAATTATTTCTATTAATATTTTCTTACATCGGCTATAGTACCTCAGTTAATAAGGAGTGTTGGTATATATTAGTGATATAAACAGCCACAATAAAAGTGTAAATTATCATAAATAACTCAATATTATCCAAAGAAATATTTTTGTGATAATTTGTGCGGTCAGTTGAACATTGCACTGTTATAGTGTCCAGAGTGCATTAGTGATTCGATTCTCACGGTTACGTGCTGCGCAGAAGTACCATTATCGCGTGCAGAAGTTACTCGTTGATATTGTATGACGTTGCTCAAATCACGCGTCATAGATTAAGCTTCGCAGACGAGATACGCAAACGAAGAACTACGCGTTTGACTCTGAGAGGACAACATTTCTATCTTTGTGATGTCACGTTCTAGGTGGGGTTGTTGTGTGCCGCAAATTGATAATGACGATGACTTTATAATATGTTCCAAGTGTAAAAAGAATTATCATTTTGCATGCATGTCCCTTGATGTTACTGTATTCAGCACCGATATGCGAAGTAGTTGGAATTGCCCTGAGTGTAGTCGTAATACCTCTAAATCTGGAAGAAAGGATAACACACCTGTTCGAAACGTATCGAATGTAAGAGGAAGTAAAAGACCTGCACTGCAGTCTCCACCAACCCAGGAGAATAGTAGCATTTCTCGGGATGATTTGCGCGAGGTAATAGAAGAAGTTATTAATAATAAAATCGATGAAATTTTTTTAAGAATAGAAGATAAAATTACCAACATTATCGATAGTAAAATGAAGCCGTTAGAGGAGGATATAACAGAAATTAAAAGGTTCTTAAACTTCACTGACGAGAAGTATGAAGATATGAAAAGGGAGGTCGAAGTCTTTAAGCTCAGAATATCTGATTTGGAAGCTACAAAAAAAGACCTTAGTTCTACAGTTGATGATCTTAATCGGAAAATTAATCTAATGGAGCAACAGTCGAGACAAAACAATGTTGAGCTTCAATGTGTGCCTGAAAACCGAAATGAAAACCTCATTAAAATAGTTTGTGATCTAGGAAGAACGGTCGGTTGTCAATTGAAGGAGAATGACATACTAAATTGTACCCGCACTGCCAAGCTTAATCGAGGCTCCCCACGCCCACGATCTATAATTGTACAATTATCTTCACCAAGGTTGCGCGATGAGCTTCTTGCTGCGTCTATCAAATATAATAAAGGAAAACCTCTCGAAAATAAACTGAATACTGCATTGCTAGGATTTCCTGGAGACAGAACACCGGTCTTTGTTTGCGAACATCTTTCTCCCACGAACAAGGCTCTTCACGCTGCAGCTAGAAAGAGGGCGAAGGAAGCAGGATATAAGTTTGTATGGATTCGAAATGGCAGAGTGTTCTTGAGGAAAAGTGAGGAAACTGAATACATTCTGGTGAAAAGCGTGGATATGTTAAAAAACATAAAATAATTCGTAGGTCATGACTCTGATTAATGTCTTTTGCGGTGCTGGTATATTATTATTAATTTTCTTTTACAATTCGATTTAATTAAGTTATACTACCAAAATACACGTGGACTGAGAACTAAAACACATAGCTTTCTTCAGGGAGTACTTTGTAATGATTACGACATAATTGTTCTGACGGAGACATGGTTGAACGACTCTGTGTCTAGCGGTGAGCTGTTTGATGAGAGGTATGTGGTCTATAGAAAAGATAGGAGTAGCGCTGAATTAATCCACAAAAAAGAAGGTGGTGGTGTTCTTGTGGCAGTTTCCAGACGAATACTCTCCAAACGTATGTTTGGCTGGGAGTCAAAACTTGAAGACCTCTGGATCATACTTGAAATTCCGATATCGCATGCCTCAGCACGCCGTGTAGCCCTCTGCGCAGTTTATTTACCTCCTCCAGTGCATAGTTCGATGTTGACTCACTTTATTGATAGTTGTAGTGTTGTGCTAGATCATTGTGATTGTTATTGTATTTTAGGTGACTTTAATTTAGCCAGTATCGATTGGAGTTCGGTAGCGGATTCTTCCTGTGATTATAAAGTGTCAGATTTATGTCAACCTCTAATAGATTTATTAAATGTATATGAACTAAAACAGCATAACAATATAGTTAATAGATCCGGCAGAATACTTGATTTGGTGCTGTCCAATTTTCCAACTTGCACGGTCCGTCCAAGTCACTCTACGTTCAGTACCATTGACCAGCTACACCCGCCTTTAGATATAGATATTTCATTTAATGGGGAACCAAGACTGTCGTTTAATCACCAAACTTTCAAATTAAACTTCTACAAAGCCGATTTTTTGAATATTTATAAAGAACTTCAAAAGTGTGATTGGGTAAAGATTATTGGGGAGGGCAATGACGTCAATACTATGCTTGTTAACTTTTATACTACTATTGGTGCTATAATTGAAAAATTTGTTCCTAAACAAAAATTGATAAAATCACGTTACCCACCTTGGTTTGATCGTAACTTGAAACGATGTTTGAAAGAAAAATATAATCTAAGGCGTCGTTTTCAAAAATATAAAAATCCTATGGACGAACTGGAGTTGAGTTTATTAAATTCACGTTGCACCCGTTTAGCTATTGCTTGTTATAATAAATATATTAGTCAATCTGAAAAAAACATTTCAAGGAACCCTAAACATTTCTGGGCATATGTAAAGGCTAAACGTGGTGGCACGAGTTCTTACCCGATTAATATGACTGATGGTTTAGTTTCTACCTCAGACGGTAAACAAATTTGTGAAATGTTTGCGTCACACTTTGCATCCGCATACACGAATAGTAGTCCTCCAACCTATGATCACAGAGACACCTTGCGGTACATCAGAAGTAGCAGTCAATATTTAACGATTCCTGTTATAGATTCTGGAACTCTACTGAGGAAGCTGGAAGGTCTTGATGAAGGCAAAGGTGCAGGCCCGGATGGGATTCCACCTATTTTTATAAAAAGATGTGCTACGTACCTAGTTGAGCCTTTATTAAAAATATTTAACACATCTTTACAGACGGGAACATTTCCGATGGAGTGGAAAAAAGCGAGAGTTGTCCCAATTCACAAGGCAAATGAAGATGATATCGTTTCAAACTACAGACCCATTTCCATTATATCCACATTAGCTAAAGTATTTGAATCGCTTATTTGTCCCCTTATGCAATGTCACTTTAAACAGAGTCTGTGCGTTCAACAGCATGGCTTTGTTCCCTCTCGTTCAGCATGTACTAATCTGGTAGATCTTACGGAAAACTTGGCGGAGGCTCTGGATTCTCATAGGCAGGTAGATGTTATATATACAGATTTTACTAAGGCTTTTGATCGTTTGCCCCACGATATATTGTTAAGTAAAATTTCTGCTTATGGTGTTTTTGGAGAACTTTTACAGTGGTTAAAATCCTACTTGGAAAATCGTACTTTTTCTGTGGTGGTTAATGGCTTTCATTCTCGTTCGCGGAGAATAACTTCTGGTGTGCCGCAGGGATCTCACCTGGGTCCAATCTTATTCGGTATGTTTGTCAATGATATACCGACAGTCATTAAATACTCTAAAACTTTCATGTATGCGGATGACCTGAAAATAGCAAAGGTCATAGACACTGTGCAGGATTCCGTGAAGCTTCAAAAGGATCTCGATGAGCTTGTCGATTGGTGTTTGCGTAATGAAATGGATCTTAACCCAAAAAAGTGTTTTTTTGTAAGGTATGGTCGAAAGAGAAATTTCATTTCATTCCAGTATTATGTTGCTCAGAATAACATCAAGGAACTAGAGCAAATCCGCGATTTAGGTGTAGTCTTTGACAAAAGGTTGAAATTTTTGTACCTCACATTGAGCAGATTGTGGGTCGAGCCTCAAGAATGCTAGGGTTTGCATTAAGGAATATGAAAGGGTTGCGTGATAACAGGGTTCGAATACTGTTGTACAACTCCCTTGTGCGCAGCGTATTGGAATATTGTTCGGTAGTGTGGAGGCCTCACTATGCAACTCACTCTCTACAGATAGAGCGAATACAAAAAAGATTCCTGGGGTATTTATTATTTTCAAACGGAATTTCAAAAAAGGAAATACCTTCTTATCATAAGCAGCTAAAACACTTCCGAATGATTTCTTTGGACGAGCGTAGAAAGCGGTTAGACTTACTTTTTGTTTCTAAAATTTTCACCAATAAAATTGATTGCCCTCAGCTGTTACATAAATTTAATATACGTGTACCAATTAGGCCTCCTCGTAACAAAATAGCTCCCCTCTATCCACCACCCCGTAAAACAGTGTTTGGATCAAACTCCCCTGTTCCTAGGCTTTGCAAGCTGGTTAATGGCCATAGTGACCTATTTGATATGAATGCAGACTCAACTAATAAAGTTCGATCGCTGTTAAATACCGAACTCCAATTATCTTAAAATGTGTTTATACTTCTTTCTTTTTTTGTGTTTTTTTTTTTATTTTGTTTTTATTTAGTTTTTACTTCAACTCGTGATTAGAAGTTTTATTCCTATTAAGCATGATGTATCTGCCTGTAAGTGTTTGTTACATCTAGTTTAAGTTATGTATATTATGTATTTTTGTTTTTGTATGTATTGATGTAAACAAATGTTGGTGGATCAATAAATAAATAAATAAATAAATAAATAAATATTTATTTGACGTATGTATAATATACGCTTTACCTATTTTACTAATTTACTTATTACATACAGAATATATTTACTTATTAAAATCATTAATACAACACGACAGTGATGACAATTATTAATAACTCCAAGACGTTGTTGAAATTCGATAATTGAACTCATTGCGTAATCCAGTATCGAATTACAAGGCCATGCACTTTGCAAATTCACTTAACGTTAAATGAATGTCTACAAAGCTGCAAGTGCAAGTTATAAATCAGCTATCATCATGACTCCGCCAATCTCGTAGCTGCTCGGCTGTCAACACTTCACTGATAACTAACAATATTATCGCCAAGTGTGTTTTCATTCAAAGTATCTCTTGTTTACACAAGAAAAATTAAGAATTATTATTATTTATGTTGTTGTTATCGTTTAAAATGTGAGATTCAATTTTCTTAATGTCGAATAACCTTATGTGACATCTATATATGTAAAAATGAATAATATTTCTCTTGGTCATACCATAATTTGAGAGTGATTTTTTTTAATATATATTTACAAATACTTTGTAGAAGGTTGTTGTGGAATGAAAATTTATGAAAATTGCGCAAAAATCAATTGATTATACTTTCCGCGTTTGATAATTTTTATGACAAGACATCGTTTTTCGGGTCAGCTGGTAACGTGATGAAACAGAATATTTAGCGTTACATATAAACTTTTAATTATAATTTGTTAAACTAGAATGAAACTATAAACTTATATCTTATGTTTTAGAAAGTATTTGTAACTTTTATGTCTATATAGAATTTTTGTAATCAAAATAAAATTCAATACGAAATGAACCAATTCCGCTAAAACACGAAGCAATAAATTAACTAACGCAACGTTTCCAACGCGTTTAATTATCAAATCCTACAATTAAAGATAACGATCAAGGAATTGTCGAAAACATTTCATGCATATTTCTCGCACCCCTGCAGGGGTCTCGATTCGCATACTTCGACGATAACAATCTTATATCCTTGTTACTTTCCAAATACATGTCATAAGTGTAATAGCCACATGACACAGCCTGTCCCCTCAGGCGCTACTCGGCCGGCGCTAGCGGCAAACGTAAAAATTCACTTGATTCAACTTTTCAATCCCTTATTTAAATTGCCATAAGAATTAATACCGCTCACTCAGACTTTCTGCCGCCGAAATCTTAGATTTGTGAATGTTTTCGAAATACCACATCATTGTATCGAATCTTCAAGACATTTGCCTTTGTATTTTGAACCTTAATTAATAGTGTTAAGAGTTTCGTACGAGTTTCGAAGTTTTCGATGATCGTTTGTAATGTTTGCGCTACTAAATCAAATAGTGGTCAATTAAGATAAACCTTAGAACGACAGCCATGGACAATAGAGCATATGACTAATACAGCGTTTTGTTTGCTTAACTGAATTACAACCGGACCGATAGATAGTTGATAGAATGTCTATTAATAATGAATTTGTTTAATCTTTAATGTTTTCTTATTCAATGTCGGCTGCAATGATTTTGAAATTATTCGGGATAAAGGTCAACTCGGAAGACTATCATATCGAATTAAAAAATATATAAATTAAATAACATTTCATGTGTTCATTTATTCGAATATAAATGGATATGAATATAATATGAATATAAATGTAGTGACTGTCTACAAAAAGAGGTACAATGATCATTGTTTACCTAACTATTGTGTATTAAAACATATTGTATCTTCTGTTGGTTGTCCTTAATAAATAAATAAATAAATGTTGAGTGAGAGTTGAATAATCTCCAATTTTCGAAAGTTGAGTGATCTCAATTTTCATCATTAACGTCAAAGCTCCAAAGAGAAGTGTTTAAAACGAAGCCGCCACCCTTACAAATTTTCTGTTAAACTTTAGTGCACTCATGACCGTATGCTTGCTATTTTGTCAATATATCGGGAAAAACAGTTATAGTAAATATTCCGTTTTCTATATAAACCATGTGTGCCTATGAAAGTTAAAAAACTGTCATGCTGTTGTGTATTTTTCCATTATCCTTACATTTAAATTTAGTTTCGCTTCAATGATTGCGTCGAGATCAAATCGCCGTTGATATAAATAACGTATACGAGTAGATATAATATATACTACCTTTGTATAATGTCAATTTTAAATCATGGAAGAATTAGAAGTTTTAAATTTAAATATTACAATCTTATTTAAGTAACTTATATTTCCTTTTATATAATTCAAGCCTGAATAAAATACGAATAGATATCAACTTAATAATACTATGACACGCACTTAATAATAATTAAATAGTGTCACAGTTAAAGTATGTAAGGTGTGACGATAAATTGTTTTAATTAAAATACAATTAATCGTTTGAAATTATAATAAAATTTGCTCTTAATCATAGTTACATGTTACGGTATTAATGGGTTAATTTATAATGCTATTACAATACATTATTCTCCTTGCTTTTATAATAATAACTTTTAGAGTAATATTTTTGTCGATTACACATGAAACTGATGTCACACTGATTTTTTATACGGAAATGAACTGTAAGTGAAAAAGCGGGTAACATAAGGTATAAAGAGCTTTGCTGCCTAACAGCTATAGTAAGAGAAGATACGATTGGCTTAAAATACCCAATGATGGTTCTAAAAATTTCAAAACGAAAATTTTTCTTTGTTATTCTCAATGACCGTAGAGAACGCAGCTATTGTAACAATTTAAAAAAGATTTTCAATTAGAGTCTAGCATTTACATTGTAAAGCTAACCGCAAACATATGTACAACTGGCAAAAAAAGGATAACTTACTCGTAGTTCGATTACAATATTTTTTTCGTCACTAATATAAAGTTAAATTACTTAAATACAAATGTAAAATTATTCCATCCCACAAAGCCACAATGCAGCTGCGTGGTGGATTACGCTCCGACCTTTCTAATACATGGAAGAGTCCTATGCCGAGGGATGTTACGGACTGAATAAAAAAAAACAAATAATCAATGAAAGTTCGTAAATTTACTAAAATTCGATCTCTACATTATTTTAACGGTTAAAAATAATTTCAAAACATATAGTGAGCTATCTAATAGCTTATTACCCGCTACATAGATAGATATTGTACTAAACACAATGTTGATCTTTATTATAAAAAGTAAATAAAACATTTATACTGTGTAAGTGGGATGTTTATGGCTAAGGATATGTTTTAGAAATCTACCACAATACTTGGTAATTCTACTCGGACGAGTATAGACATGAAAACTCGAACTTAAACTATTTGAATGGTTACTCATTCGTAAAATATTAATGATATATTAGTGATAACGCCTCTAACTCATAATGAAACAACTTTTTCGGATTTTATCGCGGTTTATTAAGTTTTTTTATGCCCTATATGTTTTTTTTTATGGATACTTTACAGCTACAATGGTCACGGGAAGACGGGAGTCTTCTGTGTTATTAAACTGCGATAAAATCCGAAAAAGTTGTTTAATTATAATAGTGATAGCATTATTTACGTATAAAATATTTATCTAAAGTAAATTGGGTATCTTTAAATCAAGAGTGAATAGGCATCTTCTAGGCAAGCGCGCACCACCTTAGGCTGCATCTTCACTTGCCATCAGGTGAAATCGCAGTCAAGCGCTATATATTTTAAAAAAAAAGACGAACAAAAGTGAAATGACTGAAAAGTTATATACCTTTTAGTATAATAAATTTCCTGACCCCACAACCCATTTGAACCATTGTAAAATAATTGTACTTAGTAGCGGCAGTCATTGTACTGTCATCAAAGTCGCTTGCAAAATCTTTATCAATTAGACAAATTATATTTCAATTGCGAATAATTACTTTGAATTATATAATGTTCGCTTCAAATGAACGTAAAATGTAAAACTGTTTTAACGTTTCGGTTATATTTTAATTACGGACTGTTACAGTTTAAACGATATTAATTCGTGAAATATTTCAATTAGATACTAGGACAAAAATATAAAGACAAACATTAACACTTAAATAAAATATTTTTATGCTTAGTAAAATTACACGATTAGATGAGGTTGTGTTTCTGCTGAAATGTTTGACTGTTATAGGAATATTTTCTGTCTATTCTTACTGGCCCCGCTTTCTGTTCCGCCGGTTGCGCGTTCGAGTCAAATATTTAGCTATAACAGTCGCCTGTTACCTTTAACAAGCAATAAGTTGCATACCATAGGAATAGATGACCGTGTATGTATGTTATAACATATTTATCTATCTATTAGCAAACCAGATACACGCTGTTATTGCTCAGAATACTGCTACCAAATTTGATTGCTGATATACCGATAGCAGCACCTACCGGGTCCAATTGTGTTTTCAAACCATCCATGAACCCACAGAAATATGTGTACGTACAAAATTTTTACCAAATCGGTTCTGCCGTTTAGAAGGAGTTCAGTGACAAACAGATGCTGCTGTAGCTATAAGCTATAACTGAGGTAGGGCACAGCAGGAATTTCCTGCTCAAAATATGGAGCAGCCCGACTGGGGTAGTACCTCGACCTTACAGAAGACCACAGCAAAATAATACTGTTTTCAAACAGTATTGTGTTCCTGTTGGTGAGTAAGGTGACCAGAGCTCCTGGGGGGATTGGGCATTGGGTCGGTAACGCGCTTGCGATGCTTCAGGTGTTGCAGGCGTCTATAAGCTACGGTAATCGCTTACGGTACGCTTGTTTGCCGACCTAGTGACATAAAAAAAAAGATGCACAGAAGAAATATAATACACATATCTAGATGTTTTAGTAGTGTCTTCTATATTTACGGTTTGTGTTAGTTTTTAATACATAATAAATGTAACATGTATTCTGTAACTCCTTTGCATCTATCAGTTGTAACGTAATATTCTATAGCATGTCTAAAATAGCAGAAATATTCAAATAATGAAATAACGCAATGTTATCTGATTCATGTATCAAATTCACAAAAAATCGTCGGTTAGAAAATCTTCAAAATCTTCAAAAGTATCTAAAAGTAACCCATTTTCTTTTCGGTCCAATCTTTTAAAGATCATCGAACCGCTTGAAATTAAATTAAGAAAATGTATAATTTCATTTTTAATAGATAACAAAAATACTTGAATGATTTTGCGTGCGGCAATATTTTCGGTTTGATTGTCATTATGCAAAAGTTATGTTTTGTGTCTAGGTCTCATTGCTTTTAGGTCACTAGCTTATTTACGATACTAGATTTAATTTATTGCATAGTGTTATCTACGCACGTATTTTATCGTCAACAAAATCGAATTCCATATTTGTGATTGATTGTATATTATTTTAATGCCTTATCAATTAAACGTCAAACAATGATTCCGATTAGATCGGTAATTCAAGGCTAACTTTTAATCTTACCTAAAATATTCTTAGAAAAAATACAATCACGAGACGAGATCTAGCAAAACGTTTCCTTATTTCTAAAGATTACATCTCGTGCAATTTTTATGAGATCTCGCTAGATTACGAGATTATACATAAATTAAATTCTTTGTCTCATAAGATCATAAAACCTTTTTCCAGGAAAAACAAAATAAAGACTAATAGCTCTTTGAATAAATAACTGAACTGATTTAATTCAGGCAAAAATGTACCTAATTGATTTTGTGAAATGTGATGATTTTTTTTATATAATTTTAAAACATATATTATATACATTAACATATATTATTAACATTAACAAAATTATTAACATTTTTATACATTTTCTCTAAAAAAAAATATCCAATCATGCAAGATTTTACATTTTTGAGACTGATCTTAGACCATCATGGCGTGCATTGAGGTCTTTTCTACCTGAATCAGTTTTGAAAATTTAAACTGTTCTTGATTATCTAAACTTCATACATTTAAACGAAATTGCGTGTAAATAATACATTGATATATTATATATTGGTCGAAATTATGTATATAGATAAATATACTTCATAAATGTATCATTTCGACCAATTCGGGAGCCTTGATAATCTCCGATATTGTGAGAACAATTAAACAAGATTGTATTTCCATCGAGCAGTTTATCTCTACCCCGATTGATATATTGCTACAACCTAAATCCGACCAAGCTATCACAGCCTATCATAACTTCCATGACTGTTTTACATAAGACAAGAACCAGAACAATCGGTCCGTGCCACGATAATAACTAAAGTATAAAATTAATACAGACGTCAGACTCCTTTCTACGACCCTTCGCCTTGACTTGCCGCTCCCTGCATACCGCACACGTCACTAAATTGCTTACGTAGGTATACGAACTCTGGCCGTTGGTAGTTGGTACGTGGTCGGCACGTGCCGATTGTTTCACGTAATGCTCTTATTTTAACTTGTTTATTATATGTCATATTTCTATGGTAATAAAAATTTGTAAACATAGTCAAAAAATAAACTAATGTCATAACAGACATGAAAAATCTGATTGAGTTGAATGCTCCTACAGTGGAAATATTTATGCAATAAGTTTATCTGTAGGCTTCTGGCTAGAAATAAATAAGAACCTTTTTTAAAATTCTTAACCGACTTCAAAAAAAGAGGCGGTTACTCAATTCGACTGTATATATTTTTTTTTTATTTACGTTCGGGAATAATTTCGTCGTTTATGAACCAATTTTGATAATTCTTTTTATGTTAAAAAGGAGATATCCCAGGTGTGGTACCATGATAAGGAAACCAGAATCTAATGATGGAATTGCAGAGAAATCGAGGGAAACCCTCGAAAATCTTTGTGACGACTAGTACGTTTCTTATTATTATTATTATTATTTTTTTTTTTTTTTTGTCTACTTACGTTCTATTACTTGTCGATGTAATTAAATTCGGTTTTCTTCGTTTGCGATCAAACACAATTATTAAATTCCGTCTTGAAAGTGATACAAGTAGACATAAATATTTTTAAGGGATTTGTCTATTGCAGTAATAAAATATTATTGTTTGTGTTTGCGTATTTAGAAACGTATTATTTTGTAGTGCCTACCACTAAGGGGGTGAAATGAGAGATGTATTTGTTTGAACTTACATATTTTTAAATGTACTCATCTTCTAATGAAAAAATGTTTGATTCAATCAAACAACAGCGAATCATATGTTCATTTTCTTTTTATTATTACTTATTTTAGTGTAATATTTTTTTTAATGAAATATAAAAATACTCCAACCCTCGTATATATTAAATATCTCTGGACACTATGAAAATTTTTAACGACATTACTAAATCTAATCAACAATGATTCATGAACCGATTCGAGCATTGATTTAATATACAGCAAATAAAATGATAATTTACAATAAGCCCTTAGCGGGTGATAGGCGTAAAAAATAATAAATCAGTTTTTAATCAAAGTTCATTAGCGAAGTTATTTGTATTTTGTGACCGGTTGGGGTCACGTTGAAATGATTTAGTTTCAATACGATCAACAGACGTCGCCCATAAATGCGGCTGTCGACTGTGTTATTTACACCGATTGCCGTTTGTTTATTATTTTATGCCTATGTTTTAAAGTCGGTACTTTTACGTGGGAATTTATTATACAGCTGGTATCTAGCTTTTTGACGTAACTTACCCCGTCGTCGTTAAAGTTCGTCTTTATTGAGTCTTAATCGATTCTTTCGTATCACGTGAAATTAACTATAAATATACCTAAATCTATATATTAATACGTGAAGCAAAAACTTTGTAACCCTTTTTACGAAAATTGTGCGGACGGAGGAGTATGAAATTTCGCACACTTATAGTTGTTATTTTATATAGAGAAGGAAAACAGAACGCTAACATTTTTTTTAATTATGCATTTTTTCAAATAAATAAAAAAACATTACACGCACACTGCCATGTATTTAACCCTCCGTTGGTCGCGTGGGGTCTTTGAAAGCCCAGGTGTTACAGAAATGTAAAATGTTAACATTTAAAACCATCTCAGCGATTCAATATTTTGGGTACCCTCCTAATTTGGATTATACTTGCTCTGTATACCCATTAACTTCAGTTCGTGTGTAAGTGGCGTAAGATACAAACGTGTTTTGTGCGTACGGGCTTTGAAAGACCCCACGCGACTAACCGCGTAAGTAAAATTTAATTGATTTTTTTAGTTTAGATTTCATTTGTAACATATTTTTATGTATTTTTTTGTTATTTTAAATTTAATTAACTGGTAAAATGGACGAAGAACAACAACGTCATATATCAAGCTGGTTAGATGATGAAAATAACGATGTTTACTGTGGTAGTAATGATGAAGATGGTGAAGGCGGTATATATCCGGATAAAAGGAGTAAGCATAACACTGATTCTGAGCAGAAATGTGAAGATGAATCTACAGAATAATATGAGGTATCTCGGGACGAACTGGTTGAGAATTGGGAATCTTTGCGTGAGCATCGTCAGGTTCTGGAATCGTTGGACGAACAGCATGTGTTTGTGGAATCGAATAAACAACACATAGATTTGAAAAGTTCGTATAGAGATGATGATGAAGAGCCATTGATAAATATATCGTCACAAAAGTTTTTCATCGTCAAAAAGAGGGAGAGAAATGGGACCTACAAAATAAGTTGCAAATTGATTGATAAATTGCAAAGTGACATAAAAAAAAGAAAAAAAATGAGGAAGATACCTTTGCATTCATTGTCCAAGATCATCAGATCGAAAATTCAAATCTGTTTGCCATTATTGTAAGGGTAACATATGCCTAACACGTATTAAAACGGTATACACCGACTGTGTCCAAAAAGGTAATCGGTAAAAAAATGACTGACTTCAATTGGTAAAAGTTTATGTTTTTTTTTGTTAGTTTTTTCCAAATTTCACGTAACTGCCTTTGTTATTTTAGTGTTATTGTATATAGATTTATTAAAAGGAGAAGTTCCTGCATTTAGTTACATTAAAACATTTTTTTTGTAATTGTGATCTCAAGGAGAGAAATTTAGGTTCCTACTTTTAGATTGTAAGTTGAAGGCAGAAATATAAGAATATTTTTACGTAACTCGTTGTAGTTACGTTATAATTAGGTTAATTACCAATAATTTGCTAAGATAGTTAAGAAAATTTAATTAGATAGTTGGTTTTTAAGCTGTTTATTTTTGGGGTCTTGAGAGACCCCACGCGACCAACCGCGTAAACAAAAAATGCGCGACCGACCGAGGGTTAACACACACGCATATATACTCTTTTGTTTATTTTTATAGAATTATTTGACAATAGAACCTTAATAATGTTCAAACTTATAATTTAAATAAATTATGGTCGAATGTCGACCACTGGGCGACCACTAGTGAACTATAAATATAAGTAAATACGACTTATATATTATATTTTTCTAAAGATACTAGTATGATTAACAGGATAAAGATATTCAATACCGTGCTATATATAAAATATCTTTAACATACAGTCATCTGTTCCTAAGACATGCAACTTAAAGTCTTCGTTATAGCTAATAGCCGACTGATATAGCCATAATTTTTTTTTCGATTAATGTACATATGAGTGGTAGATATATTAATAAATTCAGGGTAGGAACAACCCCCCCCCCCCCCCCCCCCGATCAGATACCACAACCCCATAACAGGGTCACTGCACAAGTGCTGCAAGAGACTAGTCAAATGACTATCAAATGACTAGACTACATAAATATGTATTTATTACATGCTTTCATTCAATATTTATATTTAACCCATAAAAGAATACTAATAAACCTAAATCGCTTCATTGATAAAAGCGATTAAACAAATATCTCGCATTAGAACCATTTATGTTAGTAATTAATACGCGTTGAATGTTTTAAAACAATTTGGTTTGTGTCCACGGGCGGTCAGCGTTTTGCTCTACTGTAAGCAAATGGATCGAAGCACGCTACGCCTTATCTATTTGTAGTTTTGTACTTACAAATATCGTTGTGCTACTTCTGTGATTTTTTGATTAAATAAAGTATTATTTTTAAATTATCTGTAAATTGACTGATAAATGTGCCGGTTACGAGCGTTTATTATTTATAAACCCAATTACATAAGAAGCAAAAAGTAATAAATGCAAATATTTTATTAAGTATGTTACCATAAGCACGCAAAACTTGTAAGTAAATAGGCATTCGTAGAAATTATCTCAGTAAGCAATTAACTGTTTTTTTAATTAGTGTGCAAGGGAATCAATTACAATCTTTATTGAAGTAATGTGTTCACGTAAATGAAAGTTTTTAATCTTAGAATTACTACATATGTTTAAAGCAATTCATTTCTTGATTTTGGTTTTGTTATTTACAACTAGTAGATTTTATTGGTAATATTTAATACGAAATGTTGTTTTACGCAACTATATATCATAATTGTAAAATAGAAATTAGTAAAACGTGACTAACACGTCCATTATTCATTAAAGTTAATAAATTGTAGCTTTATTACGTAATAGCGAAGGATAAAATCTATTTATCTACAGATACGTATAAAATTTGGTATCGGTATATTTTACACTTCGATTTTGTCTTATTTTAAATAATTCCAAGTCGTATCACATAGAAACTGTCTGTGATTTTTGTGCCTTTGTGAGATAGTGAAACCTCGTTTATAAGTATATATATATATATTGTCATGTATACATCAAAGAACAAACATTGAGACAATATAAATTAATAAAATATATTAATATACAATGATATATGAATGGATGATATAATAATAATGATATGATAGACTATATAATTTACAAATACAATAAGAAAATATTACAAGATCAACACACTTTTATTTGATGCAAACAGAAACTAAGAAATCTGTATATTTTGCGATCACATTAACCAATTAGTGAAGCTAACATCTTCTTTAAAAAGGAGAGTTCATATCTAACGTTGCATAATAACACGTCCGCACACCTCGCTTGTCGTCACGCGACTAATCAATTAGCTCGCTACATGATGTCTTCATCAGCCGCCCGAAGGCGTAACGCCCTGCGCTTGCGCAGGTAACGCAGCCCTTTAAAGCTTTTTGAGCATAGTCTCTATAATGTTTAAAATTTATATTTAATCATTATGATAATATTGCTCATAGTATTAAAAAAATTATAGGAAAAAAATATGTATACGTGTTTTTTTTTCCTTTATTTTAATATCATATTTAATCAATGAGTTATTTTGATGAACATTAATATATTTAACGACCTCAAATAAAAACCGCAAACAGTAAAGAGCTATAGATTTCTTAGTTAGGCAAGCGCCATTTATTTAGCCAATTGAAAGTGGCCACTTAAAGGAATCACAGTGCGGAGAGGCAACAAATCCAACAAATTGAACAGGATCGGCAATTACAGAAGACAATGCGTGCGTGAGACCGAGGTGCGCGCACGCAGCTCGCGAATTAGACTTGTTGTAGGGCGGCCGTAATTAGGGGCTCGTTCCCACGGACCGACCCCCGACAGGTGGATTCCGTCTTATTATTTCTAACGGGCTCATACTGGTTCGATGACCTATCATTTATAAACAAACAACATTAGCATAAAATCTACAAGTAAAATAAGAAGTATTGGTTTGAGATTTGTGACATATTTGTTAGTAGATAAAAAAATATACTTTCTGTGATTTATCATCATCATCATCATTTCAGCCTATTGCAGTCCACTACTGGACATAGGCCTCCACAAATTCGCGCCAAATATGGCGCGAACTCATGTGTTTTGCCCCCTAGTCACCACGCTGCGCAAGCGGGTGGTGGGCAGTGATTTATCATAAAATGTGTAAAAATTTTACCGACGTATAATAAATAACTTGTTACGTATTAATACGTAATTTTAATACGAATAATTACTTGTAATGAAAATATTTGCCTTCTACAACTACTATCTAGTTTATTTAATTTATTGATCCATTATCACAGTTAATTCATTAAAACATAATAATTTTACGTTAAGGCAAATAGGCGCACATAATCGGCCAATATCACAAATCTAAATTAGAAGACATCTCGCAGTTGCAGACTTCACAGAACCTTGATTTACCTAAGCAGTGGTCTTGTAAACACGATTTTAGTTCTATTGTGCCTCTATCAAAACGAAATATCCATATCTAAGCGATTACTAATCAATGGTAAATGCAGTGACATTAGAATAAATTACACGCAAGCGAAGTTTTACATGGAGTTCTAGTATTCACAAAATGGAACACGAATAAATTTAAATATTTAAACCGCGTTTAAATCAAGTTAGGGCCGCGTAAACGCACTGTTTTAATTTCAATCGAAAGCATCAGATCGAGAAATGTATCGATATGGAATCGATTCAGCGTTTTTAATAAGGCCCTGTTTAGTTGACGAACGTGTGAATGAGTTTTATTGCCTTATCCGTTTTAATACGACCCGAGCGGTATTGGAACGTCCCTTAATGATTTACTAAAGCGCCGACTGTTAGTACCCGACGAAACATCGATTTTATAAACGATTACGGTATTTTATAATGAAAGCGTATACGTACTTATATAATGTATTTTGTATTTCCAAGAAACCGGATATATTTTTAAATTAACCAATAAAAAATAATGAAGATTCTAATTGCGAATTTATGGCCGTATAGGGGCGACCTACACGCACAGTCGGCCATTCATTGCATATAAGGAGCTGGCAACATGTTGGCGCGACACTCGACATACAACGGTGTCGCGCTACTGTATAATCGCGTAGTCGCACCTTGATATACGATGACCTTTAGCAGACTATCTTCGGTATGTGTTGCTGCCTGTTCACTATGTTGTATCTTCTTGATGGGATTGTACAAATATACAAAAAAATAACTAAGTCAATAATCGAAATTAATTCTTGTGACTGAGAGGATATGTAATATCTGCTAATCTCAATAGCTATTATTACTAAGAATTAATATTATAAAAATGACATATTTAAAATTATATCAATAACTAGCTGACCCGGCGAACTTCGTATCGCCTAACAGTGACTTTTAAGTATTATCACAAATCTTTTGTATGGGAGTATAGAAAAGTGTTGTTTTTAGACTTTTTCAGGAATTTTTTTTTTTTTTTTTTAATTTTTCTCTCCGTAAGAACCATCCTCGAACTTCAAGGAATATTTAAAAAAAAAGAATTAGCGAAATCGGTCCAACCGTTCTCGAGTTTTGCGCTTAGCAACACATTCAGCGACTCATTTTTATATTATAGATAATACAAAGTAACAAAACGTCGTTAACAATAATCTACATTGCAAAAGGTTATAAAACAATAACAACTGAACGCTACACGGAATCCGGAACCGCGCAGTGTTCATATATGTAAGTATATCAAAAGGTATCCAGATACATATAATACCAGAATTGACTGCTAATATACACATGAGTTCACGTTATTTTTGGCGTAAACTTGTGGAGGCCTATGTCCAGCAGTGGACTGTATAGGCTGTAATGATACACAATCAAAATAATTTTAACATTTAATCATATTATTATTTATAGTATTTACCAAATAAAATCAACGAGCTATATGTATGAAGACGTGTATAAAGAACATTTTACCATCTCTACAACATAATACTCTCATCTCATACAAACAATACAATACGTTTTGAGACGTACATTACAATACATTATTATTATTATTATTTTGGTTCATATTATACAAAATGCCTTGAATCATGCTCGCAAAAACTGAGAAAAATAAACATTAATACATATATAATTTAGTACATATTAATTTATATGAAAATTGATTTTTAACTTCGCAAAAAATATCTCAAACTGGAATCTTAGCGGATTTCACTTAACTCCTTAAAACCTATTTTGGTTGTCAAAAAATTACAATTTTCAATAAAACATTTTCGTGTACGTTTAAATGTAACTAACTCGTTATTTACATGAGGTGATTACAACCTACAGCTACAACCACTTGGTTAGTTTCCGTACAACTACTTTACATAAATATTTTGCTGTGAGTACAAAGATTTTGCTTCTAAAATTATTTTTAAAGCAAATTAAACTATTATGTATAATAACATTGTTGTATGTTTATACTCGTATGTTAAGAATGGGTCAACAGTTTAAATTACATAAACATTATTCGGTATTACGAATTCATTAAGATAATTGAGAGCATTCTTTATTAAATCCTTTCCTACGCAATTTATTGCCTGTCCTGGTTTCCGGTTGCGGAGGTCAAACGACAGTCACTATTGAAGGCACGCGTTAAATGTAGATTCGTTTCATAGTTTCACGCTATCAAAAGTAAAATCGCACTATAGCAATTAGCAGGTAAGGCTTAAATGTATTTGCTTGTAAATTTCTCATATCAAGGGCATCACATTCGTCTGAAAATGTTAAAACCTAATTTTTTAGTAAATGCTTGAAATCGCCTCAATCTGTACTCAAAATATAAACCAGCAAAAATAGCGAAAGAAACCAAAAGAATCTATTCGTTTTCCTGGATTTTTTTAAAGTATGTACGTAGGTACCTACAACTCAATACTCCTACTGTTTCATTTGTACATTTTCCTTAACTGAATTTGCAAATTTTCTAAGTAAATAAACTCCGTCCACGTATCGTGACGATGATTTTTGTGTGTCAGGTCTTGTGACCAACTTCGTGACTTAGTTTTTGAATATATCACTTTTACTGTTACATTGCTGACTTTAAATCACGTTTTTCGTATTCCTCTATCATGATTGTCGCGACGAATGTGTACCTATAAATAAAGATATGCTAATTAATATATTATGTAAATACCAATACTTTATGGAAGATAGCATAATTTAAAAACATTGGTTGGTTGGAAGATGCACTGCTTATTGAGAAAGTCTCAGAAGTAATTATTACATTTATTAGTAGTACTAGCTTACGTCTTATAAATTACGCTTACGCTTCAGCCTATAATATCCCACTACTGGGCATAGGCCTCTTTTCCCATGTAGGAGAAGGATCAGAGCTTAATCCACCACGCTGCTCCAATGCGGGTTGGCGGATATATACTATGAGTAACGATCGCTATCAGGTGTACATGATAACAACCGGGGCCGACAGCTTAACGTGCTCTCCGAGGCACGATGGGGAGATCCACACAAGGACTGCAGAAACACCCAGACTACGGCAAACACCTGTATGGCCAATACAAATGTCTGTCATTTGCGGGGATCGAACCCGCAACCGCCAGCGCAACAGGTACAATCCATGGCTGTAATCGTTGCGCCAACGCGGCACCAAATCTTATGAATTAGTTAAATATAATTTGGGTACTGATACCTTCTTCTGCAAAGAAATGATATGCAAATTCGCCCTATGTTAAGTAGTTTGGCCTTAATTTTGACTTCTAATTTGATAAGCGTTGCTGAGATTTTGAAAAAGAATTTCTCGCAAATGATTTCCTAAGTAAGTTTAATTGCCCATTATCTTTAAAAAAAAGAATAATTCTGACTCACGGTGATATTTACAGTAAGCTTTCTTACAAAATTTTAATGTTACATAACGTTGACGTCTATATCGTCTTCTGACTGTCGACAGCTACAAATTTAATAAAGTTCATGATACTATGCTGCTATAAAATTGTGGATTTCTGCCATTCGTATAGCATTTGTCTTCTGTCTTGCCAGCCTGGCCGATGTTATGCTCACAAGACAAACTTCGCTGCCATTTAAGTACCTGATAGTGTATGCAGTTTCCAAGAACCACCCTTTCTTCAAATTATGTGCGCTGATCAGAGCTTCCGATTTCAGGTAGTAAAAAAGTAATGAATATGAAGATTGTTATAAACAGAAACATTATTTCTTTGTTCATTTGAGAGACAACTGTAACTGAGGTAGTAGGGCACAGTAGGAAATTTCCTGCTCAAAATATGGAGCAGCCCAACTGGGGAAGTACCTCGACATTAACACCTGGAGGGCTTACCACCAGGTAAGCCACACGCTTGTTTGCCCAACTAGTTGTATAAAAAACATACATTTATAAAACATGTTTATTTTTTATAAACAATCTAAGTATATTAACTTATATATAGTTTCGCACATCTAAATCTAATACTTACCGAGCTCTTATATATCTAGATTATATTATCCATTTCAACTATAAAATTCGAACCTCGACCTTACAGAAGATCACAGATAAATAATCCTGTTTTCAAGCAGTGCTGTGTTCCTGTTGGTGAGTAAGGTGACCAGAGCTCCTGGGGGGAATTGAGGATGAAGCAGGCAACGCGTTTGCGACGCTTCTGGTCTTCCAGGCGTCTATAAGATACGGTAATCGCTTACCAACAGATGAGCCGTACGCTTGTTTGCTGACCTAGTTACATAAAATATATTTTTTTTTTTAAATTGGAGTACCCCTCCGAGGTCTGGAACCCCAAGTACGGAACATACATCGCGCGTCTTGAGAACATACAAAATAAATTTATTAAATTCATTTGTTTCAAATCAACCATATAACTCGAAAAACTTATCTGCAACTTTGCAATAAATTTCATATTCTCCCCCTTGAACTAAGATGTGAACTTAGTGACTTAATTTATCTTTTAAAAATTACAAGTAACTTAATAGATTGCCCTGATCTTTTAGCCTAAGTTTCCATAGGAGTACCTACTCAACTTTTTTGCAATAACCCGTTAGTACACACACCACTAGTTTCCACAAACTATATGCAAAACTCATTGGACTGGCGGGTAGTAAATTTAATGCATATTTTAAAAAATTTGACTTAGATCTATTTAACACTAGCTGTGCGGCTGCAAGAAACCTAATCAGTATTTCTTTCTTTAATAAGTAATTGTATAGTTTTATACATTTTTGTATGTATAGTTTTATAATTGTATCTAAAGTTTGACTGCACCTAACTCTGTTTGCTTACTTCATTTCACTAACCACATTTTGTAATCTATACGTGTTTTTGTTATTACGGCTTATGTGTAGCGTAAGTTTTCTTTTTAATATTCTGTGACTACCAGTGGGCAACTATTGGTAGCTTTTTATTTCTATATAATTTTGTACATTGTATTTCTCAGCTGTTGTTCCTCCCAAAATAAATAAATAAATAAAACTACAATATATAGTCAATTATATTATAGTCAATTGTGCTGTGTGGCTACGGCACTAAAGAATTTAGCCACTCCCTCTCTTCCCGTGGATGTCGTAAGAGGCGACTAAGGGATAACAAGGTTCCACAACCACCTTGGAACTTAAGAAGCCGACCGATGGCGGGATAACCATCCAACTGCTGGCTTTGAAATACACAGGCCGAAGACGGGCAGCAGCGTCTTCGGTGCGACAAAGCCAGTACTGCGGTCACCAACCCGCCTGCCCAGCGTGGTGACTATGGGCAAAACACATGAGTTCACGTTGTTTTTGGCGTGAACT
Source organism: Melitaea cinxia (assembly GCF_905220565.1). NCBI lineage: Eukaryota > Metazoa > Arthropoda > Insecta > Lepidoptera > Nymphalidae > Melitaea > Melitaea cinxia. Next base: position 8,713,884 of record NC_059414.1, on the reverse strand, counting down.
TGTGGAGGCGTATGTCCAGCAGTGGACTGTATAGGCTGTAATGATGATGATGATATAGTCAATTATTCTCATTTTCAATTTTTTTTTATTTTTTACTATTAATGATGTCGGAGCTATATCCAAAATTAATATTTCATAAATTTTAAAGAAATAGAGAATCTCTATCTCTTAGTTGTAATATTTCAACAAGATTTTCAAATAGCGCGTTGTAAACCATTTCTTACCTCAGATAGCATCTTCAGCTATGCGGAAAATGTAATAAACCAGAGTTCATCAATCAATATTTCCACGAATATAGACTCCAATTCTCGAATCCTGCGAACACCCAAACCCTTATTGATGAGTCGGCTGATTTCCAGAAATAAATAGCGCTGTATTTATAAAGTTAAAGCAACGAGAGATCTCGCTCACCGATTGCCGTACATTCTTGTATCACTTGTAAAATACTTTATTGCTATATAGTGGGTACAGCTTGTAATGGTCATTGGTTTAACAATTTTATATATGTTTAATTTTATAGAAATGCCAGAATACGAATAGATACAAAAACAGTGGATATGATGATGATGACTAAATTCATATTCGATGATATCGTATGAAACTTTGTCTAGTCATGTGAGACTATGAATTAGGACTATACTATAACTCCACTGTTCTTGATATTGGGAATAATGTTATGGGATTATTCCTTACTTCAGAATATAATTAATTAATACCAGACCGAGACCGAATCATGGTTGTTACAACTTGAATCAGATCTTGAACAGAATCGTCAAAGCTGCAGTACAAATTCCTTATTAACCGACTTCAAAAAAAGGAGGAGGTTACTCAATTCGACCGTATATATTATGTATGTTCGGGGATAACTTCGTCGTTGATGAACCGATTTTAATAATTCTTTTTTTGTTGGTGGTGTGTGTACCATGATAAGGAAACCAGAATCTGATGATGGGATCCCAGAGAAACCGAGGGAAACTCTCGAAAATCCGCATAACTTTTTACTGGGTGTACCAATTTTGATGATTTTTAAATTAATCGAAAGCTGATGTTTATCATGTGGCCATATTTAAATTTCATCGAGGTCTAATTACAACTTTTGTAGTAATCTTTGATAATGCGTATTTACTTGACTATTTTTTCGTCTACCTACGTTGTATTACTTGTCGATATAATTGAAGTCGGTTTTTTTTTCGTTTTCTTGCAAACTGATGAAACTAACACTATACATATATATTACATCGATTATACATCTCATACTTTTAAATGTGTTAGTTACCCTTCTGCTCAACTTAAAATGAACTGTCTTATGCTTAATAATGTACATTTTTATACCAATCCATTAGAATTTAATTATAATGCTGAGTGAGAAGATGCAGTGGTACCTAGATTTTTCATGTGTTAGAGTAAGACAGAAATATAATGTTTCATTCGTTTTTTGGATTTATAGCAGCGCCTCCCCGTTAGCTTTATCTATATCGGATGGTACGCTATGGAGCTATCGTATGCGCCAACCACCATCTGCTCAGGCTTAGAAGTTATCATATACATAATGTGTTTTTTTGAACAGTATTTATAACTATTTTTATTATACTCGTAGTTATGTTGTATTACCCTGCAATAGTCTTCCAGTTCGGTAGTTAGCTTACATTACTTTGATTAATTGTGTTTTAAATATAAGGAATATTTTATAAGACAATTTAAAATTGGATGTATGTAGGCTTGTTCTTAAACTTTTTTATTTTCCTGTAACAAAATACTTAAAAAGCTTCAATTATTTTCAATAGCTTTAACCTCTGAAGCCATTGACACTATGGTGGATATATAAGCAAGAAAAAAAATAACTATTACAGCAACCAAGTTTAAATAAACAAAGCGACTAGTGTGCATCGTTCAAAAGCTAATGATACACTGATTAACAATATTCGGGGTAGATAGCAGTGAGTTACTCGCGGGGGCGGGGCGCGATGTTAGATTGCGCGCGCGCCGATTTATGCCATACCCGCCGTATTAACTGATATCGCCCACTAAATATCCCATTATTATATGCGAAACAAATAATGCGCTTTACAGGTACGACCGTGCTATCTTTTTATTTATTGTTTCGAAAGGTATTTAAAACGATTTATGGGGTAGACGTAGCAGAGGTTTAATTTATTGACGATTTCGACGTATTTTGTTAGAGGAAAATACGGTCGTAGTATTTAACTCATTAGATTTATAGGTTTAGGCTCTTATATTTTATAATACATGGAGATAAACGGTAAATTTTGTTTGTCTTTATATTGTTAATGGTATCGCTAGCTTCCCTAAACTTCTGCGCCACAGTTTGGGTATTTAAAAAAAAAAAATATGTTTATGAATATTTTTGAAAAGTCAACTCATTGATAGCTGTTAGCATTAAAAACGTTATGCGCCATATGCTAGTGAAATTTGTAAATGCCATAAATAATATGATTTTATTATTATTTTCTGAACTTTAATGATTAATCCCAAGACAGCCTTTTCTCTACTTACAAAAAAGCATGTAAAGCTTTAATCGATATTCAGTTTATCTTCACCTTAAACGGTTACTCGAATATTTTTCAGCTATTTACCGTCGTAAATTCTAAGTAAAAAATTAATTTCACAAAAATTAATATGCGTAAAGTAAGTTACATAATTATGTAGCGAGTTGCGTAGATGTGCTATCGGCACTATCACTTATGTCCCCTTTGTTAAAACGGAATAAACCCAATTTATAAATTCGTCTGCGACACGAGCGTCATTAATTATGTTGCTGGTTGGGTGGCTGAGAAAAACTTACTTCACTCATTTTGCTATCATTACAATCACACACCATCCCATTCTTGCGTGTGCAAAATTCGTAAAATCGACTGCAACTACTTATGTAACTACTTTCCGTAGTTTGAAGCAAACTGAACCATATGGCTCAGTGATTAAAGTTTAGTTTTTTTAGAATAAATTGTCAGTTAAGGCTTTTTATCTGGTAATGAGTATAGGCGCTCTCGCTCTGATGTTTTGTTGGCGAGCCTCCCCGGCGTTAATGGTGTTATCTTGCCCCTCGAACGCAGCACCTCTCAGTATATTTCTTTATCTTGTCTCTGCTGGCGGTTTTTAGTTCTTTTTTTATTCATTTGCTAATTTCGAAAATGAGAAGGCGCAGCGATCACATCGGCCGTGATCGTAGATTTAGGTTGGGGCATTAATAAAATTAACGAATGCCCCTTAAATTAATTGAACGCGTCTCTTGGAAGTTGGCTATCAAGAATCTGTTTCAATTTTGCTGGTGCAGATATCAAGCGCAGTATCAGCGTCTTTATTAAATATAGATCAAATTGTAACAGACACTGATGAGGAAAATGTAATTTATTTACCCACACAGTATTAACGTAGGTATAGTTGAAGATTGACGGAAGTGACACGCTAGACAGATATCTTCTTATATATAAAATTCTCATGTCACAATGTTAGTTACAATACTCCTCCGAAACGGCTGGACCGATTTTTAAGAAATTTTGTGCATATCGAGTAGGTCTAAGAATCGACCAACATATATTTTCCATACCCTTAAGTTATAAGGGGGGAAGGGATTAAGGGGGTTAACATATATGGCAAAACAACGTTTGCGGGGTCAGCTAGTTAATCTATAATTTTATTCTGAATTTTAATAATAGATATTCCATAATGTGCAATTATTCACAAATGTGTATTTGCAAAAAGTTACCTTTAGACTAATAAATATTTGTCTAAATTAATAGTTAATTATTGTAAATTGTGCGGGTGTATAATCCCTGCAAATAACAAAGATTTATTCGTTCAAAAAAAAATGCTAATTTTTTATATCACTGTCGAAGATAAATTTATAGATAAGAATATTGTTTTAATATTCCAAGACAAGTACCAACTAAGAACAAAAAAATAATAACATTTGCAATGATAATTGTAAGCAAGAAATCAACCAATATAATTTGATTTATTGCCTCTGTGTCGATATCAATTGTCATATTCTATTGCTGATAATAAGCGGATAATGTCATATTGATATTTCTTACCTTTCGCCGTCAAATTTAATCTAAAGTATTTGTTATTGAATATCAATTAAAAATGTAATTAATAATTATTATTAATTGTTGGATTGCATTAACATGCATAATTTATTTTTCCTACTTATTGATACACTCTGAATAAGCGCAAGACGCAAATGTTTCGAATCTCTGTATGTTCATACATGGGCAGTAGGTACAATGATTGGGTATTTCTATGATTTGGTGCAATTCGGACAGATTTGTGAGAAGATTTTCAAAAGTTTTTTTTCAACACTCACAAGAATCTTTACCAAGAATATAAACTATTTATTTGATCTATACAAAATTATATGTATATGTATGAGTATCCACGCTTCATAGGGAGACCGACAAAGATATCCTTATACATAACGGGTCTCGAACCGCGACCATCCGCTGATAAAAGCGGAGCTAAGGTAACTTCGAGCTCCACAGATCCTCCATCTGAACAGTCATTATACAAAATTCTAGTTCTGATAAATTGTAAAGCTTTAACAGGTGATGAACACATAAATATTTTAAAATGAAACATAATATTTGACATCACAATTACCATTGGTCGGATTGTTTACATTGAATTACCTCACGTTTTATAGGTGGTATTTTATAATAGTAAGCGCTCCGGGCGGGGGCGGGCACGGCGCATGCGCGGCCACCCCGGCGAACGCCCCGTTCCATACGAACTTGCGCCGAGTCGACGATACGTACTCTTGCTGTGCAAAAATAATTGCATACATATTATATTTGAATTATAGGCTGCCCTTGCAAACTTAAATTTTGAATATAAGGTCTTCGCTGAAGCGGAAAAATTTAGAAAATATCATGTAGTAAATTCCATATCTCAAATCCGTATACGGTTCAGTCTGTAATATCCCACTGCTGGGCATAAGACTCTTTCCCCATGTAGGAGAAGAATCAGAGCTTAATCCACCATGCTGCTCCAATGCGGGTTGGCGGATGTATTCCCTATTATGAGTAACGATCGCTTTCACGTGTACATGATAACAACCGGGACCGACTGCTTGACGTACTCTCCGAGGCATGGTGGGTAGACCCACAAGGACTGCACAAACACCCAGGTCCCAGACCACGGCAAATATCTGTATGGCCAATACAAATATTTGTTATGTGCGAGGATCGAACCCGCAACCGCCGACCGTTGCACCAACGTTCAACGTTTCCGTCACGATCACCAAATCTATACGATTCATCGTATATACATCATATATCATATAGTTATTACTGCATTATTATCGCACACATATTTAATATTGGTTTAAAACCGTAGACTAACTGATGTAGATCACTGCATCGTTAATTATGATATTGTAAAATAAACCCGAACTATTATACCGCAAATATTGTGACTATATAATGTTTTTTATAAAATTATACAATTTTAATTAAAAAGAAAAATACGAATTTTATCGTCGATTGTTGCTTAAGTTTCTATTTTTCTTTCTACTTAATTATTTGACCATTAAAAGGTGATCCTAACAAAAGAGTCAGCTTCTTGTTTTTTTTTTTATCCATCTTTGCTCTGTCTAAAAAATATGTTTATGTTTTGTACATTTTATATTTTTAAGACGTCATTTTAATTTTTAATTTTCGTTACTGAAATTTAGTCAGACTGCCGGCGTATTTCAATTTAAACGGCTTATGCATATAACACCCTGTCACCTATACAGCAGTAATATACATATATCGCAAAATTTAAAGGCTTATTACAATAGATTTCGAGGTAAAAAAAATCTAAACTAAAACTAGAAAGAATAAACTAGGTTTTTAGTTAGGTTAGGATAGTAGAAACTAGGTTTATGAAACATTGATGATGATGAAACACTGATTACAGTTGGGTCGAAGTTTCAAAAGCCAGGATTAAGTATAATAATATGTGTATTAAGTTATTTTTGATAGTTAAATTAACTATATGCACACATTTATTACGTTATATTATTTATACAGATTACGTAACAAATACTCTACATGCACCAAGTATACCTATACCACTATTATAGTATAGTACTGTATTAAAAATGTTTCAAATATCGATAATCGAAATTATTATTTTTCAATCGGATCATCGTAAGAACAATACAGCATCCGTATACCGAGCTATCTCATTACCATACCATAAATTCATATTGTACCATTATTTTGTAATTCTTTCTATAATACACTTTGTGTGACAAGGAATAAGGTTGAATAAATATAGAGTTGAATCGATAGTTGTTTGATATTACCGCAGTTCATATATGATTTCACTACCTTTATCTAAGCCAATACATCAATAGATTGTCTACTATGTATTGTTACTGACGGAGCTCAAACCTTTTGTGATATATATTTAGGTAGTGATGGACTGGATTCTATCGATAATAATCTATTAATTAAAAATAAAAGTATTTTGCATTACTATCTGTGCTAATTGTATGTAGATATACTTCTTATTACTGAAATTAAAACCTAATTGATTAAGACACATGTGGTTGTGAGTAATCAAATTTGTATAAATTTATATATTTTTTCGTTTTCAAGACTTAATAAGTCGTTGTGTCTATGATTGCAATGCTGCTTCTAAATAATTAGAGCAGCAATTAGTTACAACAAAAGTGTATTCTCTGTTAGACATTTTCATTTAAATAAACTAATAATAAAATATATCTCACGTAGTGTTGCCCAAATGCAAGAACAAGACGAGACTTAGCCAGTCTTGGTCTTGGTCTTGCGCTCCCAGTCTTGGTCTTGGTCTTGGTCTTGCAGCAAGAGTCTTGCAAGTCTTGCAATTACCTATTAGTCTATTACTATTTATTAAAGTTTACTTTAAATCTTAGAAAAACGTATTAGAATTGGAACATTGTGAGCTTGAATTAACATAGCCATAGTAAAGATCAAGCAGATTAATAAATAACTGAAGATTTGATAAGAAATTCGAAAAATCAACTGACCTATATGTCGTTTTCCATGGAAGTAACTGTTTCTTAATAAACATTTATGATTTATAAGCTTACATTTGCTAAAACATGTAAAAAAACAAATTAATTACAATAACTTGACTGTATTTTAAAGAACAATACTTATCTGTCTAGAAAGAGATTGAACCCTCAACTTATAAGAAATTTAATAAAAGAGTTTTACGATTTATCATTTATTTCAATAAAAAATAAAATACAACACAAATCAACAGCTTTATCATTAGGTTATGATACTTTACCATTTTATCCTAATCAATAATCATAATACTACTTGCGTGATCAGTATAATGTATTCATTTTCATTCTAAGCACTCTGAAACTTATTTATTCTTTGGAACACCTGTAGGTACTCTTAAAATTCGAAATTATTTTGCATGAGTATACCTACGCCCTATGGCGGCAATCAAATAGTGTCAAATGTTATGATTTCGGCGTGGCGGCAACGATTGTTTTAGATTTCAAAAGAAGCCGCCGGCGCGTGTATCATAACCATGTACTTCCGAAAAGCGGCAAATTTCTTTGAGAAGTAAGTACAAAACCTTTGATGCCGCATTATCAAAGTGCCGATGGTTAAAACATAACTATGCATGCACTCAGTTTGATTTTAATAGATATTTTTTTATTCGCTATGTTTATGGTATTAGTCGTAATGCGCATAGGTCCAGTTTTTCATATTCTTTGATACAGTTTTTTGCGTCTCATAGAATTCCTAAGCGTACCTACCTATACACCGAACTGTTACACCTAACTACTCAGTGAAATAGCGCTAAGTCCTAGCTGCAAGACGCAAGAGTCTTGCAGGCTATGTCTTGTTCTTGCTCAAGTCTTGCACGGTCAGTCTTGGTCTTGGTCTTGCTAAAAATACGCGGTCTTGTTCTTGGTCTTGGTCTTGCAAAAACGCAAGAACAAGACCAAGACTGCAAGACCAAGACTGAATTTGGGCAACACTAATCTCACGCTAGAGTTCTATACATTTTATAATACTTGCTTTTTGAAAATTCTACTGAAAAGTTTAAACCCACAAATATAACCAAAAATCTTCGTAATAGTTACAAGAGGTTACAAGTTAAAAAATTGTAGTCATACTAACAAATACAATATTCGCTATGCGATATTAGCACTCTGCCATACTCATCTCTCATACAAATGGGTACTTAGGATTACAGGATGTACAAGGAATATTACAAAATAAAGTGCCTTACTATAAAATCTCACAGTCAGGATTAGGCACTATGACCCCGTAACCACATTAGCTCCAATCAAGGATGACCTATCAAAAGTGTTAAGCTGTTACTGGGAACCGCACCGGTAAAATATATATATAATATATCGATGCGATATGTCGAAACTGATCGATTTTAATATGATGCTTCTATTATTTTTTAAGTATTGTATTTAATTTAATTTTTTATCTATGCTCGTTAACTAAATATATATAGATATATGACATAAAATCATACCATTTTATTAATAAATTAAGTACTTAATTAATTAAATTTGGATACTGAACCTTTATTGTAATTTAGTGCACTTTTCTTAGTTAAGGAATATGTATAGATCGCCATAGTCACTTTTGTGCGCTCTTTTTTAAATAAAAAGATATATACTATTTAAAAAAAAAACAGAATTGCTGATTGATTGAATGAATTATTTGACAGAACAGAAAAAAATTGATTGATATATAAATATTCAACTGTTAAGTCCGAGTTACTTATTGCAAATATTTTAATCTTAGTCTTAAATTTAGATTTGACTTGTTACATAATTATATAAATATAATAAAATGTAACTGACAACTATTAAGAACTTATAACTAAGATACTTTCATTGTTATAAGGTGTTTACTTTTTACAGAAATGTGTATAGCACACCTTAATATGCCCTGAAATCCATTTTAAAAATAGGATGGTAATTATATGAAACATTTCACATACCTACCTGATATACAAAGTAGATACGATTGCATTCTAATATAAATTTATAACTCCATCATTATGCAGCGACTTTCGAAGTCAAAAATTACATTATTTAATTGATAAAAGACTCGTTTTATCTATCTGGTTCATCTCCTATTGTTGTGGTTAATAGAGTTAGCTCAAACCATAGCAACAATGAATAGATTCCGATTACGTAGCCGCATAGAAAGCGTTGCCTTTTTATTCAAACTAATTTTTAAGTTTTATTTTAAGTCTATTTAAAATATTATGCAATAAATTTTCTGTCAATTATGCTAAATTAAATATTTTTTAAATAACGCATATTTAGTATAAGTTTATCTTGCTTTAAAAAAATTCAAAGGTTACACAGCATTACACTAATGTGATTTATAATCCACTGCCTTCCCGTCTTCGGCTTTGCCAGTGTGAATCTTGGCTTTTCCGTTTAGTCCGTAAAATATAGCTTTTGTCACTCAGTAATAACGTAGCGTTAAGCTTGTTAAAGAAATTTTAACATGAAATCATAGCTTTCAAACTCTTTATATTATTAATATTTATACCGATAAAGCTACTAGTTTAGTAGAAATTGTGGATTTCCTAATGTTACATTGTAATCGCTTTAACACTTTTGTAATATGTATCAGAATATGCTAGTAATTATAGTCTTACATGACGTCAGTTCGAATAATTAAGCATGTTTGATATGCACACTAGTCCGCCGTCGTATTGGGTCTATAATTTTGGCGGTGAAATATTTTTAGTCAGTGCACATTGTTCAGCTTTTAACGGCGTCGGTTCGTGTAATATACCGGCGCTGATGTCCTCACTACTCTGTCAATTAGCCGGCATTCCAGTCCCGTGACCTACTCTGTCGCAACCACGAGGATGACTAACGGCCATTGTTTAAACCCTTTCCTTGCTATTTACTGAGCTTTGTGTATATTCGGCTAGATGGGTCTGTCGATATGACTGCTCTATTATTCCTTGGTGATGAGAATTCGTTATGTGTACAGTATACAGTTAAATAGCTGTTTTAATATTCTGTACTAACTTAACTTGTCAAGATAAAAATAAATGTTTTTTTTTGCTGTGAATTTGAGATAACGCATTGCTGGATTACATGAATACTTTTTGAAAAGAATTACACTACAATGTCTATGTCGATACATTTTAAAACAATCAATTCGCGCATTTGTTCGAGTGAATGTCACAAAAAGCTTACAAAAAACTTTAATCCAATTACCTCAGAATAAATTCTCAACCACAAGCCCACCATAAAACTAAGCACCCCGAGCTCTGATCGACAAAGCTACGTGACTCGCGATGCATTAAGATAACGTATTACATATTTCGCCACCTATGCGCATGAGATCCTCTGTAATGGCTTCATTACCCCTCTATCCAGTCGCATTATGCTAATATACCGCTACAATGCCTATTATATCATCCAGGCACGCGATACACATTTTAAAATGGAAACAATTTGAAAATCACCCCCCGTTGCGTTGGAACTCGTACTACAACTCAGATTGGCAGAGTGAGTGACGTGCGCTGTCCCTATTGGTCGATAAGATTTGACGGATAAGAGACGGCGGCACGTTAAAGATGCGCATCGGTCTCTTACCATGTAAAAATGTTCAAACTGTATCATTGTAACAAAAAGATCCGTTATGGTAACCAGCCAGTACTTAAGTAGAAATGTTAGCCACCCTGGTTTTACCGTTTATAAGGAAGATATTTTATTGTATCTTGATACAGTCTTGGTATATTTATTTTATAAATATGCATTTTTGAGTCCCTATTAATGATTAACAATAGTTCTGATGTTGTGGATTGTTGGCCAAGACAAACATTTGTATTTTTACAAATATTTCCTGCCGATGTGGATTCTTGTCCTTATCCCCAGCATGCCTCGAAGAGTACTAAAGTCGTCGGTCCCCGTTGCTATCATAACAACCTGATATTGATATCGCTCTTGATAGAGAAGCTATTCGCTAACACGCAGTAGTAGTTCAGTAAATATTTTTTAATGTAAAATTTCCTTATCGAATTGTTTGATATTTTATTTAAATATACAAAACAACAAATATAACTCTGAAAGCTAACGTGTTACTATCATAACAGAATTGCCAATATTCTAATACTAAATATTATCAGACCTATCGTTCCACACAGTTTCGCCCAGTTCACATTTAAGTTCCAGTATATTTTTATAGCCTCAAGAGCGTTCTAATATATATATAAAATCTTCCTCAAAGGAGCTCGTTTCATATCTAATGAAATAAATAAATAATAAATAAACACTTCAGCTTCAATTCAAGTAATAGTAGTTTAATTACAAAACGTAAGAAATCGTAAGAATCATTAGAAACAGTACTAGTAAGACTCCTAGCCTAGCAAATATAAAATGTTTTATATTTTTATGCTATTTATGTAGATCATTACCAGATAATAGAAAATGATATGTATTATTATGTATATTTACAGGAGGACGTTTCTGTTCATTTTCTCCATGCATAGAACAAGTCCAACGCACGTGTTTGGCGCTAGAAAACCATGGCTTTCAAGACATCAGTACGATGGAGGTGCTGCAAACGGAAATCAAAGTCAGTAGGAGAACTGTTCCTGTGCGAGATATCTCATTTCTGAAACATAAGGTAAGATAACTTAAACTCATATATGATATGAAACCGTAGTAAATGATAAAAACACGCAAAAAAAAAACATTTAAAGATGGGCATTAAAGACAGATTCTACCCGCACCATTTCGGCATCAGTTTGAGAAAAAGCGTAATATAATATAGCCTAGTAATAAGTAATTACGTTAATTAATACTACATCGTAAAAAAAAAACAAAAATTTAAACATACTACACACACTGGATATATTATCACATAATCAAATAATATTAATTATTAAAATGATTATAGTAATAATTTCCAAATAACCTAAGATATACATAAGCAGGACATAAGCAGTCGACTTGAAGTAACATTGTCTATATATACTACAATAGGAAAATTTCGTTCGCTAACTAGTTAAATAGCGCAATCTGGGCCGCCCGTTGACCTCACACAGCTGACACATTAACTTAAGTAAGTTACGACGCCACTGCAGCGTAAGCGAGGATCGATCAGAGTCTAACAAGCTGATAATTGACAGAATACCAAAGGGCCACCAGTATGGGTTGCGACTAGACTTGCGCAAAACAGTGCTTCAAAATGTAATGTAATATTACATTACATTTCGTACTGAGTAATATGGCATCACACCATCACACCGAACATTACCCGAAATGTGTACTGTTCGGCGTGAGATATTTCTTATGAAATGCTATATATCACGTAATTGTCATCACACCAAACATTCCATGAGATTTTGTACTGGTATGTTTAAGTGTACGGTGTTCGGTGTACTACGTAGCAGACTAAACATCACTTTAGCATAAAAATGGTAAATGAGAGGTGGAAACTGGCTAAAAATTCATAATATTTGTTTTGTTTTTTTTTTTGTTTTGGTTTTCTAAAAGTTTGTTCTAAAATTAGCTTTGATTTGTAAAAAAAGTTGGTTTCCCTTCATACTTAAGTAAACCCCAAGGAAAATTGGGATATTTATTCCAGGCTTAGGACTGGCAATACAAATGGACAACTAAATTAATACTAGCCGTGATCCGCGATTTTACCCGTTTAGTTTCGATCCCCATGTGATTATTGATACCAAATTTCATCAAAATCAGAAAACGTTAGATAGAGTTACTTTCGTATCCCTACTAATATTATAAATGTGTGTTTGTTTGTTCGTCCTTCTTTCACGTCAAAACGGCTGAACCGAATTTGTCAAATTTTGGTATACAGATAAAACAGACCTTGGAGAGCCTTAGGCTACTTTTTATCCCGGAATCATCACAGGAACGGGAACTACGCGAGTGAAACCGCGGGACGCAGCTAGTTTATAATATAAGTTAGGAATAAACTAATGACCATGAATACTGGCGTATTTAAAAATCAACTTTATATACATACAATGATTACTTTTTTTATGTCAATACTTCATTTATAATTTTATTTTCACAAGCAACATAAACAAACAAAACATTTTAATAAATGCAAAAGCTGAAATTTGAACTCGAGTTTTAGCGGCAATCAAGTGCGTAACGCATTATTAAAAAGTATTACGTACAGTGTTGTGTAGACATGTGTAAGTAATGCAATTGATACATTACGCGTGATATTACTCGAACATGAAATATGGCATCACACATTACGCGACGAAATGAAGTATTACACATCACACTTGACATTACGCGCTCTGTTCGGTCGGAATGTTGGATTTCTTATCTATTTGCTCTGTCTAACTTCACTTACTGAGTGAGACACGGTGATGCGCGGCGCACTTTTGCAACCAGTCATAACCTCACTCTCTAGCTCTACATTATTTTCGATAGTATGAGTGAGAGCGAGCTACTGAGCCGTGGCGAGTTTCCGTCATTTTTTTAAGTGAAATATGAATCGTATTTAAGAATGCTAAGGCATATTATAGCACAACACTGTACGTAATACTTTTTAATAATGCGTTACGCACTTGATTGCCGCTAAAACTCGAGTTCAAATTTCAGCTTTTGCATTTATTAAAATGTTTTGTTTGTTTATGTTGCTTGTGAAAATAAAATTATAAATGAAGTATTGACATAAAAAAAGTAATCATTGTATGTATATAAAGTTGATTTTTAAATACGCCAGTATTCATGGTCATTAGTTTATTCCTAACTTATATTATAAACTAGCTGCGTCCCGCGGTTTCACTCGCGTAGTTCCCGTTCCTGTGATGATTCCGGGATAAAAAGTAGCCTAAGGCTCTCCAAGGTCTGTTTTATCTGTATACCAAAATTTGACAAATTCGGTTCAGCCGTTTTGACGTGAAAGAAGGACGAACAAACAAACACACATTTATAATATTAGTAGGGATACGAAAGTAACTCTATCTAACGTTTTCTGATTTTGATGAAATTTGGTATCAATAATCACATGGGGATCGAAACTAAACGGGTAAAATCGCGGATCACGGCTAGTATTAATTTAGTTGTCCATTTGTATTGCCAGTCCTAAGCCTGGAATAAATATCCCAATTTTCCTTGGGGTTTACTTAAGTATGAAGGGAAACCAACTTTTTTTACAAATCAAAGCTAATTTTAGAACAAACTTTTAGAAAACCAAAACAAAAAAAAAAACAAAACAAATATTATGAATTTTTAGCCAGTTTCCACCTCTCATTTACCATTTTTATGCTAAAGTGATGTTTAGTCTGCTACGTAGTACACCGAACACCGTACACTTAAACATACCAGTACAAAATCTCATGGAATGTTTGGTGTGATGACAATTACGTGATATATAGCATTTCATAAGAAATATCTCACGCCGAACAGTACACATTTCGGGTAATGTTCGGTGTGATGGTGTGATGCCATATTACTCAGTACGAAATGTAATGTAATATTACATTACATTTTGAAGCACTGTTTTGCGCAAGTCTAGTGTTGTGCTATAATATGCCTTAGCATTCTTAAATACGATTCATATTTCACTTAAAAAAATGACGGAAACTCGCCACGGCTCAGTAGCTCGCTCTCACTCATACTATCGAAAATAATGTAGAGCTAGAGAGTGAGGTTATGACTGGTTGCAAAAGTGCGCCGCGCATCACCGTGTCTCACTCAGTAAGTGAAGTTAGACAGAGCAAATAGATAAGAAATCCAACATTCCGACCGAACAGAGCGCGTAATGTCAAGTGTGATGTGTAATACTTCATTTCGTCGCGTAATGTGTGATGCCATATTTCATGTTCGAGTAATATCACGCGTAATGTATCAATTGCATTACTTACACATGTCTAGTTGCGACACGAATTAGTTCACATATCGATACCCAATACGAGGGTAGTATTATATTTTTGTAAATTTTAACAACTTGAAATTGTGTCGTTACAAAACATCAAACATTGTAGGAATCTTACAAATTAATAAAATTTATAAAACATCAATCAAATTTTAACTTTAATTGTAAAATATAAACTTAATATTTAAAGACACTCAACACTTTACTTACCAAAAAGCTGCTAGACCAATTTGCGTTATAGTACTTTATTTGGCTATATCTTTGGGTATATCCTTATATATCTAATTACGCTAAGCTTTATATGTACGAATTAAATCGTTTTACGTTAAGCGTAACCGTTACTAACGGCTCATTGTGATATATATTTATTTTTGTATAAAATAAATTACGTAAAATTATTACTCGCATAAAGACGGTTGAAACGGATGCTCTGATATACGGTAAACTTAAACTATCAGTATAGTTAATTGGATAACTCCTTCGAGAGTATGAATACGATCGTATATCTTTCTCATTTGTATTTAAAGCTAGGAGATTACTGAAGTTCTACAAAGATAAACTCAAACGTAATTGTGTCAGAGATTTTATTTGAAAAAGAAAATAGCTTCATTGATCTATAGCTGTATTATCAGATGAGTAAGTATATTGTTCTACAAATATTTTAATAAGTTTAATTTAGTACATAATTATGTAACATTTGAACGTATATATTGTACGTTTATCTTTAAAAAGTATACTTACATAAATATGTAAAGTTAGATGAATTTCAAAGTACAATACAAATATTAACTAATTTTTTTCTTTAATATACGTTATATTGTGTTATATTTTTTTCTTTATCCTTCAAAAAAAAAAAACAGCGTACTTAAAAATTCTACCTTTAAATGCCAAAATTTCAGAACTGATTTTTTTTTAACAGTCTTATGTTGGCCGAAAACAAAATTTTATTTTAGAGATTTAGTCTATTACCATACAGAATTATAGACCATATCGAATGGATGAATTTTTAACATAGGCGAAATATCGGAGCGCTCGAAATCGTCACGCGCGCCGTTTGTCGCGAGGGGTCAGGCTTTGAACGGTAGCCGATAGACAGTGGCAGTGGCAGTTATCGATAGTCATTCGATACTTGAAACATTAAATTTGTCATTACTTATTATTTCACATAATGGAAGTACCTATACTAGGTACAATTCTTTGGATGTTGGGTCAATAATCAATACAAGATTTAGATGTTTTAAAATTAATTTATTTTAACGATTTAATTTTACTGTACTATTTTTTTTTTTTTAATTTTTACTATTTTTTTTATAAGAGTATTATTATGATATTTCATTTAAATTAGGAATTTAAGTATATGTATGTTATATCTGAACTTGAAAACTATAAATTATCGCAACGATTTCTATCAGTAGGATAAAAACCTTATTCAATCACAAAAGCTCGCAACAGTCGTGGGAAAATCAATATTGCATTTTAAATCTATCGTTGGCCCGAATTGGCTCTACACATAATATATTATAACTGTATTAGTGATAACGGACGGAATTATTTCATACCATATTTGTAATGTTGCCAATTTTGGGAAATCCTAGAAAGATATGACCGCAAAATGCCACTCCACTGTACAGTTCCATACAACGTGATGCTAGTAAGATAGTAAGTATTTCAAAAGATAATTTATGTCTTTGACTATTTTTCCGATACTTGTGTTAAGTATAATTTCAAGTCTTAGAATATTAGGGCCATGTTAAATTAGTTATTTATTTATTAGGTTTTGAGACATTAAACGTGTTCTATACGTATTTATCTATCCTGGTGTTGACTTTAGAATATTTATATACGAGTAGGTACTTAGATTAACGTGAAAATATTATTAACTAGAATCCCGCTCCGACTTCGGACGGGTATTTAAGAAAAATTTCAAAAATAATTTTTTTCATTTTTTTTATTTATTATGATATAGCCTATACCACCCGCGTTTAGTGTTGATTCCCAATAGTAAAAGAATTTTTCAAATCGGTTTAGTAGTTTCGGAGCCTATTCAATGCAAACAAACAATCAAATCTTTCTTCTTTATAATATTAGTTATTAGTATACTGACCAACTTGTAACTGAAAACAAAGACAATCAATAAGATAAATAATCTCATTGTTGTATAAAAACGGAGTTATAAAAACTAGCTTATTTTTAAAAAACAATGATAGCAATAAATATCCCATATCGTGAAGTCCCACGAAAACCCAGTACAGCCCTAGGAGACCTTAGCAAATCATAATGATTGGTATTCACAGGTTGGCCACTGTCTCGGTTATGAGCCTGTGTCCTTGTACGCAAATAGTGTATGGGTTGTCTCTGCCATCTACGCTTACTCTGTACAATGTAGCCTAACGTACCGCGTTGTTTATTACTCTGTGATACTTCAGGAATTTGCCACCGCTACATATTGCTATAACGATACTTGTGCGATCAGAAACGAATTGCTTGCTTTACAAAATGTCAACAAGAGGTCATTTTAGACTCAAAAGGAATATTCAATTCGGTTGCGACATGACATTAACATAGTGATTGTCTTTAAATTAGACTAACTGTTGTCTGCTGCTTTACTCGACTTTTTATTAACTTTTTCTCATTACTTACCTATATAGTCGAATTCTCGATGCTAAAAAAAATACAGTTTAACAATTTTAACTGAGGTAGGGAACAGCAGGAAATATCCTGCTCAAAATCTAGACCAGCCCGGCTGGGGCAATACCTCAACATTATAGAAAATCACAGCTATATAATAAATACTGTTTTCAAGTAATGTTGTGTTCCTGTGGTAAGTAAGGTGACCAGTACTCCTGGAGGGCTTACCACCAGGTGAGCCGTAAGCTTGTTTTCCGACCTAATTGTATAACAAAAAAACATACATTAATGAAACATGTTTATTTCTTATAAACAATCTAACTATATTTAATTATGTAAAGTTTCGCACATCTAAATCTAATACTTACCGAGCTCTTATATAGATTATAAGTATTATCCATTTCAGCTGTAAATTTTAACCAACTTCAAAAAAAGGAGGAGGTTACTCAATTCGACCGTATATATTTTTTAAGTGTGTTCGGGGATAACTTCGTCGTTTATGAACCGATTTTGATAATCCTTTTTTTGTTGGAAAGTATTTATTCCTAGTTTGGTACCATGATAAGGAAACCAGAATCTGATGATGGGATCCCAGAGAAAACGAGGGAAACTCTCGAAAATCCGCATAACTTTTTACTAGATGTACTGATTTTGATGATTTTTAATTTAATCGAAAGCCGATGTTTATCATGTGGTCATATTTAAATTTCATCGAGATCTGATTATAACTTTTGGAGTAATCTTTGATAATGCGTATTTACTTGACTATTTTTTCGTCTCCCTACGTTGTATTACTTGTCGATATAATTGAAGTCGGTTTTTCTTCGTTTGCCTGCAAACACAATTATTATTCAAATATCATTTCAGAGACTAGTGGCTAATATTATTATAAAAAGACCGTTGTAGGCAAGCTTTATGTCTGGCTTCATTACTTTATATTTGATTATGATGACCCAGTCAGCTTAAACTTCTTACTTTGTGCATTTGATACCTTAGATTAGGTATGTATTTATCACCATCATGGGTTCACTGGAAGAGATCTCTTTTAGAGGTAATCCCTTGGCAATTAATTTTTTGTAATCGAAAACTGTAAATAAGTTAAAGTGCAATAAAAAATACAATAAATAGTAAATAAACTGTATCTTTGCAATTTATGTTTATGATGCCGTTATATTATCGCATCATACAACCTATTTAAATCTCCTAAAAGTATGTCAATAAAAAAAAAGTTTTGAGTAAAATGATTTACTATTTTCGAAGTAAAGGGCAACAAATGTCTCTTGGTTTGGACAATGATTTATTTTCACTTGAGTAATTTTCAAACAAAGGGTTATCTAGCTCTCCATCATATATTACAGTTCTTAATTAAATCTATCAGCGATATCTAGCGAGGTATCGATCTGTATGGAGCCGAATATGATTTATGCGTGCGCGGACGCAGCTGCGCTAGAACAAAGCAGGCACTCACGTTCCCACATTACTTACCCGGCGAGATGTGGGATGATAGACGTAGATCCGTTCATAATATTAAACAAAAGTATTGTAACCCCCAATACTAGAGTAACAAATATCTTTATGTATTCTTGTATTGGGCCCGAACAAGTGTAGAAACTGCTCATTGCATTAAGAAAAACAGACGAGACTTTATTTAGGCATTTTTTTTTATTTATTTAAATTGGCAAATAGGAAGAAATAATATAACTCACTATAAGGCTAAACTTATGTATTTGCGTTATGTTTCCTATTGATCTAGTAGGGCATACGGATAGACTTACAGTTAAGCACTAAAATAATAAATAAAATTGTAAGTTAGCTTACAACTAGCACAATGTTATCGAGTTAAACCAATACCTTAACAGGGCGCTTATATAATTATGTCAAGTAATGTAAAACGTTAATAGTGTTGTAATTTCAACAATTTAGAGGACAATTAATCGAGAAAGCCATTAGGCACAGCCATAAATCGGTCTCCATTTCACGGCGCAATCTAAACCGGTGCGCGGCGCGTGCGCACCCGACAGATAGCATCTTATCGCGGATCGGCGCGATCTGTCGTTGTCGGTCGCCGGCGCGTGTCCAAACACTGTCCGAGCTTGTAAGCGATCGACTGACCGCTTCTATCGTAATCAATCGCCATTAAATGACAAGGGTCGATTAAAACAGTTCGGAACCGTGGGTGTGATGAAATGATGAAATGTCTTTGAATATCGAGCCATTGAAGATATATTTCTTTAGAGGAGCTCATGGTTTAAATGTAATAGCAATGTTTATGGCGTATACGAGATTTCGTAAGACGTTTACCACGACACGTGATAGGTACCTTACGTTGCATAAATTCCTATTGAAACAAGTCTATCATTTATAACACAAGAGCGGCGAATAATTCCAATAATGTTTACCAACACCATTCACTAGACAGTTTGAACACGCGAATCAAAGAACAAAGAGATTTAGGGCAGTGTAACACGATCCTCCATATTGTTGCGGCGTGTGACGCAACAAATCTGTCGCAGGCAAGATGGCGGATCGAGACAGCCGTGGCTAAAGGATGCGCCCGCGCCGTGAAATCGCTTGTTATGGCCCGTGTGGCAATGCAGGTTTAATAAATGCGTTCGTTCTCCGACCTCCTTCATGTTTTATTCCAATTAAAAATTATAACACAGCTCTAGATGACAGATAAATGGTCATACTATTTAGATTATCATCTAATACGCCATTAACAAAAAATGATATGGAATAGCTGCTAGGTTTTTTAATCAATAATTCTTCATCTTCTTCTTAAAGTGCCATCTTCTCACGAAGTTCGGGGATCATTTTGGCAACTTGTATTCTTGATACTGCAGCCCTGAATAACGAACGGGTACTTTTCCCAAACCATTGGCGTAGATTTTTTAGCCAAAATGTTCTTCTTCGACCCACACTGCGCTTGCCTTGTATCTTGCCCTGGATTAATCAATAATATTTTCTACTTTTTTACAGTTCAGTCGTTCCTACGCGTTTACTAATCTTCATAGGAGCGATCAATTTCATTAGAAGTGAAATTATCAATAGCAACTAAAATCCATTATTAAATGTCCTATTAATGTTACGTTCGCATGCCTCTTTTATAAATGGACTTGGTTCGTCTTATCCTCCCGTTCGATAGCATCAGCTGTATAACACCGTAGACGACCTTTAGGACACCATCGCCAGCTAGTGTTCCTGGGACTCGACACAGTTTTACCGTTATGCCCGCCATCTATAAATCCGCAACTTGACAAAATAATAGGAACGCGATAGTTCGAAGCTATTAACGCCCAAAGAGATATATTGAGCCTACTCCTCTCAATCAGATACCTAAATACGGGTGCAGTGTAATAGAAATTTCTAAGCGCTTTAATATCAAGATAATTCCGATTGGCAATTGCAATACCTATCTATACAGCAAACATTGTATCTCATGGATCTTGTCAATTGTCTACAGAACTTATTAAATTTATTTATATTTATTCCATGCGACCTAAATCAGTTTCGATAATAATTACTCGTATGAAATAATTTCGTAGGTACATATTTGACAGCACGAGAGTAAATTAACATTTGCATTATAACCTTCAAAATTACTGCTTTTTTGTTCAAACAAAGCAATGATAATTTTTAATATGTACTCAATAAAAAAACTGAGTATATAAATGTGTAATTACATATATAGCATCGTATATTTGTCAAACCTTTTGAAGCGTATCGTAATTAATACTCTGAGAGTCTTAAGCTGTTTATGTAGAATCTCATTTAGATAACATTGTAAGCTCACCAAACAATTTATAACTACGCAAATACAAACCTGACAAGAGTCGCTCGATGAAAACGTAACTTTACATAAGACAAGTGTCAACGCAGCCTTTAACTTACAATATGTCTGTTACGCTATATATTTTACTTAATTCACTAGCTCTGAGCTACATTTTAACTACATTGTCTCGATTTTCTTAACTTTGTGTAAACACTATCAAGAATTTAATATTGCACATAAAAACTATGCTAAAAATATGTAAATGTATTTTATATTTAAAAACTTGTTCTATCGAAATATTTCTTTCTAAATATAATAAAATGTTAGTTTGTGTATTTTCTTTTTTTATGCAAACAAAACACACAAACTCAAATTGAAAAACATTTTTATTTCAGAGAGCCTGTTGGTTGAAAAGTTCTGTAGGCTAAAAAACGTCGCGGCTTTAAGAAGTCAAACAATGTCAATCAATATTCAAGACGTATTAAAATTTAGAATGTATCTAAAAACAAGTATTAATGTTATAAATGGTAATTTCCTGAATACTTAGTAACATTTCAAAAGCAACTTTATCGAGGAACAGAAAGACGAATGTCTCACTCAATACATAGAAGATAGAAACATAATAACTTAAACGCAAAATATTGGTATGGAGTAGTACATACATTTGCATTAACGACACGCAACATAAACTAATGGCTGCGAGCTCTTCGTTCTCGAGAGTTACTATTTTCACTATTAATATTCTATTCAATATATTTATGTTGATGCTTTAAAAGTGCAAATCCGTGTTCAAAGTCGCATTTGTGCTTTCATTTCGAGTCATAATTGTTTCTCTCTGAATTAAATAATAATGGTTTTATATTTTTTAATTCACTTAAAATGATAGTCATTTGATCTAAATATTGATATAGAGTATTACACAATATTTCGAAAAATTGCAAAATTTCGCAAGATTTAAATCAAGCTCGTAGTGAGTTTAATTTAAAACTGAGTCTACTATATCTTGTAATATTTCGCGGGTTTCAGCTTAAGCTAAGTCAGAGTAATGTAGTTGAAGATGCATTATTTACCGCTAAGCCTTATTGCACAACTGTCATTATAAATAACCGATATAGTAAATTCGTGCGTCATCACGTGCATTTATTTATGCCACTGCTAGTGAGTGGTAGCGGGTGTGCAGTAATCAGATTTACCGTGTGAATCATATACCGAGACACGGGTTACTAGTTACTTTGTATTACTCTAGTATTCTTCGACTAATCCTATAAACTGAGTATCTATTTTATTTGCTATAATAATATTTTGTTGGTCCTTTGAGCCAATTAAAGTTAAAAAAAATTGTTGAATAGAAACTTAAGTATAACTTCTTTGCTTCTTGTAAAAAGTTTTTGATTCCAAAAGTTATATTATTTTAGTTCTGGGATGGGATGGGATTAATTTTATATGTATAATTTTGTATATATTTTTATTTGTATGTACGTATAGGTACTATAAATGGAAAAAAAAAACTGTTTATTTCAAGTACGGCTGCAGCCGTTGATTATGGCGCGAGCTCTCATTTACGATTCGGATTTACGAGAGCGCGAATAGAGTCGTCACTAGCATGTAGTGAAGTTCTCGGCAATAAATTAGCGAGTGAGTGTTTGGTGTTCCCACGAGGAACCGTATCAAGATGAGCTCGAACAACGCGTCCGAGACTTGAAACGAGGACGAAATGCTTTATTTTCTCACTCGATTTATTTCGAGTGACACTCGCTTGCGTTTTGTAAGTTGTCACTTGCACTCGTAACGAAGTGCCCTTAGGATCATACGGGAAGTGTGCCTTGTAAAATTGGATTGTACAAATGCCAGTGTATATCGTCTTTTGCATCTTCACTTTCTACGACAAATTTAAATAACGTGAAACATTTTACCGATGGCTGCGTTCAATTTATAAAATAGTTTATACTAATGATTCAAACAATGTTACTAAGAGAAATCGTCTGCAATTAGAACAAATTTATTCGACTCTTGGAGAAATAAACAAAGTATACATTCGTGCGCGAAAACAAGACAAGACGAAGACAAATTATTTTGCATAACAGGTCTGAAATTTAGAGTATTACAACAAATCGTAACCTAATACTCGCAATGTTAAAACATAAATCGCATCAAATTGGCCTGCCATCGTTTATTTACTAGTGCCGTATGATCTGGACGAGCCGTGTCTCGTCTTAGGACAGACCTAACTAATGTTTCACTTGGCTCCTTTCCAAACTCGTTTGATTTATAACTGAAAACTAGTATTAAGCATTTACATGGTTTCAAAACGATACGATGTTTTTATAAATCAACATAAAATTTTGTTTCTTGACGCGTAAAATATATCTTATCGTTTTTTTTTTCCTATCGCAGTAAAACTACTAATCAACTGTAATTTTTATACAATTTAATGATTAAATATTTAAAATGTCATATCAAACACCTATCAAAAGCTATATTAGAATTTTTGATTTACTCTACAACCAAGAATAAGCATCGATCGACTCCAACATCCAAAATTCCATCCACATTCCAATAAGTTACAAAATAGCAAGTAATGATCAAATCGTATAGTATCAATCAGGGCCGCGTCGTCACGTCGAACAACCGATAGACTCGTCAGTACTCGTGATCTTGGTCTACTGGTCCACCGGTCCACTATCCGGTTGCCCACTTCGAATTCCATTGTCGTTTCTGGTCGCGATCAATCACAATTACGGATATGTTCCTTTATCATGTTTATTATATTAATTAGTATTAACACGAACTATATTGCCATTGTTTCGTTTGAGGTAGTAATTTTAGCTTTGTTTCGTGTCAGTGGTCAAGGTTTTATTGGGCTGTAAATATTTATCAGCATAACATAATGTTACCATATTTGCTGACAACAAGTGGGACACTCTACTATCGTTATAAGTAAACTAACAATTCTTAATCTAGAAACAGATTCTCTCACCTAAACTGGTCTCATTGAAGTGGTTAATACTGATTAATCAAGAAAGATATTAAAATGTGAACGAAATATGTTCTATCTTTCCACAATATTTAAGAATTAAGTATGACTGGACATTTCCATTTTTAAACTAATTTTTTTAAATCATGATAGTAAACATTAAAATTGACACGTAATTATAAAATACAATTATAATTACGCGATATTCCAATAAAGCAAACGCGTAAACGTTACAAATATTTATTAAGTTTAGGAAGTCGTTCCCTGTTACAGCTCAGAGGCAGTTTGACCCTAAAACTGGTGCCTGGAGCCTATGTCGGTTCGTGACCCGCCCTGACCCCGATCTACTAACCAACCGTATTGTCTCTAACTTGACTTGTGCCACAACTTATGAAATTCAAGCTGTACTGCTCTATTATTTTAACTTATAGCTACATCACAAATATTAAAATTATATTGAGTGCTTTGTATGCAAACTGTTAATTTTGTAAACTTTTAGTATTTTTTGTAACATAATATTAACCTTTAAGCCAACGTCATACTTATTAGTTAGTAAAAAGAAATCGAGTACAAAAATCTGCAAATATAAGTGGACTTTTTGGTGCCATTTTTAAATTAATCTTATCCTCGTCCCTTTTATTTTCCTATAATCGTTCTTTATAGAAAAAGTGTTTCTTCGGACGTATATTCTTCTGACTTGAACCAGCGCGCAGCTGATAAAACAATCTGACAACATAATAATAATTACAATCCGCAATTACGTTTCTATCTTTCGGTAGGAAATAATCCAGCATATTTGCAAAATTGACGTCTAAAACACAGAGTATGAATAGAACTAATTGATCTATAGAAATTTCCTAATACACTGATCGATATTGAAACAAAGCGATCGACAGAAGTTGCTCAAGCATTAATGAGCACATTTGGGTACCATTGTTTCCTACTGGTTGAATTAATGGTATTACTGCTGCCCCCGACCTCGCTGATGAAGATCGCTATCGATAGCTAATCGGAGGCATGGCGCTTTGCTTGTGTCTCGAAATCAGCAGCCGATATCTGTTTGGCATCAGAATAACAGTTATATCTACTGAGGTTATATACAATGGTTGGCTTTGTATAATTAATAGAGCATTCATTCCATAGTGATACGTAATCACAATAGGTCAATAAATTGAATACGTAAATAGCATAGCTCAGAGAAACTTCTTAAATTACAATACGACCAAATTTTCTTTTGGCAAATTTAAAACTATGTCATGCATAAGTAAACTACCATCGTTTCTGAATAAATATAACGCATTTTTAACACCTATCTTAAACTTTTTAAAACGAAATTAATAAATGTTTTTTTTTTTCCTTTATCAAAGAGTAATACAGCGGATCGTGATTGCACGCTTCAGGAAACAATAGTCGACGAAAATTTTACGGTGATTTCCGGAGATGAATATTTTTTGTAAAGTTTTATAAGGGTAAATATCGTTTATTGAAGAGGGAAAGACATCGTGACCGAAAGTTGCAATGGGTCACGATGAAACCACTGACCGAATATCCACTGTTGACCATTGTCGCCGACACGGTATTAAATATATAAAAATATCTAATATTTAAATACAAAAATACAAACTGTTCTAAAAACCAAAAACCCTTTTTGTATTATGTTTAATGTTAAATTTATTGAAAAATCAATTGTAGAAATTAAATAATATCATAACAATAATTTAAAAAAAAATCACACGCAACAATTTCCAATTTTTTTTTTAAATAATTTTAACAATGACTACGCACGCGTGATTTTACGCGCCATATATTTGTTAATCTAAGATTTATTACATACATAAAAAGTGTCATTGGAAACAGTGAAATAGTTTTCTTGTGAAGAAGTAAAAACATCCACATTTACAATATTAGTTGGGGTCGAGTCGGTGCTATGGACAAACGGCCGTTCAGCCGACCTCCGACACGGAAGGCGAAGTGTCACGGCCCTGTAAAAAATAGTCACAATAAGATCGTGACTCCGACTCGATTCATTCACAAGATCCTCTGAGAAAATGCTACGTGCAAGCATTTTCGCGGCGCAACATTCGATCCGCTTAGCTAGAAAAATTACCGCTCTAATCTTATCATTAATATTTTTCATTACGTAAATATCTTTAAAGATAAGTAAACATAAATTTTATAATAATCTAAGAAAATAATAATATGTGTTTTTCTATTATTTTTTATTCTTGTTATAAATAAGACCGGAGTGACAACAAAAAACACCTCTAATTATGTATGACTTTATCATTACTCTATTACTATAATATAAATATAACCACTTTTTATAATATAGTAATAAAATTATAAAAGTAATATATTATTAATAACGTTTCTTTAAACGTGAAGAAGCAAAGAATCGCAACAGAAGTACACATTCACAAAACCGGGCTAGTACCGAAATGTCTCAATAGATGGCACTGTGCGTTCAGTTACATCGCGCTATGGTTTGCTCATCGCGATAGTACTAGTAGTCCAGAGTAAATGTAAAAATTTAACTTTGCGCAGAGGCAATATCGTAACCAATGAGGTTAATCCGAGGTGCGATTATTGCTAGTTGAAAACTTTACCAATACCCCGCCTTGTGGTCGTGAAATACCGACCGCTATGGCAATTTTTGAAAGGCCGTAAAGGCCAAAAAAGCTTTGAAATCGAAAAATACATTCATTTATATTTGTGCCTCATACCTATCAAAAGCTTTTGAAATTTTGTAGTATAATATAAAAAAATTTATATTGCTAAACCAAAATTACCACGAAATATTTATTTAAACTATTCTAAAGTCATTACATGATATAGCATCTGTTTGTGGTTACGTAATACGTAGGTATATTTTCATATTTTACAAAGACGGTTTTAAAAATTTACTTTATAAAACGTAATGAAATATTATTGTTATTAATGTAAAATTTTAATAATAAATCACGAATAGCAAATATTGAAAAAAATCACTTTGAAATGCGTTTTTGTTTTTTATTAATAGTTTTCACTTTCGATATTAAGTAAGATTGATTGTTATTAAATTAATGGTTCCGATATTCTTTACTAGCTGCCCGAACATACTTCGTTCTGTCAAAAGTTAATAGTAAAAATTATTTTTTTTAGTATTAAAACCTTCGATACAAAAAATAAATTAGCCGAATTAGTCGATCCACTCTCAAGTTATGCGCTTAGCAACATTCATTTTTATTTATATAGATAGATGGCTTATATAATTTTTATATTATACATTATTTTAAAATTTTAATTTTTTTTATTGAACATGTAGTCTAAGGAAAACAGTTTCAAACAAATAAATTATTTATATTCTTTAATTGTCTATTTTTTTTTATTACACTACTTCTCTATTGATGTTTCTATATTCTTATGTTCCTATAAATTAAAACGAATAAATTTCACAGACACTTAATAATAGATCGAGTCTATAAAACACACAATAAGTGACCGTGACAAAAAGGATTGTTACAAAACTGAACACAAGATTACGCCTGATCCAGATTTAATAATGTCACTAAGATTTGACATTTACAGCGAGAGAAAGTGCTGGCATATTGAGTGGAATCGATTGATCGGGTCTAATCGCATTATCGATTCACGGGAGGTCTGTACTTCTCTGCGTAAAAAATCCTTCGTGCTGCAATAATAATGAGATATAATAATAATACCTACAAACAGAACTAAGTTTTGAGTGTAAGCTATATATTTTAACTGGGGCACGCCAGGAAATTTCCTACTCAAAATATGGATCAGCCCGACCGGGTTAATACATCGACCTTACAGAAGATCACAGCTAAATAATACTGCTTTCAAGCAGTGTTGTGTTCCTGTTGGTGAGTAAAGTGACTAAAGCTCCCGAGGGAGATTGGGCACAGGGTCGGCAACGCGCTTGCCAAGCTTATGATGTTGCAGATGTCTGTAACTTTTATAAGCTACAGTAATCGCTTACCATCAGGTGAGCCGTAAGCTTGTTTGCCGACCTAGTAGTTATATAAAAACAATATATAGGACGTTATATTTTACTGGCTGATCCGCGGACTTCAGAATATATCTATTATATTTTATGTAAATATTATCAAATAAATATAAATGTATCGATGTAATTAGTAATCGTATCGATATTTATATTTAATGGGAACACGCTCAGTCTCTACTTGTGTATGTTAGTCTTAAAAGGGCTCCCTGATATTAGCCAATATGTCAACGTTATAACATCGGCGTTTCAAAACCTAAATCAATCACTGCTAAGTGCTTCAATCATCGAAATGTAAGGACTCGGTCACGATTACAAACCGGATACATACGACATATGATTAATATGATTATTTGTAATCACTCTCTTAATTATTATACTATTTAGGATTAGTTTATTCCAGTTAAGATATTGTGAATAAGTTTATATATGTATTTTATACTGCAATAAATTTTGTTTATACAAGTAATAGGTAAGGTATAGGTATATATATAAATTGACATATTATAAATATCATTATAATCAAAATGCTAGAAATAAACTCGTAAGAAATCGCAATATTTATAAGTAATTTCAAATCATTTCATGTGTTAATTTTAGTACACCTTATAAACTTTTAATTTAATTTAAGCTGCGACTGTTTCGTTTTTTATTGCAACATTTTTAACATCACCAATATTGCATATTATTAAAGTATATCACAATATTTTCAATAATAACAATACTTAGGTCTCATCATCCACAATAAGAGGGTTGGATTCTGGTTATATTTGCAGCTGCAATTCACGAACTGACAGTAAATAACATTATTAAATAACTAAATTAAACAAAATCGACGCTTTTATTGCTATAAATGTGTATAAACCCTATTAATGTCGGCTCCGGGTTATAACATAAAAATCATCGATCCGTCGATATCGTTTCAATTGTGTCATAATTTATAATAATATCCGATACTTATAAAACGGTGTAAATAATAATGTAAATATTTCGTGAAGCGTAAACCGGCACGGCAGTCGACACCCACGGAATTTAATTCGGTAGCTTGCAGCTATTTACATTTTGCAAGGAGGACTTTGAAGTATTGAATTTTTAACCCTTTAATAATATGAATAAAGTAATAACGGATTAAAAAGTATATTTTAAATCTAAAACGGGTTTGCTGTTTTTTGTTGGTTTTTTTTTTGAGTTTCCGATATGTCGGTACTATTGCAAATGCTGTTGTCATGAGTGTACAATTTATTAACTCGAAACGGAATAAAAATGGCATAAAAACAAACATCGTATATAACCCATTTAATTATAAATCATAGTGCTAGTGACCATAAAACACTTATTGTTTTTATTTTTATTTGTAATTTTTTTGTAGATTAACGTTTAAAATATATGCTTAATGCTATGTACTTTATATAGTTATAAATTAATTTAATTATTTAAATTTTACATATTTATGACACGAATGTTGTTATAAATTTACGTGGATATGATGCGCCCTGAATTCTAGAACATATTTTAATATTTATGCACAAACGCAATACACATAATATGTTCATATGAAAGAAAACATAGGTATTCGCTTATTAATATTTCAATACTTATCGTTGACATAGGAAAAATAAATTGTTATTAAATTTACACTCGAGCCACGATTAACTATTTATTGATAAAAACTTTAATGTATTTTAAAGTCTATTTCAATGGCTGTTAGTTTAGCAATAAATAAATGGCATAAACTTTTGGGTTCATTATTTAATACCGAGTATGTATTGAAACTGATTTTAGTTAGAAAATACATGAGAAATAAGTAATTAAAAGTCGCAGAGAAAACAGTTGCATTATATTGACGGACCCTTTCAAATTTCAATGTTATAACTATAACCATTACTGTTTTTATGGTAATCATAGCGTAAAAAAAAAGTAAACTTTTCGTCTTGTTTTACTCATTCCATCAAAACTGTCAGCATATTACAGCGGCTCTTTTCATCCCACATCTTTGATGATTATCGCATTAAGCAGCTAGTAAGAAGCTAAAAAACAAAACATTTCGAGAGTCATAA
This sequence comes from Melitaea cinxia, assembly GCF_905220565.1. NCBI lineage: Eukaryota > Metazoa > Arthropoda > Insecta > Lepidoptera > Nymphalidae > Melitaea > Melitaea cinxia. Next base: position 8,683,577 of record NC_059414.1, on the reverse strand, counting down.
AAATGTACATGTATTAAACTCTATGATGAAAGTATTAAAAGTCATATTAAGGTACGTTACGGTGCTGAGTGTACGTTGAACATGATTCATTTGCTCTCATTATTGACAGATGGCAGTGTAATGGCGATTGATTTACGATACCGCAACGTTTAATCGTTGCGTAATCGTTTATTGATCGTATAATGTCTATACCGTATACATTCGCTTTATATATGAAGCATTCACAATATTAAGATCTGATATTTGGTAACTAACTCGATATAAACTGTAACCTTTTTAATATTATTACTCAGTCGATAGCATTCAATCGATTTTAAAACTGTTACCGATTAAGTTTCCATATCCAAATAACTTTTATGTCATTTTTTTTTAAATGTTTACAGAACTTTTATTTATTTTTTAGTATAAATAAATAAGTAATAAATAAATATATATCTACACAATACACACACGGTCGTCTGTTTCTAAAGTACCTGAGCAACTTAATACTTGTGTTATAGGTAAAAGCCGACTGGCTTATAGCTACATTTTTTTTTCAATATACATACTTATAAATAATACATATATAAATGTATAAATAAATATTTATATTACACCTAGACTCGGGGTGGGAATCGAACCCACAACCCTCGGAGCAGAAAGCAGGTTCACTTCAAACTGCGCCAACGGGCTAGTCATAAAAGTCTTAAGATTATAACAAATGTATAGATTGTTATTGGAAATAAATTGATGACGTATTATAAATTATACACCTTACGAAGATACACGCTATCGAAAACATGCGTTTTGACCGCTACCGATGCTTTTTACGATATCTCGAACGCTTCGAATTTATCCTTTATTTATACCTCATTTGTGTCCGTATGAGTCGAACGTCTAAATTCGAAGGTATGTTTATCAGACGGTGACAGTTACGGCGACGGGTACGAGCTCTGGTGATAAAACTCGTATTTTGTCTCGGGATTTGGCAGCTGCGTCATTTTATCGCCGATTTTTTTTTTCGCTTTACCGTCATTTGCATTATCGTTTCGATTCTTCGAAATCGTATTTGTAAAAAATGTAAAATAAATATTTTTAGTGCTAAATAAGAGATAAAGAACGTCTTAATTTTTATTGTTCCGTTTAGTTTTTTTTTTTTTTTTTTTTTTTTTAAATATTGTGGTATATAAAAATATTTTTAAAGTTCTTAAACCAATGACATGCAAAATTTTGTCTACAAAAGTAAGCATTTTAAACGTATTTTGGCTTCATCAGTTTATAGTTTATTTCTATACTTTGTGTACCTATGTTATTACTATTATATGGTTCTCTCCCAAGCAAAATGTCATATCTACGTTATATTTATAAGGTACACGTACTTAGTTTAATGTTTCAATCAAATAATTTCCTTATTATGGCAATTTACAATAAATTCAAATGTGATGATTCTCGATGAGAGTCGGTTATGATAGAGGCAACGTATCGGATAGGTACGGTTGCCTAATGGCTTCTAAGAACAGTGAGGTCATTGTTTACGAAGACAGGGGGGAGGATCTTGGTTACTTAAGACCGAAATCCAAAACACCTTCATCCCCTGCATTGCCGACTGTCAGCGAACCCGCACCTAGTGGCTCGGAGCGCCTACAACAAAAGATCGAGAACCAGAAGGTTGAACAACGCAAAGCAAGGGCCGCACCTGAGTCTAAGCCGAGCTCGATGTCATTGGCGACCTTTATCCAGGCAACCATCTCCCCGAAACAAGGTAAGCTCCCGCATCACCCCTCTCCCAAAAAGGCTGGACAGGGAGAGCGACTATCGGGGACGCTGAGCGGGTTCACCAAAGACGACAGTCCGAGGCACCCGGAGGCGTCACTCGCCGCTCGAACTAGGGCCGATATGGGACAAGTAGAACCACCAAGACTTCGACCTGCGTCCACACCGTTTCAACATGCAGAGAACGCCCTAATCGAGTTCCTGGCCATAATAAAGGCAAACCGCGAGGTAAGCCTGGCCACCTGCAAAAAGATCATGCAGGCCTACCAGTACGATCACCAAAGGCTACTGGAGGTGGAACTCGAGGAAGCCGAAGCAGCCATATACAACAGCAAAACCCGACAAATACTCAAGGGCAAGATGTCGGGTAGGTATATGGCTGCATATAACACCACAGCAGGTTTTGTGAGCGCGGTCGAGTCTGAGGGGAGTGACGAGGAGTCTCAAACCTTCGACACACCTGAAGGGGACCCGGTGGTGGTAGTGGCCAGATGCACGAAAGTAATGCTGGGCGACCGGATGCTGCGGATGGCGAAAACCATCTCGGGCGACCGGGAAGCCGGTTTACCGTCCGTGACCTGGGGGCTACCATCGCTGGAGTGGATAAACGGTGTACCGGGATGCGGTAAGACAACTCGCATAGTCAGGGACTTCGATGAGGACACGGAGGTCGTGATTACGACCACAGTCGAGGCGGCCAAAGACCTAAAGGAAAAACTGGCGCACCGCTATGGCAACAAGGCCAAGCAAAAGGTGCGCACTATGGCATCCGTGCTGGTAAATGGTTTCCGTGAGGGCTCAAAAATCAAACGCCTAACGGTGGACGAAGCCCTCATGAACCATTTCGGAGCCATAGTAATGGCCGCCCGACTATCGGGAGCAGAGAAGGTAGTCCTCATTGGAGATATAAATCAGCTGCCGTACATCGACAGGGACAACCTGTTCGAAATGCGGTACCGCAGACCAAACCTGTTAACAACCATCTCATGTGAGTTGTCATGCACGCATCGTAACCCCAAAGACGTCGCCTTTGCCATCAGTGAGGTTTACAAGACCGTGTACAGCTCAAGCACAAAGATCCGATCTTTGCGAGTGGAGAGCCTCACGGGCGCGCGCATTCCTGTAGGAAGGGACCGGACCTTGTACCTGGTCTTTACGCAAGAGGAGAAGAGATTGCTGACTGACCAGGGATACGGGTCTGGTGAGGGATCGCGCGTCTTAACCATCCATGAGGCGCAGGGCCAGACCTATGAGGACGTCGTTGTCCTCCAGACGAAGACAAGGAGGCTCAAGATTCACGACAGCGTCTCGCACGCTGTAGTCGCGGTGACTAGGCATACCAACACCTGTGTCTATTACACCGACGACCGTGACGACGCAATTGGTCGCTTTGTGACGAAGGCAGCGGAAACTTCTGAAAAAGATATCCTCGAGCACAGCCTCAGGATGGCGATTCACCACAGGGATGCCGCCGTCATTGAGGGTGTGCTCGAAATGTTAAAATTGTAGCACACCTTACTTGTAGGAATAAATTGTATAAGGAAAAAACTTAGGAGTAAGAAAAAAAAAAAAAAAAAAAAAAAAAAAAAAAAAAAAAAAAAAAAAATTACTAATAATAACATAGGTTAAGTGTATATTGTAAGTAGGCCAAGTAGGCCATAAGTGTACATATACGTTAGCTAGACAATAAGTGTACATATATTATAGATAGCAAGTAAGTGTATATATAAACATAGATAATAATAATTATTATAATAGTGACAACAATAATTAAAGTAAGGCGCAATATAATTCTATGTCTTTTTGCATGTAAGATATCAATTAAGTTTAGCATAATTTTGGTCGGTGGACTCACGTCTGCATTAGGGATACTAAGATAGAATAATTAGGTCTCTTAGTGTAAGCTGCAGTAGTGTAACAAGTAAACGATCAGTAATAAAACTTAAAATCGGAATAACAAAAGCATGGGCACTTTAAGCCTGTGGACATAACTTTATTTAAAAAAAAAAAAAAAAAAAAAAAAAAAAAATAAATTCAAATGACCCACCAAACCACTAATGATTCTTAAAGCTCACCAACTTCCGTAAACATAAAATTTCGGCACGGGCCAAACTAAAAGTAGATAATTATTTTAAGTGTCAATAAATAATAAAGATGGCCCCGCGTCGCTGAGTGCTCGTCCATCTCTCTTATCTCAATTCTTAATGCGCCTCTTTGCTGGTCATTCTTTTTTCGATTTTTTTTTTCTTTTATCCCACGTCATCCGTCGGCGAGTTAAATTTTGTGTTGACACCACGGAGGTTTTATGTTTTAATCTGAACAAAAAATTCAATACGTTCAAAAAATGTAATCGGTAGTATGCACCGAACACATATTATAGGTAGATTATATTGAGGCTTTGTCAACATATTTATCTAGTTTATAGTCAGTCGCTTAGGCAATTGTGATATATGAAGAATTTTATCATCACCATATTGAGACTTAGTTATTTCTAATATTTTTTAATGATCTCAATTATGAACGATTTAAGGTAGTTTCATAAAGCTGTAGTTATAAATCAAAAGCGCAAGAACAATATTTTGTTGCATTTCCGAACGAGACGGACCATCGATCACGGCCCGTTCCAAGTTTGAATAAATTTATGTAACGTAATTGCAGTGTGGTGTGCGTGCGCGCACTCATATTGCAGCAAATGATGTTGGATTATAATTTAAAGTAATGTCTTAATAATAACAATGTTATATTGTCAAAATCAATATTCAATCGACTCGTTTTATATTTGAATATTTTTTCTGTATACTATTTTCTTTATTAAAAACATTTTATATTTTAGTAAGAGTAAGTCATTTTTATCGCTATTTTTGGCGTAAACTTGTGGAGGCCTATGTCCAGCAGTGGACGGTATAGGCTGTAATGATGAAGTCATTTAAATAACTCCCAAAGATGTAAATAATTTTATTTATAAACCTTTATTTCTTTTTTATCCTTTTCACTGTCCGTGGTACAATTCATTTCCGTTAGTCATGGTTTGCAAGCAAATTCAAATATCATTTAAAGTATCTATGTTTGTTGGTTTTCTTATATTAAATATTATATTTTTTGTTTTCAAAAAATATTAACTTTAAGTAAATAGGTATATGGGTAGTTGTTAATGCCGTTAAATAAAATTACAAGTTAGCGTAAAATCTATTACAGTTCTAGTAGGTAAGTACTTATGAGACAAAGCGTAGGTGGATGTCTACAAGGTATTAAATACGATTCAGAAGCTAACACAAATCTGAACGTATTTAGTGTCCATTAACGATCAATAAATCTTTCCATAAAACTATTGACTGTAGACCTGTTACACGGTTGCTGATAAAGCTACCTGACGTATAACGGTATCTTACAGATAAAAATGATATAATTGATGATTTTTTAATAATGATATACATAAAAATTATATAAATATATACTTTTCCACCAAAGTATGAAGTACCTTATTTAGCAGGTAAACGTTGTAGTTTTTTTTTATATATACATATAACTAGGTTGGTAATCAAGCGTACGCCTCACCTGATGGTAAACGTTTACTGTAGCTTATAGACGTCTGCAACACTAGTAACATCGCAAGCGCGTTGCCGACCCTATTTCCTATTCCCCCTAAGAGTAGTTATTAGCTGTGGTAAAACAACCCATCAAGATCTGTTTTATCTCCTTCTGATAAAGTCTACCAATAACTTACCTTTAAATAGTTACCTATTGGTTACCATTAAATAAATGGGTAATGAAAAAGTCTCCCCCGGTTTCCTTCTAAGTAATTAATATTGAACTGTGGACAAATTTTCTCTATTTGAAAATATAGTTAGTTTATTTTTCACGATTTCCTAGCTTTTATAAGATGTCAGTCATTAAAATCATAACAGTAGTTTAAAAGTTTCTTAATTATACTAAAATTAAATTAAATTAAATTTAAATTTGCTGTATTCAAGTATGCTTTGAAAGAATATATCGTACATACAATAATAGAAATTATATCGGATTCGGAGTAGATACATTCTGTTGAGAACAATCAGCAAACAACTCAACAATCATTCATCGTCGGTCACTTGTTTGAGACGGACGTGCTGCTGGTATACTAACAATAAAAAGATAAAGTGCATACGATTTACTTCCGTAGTGTAATAAGCAGATAACTTGTTTTGCTGTGAAACTAATCTGTGTTAAGTTAATCGCGATAGTAACATCTAAGCGAGGTTTCTCTTTCTGGCATCGCATCTGTCGGCCGCAGCGGTGCGGTTTCCTCACCACCTCACCGCTAGACTAAGAGACAACAAATATTTTTTGTTTTCCTCTAACTCCCAGGATCTTATATTGATAATGTCTTTGCAAAGAACGCCACCAAACAAATTCTTATCGGACGGTGACCTGTCAAAATGTGATGAACAAATCGATTACACCTATTCTAGAAAACGAAAAGTACCCCATGATCCAGATATGAGTGAACTTTTTGGCATCTTTGAGGAAAGGTTCAAGCAGCAAATGGTATTATGGAATACAAATATTAATGAATGCATCTCAAACTGTGTTGCTACGGCAGTAAGCTCGGCTATGTCTACAGAGCTATCCAAAATATCTACATTGTTAAGTGATATCAATAATAACATAGTCAAGTTGAAAGCTGAAAATATCAAAATAAATAATTCTATCACCCTATTTAACAACCGTTTAAATGAATTCGAAAAATCATTGAATTTCTCGTCGGATCGCCTGGACGAGTTTGATACTCGTATCAAATCATTGGAGAGTGGAACAAAGACATCTGTCGACTGCGAGGGTAAAATATCAGTCCTTGAAAATAAAATCTTAAACATGGAACAGCAGGCAAGGGATTGCAATATTGAAATTTCTAATCTCCCGGAGCGACGCAGTGAAAACCTATTGTCTATATTAGAATGCCTAGGAAACGAAATCAAACATCCTATACGTTCCACGGATATTGTAGCCATTCATCGAGTACCTCATGGTGATCAAAAGGATCGAAGACCAAAAAATATTGTTGTTAAGTTTACCAGTAAACTAAAACGCGACAATGTACTGGCTGCGTGTCGCACCATGAAAGGCTTGGACTCAGCAAGGCTATCCGTATCAGGATCACCAAACTCTGTGTACATAAACGAACACTTAACATTACACTACAAACTATTATTTCGCCGGTGTCGGGAAGTTGCTAAGCAGTGTGATTATAAATATGTATGGATTAAGCATGGCACAATTCTCGCTCGCAAATCGGATACATCGCCCGTTATTGCTATTAAAACATCAGCTGACATCTCCAAGTTCAAGTAACATCTTTTCTTACTATTTACAAGTAGAGGGTTCGCACTCCTATAATAATATTTTTATTTTTCCCTTAGTATATATAAAGCTTTGTTATCATGTAATACGTGTCGTTGTGTTGTTTCTGTATTGTATAAAACTATTATATTACGTCTCTGTTGCGTTCAATGCAAACATAGCTATGAGTGGCTTGAGTAACATGTTTACGTCTGCTTCTGTTACTGCTTTCAGGGCGTGCTTATTGCTTTATTACCATTGTGAACTTGTAGTGGTGGGCTTGTACCCTTATAGCAATGTAATTATTTTTTATTTATTATATATAAAGCTTAACTGTAATATATTTATCATACATAGTTTTTTGTTATTTTTAATTTTTATACGATTATTATATTATTATGTCTCCGTCGCGTTTTATGCAAGCACAGCTATTGGTGGCTGGAGTGGTGTGTTTACGGTTGCTTTTGTTGTGGCTATGCGTCTTCAATTAGTATTTTTTTACTATGATGAACTTTTATGTATTTACTGGCAGTGTGATAAAATGTTTATTTTTATATTATCATATTTTTATAATATATTTTGTATTGCAGGCAAACTTAGGAATATTAAGTATATTGTATTTAGGTTCTATGTTTTTTTAAATCAGCTGCGATTAAATATTTACTATTTATGTTTTTATTTGAGATTTGCGGGTAGGCGGCATTATTATGTTATTAAATACGTTTTATATACTCGGTTTAACAATGGATAAATATGTGTTATCAGTATTTTATCAGAACTGTCGTGGCTTGAAAACAAAACTTAATACTATTTATATGAATATTCTCTCTCATAATTACGATGTCATTGTTCTTACTGAAACATGGTTAAATAGTAATATATGCGATAGTGAATTTATTGATGCTCGTTATAACGTATTCCGCTGCGACCGGGACCGCGACGGTTGCGGACGACGTGACGGGGGCGGTGTGCTGGTAGCGGTTCGCATCGGCATGGGCGCGCGGCCATTTACCCCAACGAGCCGCGTCAAGTCAAGCAACTTAGAGACTTCATTGGGGTCCTCATCGCCTTTTATTGATAGTCTTTTTATTGAACTACACACGCGTAACTATTGCTGTGTAATCAGTGCTAGTTATATACCGCCTAATGTACCCTCTCATATTTATAAACAGCATCTGGAAGATTTGGAGTCAGTGTTTCAGTTTGGTGATATTGACAGATTTATTGTATTGGGTGACTATAATTTACCTAGAATGGAATGGCGGGACACTGGAAAATATTTAACACCCATATTATGTAATAATTATAATTCATCGTGCATGTACCTGTATCATTTTATTAACTGTTTTACTGTTTTCCAAATGAATAAATTCAAAAATAACAATAACCGCATACTTGACTTGTTTATTACTGACATAAGTGATTGTGAATCATATGCTGCTCCCGTCCCACTGGTACCTCCTGATAAAAACCATCCGCCCTTTTACGTGCTTGTCCCTATAAGTAGTAATTTTATATCTACTCCTAATAAACCTAGGATTGAGTATAACTTTCACAAGGCTAATTTTATTGCTATATCTGAGGCACTTGACGAGATTGATTGGGCATTAATATTTCACGGTAAAAAAACTGAGCACGCTACCTCGGCATTCTATGAAGTTATTTATAATATTATTAAGAAGTATGTGCCTACAAAATTAGTTAAGACCACTAAGTTTCCCATTTGGTTTAATTCAGCGTTGATTCATATATTTAGGAATAAAAATAGAGCCTGGGTAAAGTGGAAAACTTACAAAAATCCGTCTGACTATGAAGAATTTGCTGTGTACAGGGATAGATTTAGAAGCATATCAAAGAGTAGCTATAAACTTTATATGAAGGAAGTGGAGGAAAAAGTAAATAAAAATATTAATTATTTCTGGAAATATATCTATAATAAAAATAAGAACCACAACTCTCCAAGTACATTTCATTATAATGGTATTACAGCAAGTAGTCCAGATAGCATAAGCCAGTTATACTCCCAGCATTTCAGATCAGTTTTTGGACCAAATAATGTTCCATGTGATTTCGACGTAAATAATATTTCTGACGTTAATGTAAATTCAGATCTTAATTTAACAGATTTATATATATCCGAAACTGATATCTTGACTGCATTGCGAGCCTTGGATGTCACTAAAAGTTCTGGTCTGGATAATCTACCTCCTATTCTACTTAGGTCCTGTGCTTCCGTCTTGTACCGCCCGATACATCATTTGTTCAATTTAAGCCTAAGTGAAGGCGTTTTCCCAACAATTTGGAAGTCCGCTAGAATCACACCAGTCTTTAAATGTGGCGATAGGTCAAATGTTGAGAACTATCGACCAATATCAATACTGCCGGCCCTGTCAAAGCTCTTTGAGAAACTTGTTCATAATGCCATATACCCTTCGCTGCACAACATAATAATTCCTGAACAGCATGGCTTCGTTAACCGTCGTTCAACCAACACGAATTTGTTAGTTTATACAACATACTTATTTAAAAGCATTGATGAAAATAAACAGACCGACTGTGTTTACACAGATTTTAGGAAGGCCTTTGACAGAGTTGATCATAAAATCCTTTTAGAAAAGCTAGCATTCAATGGCATTCGTGGTAATTTATGGCGCTGGTTTAAGTCTTACATAACTAATAGGACTCAAAAAGTTGCTTTCAATGGTGGTGAGTCAGAATTTATTTTGATAACGTCTGGTGTTCCTCAGGGCTCGATAATGGGTCCTTTACTCTTCCTACTATTTGTTAATGACATAAAATACTGTTTTGAGTTTTGTAATATCTTACTATATGCAGACGACTTAAAAATTTACCATACTATAGACAGTTTTAATGATCACGTCACATTTCAAGCAGATCTTAATAGATTTTCTACTTACTGTATAAACAACAAAATGGAACTTAGTATAAGCAAGTGTAAGCACATCACTTTCACGAAAAAGAAATATGTTAGTCGCTTTCAATATGAGTTATGCAATGTACAATTAGATTCTGTTAAATCCATCAGAGATCTTGGAGTCTTGATGGATTGTAAGCTACATTTTGATATGCATATTGAAAATATTAGAAGTAAAGCTTTCAAAATGTTCGGTTTTGTTATGCGAGCATCCATTAATTTTAAACAGACATCCTCTTATATTACTCTATATAATGCTCTGGTCCGCTCTCAGGTCGAATATGCTGTGCTTGTGTGGAACCCGTTATACAAAAAATATACTGCGATACTCGAAAACATTCAAGCTAAATTCTTAAAGAGTATGCATTACAGGTGTTGTCTGTGTCGAATGCCGTATGATCAGTTGCTTAAGAAGTATAATCTCATTACCCTAGAAGCTAGACGTAGTCAACTTGAAGCTATGTTTGTGTATGATTTGTGTCACAATAGATATGATTGTCCTGGTCTTGTGAACCAAGTATGTTATGGAGTGCCGAATAGAACCCACTGTCGCAATATTATTAAAATGTTTGCCACATCTCGCTGCCGTACAAACGCTGGTAGACGATCTCCACTGCATCGAATGCTTAGTTCTTATAACGATCTGTTTAACGCAATCGATATTGCTGTGACGAGTCCCCGCACTTATAAAAAACTTGTATTGCAATGTTTAAATTAATTGGATTTACCTTGTAATTATAGCTGTTTGTCTTGTAACTGTGATCGACTTATTTTGTAATATTTGAGGTAATCCGTGGTAAACGGTGTTGGTATTACGATAAGTACTTTTTGTATATATACTGATGTTGTTGATACCCATTGTAATACTGTTTGTTTTCCCAAATAAAAAGAAAAAAAAAAAAAAAAAATTAATAGTAAATAAAAAAAAATCCCCTTATATTTATAATACAGCCGATAATTATTTTTATTCTCAAGAACGTTATTTAGTTTAAAAATGATTTCAAATGAAGAAACATATTTTTTTACAAATCAAAGCCAAGGTTGCCTTAAGTTCAAGTTGTGGTTAGCATCGCCAGCTCCAAATTAGTGTAATCTTCTCACAGACCAAGGTTCCACATTACGAACGTACTTGTAAGACATAAAAATTATTCGTACATACAGCATCTGTGCTCTTGGTTACGATTGCCATTAGCTTGTACTGAACTGTTATTGCGTCGTTATGACGATTAAATTTTATTAAAAAATATACTTTTATGTTATTTGCCGTGTTTATGAGATTTTATTGTGTTCTTCAAATAGTGTTCTTTCAATGGTAGCTTATTATTGAATATAGTTAACTCAAATGCCATTTTTTTAAGTTATCGGCTGTGTAAGCCGACAAAACTAAACAGGTCCTGTTACTAAAACTATTCAAAAACGGGATATTTACCATTTTTTTTTGCGGATAGATCTTGACGGCTTTGACAGTGTCCATACCGGACTACCTCCTTTTTCATACTTACAAGAAAATAAAAAACATGGTAAAAATCCCGTTATTGAATAGTTTTAGCAATAGAAGTAACCATGTTAATCTAAAATCTTAAACACCTACTAGATCTAAACAGAAATTGTTTAGGTCAACACTATTGAACCTTTTCAGTACTAAATAAAAATGTATTATTGACTAAAGGACTAAAAAGGAGTAGAAATGAAGTAACAATAGAAAATAGGAAACATCCTCTGACGTACAATAATGACTGCAAAAACTTATTAAGCAACTGAGTAACCCTAACACCTACCGTTAAAACTGTCGTACGGTAAAGAACAAACATAGCTCTAATCAAAGAGCGGTAACAGCAAGCCAATGTGCTTTATAATCTCAGCGTGACAACTGCGCGTACAATTTATAGTAATCTCAGTGATTGAGAGAGACATCTGACGCACTGGCCTGTCATTAGCGGCAGGTATGGCGCCACCGCAAGGTTTAAAATTATTTGACAAAAGTACTTTTACGAAATACGCTCATGTAAAATATTTAAACGATATTGTTTAATACGTGACAGAAATTAAAATATATAATAGTGTAGAAATGATAATTTATTGTTCTTCATCTACATACTATCATGTAAGCTTAATTTGCTACGATTTTTTTAAAAGTATAGGTACTACGTGATAACATTGGCTAAATTACGTTCTCATTAACAAATAAATATGCAGATAACAAATTATGAAGAAAAAAATTATGATCCAAAATCTTAGGCAAATTAGTGAGTACAGCAGAGGACACGATAATTCACCTGACGAGCTCGAATCCGTGACATCGATAATAACTGCGCCCTGACCCGCTTGCAATGCATATACTCGTGCTCATAAATATTTTATTACAATATTTAAAAAATGTAGTAGATAGAAATTTTAAGTAGTAGAAACCTCGGAAGAACTTTTCTTATCAAAAATAGCGGATAACTAATTATTAGGCCAATCTACTATGACACCTATATAGTACAAATCAAACAAAATTAGAACATTTATTTCTGCCATTAGATTTTATTATTTACCATATCATATTACCATATTACATTTACCATATCGAACGTCAAACAATCTACACTTCAAAAAAAGTCATAGCTATAGGTATCAAAATCATGTGACAATTTAAAAGTTGCTATAATATAACGTACATGTACACGTACCTAATATAACAAACTTAGGTAATGTACCCACCGTGAAATCGTCTTCTCAAACTTTGAGACTTTAGTGAAGATTGCCTGTTTATTACCTAAAATGCTAATTTTGTACATCCTATGCCAAAACTAACACTAAAATTACTTTTAAAAACATTCCTCGTATTAAAGCTTAAGACCTCTGTGCTCAAGTGTCCCGAACCATCGAGCACGTACTCAGCGAACAGGTGTACAGCGCAGTCTGTTGATCTTACACGTTTAACAGGCGATGAGATGACGCACGCTGCAACATCTTTGACAGGAATAATCAGAAAATAGCGTTAATCGTGCATCTATTAGCATAACCTAATTATTCAATATCGAACTGCTTGTCTGCTTACTTACTGTCTACATTTATAGACATTTGATTGGCACTCAGTTAATGCAGAGATTAATTTAATACTTGATTGAAACATAAAACTCCAATTAAATGAACAGAGGCTTATTCCCACGTGCATATACATATTACATACGAGTACAACGATACAAAACAGCTCTACTAAAACACTTGCGTATTAAAGATGAGATTTAATTGAGCGGACCCTGTTATGGCTCATAGGGTGGAAACATAATTATTGCTTTGATCGCCGTAATCGAAATCGGTGTAAAATTTAAAACATACTTATTATTAGTTAAATAAATTATATTTACTACTCCACTGTCAAAAATTTTGCACCTATATTACATACACAAATAGATACGATTTATCCTATTTCTTCTATGACGAAAAAATAGCTTCGACTATTGAGATATTTTTTTTAACTCAGCACATTACAACATCAATAGAATAAATTATTAAAATCTACTTTTTATTTTTCACATAAAAAATATATATTTTCTATCTATCTAAAAATTTATTTCTCAGCCTTACTGATTCTTGTCGTTCCGAACTTCTGCGTAATAAGTGAATATAGATAGGCATAATGATTTTTTACTTTCCTTTCCTTTTTTTTACTTTCCTCAAAATACAAAAATTTCATCTTCAGTTACCATTAATCTAACTATCTTTTAACAGTTTGTTGAATGTAATATAATTATATTCCTGTCTGTTACAGAGTTCAGATAATCCAGTCGACGAAAAGCCGACCAGTGAGAAGAGCTACGTAGTGGGCACGTGGCCGACTAGCACGCCGGGACACACGGGCTACCTCACTGTTGCTACTTTACCGCCCACTTTCATACGAAGTAAGACCATTCAGCATAATGTTATGGTCCTGTTATAACTTAATATAATAATGATATATCCTATATAACTTAATATAATAATGATATTAAGGGGACGGTAATACATAAACTAAAGGATAAAAATAAAAATTCGATCTTCAAATCAAATAAACTTAAATTATATGATTTTGACTGTCCTTAGTGATATCATCGGGTAATTGGTAATACACACATTGGTAATTTACAGCTTCAAATTATAAAAATGAATACGTTTCCTCCAAACTACCGTTATATCCAAAATCTTATTCTAAATTATCTTCTAAAAGTTTACCAAGTACAATTATGTATTCTTGCGTAATTTCAAACATTTCTCTCATTATTAATGATAAATTCACGTTAATTATATAAATGTGATATTTACAACGTATTTTCTTTTACAGAGAAATCAAATCAGTTTCAAGAGAATTCTAGCGAAGTGAAAGCTACAAATAATGGAGAGAAAGCAAACCCTTCTGAAGACGTAGAAGAAATGGTTATAGACGAAAACAAACAATGATTTTCTAATGTTATAACAATAAATAAGCAAATAATTTTCGAAGTTTTATTAAAACGCAACACACTTCCTTTTCAAGAAAAAATAAAATTAAAATTGTGGATATATTGTAACAAATCACCTTTTTTTTGGTAATTTGTTACAATATATCTATGTTTGGTGGAACCCTTTTACGGGTGATATCCAGGACGCCCGTGTAGGCAGTCCTAGATTGTATGTCGGCTTCAGAACTTGGGAGTGCAATACCGACAAAACCCCAGCGGGAGCCTTCAACCGCTTTAATTGGAGGGTTCCGAATCTGCCGGCAATAGGATCCCTCCAGCGACAGGCTGGCCTCGTGAAAAGACCAGACTTCTCCTCCATGGGGACTGTCCAGCTCACCTCTGAACAATCCCGACGACGCCGTGTCTAGCAGGATGGGATTCCCATCCCGGCCCGACACGGGCACGGGGGCGTTACTGGAGTCGCATTAAGTAGCGCCACCTACGCGTTCCCGTTCGTCGCCTGCGGACGGAGGCCTCGTCGGCGGCCTCCTCACTCATCCGCTCGTCATTCTCCTTCTGGGACATTACTGTCTCGCAGAAGGAGACCATCGCCTTCCAGGACTCGTCGTCGCCGAGCATCGCGGTGATGACGCTCGGCAGTGACAAGTCCCCTCCGAGAACTGTCTCGAGGGTGTGATTATAACAAATTACCTTAAACTATATTGTGACAGTATGATATAACGTATATTATGAAAGGCTAAAAAGTAATACCTATTAATTATAAAAAATTTATATAGTCGAATGTTAATTTAACTTATTTCATTACTCCAAGAAGTTTAGAAATATTTTCATTCCATTTACAGAACCTAAAAATAATAGATACTTGTCTAAGGGGTCTGGGGTAATGGTGCGAGATATAAATAAAATAAACAACAAATAGTAATTATCGTTTATTTGATAGATTTGCTTACATATCAATTATATCTTAAACTAACAAATACAGCTACTTAAATGTAGATATTTTTTCGGAACATTTTTTTCTCTCCAATTCATTTATTGGGAGTGTAAGGCAGTGAAAATAATATCAAAAAAATTATAATTTTGGCATTTTCAACATGTCGTATTACTCTTATCACAGAAATCTTGATCTATGTTTATTGTTAAATCTATATAATTTCACCGTGTGTTTTATTATATACGATAACGAACTACATATATTATAGGAAATTGCTATGCACGTACTTTTATAATTTCCTTCATTATAGAATTTAAGAGCACAAAATAAAATGTTGACTATCAAGATAATTAAGCCAGGTTCTTGTTCAAATGAACAATTTGTTTTGGTCAAGAGAGTATAATTTTCAAACACGAAAAATTTCAAAATTAGTATTTAATTAAAAAATAATAAGCAAAACGAATAGTTTTCTATATACGTCATAAATAAAAGAGATTTCGATCATAGTTTGCAATATAATATATAGTAGATTATTTTATAAATACACGTACATATATGTTAGTTAAATATTTAAAATATAATATATTTCAATTATTTTATAACCTGTTATAAATATTATTGCTATTATATGTATACGTTAAAAAATGTTTTAACCAAAAAATGTTATAATTTATATATATAATTATCAGGTATATAAATAAGTATAAGTAATAACTTTGCTTGAAATTATCTGTTCGGAATGTTTAAAAGATATGAATGAATGCAGTAAGATAAAAAAATACTTAAAATGATAGATTATTAAAGTTTTAACGGCGGTTACAATGTTTGATACTAAATATATTTATATAAATTAAAAAAAAAAGTGTTATTTAACTTACAACTATGAAGTTTTAGACAACTCTACTCAGACTATATGGTATAAATCAATAGTGAGTGGAATAGTTCTCAACAGTCTACAAAAACGTTTATTACAGAGATTCAGTCAATTTTCCACGTGCCATAGACTTTTAAGACCTTTTTATTACATGATTAAAGTCAAAAGATACATAATTGTTTAAAAAATGTTGTGTTCAATTAGATAGTTTAAGTTATTTTTTTTTTTCGATTTTAAATATATTAATTAGTAGCCTTGTAGTTGTTACCTATTAGTAAGGGAACAAAAAGTTTTTTTTTTAAATAACAGGGACAAATGAATGATGGTGCCATCGGATGTTAAATGGCTACTGTCGCCCATAGACATACAACATGAGTTGCTGGTGCATTGCCAGCCTTCAGGGAAAAATTTCATGCTTGACAACCTCAAATTCATTCGCTTAGGGAAACCCCAGGAAGAAGGACATTCCATAGTTTACTTTGCGGGTACCTATATTTTTTGTGATCTGTTGTGTGAATTCTATAACAAACTTTTTTAACAATTCTTCATATGTTATAAATATATTCTAATATGCTACTAGTATCACTCTTTACTAGTTTTTTTAATAATTTTTGATATTTTAATAAAATTTTCACAACTTGTAATAATTTAATTTCATTTTCAATAATTTCATGTTTCCATTACTTCAAAACACTCGACTTCGACACTTTTTTAACATAATTTAAAAATCATTAATATTCTACATTATATACACCTTAAAAGGTGTATCATTTTCTACAATGACTATTTCCTACAAATTCAGTTATTAATTATACATGCTAGCGATTAGTTAATTAGTCAATTAATAAAATATGTTTCCGTAGAATAGTCCTCGTACTGTCTTCCAATAATAGAAACTGCCACGCGGACATGATTTGTAATTATCTGCAAATAATTATTTAGTTCCATTTAGTTCTCATTAATATATTATATAGTCCAGACTATCATATGTTCAAATCAAAACTAATTACATACATAACAAAACATAAAAAAAAAATTGTTTAAAATTAATTTTAAATTTATTTCGTTAAAGTTATAGAAAAATAGACAAT
This sequence comes from Melitaea cinxia, assembly GCF_905220565.1. NCBI lineage: Eukaryota > Metazoa > Arthropoda > Insecta > Lepidoptera > Nymphalidae > Melitaea > Melitaea cinxia. Next base: position 8,666,251 of record NC_059414.1, on the reverse strand, counting down.
GCCATCTTTAAGCATTAGGACAAATTTTGACATTTATATTGACAATCTGCAATCGAGTAGCATGACGCACAAAGTTCTTATCTTTTCTGCTAGGTGCAGAGAAGTATTATGTCTGCTAGCGGAGTATTGTAATGGTATTAAAAATTGCATTTACCAACCGTACCAAAAAAAAAATTTTTTTCGTTTTGATAATAATAAAGTAAAATATTGTATGAATTCATTCAAAGGCAACCATGATCTTGTTATTGAATCTACTTTTATTTATTTTATGTTCAGTTTGTTAAATAATCCCGCGTTGCCGCAACGGTTACAACCACGGATTGTATCTACCTGTTGCGCTGGCGGTTGCAGGTTCGTTCCCCGCACATGACAAACATTTGTATTGGCCATACAGGTGATTGCCGTGGTCTGGGTGTTTGTGCAGTCCTTGTGGGTTTCCCCACCGTGCCTCTGAGAGCACGTTAAGCCGTCGGCCCCGGTTGTTATCATGTACACCTGATAGCGATCGTTACTCATAGTAGGGAATATATCCGCCAACCCGCATTGGAGCAGCGTGGTGGATTAAGCTCTGACCCTTCTCCTACGTGGGGACAGAGGACTATGCCCAGTAGTGGGATATTACAGACTGAAGTGAACCATAACAAACAAATTTAACAATCACTCTGGTGTGGTGGTGCTATTAGTCGCCTAAAACACCGACGGTTTGTGGATTCGGTTCTCGCTCAGGATTTATATTTGATTTGTACAAATATTTTTTTCCCGATTGAATGTTTGTTTCCCACCGTGCCTTGGAGAGCACGATAGACCGTCGGTCCCGATTGTTAACATAAATACCTAATACAAACGCTACTCAGTAGGGAACATATCCGCCAACCTGTCACAAACAACCTCCAATCTTTCTCCTACATGGAGAAAGTGGCCTATGCCCAGCAGTGGGATGTTACAAGCTGAATGCGTATTAAAAATTGTATTCACTAAGAAAAGCACTAATATACGAAATGATTTCACCTGAAATCGCTAAAGTCAGTCTTCAGCTGTATGGTCGGCTTGGCGGGCCGCGTTTCGAAGGAGGGCCTCGAGGGCGGCGGCCGGCGGCTCGCGCGACTCGCCTGACTCGCCTTCACCGCGCTCTCTAACTTCGTACGTAGTTCGGGAGACTGTTGCATCATTGTTTTAAATTCCTGGAAATTACGTACAAATATTATGAACTAGAAAACTTTTTCTTTTCATCCGGAACTTTTATACGGGATGAGGACGTCTTACGCCTCCGATAAAATACTGAGTAACAAAGATTGAAATGGATAAAAGTACATTAAAAAGATATAAAAACTTATTCACAAAGTGTATTTCGAAAAAATAAATGTCAAAAACTTGTTTTACATTTTTATGTTTTTTTTTTTTTTATAAAATAACTACAGACTTTCTTGTTTTTGTTTTGACTATTAATAAAAATATTTAACAGTAAAGCGCCTTTACAGTTGAATCAGGATCTATATATTAAAAGAAATTCCAAAAAAAACCAGATGGTTTCTGGCAAACTATTATTTGAATTTTTTATTACGATGTTCCAAGTGTTAGAAAAATCTATTAAACACATTAAATCTGCACATCCAGTCATGCATATGTCGTCTATTAAAGTTTTTAAACATTTTTATTTATTCATTCAATTCAAATTTTTCAATTATATATTACCTGTGGATATTTCGGTCCGATGCGCATAAGCCAATTGAGAGCGAACTCGTGCAGAGTGCGAACGTGCGGAATGCGGACCACGTCTTCCGGCTCATGGAGATACGAGATCACTATTGGCACTAAAATCCACAGCATCTGTATACCTGTACGACGTGTTGCTTGTTAGAACGTGTTCAGAGTGGGGATTTATAAACTTGTATATTAAATAAATATTTTAATTATCTCACCTCTGTGAGGATCCTCTATTAAACAAAAAAAAGTAGTTATATTGTATAATGTATATTATTACAACTTATTTATTCATATTGTTTTCTTTTTATTTTTTAAGTTTAGTAGCCTAGAAAGTTATAACTAAATAAACTCTTCACTAAATAAAATAAGACTTATTAAAGAAAATTTTTAAAACTATCTGAATTCGAAAAGATTTAGATTACACTTAGGATTACACTTCGAGAGAGATTTATTAAATATAAGTAATAGAATATCATAAAAATAATTATTACTAACTATATATATATCATTAAAATAACTATTAATTACTGCAGTTATGAAATTGTCACGTTGATAACAATAGTGATAACGATTTTAATTTACAATTAAGTCCGCGTAATTTACATTTAAATACCGATCACAATAAAATTAAAATATAATTAATCTATCAACTTACTACGTATTTGTAAATAAGCGCGATAATTGCCTTAATCGTACTTATAAATTTTTTGTATTCATGTACAGTACCCGGCCGTAAATAACGCACATAAACCATTGGAAAGAGACGATCGGCTAATTTCGAAGGCCGGGTACAATCCGGTTAGGGTATGTAATTCAGCACCTAAAAGACAATCTTGTTAATCCGCAAGATTGAGACCATTAGACCGTCAATCTTGCGGATTTCGCAGGCGTATACCGCATTTGTAATGCCGCTAATTTTATGCGGATCCGCGGTATTGCATTTCTATCTCTGGCGACTGAAGTGTATATTGGTAAGTATTGCTACCGTTGACTGTACTGTGAGCGTATGTTGACGTCATTGTTCGAGACTACATCGCCCATAAAATATTGGTGGGTCCAAAACGTGGCGGAAATTCGAACAAAAAAATTGTAAATGTCAAATCCTTCACAATTTGACACTGACAATTTCTTATTTGACATTGTCACTAGAACTTGATGAACTTTCCGAATCATTATCTCTCATTCGTTTCGTCAAAAATGCAACGATAAATTCACGGGAATTCATGTTGAATTAAATTTTATTCAAATCCATGCGAATTATTTACTTACAACCTCTACAGCAGCACACAGCGCTCAAAAATGCGTTCCACCTACAAAATTCGCCTACAACGCTTGCGACGTTTTTACATAAGTGGAACGGCAATTTCAGCGGTCGTGATCGACGGTGCTGCGGGCGTTAAGTGGAAGGTAGCCGCGTGCAAGTACTCACGGCGCGGCTCGGGCGCGGCGGCGACGAGCTCGTCCAGCGCGGCGACGGCGGCCGTGGCGGCGCGCACTTGCGCCGGGCCGGCGGGCCGCCGCGCCGCCGCCGCGCGCGCCACCACGCGGCCCGCCAGCGCGCGCGCCCACCACGACACGCGCGCGCCCGCGCCGCCCCACAGCCCGCGCAGCACGCCGCAGCACGAGGCGAACACCTGCGCCCGGGGCACGCGATTTATACTTCGGCTACCATGGCCTCACTACTGTATTATTTATTGTACATGTGCATTATGCTATGTGGCTACGGCATTAAATAATATAGCCAAACCCTCTCTTCCCGTGGGTGTCATAAGGGGCGACTAAGGGATAACATAGTTTCACTACCACCTTGGAACTTGGCTTTGAAATATACAGACCGAAGACAGCAGCGTCTTCGGTGCGACAAGGCCAGCCCTGCGGTCACCAACCCGCCTGCCCAGCGTGATGAGTGTGGGCAAAACACATGGGTTCACGCCATTTTTGTCGCGGCTGATAGGCTGAAGTGTGTGTATGCGTTTGTGCGTGAGTTTTTGCGAGCGTGTGTGCGTGTGTGCGTGCGTGCATGTGCGTGCACTGAAGCGAAAGCTATGTGCGTGTCCCAGTCTGTTACTAATTCTAGTTACATAGGATTGTGAGCAGAGCATAATGTACCTCATGTTAAATGTAGCAATTTTAAAATTGCTAGTTATTTTGCTACCGTGATAAAAAAAAATTTATGTAGGTTTTTTTACGTTCGTTAGGTTTGTATAATCTCCTCATAGCCAAATGTTTTAATTTTACTACGTATACTCTGCCATGCCATCTTATGAGTTATACACATGCGAGTACTACATGTACATGAGTTAACGCAGCAATGACGTTTCAGTTAGATGCTCCGTAGCTGTATAGGCGTGTAGTACACAAAACACAAAGGCGGTTACGTCGTGGTCGCCGGTGTCCAGCAGCTGGCGGAAGTGGTTGACGCAGGGGTAGTGCAGCGGCGGCGCGGGCGCGGCGCGCGCCAGCACGCACGCCATCGCGCGCGCGCCCGCCACCGCGTCGATGCGCTGCTCCGGCTCCTCTGTGCCAAGGTACACTCTACGTATTACCCATTTTTTTCCCATACACTTCACGTTTCAGCCCGAAATATCCCACTGCTGGGCATAGACCTCTCTCCTCGTTTAGAAGAAGGAGGTTGGCGATATATTCCCTACTATGAGTAACGACCGCTATCAGATGTACATAACAATCGAGACCGACAGCTTAACGTGCTCCACGAGCCACGGTGGGGCATCCTACAATGACTAGTAACTACATCGGTTACAGTAGGTCCGGATTCGCGGAAAGACAAAAATTTTAAAAGACCGAACCTAACGAAACAACTTAAACGAACACTTACATTTTCTTACTTTTTACTTTTACTTATCGTAATATTCCGAATTAGAAAGCATCGTTATTTTGGAAAAAAATGTTGGAAAAAAGCTCGAAACAGTTGTAGGATATCGATTAGAAGAAATTTACAACATATTTTTTTGCAACTTGACATTTTTTGAAGCCAGTACTTGAGTATAATCCTTGTATGGAGGTAGCAAACATTTATGAATGAAAAGTAGAAAAACTATTAAAGTAAACAATTATTAGTTAAGATAGGTAAATTGGCCTTTCTGTTAAATAATCTGGTTCTCTGACAAGACAGCTTACTAGGGTTGACAAAATTTTTGGTGTTGATAATTAATTATATTTTTACGGGGTATTTTGTAACACGTTGTATAATTTAATTTATGTTCAAAAAAGTTTGTTTGTTTTATGGTCGGTAGATGACGTTAGCAGTACTTTAAATCACGCTAATGTTATTTCTTAAGACATAAAAATTAAAAATGTAAAAAATAGGCTGGTATAAATAATAATACATGTATAAATTATTGTAATTAGGTTTAGTAATAATATTCTTGTTAAAACGTTTACATTAGAAATAAAATTTTAACAACACTCCCTATATACATACAATGAAATATATTGCTTTTCAACGATATGGGAAATTTATTTTTTACTACAGTGGTGAATGCGCCAATGATTTCTAGATGAAATACTCAAATTTCGTAAATCCAAGCAAAAGGCTTACAGCCGCCGCAATAGCGGTCGAAGGTCGAGGAAGCTAGTGCTCACCGGTCTTGACGCCGTCGAGCAGCTTGGCCAGCGTGGCCTGCAGCAGCGCCTCGTGTCGCTCGCGCGCGGGCGGCGACAGGCGCGCCGCGCGGCAGTCCGCCGCCCGCTGCAGCAGCAGCACGCCCGCGTCGCTCAGCAGCGCGTCGCCGCGGCCCTCGCGCAGGATCTCCGTCGCCAGGAACAGCACGGTCGGCAGCACGGACAGCGCGCCTGCGAGCGTGTTACAGTGTGCTGCACGAACGTGGTACTAACGCGCCGTTTATTTCATAACATTAAGACAAAAAAGTCCGGTACGTGTTTCGAGGGAGAAAGATCAAGCCTTACCAGGCAAAACTACTGACTACACTACTTTTTACAAATCTCTAAATTTAAAATCGCCATTAGAAACAATTTTTATCGGCACATTTTAGATTAGCAATGGTGAAAACTAAAAATGTAGTTTTCATTGAGTTAGATTATGCCAAACATTTTGTCACTGAAAATTTAGAACCCCAAAATCCAACCCCAAAATGTTTAGAGTGTGAAGTCATTGAAGACATGTACCATGTTCTGATCGAATGTGTCCGCGTCGAGTCGAAAAGGTAAGATTATTTTATCAAATATAATATTAACTTGTTCGACTTGGGTCTATGTAATACGATTTTGAGCAATCCATTGTCGGCAGACGCTGTAATGATGTATAACTTGTACAAACTAATAGTAAAGCGTAGATAAGTTTAATATAAGCCCCTATGAGAGTGACATATTCAGTGTTTGAATAAACCATCTATAAATAATTAAAGATTTAAAAAAAATATTTAGAAGCATAACGGTAACTAAAGTCGTGATACTTTGAGTCATCAATAATTTTCTATTAAGTTTTGATAACAAAGTACTAATTACCTTGTGGACTTGTAAGTGTAGTCAATTCAGACATACAAGCCAAACTCTTGATCAACAGCGTATCTCCGTGAACACCTAAGCCCTTTCTTGTTCCAATCACGCCCACTCTGCCCTCTTGTTTTAACGGGCTCAGAGCCGGCAGTCTTCGTACGAGTAGACAGATACACACTTCCAAACACGCGAATACTAGTGACTTTCCTGGGGGAAGGTCACCCGTTGGTCCACCCTCCCCTAATGTATGAACAACTTCTAATACAGATTGTGGGATACTTTCTGTCGGTTCATTTGGTGCTAATTCTGAAAAAAAAAAATAAGCGATTTGTTTTCAAAGTATTTTTGTTTGGATATATCTTTACGTCGTCTGTTTTAAATAATATAATAAACATCAATTGATTTAATTACTTTATCAACATACAGTCCCAGCTAAAATCAAAAAACATTACTTTAGAAATGCATTAAATATGTAGCAAATGCATTGTAGAATCCGGTGGAGTCAATTCATCAACTCAACAAAACTAGAAATTGATTTTTATGAAAAAAAAAAAAAAACTCTTACAAATCACTTTTTACGCCATCAGGGATAAAAATAGGGGATCGGACAAATTTTCAGAAGGCGTTTTAAATTAATCTTTATGGATACTTTAAAAAAAAAAAATTATAGCCCTTAAGGTACTCAAAATCATGTTTTAATATTGTTTGTTTAAACATCTCGCCATAACACCACATTAGGTCATCTGAGAGCGCGTAACGTCATTTGTACCCCAAAACAATGGGCACATTCCACCTAAGGCCCACAACGCCATCGATCACGACCGCTAAAATTACCGTTTCACTAACGTAAAAAACGTCGCTTTGTAGGCGAATTTTATAAGTGGGCGCTGTTAAGTGTCAAACGTCAGCTGTATGCTCGCAATATGGCGGCGTGGTGAAAACATGATGCGGACAACATTTTATTTCTTCATTTAAAAATATTTGAATGAATTATATTAAATTATTATTCGATAATCGTAAAACAGTATATTTATTTAATTTAAGTACATTATAGATTTAAATCTGATTACTGTCCGATCCCCTATTGTCTTGTTGATTGTTGAAGGATGAAATAGTCGGAAGTAAAGAGTTTAGCTGTAGGCCGGGGCGCACCTCGTATCTTGTCGCACATGAGGCGCTGCAGGTCGCGGCGCGCGGCGGCCAGCAGCAGGCGCAGCACGTCGGCGGCCAGCAGCAGCGCGCCCACGCTGTCCTGCGTCAGGCCCGCGCGGTGCACTATCTGGCACAGCTCGATCGCCAGCGCCCTGGCGTTAACGGCACGTTCATACAACTGGGTCGGCTCACAAGCATACGGCTCATCCGATGGTAAGCGATCATAAAAGAAGAGCTATTTCGCTCGGTGGATAAATAGGATTACACCACAAATGTGGTGGGAACACAAAAAGTTTCCTCATAATGAGTTGAGGTTACTGACTCATATTGACGAGAACGATACCTTAGCTAAATAGCACAATGTCCATATCCTACTAGTCACAACCCCACACCATAGTGATGTGAGCAAGCTAACAGATGGAACCATCGAGGAATACTGCCGGCGGGTAAAACTCAAAATTGATGAAATTACGAATATAAGAGCCTTTGTAACTTACCGGACTGAGAAATATTAATACAACTATTACCTGTCCTTGAGCAACCTCGCACTATTTTCAGGAGCATCGAGTAAAGTCACTAAAGATAGCAACACTGATATCGTGTTCTCCACGCTCATGTCACGCTGTGCGCAAAGAGCTTCCATACAAATACCTAATAAAATGAAGTAGATTTGAGTAAATATAACTTATATTAAAATATAAATAAATAACTAATGATTGTTTTGTTAATAACTTACCGAATAACAGATGGAACTTTTCGTCCTCAGGTTCGAAGAATTCGAAATTTCCATTTTCACTTTTGTTCTTTCGGTTATCCATGTTTTCATTAGATTTTTCTGCGATAAAAAGTTACGAATGAATAATAAAAAACGGAGGTCAATTAATATTTATAACTATTTGCCATATAACGTAAATACTAAATACCATATTAAATTTACAAGAACATACTATGAATATTATTTTAAGATTTAATACAAAAACTTTTCAGTATCTTGCAGTTTCACTTTATTTCTTTTTCTTTAATAGTGTTAATAATTAAAAAAGGTTATTGCCCTTCGTGTATTGTTACTAGTCTGCTAAAGGACTGTTATATACACATAACTTGCTCTGTTTTGGATACCGTTTAACGTGACTTAACACAGAAGCTTTTCATAATGAAGTGACAGTCTTTTTTGTACACCCTTATATTCTGCTTTTTCCTCAATCTTGCTGATGTCCAAGTCATAGTCAAACGCGATTCATGCCCACACATAGACCTCCTAAGTTTTTTTTTATATTATTTTTATATCACTAGGTTGGCAAACAAGCGTACCTGATGGTAAGCGATTACCGTAGCTTATAGACGCCTACAACACCAGAAGCATCGCAAGCGCGTTGCCGACCCAATCCCCAATCCCCCCCAGGAGCTCTGGTCACCTTACTCACCAACAGGAACACAATACTGTTTGAAAACAGTATTATTTAGCTGTGATCTTCTGTAAGGTCGAGGTACTTCCCCAGTCGGGCTGCTCCATATTTTGAGCAGGGAATTCTTTCTGTGCCCTACCTCAGTTGTCTCCTACGTGTATAATTACAGCTTGGCAAGTTTTGAAAATTAATTTACCTTCGTCCGGGCGGGGGCTGAGGATGCTACAGTACTAACGTAGAACCGCAGCGCGGCTACATTGAATAGCAAAGAGTAGAGATGTTACAGTCAGTTCACCTTCGTCAGCAGTAGCGGGGGCGGGGGCGGGGGCGGGGGCGGCGGTGCCCGCGTTGAAGCGCAGCGCGGCCGCGTACAGCAGCGAGGGCCAGGCGCGCGCGTAGTGCGCCCGGGACGCCTCCGCCGTCTCCGCCGAGTAGAAGGCGCCGCCGCCGTGCGGCAGCTGCGACGCGAACTCTGGCGGCGGGACATAGCGGTCATTGGTGTACGGGACGACGCGGCGACGCGACGGTTACTGCTCGACTACTTCATGAGTTGTGTTTGGTTGGTTAGCAGAATCATGATTTAAAAAAAATATATTTTGTCCCACTAGAATAATCAAATGCAGTTATTAACTTCTAAAAATATTTGGTGTTTTAATATGGATAAAGTACCATCACATTACAAAATAGAATTAGAGCAGTAAAAAGAAACGCTCGGATTAACGAGCGGATCGTTGCGGTTCTATGATTATTAAATAAAAAACAGACTTGATGAACTAGCGTTTGGTAGTTGTTATTAAAAAAAATTACATATAATTATGATGTTACGTATAATGCGAAATTTTAACCCTGATATCTTTCACACCATCAAAAGTTTGACTAAGCTTATTTTATCTATCCAAATACCAAGTTTACCGCAATAAGTTTATTAGTGACCAAAAGGGGACTGTCCACTTTGTATGGGGGTTTCGGCCCCGAGTGGACAGTGACTGAGAATAATAATTATTAATTATTAATAAATTATTAATTAAATTAAATATTAAGTTAGTAGTACTAACAAGTAGGAATTAGAAAAATGATATAGTTTTGTGTCCAGGTGTTTCATTTTTGTTTTTTTTTTGTGGATAATTACAAGAAGGTTTCTGAAATAAAAAATCATTGTTTTTGTTATTTTTGTTCTACTAATTGGATTCGTACGTTAACAGAATGTTATCTAAAAACTAGGCAGGTAGATTTATAAAATCTTGAAACCATTTCCAGCCCAAAATCCAAATAATTGTCATGACATGGGCACAACAACCTACTGTCTGTCGACCAACCATGCAGTTGCAATAATATTTTTTTATGGCTTCTTTGCCTGACCTTTATTGTTTACATATAAAATGAATACAAAATATATTTTCCTACTTATAAATATGCCTACTGTGTATTTTACGTCGCAGTAGTGATGAATTCTCGGTTGACTGAAAACCTTTCAGTAGGTTGCTATATCACTATGAAAGAATATGGAAGTCAAATGAATGTATGACGCAAAAGTCTGTAGTTTAGGGTTGCCATAACAAATAATATTTTCAATAAACAAAATAAATCGATTAAATCGATAATCGAATTTAATATAATTAATTGCTTGCTTTTTATGTAGTCAATAACAATGTTTCTAAAATAGTTTATTTTTCATCAAAGTTAAATTTTTTTTACTAAATGCACTTTTATAGACTTTTTTTCTAATTACATAATTCGATTTAACAAATACTTTTAATCGATTTTAACAAATAATTGATTTAAAAATATTTTAAAATCGATTGTTCGTTAATAATAATTGTTTGTTTAAGACTGACAACGTGGTATAATCAAATCACCAACCGGAAATAAACTAGACGTATATAATTAATGAATTAAAATACTTATTATATAAACTTTTTATCAGTTTATATTGATACAACTGAAAATCACGAATAATCATGATATAATATATGAAAATTTTTGGTATATTTGTTTTTTTGTATAAATTCTGTTCACGCTGGGCCGAAAATGGACAGTCCCCTTTATTCATTAATACAAAATAAAATACTCACCAGGTGGCAAACTCAATAGAGCATGATCTCTCAAAGCAGCCAACCAGTTTTCTCCCAAACTCTCCAATTCTGGTTCGACGAGTTTGAGCAAACTCTCGCCTTTCGACTCAAACTCTCCATACTCGTCGTCTTCGGAACTATCCTGGTTGGCGTTGTCTATCTGATTATTTTCTTGGAGAACTTGATTGCGCCATTTTGCCAGTTCGGCGCGATTGTTGACCGGCTTTGTATCGAGCTGTTTTACGTAACTGCCGGGTGCGCTGTCGTTACTGACCATTGCTACTATGTATACCTAGAATGTTATAAAAACATTTTTTGGTATTTGATCTGATTTAAACTAAACAATAGGAAAGCTGCTTAAGCAGGAAGCTATGGCTGCTATAGGAGAACTGTAAACAACGTTACTTCATTAGTGGTTGGCTGATAATTTCACTACTAATTATAATACCTAAGTAGCGGTCGCTATCATTATGTACGGTCGGTATTTATGAAAACGGCCGGAACCGCTGGTTATAGACTAAGTCGGCATAGTTCGGCATTAATGTGACTTCTCGCATATATATTACCAATAAAGTTAATTTTTGATACACCCAAGTCGAATAAAAATATACTTACCTCAGCCCAAGCTTTTAGAATTGACAGCTTCTCCAATGTAGCCATACTTTCGTTGTAGATGAGCGTGGTGTTGCCTTTTTTATTTAACTTATCCAAACTTGAAACCAGTAGCTGATGAACTCTGAAATCACAATTATAAAATGTAGAAAAATGTAAGTATACAGATAATCTAAAAAAAAAAAAAAAAACACTTAATCATGTCATCTGCTCTTGAGTGATTTCAAAATTCTATAAGTGACAGTGAATATAATTATATAAATAGGTAGCAAAACGTTCGTGAATAATTGTGTTTGCTTGCAAACAAAAAAAAAACCGACGTCAATTACATCGACAAGTAACAAGGTACTTGTCGGATTTCAATTAAATTTAAATTGAAACACAGGACACGCACAACCTTTCGATAGAAAAAACATCGAAATCCGTCCACCCAGTCAAAATATCTATGGTAGCATACATAAAAAAAATGTAGTCGAGTTGAGAATTTCCTCCTTTTTTAGAAGTTGATTAAAAACTCAAAATCAAATAGCACCTATAAGATTTTTATGATTGAACGATATTCGCTTTAAAAGCTTGCAAAGTTCGTATTTACTTTGTTACATATATAAAAAAATATCAAAATTAATAAATAAATAAGTATTATCTTTATCATTCACACTCGGTCTTCTGTTTCTAAGCTAAGCAACTTAGTGCTTGTGTTATAGATAACAGGAGACTGATATTGTTTTAGTAAATACATACAAATAATACATAGTATATAAATAAATACATATATTACACCCATACTCCGTAAATCAAACCCGTAAACTCCGGAGCAGGAAGCGGGTCACTGCACACTGCGCCAACGGGCTAATTTAACGTTCGGTAAGCAAAACGAATAGCTTTTAAACTTGGTGAATACGTGACGAGAGAGTTACGAAAAGTGTAACCAGACAGATAAGTTAGGGAAGATAGAAAGAGAGAGAGTAAAGTTTCGTATATTACTGTAGGAATTAAAGAAGTTTTACTTTAGTCATGTGGTCTAAAGCACACTAGTAATTTTTTTTTTTTTTTTATAAGAACCCGGCTTTCATTCAATCACGCTAGGAGTGGTATTAATAAAATAATATTTTAAATTAAATTTAAAAATTAGTAGTGAAAGTTTTTAGACGATAAAAACTTCGAAAGGTTAATAATCTAAGAATAAGTGTAGTCTAAGAGGTTAATAATCTAAGAGTAAATGTAGTCTAAGATCCAAACTAGGCGTGATCTTCACCCATCTGGCTAGTAGATAATAGTAAATATAATCTAATATATAAGATTCTCGTGTCGCTGTGTTTGTAGTTAAATTCCTCCGAAACGGCTGGACCGATTCTCATGAAATTTTGTGTGCATATTGGGTAGGTCTGAGAATCGAACATCTATTTTTCATCCCCCTAAAAGTTAAGGGTAGTCCACCCTTAAGTTTTTTTTTTAATTTTAAGATAAATTATTTATTTTTTATTTTATTATGATTTGGCGTTGAAAAATACATACAACCTTAAATTTTCACCCTTCTACCACTAACCCCTATTTTTAAATAACGTTCAGCGGCAAGACGTTTGCCGAGTCAGCTAGTAATAAAGCAATATTGCACGAAGCAAGCGTGCAGCGGTACCGGCGCAGGTCGCCGATGTCGCGCGCCACGCCGCAGCCGATCCAGGCGGAGCACACGTCGCAGGCGGCCGCCGTCACGTGCGAGGCCGTGTCGCGCGCGAACGCCGGCCGCACCGCCGCGCCCACCTGCCTCGCGGAACAATTGTCACGTTAAGAATGTCGACTTGCTACTTTTTTGGATTTGATTCTTCTGTTAGTTCTTGTGTAGTCTGTTATACCGTTCATAAATTCCAAAAACATTTTAAAACGCAGGTTTATAAATACTGATCGAACCTCCACAAACCTCTAACCTAACTAAATTTTAATAAAATCTTTTGGGAATTAGCTATTTCACTGGATTAAAACTTGATTTGTCACAATACCTTACTAAATATAGAGCTTGGAATTTCTCTCGAAACGAATAGGTTTATTTTAGTTTTATTGCCCATCATCATTACAGCCTATAAAGTCCACTGGTGGACGTAGGCCTCCACAAGTTTACGCCAAAAATAACGTGAACTCATGTGTTTCGCCCATAGTCACCACACTGGGCAGGCGGGTTGGTGACCGCAGGGCTGGTTTTGTCGCACCGAAGACGCTGCTGCCCGTCTTCGGCCTGTGTATTTCAAGCCAGCAGTTGGATGGTTATCCCGCCACCAGTCGGCTTTTTAAGTTCCAAGGTGGTAGCGGAACAGTGTTATCCCTTAGTCGCCTCTTACGACACCCACGGGAAGAGAGGGGGCGGCTATATTCTTTAGTACCGTAGCCACACAGTACAGAAATTCTTGGCCATATGTAAATACAACGCATCGATGTCAGTCGAGAGGGAGCGCACCTGCGCCTGGTACTGCTCCATGAGCAGGTGGCCGGGGAAGTCGGGCTCGGGCGCGCGCGCGTACCGCTGCACGACGAGCTGCAGCGTGCGCAGGCCGCACAGCCGCAGCGCGTCCGACTCGCCCGTGGCGCCGACGAACGCCATGCGCACCAGGTCCGACAGGTGCAGCGACAGGTAGTCGCCTGGAACCGTTTAGCACAATACCGTTTAGAGCCCTGTTTCTATATTCAAAAATTTAATAAGTGTTCTACTTTAGTCGCGATATGGGTTTAACTTTCACGGTCACTAAAACTATGATTTATATGTAAAATGTGATATTGACCATATCTCGTGAGTTATATTGAGTTTCCAATATTTAAGCACACTTAAACTCGAAGATCCATTTTTAAATAACAATAATTTTGAAATTTTGAATTAAATATAACCAGGAATTTTAGTCAACCCTTTCGCGATTATTTTTCTAATATACTAAATATAAAAATATTTTCATGCATTAAACATGAGACATACAGTTCGTTTCTCGTTCAGATCTCCTACTAATAAGCAAATAATAAGTTTATTTACCATTAGGGTCACTTTGCAGCTTCTCTTTTGCCTTGACAAGATCGAAATGAGCGCTATCGCCTGTCGCCTCACAAGCGCTCATTAGCTTCTGTATACATTCCATGGCAAACACCTAAAAAGGAATACACAATAATAATAAAAAATACCCTGCTATCGCATATATGACCTGATGATGATATGTGTTGATTGAACGATTTCAAAATAAGAAGGAGCTTTTTAGTTCGATAATATTTTTATTTTACTTTTAACCTCATAGATTTTAACTGTGTACAGATTTTTTTTTTTGTATTCGAAAGCTTTTTCTTGTCGTTGTATTCCCTTTTAAATTTAAGCGAAATCAGACGAGTATTTTTTGTGCTATCCCTAATAAGTAACACGTATTTGTAGAACAAATAATTATTAGTATTTTGGTGCAAAATTAGAACTGAGATAGGGCACAGCAGGAAATTTCCTGCTCAAAATATGAAGCAGCCCGACTGGGGTAGTACCTCGATCTTAAAGAAGACCACAGCTAAATAATACTGTTTTTAAGCAGTATTGTGTTCCTGTTGGTGAGTAAGGTGACCAGAGCTCCTGGATTGGGGATAGGATCAGCAACGCGCTTGTGATACTTCTGGTGTTGCAGACATCTATAAGCTACGGTAATCGCTTACCATCAGGTGAGGCGTACGTATGTTTGCCGCCCTAGTTTTATAAAAAAAAAAATATTTTAATATTGTTACCCTTGTTGGCCACCTCGGCTGCACGGCGGGGTGAGTGGACTGCTCACTCTCCGCATGGAACTCAGCTTGATCGTCATCGCCTTCAGCATCGAAATCTGTCTCCGGGTTTTTGCTGTCCTCTGTGATTTAAAGAATTTACATTGAACTTGCTGTGCCCCTTAGAATATGGATTCAAACATAGATAGCACCTAGAGTGTAGATGAACTAAATGGCTAATATCAGTTATTATATTAACAATAGTTATATATTATATATCGATATAATCGATAAAATGAAGTTTATTTTTTATATAAAAACTATTTAATAAATTTAAGGTGCATTTTATCGTACAGAACGTCTCACAATCCGAAAAATACAGTAATTAATACCGCACCTTTGTTTAAAAATTAGGTAAATTTTACAATATTACAATTTGGAAAGGCTAGAGACCGTTTTTTAATATATTGAAGATCTCACCCAATCTCACGGTCAACACTCGCTTAGTCAACACGAGCCAATCTTTAACGGATCTGTTAGCGGCGGCCGCCAATAGACAGAAAGTTAGAGTGTCGCGAGCATACGACAGAGCGGTCTCATCACGCTCCATGTCTAAGTATGCGAACAACGCTCCTGGAAGACCGGTGTCATTTATTACCACCCCTGAAAGTAAACAAAATTAATTTAAATTATAGAAGAATATTACTACTTAATGTAAAAATGCATGTCTAGGACGAATACGACTGTTACGACTAAGGCGATCTATCAAATGGCGAAATTAGTCCATAAAACAAGTATAGAAAGAAGTGTATTTTTTTTAAACTAGTAGCATAATTATGGACGTTTCAAGATTTGAAGCACCACAAGCGTGTTGCCGATCCTCCAACTCAACTCTCTGTGAACGTAACATATTCTTAAGAGCTCTGACTACCCTCAGGGACATAACACTACTTGATCTTCTGTACAGTTCAACTACTTTTTCAGTTAGTTCAAGAGTTTTAGCAAGATATATCTCGTTGTGCTCTACCTCAAAATATATCTGAACAATAATAAATATGAAGAAAGTTACCGCAATAAGGCTTAGGCGGCACGTGGTCCTTGGCCAGCATGGCATACTTGCACACGTCTGCCGCGTCCTTCTGCGACAGTTGCCGCAGACAGCACAGCGCCGCGCGCCGCACTGACAGCTCCGGACTGGATAGGTCACGCTGGGACAACACGGAATTAGTTTACTATTTCCATCACTTTTTCATTATTATTTATAACTAGCTGACCCGGCGAACTTCGTATCGCCTAACACAAACTTTATCGTATGGTATTAAAGTTCAAATTGACTTTAAAGTATTATCACAAATCTTTTGTATGGGAGTATAGAAAAGTGTTGTTTTTAGACTTTTTCAGAAAATTTTAAAATTTTTTTTTTTAGAATTTTTCTCTCCGTAAGAACCATCCTCGTACTTCAAGGACTATTTTAAAAAAAGAATTAGCGAAATCGGTCCAACCGTTCTCGAGTTTTGCGCTTAGCAACACATTTTGCGATTCATTTTTATATATAAGATTATAGTTTTTTTTGTATTTTTATTTAAATCTCTTATTGGAAGTTTAACAATTTGTTCATTCACTATTTGTAAAAATTATTAAACTTTGTTGAACTTAACATATTATTATGTGTCTGTTAGAAAACACAGCATCGCTAATGAAGAAGCAGTGTGTAACTTACCCTATCTTTATAGATACTACCGTGTTTTTACGCCCTTGTCTATGCTTTGACAGTGTCTTTGGTCTCTAGTTGTCTATGAATTGTCACTGCTAGGCGGGAATCGCGCTGTTTCGTCATTGCGTGTGTTACTCCCTACCGGTAAAGTTCGAATTTAAGAATTTGTTAAGTATAAGTTGTGGGTAAAATATAAAAAAATGGTATATAAAAAAATGGTGGGTAAAATAAAAAATGAACTATAACGCTGAGAACTCTCCGCACGAGGAGGAAAATACAAGAAATAGTGTTCAGAATGCAAATGATAACGAAGCGAATTCGTCTTCATCTAGTTCATCTCCTCAATCTGATAGTGAAAGACCATCATTTAAGAGACGAGGTGTAAAGGAAGACCCTCGAATAGAAGCCCTAATGAATCAGGTAAGCTTTTTATCAAACATATATATGCAGAGTCTCGGTAGTTCGCAAGTTAACAAAGACGTTACTAATAATGCAATTATTAGTGATAATTTTCTTACTATACCAGAGAAAACACCTCAATTATTGGATTTAGGTGAAATAGGTATCAATATTGATGGAACTAAATTAGTGAAACCAGCTCTCGCGGAGAGGGTAGATAAAATAAAATCATTACAACATTTTGGCTTACCCACATGGCAAAATGTTAGATATGCTAAGACCTTACAGTCCTATTTAGCTACTCCAGGTTTTATTGATCTTAAAATTAATGACGAGCTATGTCATTTAAGTAAATCAAAAGATTATTTAGCTGGTACTGAATCTATCATGGCAGCTTTGTCAAATGCTATTTTTGAGAGTAGTCAGTTACTGAGAACGGGCTTACAAGCAGTGGTTGATTGGGCTGCGAAATCCCCAGAGGAATTAAATGTGACCACACTAGTAGAAAAACTTAGTTCTTCTATAGGAAAAGGCAGTTGTTTTAATAAAAACTCTGAAGACATATTACAGATTTTATGTGGAAAGAGGGCCGAGTGTATAGAAACTAGGAGGGAGAGATTAATTAAAGAAATACCAAACAAATGTATACAGTTAGCATTAAGAAATATTCCTCCTTCTGAAAGTGCCTTATTTGACCAATTTAAACTTAATGCCCTCATTCAAAATTTCGGTGGTCCTACACAGTGGATGAGATCACTTTCTTTTAAAGAAAATAAATCTCATAATTTTGCTGCAAAAAGGAAGGGAGCAGATCCCAGTGCCTTTCCTTCCACTAGTGCAGAACCTAAAAGATCGAGATTAGATGTTTCTCGGAGAAATTACAATCACAATAATAATCAGACTAATGATTCTCACTCTCGTTTTCAAAATTCTCAAACTAGGCCCAGCGGTAAAGGTAAAGGCACAGGTAAAAGATCTTCCTTTCGTGCCTTCGACAGACAAAAACAATGACTTACAAGGACAATTCAGGGGGGGGGGCAATTGAAGGACTTCAGAGGTCGATGGGAGAAGTTCGGAGCAACTCCCTTTCTACTGAAATCTATATCAGGATCTCGGATACCCTTCATTCGAAAACCCACGTTAGTATACCCCTCAACGAGAGTAGCTCGGAGCTACGCAACAAAAGTGTCAAGATTAATGACCGAACAAATAGAGGAATTAAAACAAATTGGAGTGTTAGAAAAACCTGCTACTTTGACCCCCGGTTTCTTCTCTCGGATGTTTTTGGTAAAAAAGAGCGATGGTGGCGTCAGACCAATATTCGACTTAAGAGAGTTGAACAAGTTTGTAGGAACGAAACATTTTCACCTCATAAACCATACCAAGGTACCAGACTTCCTACAACCCGGAGATTGGCTGGTAAAAGTCGACATATCGCAGGCATATTTCCACCTGCCAATAGCACAGTCACACCGACCTTTCCTGCGAATGTTTTACAAGCAAGAAGTGCTTCAAATGACCTCACTTCCGTTTGGCCTATCATCGGCTCCAAGGCTCTTTGCCTCTATAACTTGCTGGGTCGCGGAGATACTACGCAAGAAAGGAATGCGGGTCCTAGTGTATCTAGACGATTTTCTGCTAGCACACCAGGACTGTTCCAAACTAGCAACACAGGCCTCGGAAGCTGTGAAGCTTTTGGAGTTTTTGGGATGGCAAGTGAACCTCAAAAAATCGGTCTTGACACCAGTGAGATCACTCGAGTTTCTAGGCATACAGTGGAGTTCAGACAAGAACCTAATGAGTCTACCAATCAAGAAACAAAATTCAATTCTAAAATCACTAGAAAAAATTTTGATTCACGGAGTCTGTCGCTTCCGCCAACTTCAATGCCTTCTCGGACAATTAAATTTTGCGTGTTATGTCATCCCACGAGGTCGGCTTCACTGCCGCCGATTACAGATTTTACTCAGACAGTTCCCGAAAAATCTCTTGAGGATGACGGTCCCTCGGGGGGCATTACTAGACATACAGTGGTGGCACGGAGCCCTATCACTGACAACACCAATACATGCTGCAAAGGTGTCTCACTTTCTCACTACAGACGCCTCCGACATAGGATGGGGTGCAGTTTTAGACCAAGAGGTCATTTCCGGAGTCTGGACACCCCACCAAGAATTATGGCACTGCAACAAGAAAGAAATGTTTGCAGTACTGTCAGTAATGAGGAGAAACGCCGAGAGTCTCAGAGACTCCCATGTTCTCTTACAAACAGACAACAAGACTGTAATGGCATACATCCGCAAGGAGGGCGGAACACAGTCCATAGGTCTGTTATCATTGACATTCCAGCTTCTGATGATCATAGACAGCTGGAACATAACGCTATCAGCTCAGTATCTCCCCGGCAGGTACAATACTATAGCAGATCGGTTATCTCGGAGACGACCCATCCCGGAATGGCACTTAAAACCACTGGCTACCACGGAGGTATTCAAACGCTGGGGTGTACCGAACATAGACCTCTTTGCAACGAAAAGGTCTGCTGTCGTACCAATTTATGTCACGTTAGATCCACGGGACAAGTCAGCTCTCTTCATAGACGCCTTCTCGAGGGAATGGAACTATCCACTGGCTTGGATATTTCCTCCTCCAAACTTAATACCAAGAGTTCTCACCCACCTCAACAAATCGAGGGGCACCTTCCTCTTAGTAGCTCCAGACTGGGAACAGCCGTTTTGGAGAGCGGATCTCCAAGCACGAGCACTGGACAAACCAATGAAAGTGAACCGGTTACAGAAGGTATTAGTGGACCTCACGACCGGGCTCTCACCCCCACAAGTGGACAAGCTGACACTGAAGGTTTGGAGAGTTGGGGGTGGGGCGACAAGCTAAGATCTTGGTCTCAAGCAGAAAGGGACCTGCTTAAGTCAAGCTGGCGCAAATCTACCTTAGAAACTTACAAGCCAGCATTAAAAAGATGGATTACTTGGTGCACAATCAAAGGGATTAATTCAAGATCCCCTGGTCCAGAGCATGTGGCACAATTTTTAGCAGACACTTTTATAAAGGAAGGTCTAGCTTACAGTACAATGTTAGTCCAGAAATCTGCCATTGCTACCTTCTGTGGAATGGGTGATGCAATCTCATCAAATTTTTTAATTAGACAAGTACTAAAAGCAATACATAATTCTAAACCTCCAAGCTTTAAACCTGCAGTTTGGGACGTGAAAAAAGTCATAGATTGGTTAGAACAACATCCAGGAGGTAGTTCATTATTTGAAATTGCGAGGAAAACTGCTACAATTTTGCTTTTGGTCTCTGGTCGTAGGCTTCATGACCTTACACTCCTTAGAACAAAAGAGCCCCATTTTCTCGACAACGGTCATGAAATTTGCCTATGGCCTGTATTCGGTGCTAAGACCGATACTGGTACCAGAAGGCAGTCTGGTTGGAGACTTCTCCCTAATGAAAATGAAAATATATGTCCTGTCAAATGGACAAGGCTCTTAATACAATCATTTAGAGACCGTCAAAATGATAAAACAGATGGCTATTTATTCATTACCATTAAAGGACCCCCAAGACCAGCAACTAGGACAATAATTGGTGGTTGGATACGTTCAGTGTTAAAAGATGCTGGTATAGATGCTACACCTGGCTCTTGTAGAGCTGCAGTAGCATCACTCTCCTGGCTAGAAAACAGACCAATTGAAGAGATTTTATCAAGAGGTAATTGGGCATCTGTACAGACATGGAGAAACCACTATTGCCGAGAGATTAATACACAGGAACGCGACAATAGTAATACATTTTTGAGAGGTTTTGAACCTCTTTAAATGAAGTTTATAATAACTAGAAATATATAAGAATAATTAGTAGATAAAATCGTTGAGAATTCAGTGTTATTATGATTTAAATATTGATTGATTTAGAGTTATTAACATTAGAAGTTATTTCTTTAGAATTTAATTGAATAGATTTCAATAAATTCATTGAATATTCCCCTTAATTATTACTTTGGTTTATTATTTAGAATAAAATCATAAAGGATTATAATTGAAATATTATACTAGTTTAACTAATGAGTCTTATTTAATTTACATTCCTTTCAACATTGCGTGTGTTCTTTATTTGTTCTTGTCACCAGCAGATATCAAACACGTCTTCATTAGCGATGCTGTGTTTTCTAACAGACACATAATATACACGTTTTACACAACAATAAAACGTTTATTATGTGCCGAAAGAAAACACAGCATCGCAGAAATTATCTTCCTGGTGAAGACAGCAATGACGAAACAGCGCGATTCCCGCCTAGCAGTGACAATTCATAGACAACTAGAGACCAAAGACACTGTCAAAGCATAGACAAGGGCGTAAAAACACGGTAGTATCTATAAAGATAGGGTAAGTTACACACTGCTTCTTCATTAGCGATGCTGTGTTTTCTTTCGGCACATAATAAACGTTTTATTGTTGTGTAAAACGTGTATATTACCATTCTTTTAATTTCGATTTTACATATTTTTTTATTAGTATGAATTTAATACAAAGTGTTTGTTAATATAGCAGACCACATAGGTATGTACAAGATATATATATGGTCAGTGTATAATTGTGATGGCAATAATTCGTACAGTACCCTGGTATAAACTTTACTTGTAACTGTATTTGTGTAAAAGAGATGTCTGTAACAAATGCGACGCATCATGTGTTCGAATGCGTGAGCGTGTGTTTGTGTGTACGTATGCGTGTAAGTGCGTGAGTGCGCGTGCACGTGGACAGTTACACAGAGCTGCGGCACGAGCGCGGGCAGGTTGATGTGGTTGGGCGCGAACATGTGCAGCTGCTGCAGGCCGCCCGTGGCGTCGGCGCGCGCGCGTGTGTGTGCGTGTGTGGAGGACAGTTACACAGAGCTGCGGCACGAGCGCGGGCAGGTTGATGTGGTTGGGCGCGAACATGTGCAGCTGCTGCAGGCCGCCCGTGGCGTCGGCGCGCGCGCGTGTGTGTGCGTGTGTGGAGGACAGTTACACAGAGCTGCGGCACGAGCGCGGGCAGGTTGATGTGGTTGGGCGCGAACATGTGCAGCTGCTGCAGGCCGCCCGTGGCGTCGGCGCGCGCGCGTGTGTGTGCGTGTGTGGAGGACAGTTACACAGAGCTGCGGCACGAGCGCGGGCAGGTTGATGTGGTTGGGCGCGAACATGTGCAGCTGCTGCAGGCCGCCCGTGGCGTCGGCGCGCGCGCGTGTGTGTGCGTGTGTGGAGGACAGTTACACAGAGCTGCGGCACGAGCGCGGGCAGGTTGATGTGGTTGGGCGCGAACATGTGCAGCTGCTGCAGGCCGCCCGTGGCGTCGGCGCGCGCGCGTGTGTGTGCGTGTGTGGAGGACAGTTACACAGAGCTGCGGCACGAGCGCGGGCAGGTTGATGTGGTTGGGCGCGAACATGTGCAGCTGCTGCAGGCCGCCCGTGGCGTCGGCGCGCGCGCGTGTGTGTGCGTGTGTGGAGGACAGTTACACAGAGCTGCGGCACGAGCGCGGGCAGGTTGATGTGGTTGGGCGCGAACATGTGCAGCTGCTGCAGGCCGCCCGTGGCGTCGGCGCGCGCGCGTGTGTGTGCGTGTGTGGAGGACAGTTACACAGAGCTGCGGCACGAGCGCGGGCAGGTTGATGTGGTTGGGCGCGAACATGTGCAGCTGCTGCAGGCCGCCCGTGGCGTCGGCGCGCGCGCGTGTGTGTGCGTGTGTGGAGGACAGTTACACAGAGCTGCGGCACGAGCGCGGGCAGGTTGATGTGGTTGGGCGCGAACATGTGCAGCTGCTGCAGGCCGCCCGTGGCGTCGGCGCGCGCGCGTGTGTGTGCGTGTGTGGAGGACAGTTACACAGAGCTGCGGCACGAGCGCGGGCAGGTTGATGTGGTTGGGCGCGAACATGTGCAGCTGCTGCAGGCCGCCCGTGGCGTCGGCGCGCGCGCGTGTGTGTGCGTGTGTGGAGGACAGTTACACAGAGCTGCGGCACGAGCGCGGGCAGGTTGATGTGGTTGGGCGCGAACATGTGCAGCTGCTGCAGGCCGCCCGTGGCGTCGGCGCGCGCGCGTGTGTGTGCGTGTGTGGAGGACAGTTACACAGAGCTGCGGCACGAGCGCGGGCAGGTTGATGTGGTTGGGCGCGAACATGTGCAGCTGCTGCAGGCCGCCCGTGGCGTCGGCGCGCGCGCGTGTGTGTGCGTGTGTGGAGGACAGTTACACAGAGCTGCGGCACGAGCGCGGGCAGGTTGATGTGGTTGGGCGCGAACATGTGCAGCTGCTGCAGGCCGCCCGTGGCGTCGGCGCGCGCGCGTGTGTGTGCGTGTGTGGAGGACAGTTACACAGAGCTGCGGCACGAGCGCGGGCAGGTTGATGTGGTTGGGCGCGAACATGTGCAGCTGCTGCAGGCCGCCCGTGGCGTCGGCGCGCGCGCGTGTGTGTGCGTGTGTGGAGGACAGTTACACAGAGCTGCGGCACGAGCGCGGGCAGGTTGATGTGGTTGGGCGCGAACATGTGCAGCTGCTGCAGGCCGCCCGTGGCGTCGGCGCGCGCGCGTGTGTGTGCGTGTGTGGAGGACAGTTACACAGAGCTGCGGCACGAGCGCGGGCAGGTTGATGTGGTTGGGCGCGAACATGTGCAGCTGCTGCAGGCCGCCCGTGGCGTCGGCGCGCGCGCGTGTGTGTGCGTGTGTGGAGGACAGTTACACAGAGCTGCGGCACGAGCGCGGGCAGGTTGATGTGGTTGGGCGCGAACATGTGCAGCTGCTGCAGGCCGCCCGTGGCGTCGGCGCGCGCGCGTGTGTGTGCGTGTGTGGAGGACAGTTACACAGAGCTGCGGCACGAGCGCGGGCAGGTTGATGTGGTTGGGCGCGAACATGTGCAGCTGCTGCAGGCCGCCCGTGGCGTCGGCGCGCGCGCGTGTGTGTGCGTGTGTGGAGGACAGTTACACAGAGCTGCGGCACGAGCGCGGGCAGGTTGATGTGGTTGGGCGCGAACATGTGCAGCTGCTGCAGGCCGCCCGTGGCGTCGGCGCGCGCGCGTGTGTGTGCGTGTGTGGAGGACAGTTACACAGAGCTGCGGCACGAGCGCGGGCAGGTTGATGTGGTTGGGCGCGAACATGTGCAGCTGCTGCAGGCCGCCCGTGGCGTCGGCGCGCGCGCGTGTGTGTGCGTGTGTGGAGGACAGTTACACAGAGCTGCGGCACGAGCGCGGGCAGGTTGATGTGGTTGGGCGCGAACATGTGCAGCTGCTGCAGGCCGCCCGTGGCGTCGGCGCGCGCGCGTGTGTGTGCGTGTGTAGAGGACAGTTACACAGAGCTGCGGCACGAGCGCGGGCAGGTTGATGTGGTTGGGCGCGAACATGTGCAGCTGCTGCAGGCCGCCCGTGGCGTCGGCGCGCGCGCGTGTGTGTGCGTGTGTGGAGGACAGTTACACAGAGCTGCGGCACGAGCGCGGGCAGGTTGATGTGGTTGGGCGCGAACATGTGCAGCTGCTGCAGGCCGCCCGTGGCGTCGGCGCGCGCGCGTGTGTGTGCGTGTGTGGAGGACAGTTACACAGAGCTGCGGCACGAGCGCGGGCAGGTTGATGTGGTTGGGCGCGAACATGTGCAGCTGCTGCAGGCCGCCCGTGGCGTCGGCGCGCGCGCGTGTGTGTGCGTGTGTGGAGGACAGTTACACAGAGCTGCGGCACGAGCGCGGGCAGGTTGATGTGGTTGGGCGCGAACATGTGCAGCTGCTGCAGGCCGCCCGTGGCGTCGGCGCGCGCGCGTGTGTGTGCGTGTGTGGAGGACAGTTACACAGAGCTGCGGCACGAGCGCGGGCAGGTTGATGTGGTTGGGCGCGAACATGTGCAGCTGCTGCAGGCCGCCCGTGGCGTCGGCGCGCGCGCGTGTGTGTGCGTGTGTGGAGGACAGTTACACAGAGCTGCGGCACGAGCGCGGGCAGGTTGATGTGGTTGGGCGCGAACATGTGCAGCTGCTGCAGGCCGCCCGTGGCGTCGGCGCGCGCGCGTGTGTGTGCGTGTGTGGAGGACAGTTACACAGAGCTGCGGCACGAGCGCGGGCAGGTTGATGTGGTTGGGCGCGAACATGTGCAGCTGCTGCAGGCCGCCCGTGGCGTCGGCGCGCGCGCGTGTGTGTGCGTGTGTGGAGGACAGTTACACAGAGCTGCGGCACGAGCGCGGGCAGGTTGATGTGGTTGGGCGCGAACATGTGCAGCTGCTGCAGGCCGCCCGTGGCGTCGGCGCGCGCGCGTGTGTGTGCGTGTGTAGAGGACAGTTACACAGAGCTGCGGCACGAGCGCGGGCAGGTTGATGTGGTTGGGCGCGAACATGTGCAGCTGCTGCAGGCCGCCCGTGGCGTCGGCGCGCGCGCGTGTGTGTGCGTGTGTGGAGGACAGTTACACAGAGCTGCGGCACGAGCGCGGGCAGGTTGATGTGGTTGGGCGCGAACATGTGCAGCTGCTGCAGGCCGCCCGTGGCGTCGGCGCGCGCGCCGCCCGCCTCGCGCAGCGCTGCGCATGCGCACACGAAGCGGCCCACCGCTGCGCAGCCGCACGCTGCGAAACAATCACGACGACCACTTGCTATTTGACCAATTACATTATTAAAAAGCTATTCGACTTTAATAATGTAAGCGACTAAAAGCATTTTTTTTTACTTCAATTAACTAATAGCATATAAATTAAAAAGTATCATAGAAAGCAAAATAAAAAAATTTACATTGTAGCTCCGGTCCCACAACAGTTATAAGCGCCGCTAATAAGCGCCCAATACTTCGGTGTAGATCGTCTAGGCACGGTGGAGCCGTGAACAGCAGCTTCAGCACCAGGTTAAGGGTCGACTCCACGTGACTTCGGAACATGGGACCCGACGCGTCCACCAAAACTGACAGCGCGTGGAGTGACCACACCTGTTTGTGTGATATTTTAATGATGTTACAGAGGATTTGTCAGAAATGACAGGGAACATCATTAGACAATTGGAAGGGATAATTCCGAAAGTGAGACATGAAACCAAATGTGAATAATATACACGACCTAATTGTAATATTCATTTGTCTGCCCGTTAATATAGTCGATAATGACCCTATTTTTCACACCAGTCATGGGATCGAATACCACTCATGAGTCTGTCTAATATAATAATAATAATATTCACATTTACATATGTATTTTGTTTGAATAAAAATGTATCTTAATATATATAAATTACGCGTCACGTTTTTGTTCACGATGGACTCCCTAAACTACTTCACCGATTTTAATCAAATTTGCACACTGTGTGCATTTTGATCCAACTTGCAAGATAGGCTATATTTTATTATGATATATCTAATTATTATATTTAAAAAAAATAGGGCAGCACGAAGTTCGCCAGGTCAGTTAGTATGTTATAAATTCGTATATGAATCGGCTGATAACTACACCACAAGCATTATTTACCTAACTTAGGAGAAAACATCCTTGACGGTGTTAAACATACTTCTTTAATTTAAATACTACTGATACAAAGCTTAACGCTACACACCTGCACTTCAACAGCAGAAGAGTCCTGCGCCAGTGCACGTAAAACAGGCAGCGCTGCAGCGCTCGAAGCAGCACCTCGCGCTCTTTGTACAGCGCCTACAGCAGCTGCAGCGGCGGCTCGGACAGGACGGTTGGCGGACGTACGTGCCAAGGTAATGACACGCTCGCTGAGAGCCTGGCTCTCTGTCTCGCTGATGCAACCACACAAGCGACCCGCGCATGACGCCGCTGCGGCGCGGACGGTGGCACTGTTAGCTGATAGACCGCTCTGTGGGTTAGAGGTCGAGTATGAATTAGATAAAATGACATTAGTTTAAATATGACTGCTGGAAGATATAACCTTATCATTAAAAAAAAAAAATTTCATGTTATATTTTTGTGGAGGCCTATGCCTGATATAGACTGGCGATAGACTGAAGTGAGTGAGTGAGAGTATCCTCCTAATTTGTTTGTCTATTATTGGATTAGAACTTTTCTATAAAGCGATAAACATCGCTTTATGGGTAAGTTTGCTAGGTACTATGATCATATTAACTAAATGTTGTATTCACCCCAGATACTAGATGTTCCAATGAAACCTCTGTTTCCATATTTCGTTTTTGATTTTAAAGTACTATTTCTATCAAAGCATAATTTGACATCATTACAGAAATGCTACCACATTAAAATGAACCACTAATGAGTTTTTATGCTAAAACAATCACTCACAATAATAAGTTCAGTAGCGATGTTCTTCACAGTTTCCTGGCCCAAGGAGCTTTTCAACTCGGCGAGCGTACGCAGAGCCAATAGTAAAGCAGTGTAGATGTTAATCTGTATCGCCTCTTGTCTGGCACCTTTCGACATCTTGATACACTCCACGAAGTGCTCTAGCATTTGTTGTCTGGAAATTTATATAAAAGAAAATAATGAGTTATCACTGCCACTCATTTTAGCCACGCCCCTTCAGCAATTTAAATGTAGTAAATTCGAACGACATGTGTAAAGACACCAGTCGCAGTAAAGCATTCAGTCAGTCTTTTTAATTTACTGAGCTGTAATTGATAAAGAAGAGTGGCTAAGTTCAGTAAAATCGACATATTACAATTTTTTAACGACAATAGACTATAATTCAATTATCTTATTTTTGAAACTACATGACTTAATTCTAAAGTTTCAAGTTCCTTTTTCCCTGAAAATCAGCTTTTAGCATGTCTAGTCAAATAATGAAAATTACCGATGTTTGTTCGCCGCTCTCGCGAATATTTGCGGGAAGAGCGCAACAGAGGCGTCAATGACCGCCACGCCCAGCGGCTGAGCACCTGCCGAGCGCCGGTACAGGCAGCACGGGTCGTGCTCTAAGGCACTGGAGCCACTTGCACTAAGCGGCGATATTAACTGAAACAGAAATGGGCTCTTTCGTAACTAGAATAATTTTTACCATGACTTATTTAATAGAAAGTTTTATAACATACAAATTGTGTTTGTTTTGTATGTGTTATTATATTTAAGAAAATTTTTAGGTTTTGGAGTGAGTTTGGTGGTATGAGAAATATCTCAATGACAGATATCAATATATTTACCAGTAGTAACATCCATTTATAACCAACTTCCAAAAAAGAAGGAGGTTCTCAATTCGATTGTATATTTTTATGTATGTAACCTCAGAACTTATGACTAAGTGGACGATTATGATGAAAAAAATTTAGGAATGAATAAAGGTGTTGTGTTCATGTGGTCACATGTAAATTTTATTGAAATCTAACAAGTACTTTTCGAGTTATATCTAATAATGAGTATTTAGTTGACTACTTTTTCGTCAACCTACGTTGTATTTTACTGTTCACTAGGTATACCGATTTTGATGATTCTTATTTTAATCGATTTTTTTTTCGTTTGCGATCAAACAATTATCATACCAATATTTAGTAATTTCCACTACTAAATTTACCTGTTCTTCTATTTCGGCATGATCTGTGTCATAT
The DNA here is from genome assembly GCF_905220565.1 of Melitaea cinxia. Lineage (NCBI taxonomy): Eukaryota > Metazoa > Arthropoda > Insecta > Lepidoptera > Nymphalidae > Melitaea > Melitaea cinxia. The sequence goes on along the minus strand of NC_059414.1, from coordinate 8,637,498 downwards.
ATCCATCCTTCCTCGCCGAGAAGAATAGTATCGCGTGGATGCATAGCACTTCGTAACATTCCTGAAAACAATATATTAGTTATATATGCGTTAACACATCTAGGTATTATTGAGTCGGAACTGTAGATATTTGGCAAAATAAACAGCTCACGGCTCTATTGACGTCACTATCACGTCGAAAATGATAAGTAAAATATAGGCTTAGGGTCGCCTGGATATCATATCACTCACCAGTGGCCACATTGGCGCCGCTGGGGTCGGCCGAGCCCGTCCGCTCAGCGGCTAGTAAACAAACATGACACCGCGACACAAAGTAGCTGAGCACTCACCAGTGGCCACATTGGCGCCGCTGGGGTCGGCCGAGCCCGCCAGCTCGGCGGCCAGCAAGCGCAGCAGCGGCGCCGCGGGGGCCGCGCCCGCCGCGCCCAGCGCCGCGCACGCTTGGTACAGGCGCAGGCGCAGCAGCGCCGCCGGGGCCTTCAGCGACCCGCCGTAGTTACGCACTACGGTGCCCACGCTGTGGAGTTACATTTCTATATTTATACGATGAGGATTGCGGAGAAACAGAATGTTTGGCGAAAACTTGGGAAAGCCTACGCAAAACAAAGGTCTGCGAAACGCTGATGTGATGATAAATATAATGATACGAAGATTAATCGATTTAGACTAGATGTAGATACACAACAATTATTTATCAATATCTCAGCTGTAACTCTTTTTAAATTTGTTTTTTTTTAAGCCATGGTAGTAACGTAAAGAGTAATTTCAGACACTGTCAGAACATTATAAATAAATATATAAGGGGTATTTAATCTAAGCCACTATCTCAGAATCAAAAGCTTTATAGTAAAATAGATTTTAAAAAAAAAAATCCCATCTAATTTCTATAACTTTCCGGTTTTCTAAAGTCCTACCGAAATTTATACTAACTTGGTCAAAACAGCAATAGCCCCGTCAATAGGTTGCGCCAATCTCTTAGCAGTGTCCTCATTATTCACCAGTGATGGGCAATGTATGAGCAGGCTGTGCAAAGCAGACAATGCACCCGCTCTCCCTTCTAGCGTTACCTAAAATATGAAGAAAAAAAAATATAAATGTTTCTAGGCACTACTCGTCTAAAACTAGTTGCAATAGGGATTGCCAGTTATTGCGGCAAATCGCGGAAGTGCTTAGCGTCCCCGTGATCCTGCCCCAGGGTAGCGAAGGAACACCCCAGAGATTTTAGTCTTAGTGTGAATCGGACATACTTTCGGACAGCTCCCTGGGGTTGGAGGCATCTGTTAGGGATTTCCTCTGGGTCAAAAAAAAAAAGTTGTTGCGGCAAAAGATGTCTAATTCAAGATCACCACAACTATTTCATGTAGTAATTGAACAGACACTAAAATAACAACAAAGCCAAGTAGATGAAATGTAAAGTTTTAGTGATAGATTATGCGTTTAATAATTTAATTCAACTCTCGCACCGAAACATCAAATCAATTGAAAAAAATAGTATGCATATTTATATATCTGAAAAAATCCAAGAGCTTCACAAATCTAAAGTATCAATCAATAGGATAAGACTGTTGATATTACAATACAGTAAAGTAATAAAATATATTAACCTGCCAAGTAAACGCGTCTCCCCTCGCTTTTTCTGACTCGAGCTCTTTAGCTGATCGAGGGAAACTGTTTCTCCATAATAACAGCATCCGAGGTAATAAGCCGCGTACGACAGGTACACCTGGAAAAAAAAAACAATAGGGGATCGGTCAAATTTTCAGAAAGAGTTTTAAAGTAATCTTTATGGATACTTATTTCCATAACAAATAAAATTTTATTTATTTATAGCCTGCACTCAAATTCATGTTTTAATGTTGTTTGTTTAAAAATTCCGTCATAACGCCACGCTATGTCATCTGAGAGCACGTGACGTCATTTGGGGTAATAACAATGGGCGCGTTCCACCTAAAGCCCACAACGCCATCGATCACGATCGCTAAAATTGCCGTTCCACTAACGTAAAAAACGCCGCCGGTCATTGTGAGCGAATTTATAAGTGGGACGCAAATTTGGGCGCTGTTAAGTGTCAGGCGTCAGCTGTGTACTCGCAATATGGCAGCATGGTGAAAACATGATGTGGGCGTTGCGGACGCTTAGTGGAAAGCGGGCAATGCTTGATCCTACAAATGTCGTTACGTACTGTAGTTGGCTTTTCAGTACAGGTTAAAAATATTCTTAATGACAACATTTTATTTCTTCATTTAAAGATATTTAACAGTTTGCAGTTGTTGGAAAAGTTTAATAATTAAAAATTTGTAAACTTTTACAATTCTATATTGACCATATATCCATTTTTACCATTACATTTTAAAAACACACAGAGAATAGACAGGAGGAGGACAATCGAAACTAAAGAGAATTGACAAACCTTACCTTTCCTAAAAACAGTTACTAGATGGCGCCACAAGTATCCTTATCTAAAAGATTATAACATTGGCATAGTACAACAGCAGTGTTACTTTAAGTTTTTGAGATATGTGGGAGAGGTCAGTGTGTGTTTCCTTCAGAAGCCGAGGCTCACCGAGAGTGCACACGGCGCCCACGACGAGCCAGCCGGCGGAGGTGCGCGCGGCCGTGAGGCGGCTGCTCTGGCCGGCGGAGCGCAGCAGCTGCTCGGCCGCGTTGAAGGCCACCTTGCCGCGCCCGTGCGGCACGCCCAGCGGCGACTGCTGCACCGCGCCCAGCACGGCCGCCAGCGCTGCCGAGTAGCCTGGGGGGGGGGGGGGTCGTTAGAAGACTAGGCGTGTATATCATACTTTTTCTTCATATACAAAAAATGAACCCATTGCGCCTATTGATGCATTGATTGTACGACTTGTCTGGCTCGGGCTAATGTACCAATTTGAACATTTTCAATTATAGACGCACTAATGCCGATAATTTGTATATACATTTGATAGGAAACTTCGACAACTTGTGCCTTGAATGTGAAATGTTGAAATGTAGACCATGCCTAGCAGTGGGATAGTACAGACTGAATAATACAGGTTAAATGAGTCAGATGCTCATTACTTAGTTTTAAATATAAGTTAGCGACGGTACCGGAGATGCGGTGCGGTGTAGGGCGCGGCACGTCGAGCGCGTCGGCCGCTCGGTCCAGCAGGGGGGTGAGGAGCGCGGGGTGCGCGCGACACAGCCCGCGCAGGCACGCCGCCGCGCCCAGGCGCGCTGCCACGCATGGGTGCTCCAACACCTGAGCACCGAAGGTCTCAGTTTACATGATTTTGTACACAGATACTGTTTGAAACCATTATATTTTTTTTTATGTCACTAGGTCGGCAAACAAGCGTACGGCTCACCTGATGGTAAGCGATTGCCGTAGCTTATAGACGCCTGCAACACCAGAAGCATCGCAAGCGCGTTAACGACCCAATCCCCAATCCCCCCAGGAGCTCTGGTCACCTTACTCACCAACAGGAACACAATACTGCTTGAAAACAGTATTATTTTGCTGTGATCTTCTGTAAGGTCGAGGTGCTACCCCAGTCGGGCTGCTCCATATTTTGAGCAGGAAATTCCTGCTGTGCCCTACCTCAGTTGACACTACAAATGTTTTGAAGCCATAATAGGTTTGACACTTGAAATGTTTACAGGGTTTGTATTATTAAACCAAAACCTATAGAAAGTTTATTAAAGAATTTCCCTTAATGTTAAAGATATTTTTTTTTTTTATTTTACGAAATGAAAAATTATACGTTCGAAGAAATCGCACTTGACCAGTTAGATATTTTTTTTATACTGGACTTTATATAGTATTTATATCTGTCAATAATTTATTATTCTTAACCAATAGTTCTCAAAACAAACTCTAATGAATATACATCCACAAATAGAGGACCTAGAAGTTTATTGAAACAAAAAAAAGCAAACAAATCCCAGAAAAAAACAGAATAAAATTTGAGAAATTAAAAATTGACATCTCATACAGTCCCGTTGTCAGAGAAAGTATGTACTCACCGAAAAGACGGTGTCTAGCAGGCCAAGAGAAGCATCAGCGACTAAGCTATGCACGGCAGTGCCTAACTGCAAAGCCAACTCGCCCGCCTCCGTCAAAGCACATACGAGTAGATGCTGGCTGAACAACGTCTCCTGGAGATTAAAAAAATGTTGCTTTTATGATCATTCACCTTTAAAGTACGGCATCAAGATTATAGTAATGCCATTTATACGCAATGTTTCAACTACATTAGAAATTTTTTTAGAACCAATGAAATAAAATAACATTTCATTAGGAAATTCTAAACAATTTTTAATATCATATCAAAATTTGACCGTTCCAGCAGGGATCGAACCTGCATCTCCGACTAACCGTGTCGGTGCTTTAGCCAATTAAGCTATGGAACGATGTAACCGCTAGATCGAAATTTTTGATATGATGATTTTATATTTGGTCTAAGCGACCGTGGTGCGTCTATAGTGAGCCCTTTACAGCACTCGTAACTATTCAAAGTTTCACATTACAATGAATTCTTTGACAGGAGACGACACCATGCTATTTTTAATTCGTATAATTTATTTTTGTGTTACCCACACATTAGGAAATTCTAAACAATTTTAAATATCATATCAAAAATTAACCGTTCCAGCGGGGATCGAACCTGCATTTCCGATTTACAGTGTCGGTGCTTTAGCCAATTAAGCTATGGAACGATGTAACCGCTGGATATGATATTATACGAACATTTCATTATTTCACTTTTTTTCAAAAAGTTGGGCTTATTGTTAAATTTACTAAGTTTTATAATCAACTCGACTGAGTGACTGAGATAGAATCACCGCTTTATAACTTAGTAAAAAATTATATGTGTAGAAAATTAATGGTCACTAAATAGCTAGTTAATAGTAATAAATCTTATCAGACGGTCATAGTTTCATTTCAGCCCAGCTGTGGGACATTAAAGGTTTTTGTTCTACCTAAGTAACCACTGCAGCTAAACCATCTCTCTTTCAAACCAACCTGATTACAATCCTTCGCGTTCTCAGGGTTGAAGTCGATGCTGTTCATCTGCTTGGCGACGATCTGTATGATCTCTCGACAAGCCGACGCTTGCGCTTTCTCTCCCAACATTTTTCCCAGTGTGTTTCTCAGTATGTAGTTTATACATTTCCTGATAACAAATAATTTTTTGTCCAAATACTAAAATAAATAAATAAATAAATAAATAATTAAGAGTGAATCCTAACTATGCTAAAAGAGTAAAAACAAAGCCTGTCTGAATGGCTTGCTTCAACAGGCCAATTCGAAGACGACATTCTAATTTGCTACAATTTAATTGGTCAAGGGGCGTGGCTACATGACAGCGATGACTCACTACTTTTTTAACTCAAATAGACAATAAAGTTGGTCAAATAAAAACAATACAAATTAGTCATTTTTAAGACATTAAAAAGTTGCGTAAAGAATTCTTGGTGTTTGTGTTGTGGAAGTGGTTATAATATATAGCATACCATTTTGCATTTAAAAATGCAGTGTTTAATAAAAATACAATCAACAGTAATTAACTTTAAAAAAATGTAAAATTGATGCTAATAGCTAATGAACACTCAATATATATAGTATGGTTTTTTGCTATTAACCTACTCATATGTAATAAACAAATATATACCTAGAGTAAACAGCATCAACATGTGAACTAGCGGCCTTGGGGTTAGCGACCAAGTCCAACACGTGCGTGAGGAATGTCGTCATATTGCGTTCCAACCACACGCCGCCCATGTTCTGTACGAACACTACGTACGCCTGCAAATTGTATTTACATTCAAATATAATTTTTTTTTTCTTACATATGCACTGCATTACATATGCCTTGTTTTTGAAATGTAATAAATAGAACAAGAACACCATTTATAAGCTATATACAATAATTGTGTTTGCAGACAAACGAAGAAAAGCCGACTTCAATTATATCGACAAGTAATACAACGTAGGTAGACGAAAAAATAGTCAAGTAAATACGCATTATCAAAGATTACTCCAAAAGTTGTAATCAGATCTCGATGAAATTTAAATGTGACCACATAATAAACACCGGCTTTCGATTAAATTAAAAATCATCAAAATCGGTACACCCAGTAAAAAGTAATGCGGATTTTCGAGAGTTTCCCTCGATTTCTCTCTTTTGAAGTCGGTTAAAAATCAGTCGAAGGTAGGCAGTAATTAGGTTCAGTTATAAAATTATCTTGTACTTAAAGTACTTCTTTTACTTGACTGATTTTTGGATACAGCTTTTAGTAGCTTTTAATTTAATGTCTCTTGGGTTGTATTCCTCTTTATTACATCAAAAAATAAACCTTTTTTGTCAAAATAGATATAAACAAATAAGAAATTAGATAGCCTATATGGTCTAAGATTCCGATATAAAACGACCTTCACCGAGATGTTTGTTTGATGAACCGTATTTTATATTTTATTTAATTTGTCAATAAATATATTGCATATGGGTAGCCTAACAAATTGCAGTCCAGGACATCATTAATTAATAATAATAATAAAAAATTTAAACATTTTACCGGTTTGATTATTATTAGACAAATTCTATACCAATCGAAAGTATGAAGCCCATTGAATACGCAAACGTTAGATTGCATATTCTTTTCCGGTCCCAACTCTCGGGTAGCCAGGTAGAAACAGGAATATCGATCGATACTACTGCATTTTGCACCGGTCTGATGATTGAATTAAAATGAAATGAAATTAAAGATTATTTCATTATGAACACGGTGGTATAGGATTGCCTGCGAAAAATCAGTCCCGAATCCCGGTTGTCAAATTTAAAAAGTGAAATATTGCTGCGAGTGAATGTGACTGAGAGATCCCAACCAACCATCTCATGCGATAGAAGAGGACACAACATAGCAGCTAAAGGAAAAGTAAAACCTTTTCAGCTATTTCCGAAAAATTAAAAATATCAAACAGTTATTGCAATATTAACAGATGCTCCTGATATTTCAATTGATGAAAAATTATAGCAATATATTTATTGACATATTAAATTTGTATGGTCCTGTCTGTATGAGTCCATAGGTCGCTGGTTCATATCCGGCTCGAAGGACCAAAAAACTGTATGGTCCTGTCTGTATGAGTGAGAGACGACATGTGAGGGAAGGTTATGAGGGAAACCAAACCCAATGAAAGTCGATCTAACACTAAATTTATTAAGATTATTTTGAGTATATATAGGCAGAAGTACAGACGTCATTTGACGTCATTCGTAGCAAACAAATATCAATTTCATAAGAAATCTGCATAACAATTTCGTAATAAATCAGTTAAATTAAAGAGGTTACTAATTAGCAAAACAATCATATTGCTCTATGTACGTTAACCCGTACAAAATTAAATATAAAATACGTTTCATAAAATAAACATCTTGGTGAAGGTCGTTTTATATCGGGATCCTACACTAATAGATTATCCGTCAACCTGCAGTAGAGCAGCGTGGTGGAGTAAGCTTCGATCCTTCTCCTACGTGGAGAAAGAGGCCTATGCCCAGCTGTGGGATTATACCGACTGAATCGTAAATTAGATAGCTGTTTGCGATGGATTCAGCAAAACAAAATTAGTAATAATAAAGACTTTATTGCGTATTAAACAGACAATAAATTTAAAATGAGTAAGTAACGTGCGTCGAGTCTCGCGCTCAAAGTTCGACTCCGCGGGGGCCCGGAGGGGGGAAGAAGGACACGGTGGGGCGCGGTGAAGGCGGCGGCGGCGCAGGCCGGTCGCCGTGACGTCATCGCGCTTGCTTGTGCGCGTACATACTGCCCCCGTTGAAAGACGTTTTCAAACTATTCTTCTCTCGCTTTCTCTAGTTAGGCATCCGGAGATGTTGGAAGAAGGCATATTTTATTGAATGCTCTCCTCGTGGTTCCTTTTGCTGTGAAGATATCGGCTACTCTGTTTATGCCATCTGGACCAGGGTACAATCGAGTAATGCGCCCAAGGCGCCATCGTAGTGGAGGTAATTGGTCTTCTTTCAGGACAACCATGTCGCCGATTTGAAGGTCACGCTGCCGAGTTCGCCATTTCGTTCTTTGCTGGAGCTCAGCGATGAACTCCCTGCGCCAACGCTCCCAAAAGTGTTGTCTCAGCTGCTCAATAAACTCATATCTGTTAGGCCTTTTAGTGGTGACAGGCAGTGACGGCACCGACATCAGAGGTCGCCCAATCAAAAAGTGTCCTGGAGTCAATGGATATAGATCAGTGGGGTCTGACGAAAGAGGAGATAGCGGGCGGGAATTAAGGATTGCTTCTATTTGGGTAAAAAGCGTCGCTAGTTCCTCAAACGTCAGAGAAGCATTGCTTGCTACACGTTTTAAATGGCTCTTTGCTGACTTAATACCAGCCTCCCAGATTCCTCCGAAATGAGGCGCGTATGCGCGACTGAATACAAACTTAATCTTTTCAGCGCCTGCGTAATCGGACACGGACTGACGGCTGGCTTTAAGAACCCTACCTAATTCATTCTTTGCACCCACAAAATTAGTACCATTATCGCAGTAAATTACTTGAGATCTGCCCCGTCGAGACACAAACCTGCGTAGGCAAAGAAGAAAAGCATCGCTAGACATTGAGCTCACCGTCTCTAAGTGCAGAGCCTTTGTTTGAAGACAAACAAACAGTGCAAGGAAACATTTGGTTATATTACTGCCACGACCCTTTTTGCTAGCAATTAAAAAAGGCCCAGCGAAATCAATTCCGCAAGTATCAAAAGCGAAGCTTGAGGATACTCTTACAGACGGTAAAGTACCCATTATAGGTTTTATCACTTGACCACGCATACGCGCACAAACAGTGCACTTTCTCGTTACGCTGCGAGCTAAGTTTCTGCCCCCGATAAGCCAAAACTCTTCGCGTACCGCAGCTAGTAATAACTGTGGACCAGCATGAAGTAAACGAATGTGTTCATGCCTCATGAGTATTTTAGAAAAATGATGTTTGCCGTCTAATAAAATAGGATGCTTTTTATTAAAATCAAATTTTGAATTTTGCAATCTGCCACCTACTCGGAGAATTCCTAACGTATCTATAAATGGATCTAAAGGCAGTAATTTAGACTTAAGAGGCAAACTTTTATCTTTAGCAATAGTATAAAGTTCATTAGCAAACGATTCTAACTGAGCTTGCTTAACTAACAACATTAACGAGTTCTCCAGTTCCTCAGGTTCAATTACATCATTACTTACAGCATTTTTACGACATTTATTTATAAATCTTAAGACATAAGCTACGATCCTCTTTAATTTATCATATCGAGAATATTTTTCGAATTTTACAAGTGAACAGTTATTAATTTTAGTGTCCACTTTCGTACATGTAAATACTTTTAACTCTGGTAAATTATTAGTTGCAAAGGACCCTTGAATAGGCCACTCAGATTCTTCCTTCGCTAAGAAGGAAGGACCTCGCCACCACAAAGTAGAATCCTGAAGCTGCTGCGGTTCAATCCCTCTGGACACTAAATCAGCAGGATTCTGATCTGTTGGTACATGCATCCATGCGAATTCCTTAGTAAGATCGTTTATTTCGATTACCCTGTTTAAAACAAAGGTTTTTAAATTTCGGGATTGAGTGTTTAACCAACCTAGCACAATAGTAGAATCGGTCCATATTTTTTTTTTGCTAATATTACAAGTAAGTGATTCTATAACCTTGGCACACAATCGTGCCCCTAGCAACGCACCACATAGCTCAAGGCGTGGTATCGTCAACGTATTTTTGTTTAAAATTTAAATTTTTATTCAATTTCTTCTCAAGGTTCAAGAATCTTCCACGTGCACTGCTTTTTTTTTATTTTTATATGTCACTAGGTCTGCAAACAAGCTTACGGCTCACCTGATGGTAAGCGATTACCGTAGCCTATAGACACCTGCAACACCAGAAGCATCGCAAGCGCGTTGCCGACCCAATCCCCAATCCCCCCAGGAGCTCTGGTCACCTTACTCACCAACAGGAACACAATACTGCTTGAAAACAGTATTATTTTGCTGTGATCTTCTGTAAGGTCGAGGTACTACCCCAGTCGGGCCGCTCCATGTTTTGAGCAGGAAATTCCTGCTGTGCCCTACCTCAGTTAAAAAAAAATGACTCACCCAAAGAATCTTCAGGTGATTCTTTAAACGGCATTTTAACAGAAAATCTACCATTACTTAACCTTGAAGTATTATTTACAAAATGAGTTTCACATAATTGCTCTTCTACAGAGAATAAATTATCTTTGGTCGTAGGTAACTCTTCTACTTCCCAGAATCTTTTCATACTTTCATAAATATCTAATTGAGTAAAATTACACATAAAATTATCGTTACAAGTACTTTTACCTACTGGGCCAGACACAAGCCATCCCAATTTCGAATCTAGCAACGTAGGCTTGTCTTGACCTAACATGATCTGTTGTGTACCTATAATATCCCAAAAAACATCTGCGCCTATAAGTATGTCAATATCAGCTGGTTGATAAAATGCAGGGTCGGCCAGCTCGATGTTTAATGGTAACTTCAAGTTCTGCAATTCAATTTTGTTATTAGGCACGCTACCGGTAATCCTTGGTACAATGAGACATGTTAACTTAGCCGTAAAAGAAGATACTCTAGAATTTAACTGTACACAGCAGCGCTCAGATATATCAAAACCGATATTATTTATACCCGATACGTTTACAGGTTTCACTCGATTTACAGATAAACCCATTTTATTTTTAAAATTAGTAGTCATGAAGCAGGATTGACTCCCAGTATCTAATAATATTCGAGCCCTTTGACAGCTATTGTTCTGTGGATTAACTATATCTACAAGAGCGGTACACAGTAGCACTTCTTTTGCGCTAGCTGTTGCCAAAGAGACGGGTGCAGCCTTCAAAACCTCTGAAATTTCTTTATGGAGTAAACTGTTATGTTTCCCCTTGCATGACCTACAACAACCCTTTAAACGGCACCTGTGCGCATTGTGCCCTTCGCGGAGACAGTTTGAACATAATTTTAATTTATTTACCTCACTATGTCTGTCCTCCAAACTCATTTCTAAAAAGACGGGACACAAATACACACGGTGGTCCTTCTTACATATACTACATACAATCCGTTTTGACACTTCCGTATTAGCAGCGACTAATGATTTAGAAGATTGTTGTGACTTATAATTAGACTTATAGTCATGGGTGTGTTTATCCGAGCGGGTACCTTGAGTGGTTTCTAACACATCCGCGCGATTACGAAGAAAAGTCTTAAATTCAAGTAACGTAGGTAAATCGGAGAGGTTACCTTTGTATTCCTCCCATTTTCTATTTGTATTAATGTCTAATTTAGATGACATCATAAATATAACCAAAATGTCCCATTGCTCAGTAGGTAAGCCTAACGTTCCGAGTGCTCTTAAATTTTTAGATACTTGATCAATAAGATAACGCAAAGCCTTGTAAGACTCTCGCGTTATAGGTTCGATGTTGAACAATGCCTTTAGATGATTGTTTATTAAAATATTTTTATTATTATACCTTTCGCATAATAAATCCCACGCAACCCTGTAATTCGCAGAGGTAAATTCTATGGATTTTATAACAACAGTAGCACTGCCTTCTAAAGCAGACCTCAAGTAATGGAATTTGTTTATCGTAGGTATAGTATCATTAGAATTAATTAACGAGTCGAACGTATCTCTAAATTCCAGCCATTTTAAGTAGTTCCCGTCAAAATTCGGGAGTTTAATCGTGGGCAATTTGATTGTATTAAGAGCATGAGAACAAGTGCCTGATGGCTTGGAATTTACAGAACCCTCGGCTCGATCCCTGCTTTGAGAAATCGAATCGATTATTTCCTGCGCAGTCGATATCAAAGAATAAAATTGAGATTCTATGAAGTCTCTTTCTCTAATTTGTTCATCCTGGTCGGTACTTAAAAGTTCAATCTGATCTTGCAATTCATCAAAACTAGTAAACAACTCTTGGAATTTAGTTAATCTCAATGAAATTTCTTTTACTTGAGCACCAGTTAAATCTGCAGGTTTAATTTGATTTAAAACCGTTATATATTCTCTAAATTTAGTTAAACGACCTTTAATCGTACTGCGTTTCTTTAAAAGTTCTTTCAAACCACTCATTTCAGTTTCCGGCATTGTATAGAACAAAGAATGAATTAAAGAAAGTAAAAATGTTCACTCAAACCAGTTATTGCAGTAGCCCGCCGCAGCAGTTCCAATTCCGCCAGCGCTGATCACGCTAAATACACCCCGAGTAGGTGGTAGGTACTTTCTTCGAAGTCCCTGGAATGTTCGGCAAAGTACGTTAATAATGCGGAACAAAGAAATAATTATTTTTTAAAAAGCGGGTAGAAAATAATCTGAATTTTGTTGCATACGACAATTAATTTTTAATGATAAAATCTAATTTAAAAACGCATTAATTTAAGCAATCGGTAATTAATTAAGCACAAAAATAGCAAATGCAGATAAGTAGACAGCCTTATTGTTCATGCAAGTAATAAAAGACCTTTAGTTTTAAGTATAAATGAATAGTAGTAATATAAGCTAAAAATTATTATTTTATTTAAAATGCAAAATCATTCAGTACATTAATATTAGTTCAATAACAACGATTTTATTGTTCAAAAATAATTTAGCTTACGAGTCGAAAGAATAAGAATAGTATATGAGCGCAAGCGACAGCGTATATACACTTTGTAAAAGCTTTAGCTAACAGGCGGAGAAAGTACGCATAAAGCAAGATACTTCAATAATATGCCCAAGGAAATAGCTATGCTTTTTACACAAAAGAAAAAAAAGGAAAACGGAACTTAAAGTAAGGAAAAATAGGAACGGATCACTTCCCTCAGGTTGACCTCCGGAATCGTGTACGAAATAGTCCGCCAGGCCCTGTTGCGAAGCAGCTGATGTCCGTTGTAGTCCCTTTACTTGACCGTTAGCACTAAGTATGTCCTTATGACCTCTTGTTATGACCTTATAGACTGCTGTAGGCTGTAGTATCCTGCCACGGTCGCCACTTTGTTTGCGATGGATTCAGCAAAACAAAATTAGTAATAATAAAGACTTTATTGCGTATTAAACAGACAATAAATTTAAAATGAGTAAGTAACGTGCGTCGAGTCTCGCGCTCAAAGTTCGACTCCGCGGGGGCCCGGAGGGGGGAAGAAGGACACGGTGGGGCGCGGTGAAGGCGGCGGCGGCGCAGGCCGGTCGCCGTGACGTCATCGCGCTTGCTTGTGCGCGTACAATAGCTAATAATTATTCAAATACATTTTACTTACTTGAGTAACACAAACTCGAACTTCTCTGTTGACACCTGAGCCAGATTTGATAATCTCGCCTTTCAAAAATGACGTGCCTCCTCTGAGGAACGCGCCCATTAATAAATTAAGCGCTTCATCTAGTGATATCACGTTTTTGGGAGGATCTTTCTTGTTTTGTTGCACTAAAATTATAAAAAATAATAGTATAGTAGAATACTCTTGTGATAAGTTGTGTATTGGAACAAGGGTTTGGTAATAGTTCTTTTTCTCTGTTCTATTGTTATGTGTAAATCAAATTTAAATAAATAAAACAAAAAACAATATTTGGAAAATTCAAAAGTGTACGTCTTAACGCCCTCTAGTTGGTTGTTTAGTAACTAATGATCGACCATACAACGATGATAATTTCGATTAGTTGATTTGGATCTTGTATATAATTATAGACGGCTTTAATTCATTATTTTATTATGTTAAAATTTTAAAATATTTACTGTAAAAAATTTAAGAATTTGCAGCCTTCATATTCAATAAGCTTCTTAGTTTATAGTTTATTTCGTCAAGTGGTTCTCGCAGTGTTTTGCTATCGTCCATACATCTAAAATGTTGACGTCCAACATTGAAAAGACTTCAAATAAAATTTAATTTATAGTTTGACTAGCGACCCGCTCCGGCTTCGCACGGGTATAAAATATAATTATAGCCTATGTCATTCACTGAAAAATGTTTAAAATCGATCCAGTAGTTTTGAATTATACATTACTGCCCGTGGCCCGCACGCGTTAACTTTAGAGTAAAAGCCGGCCGGAACTGCCGCAAACGCTACGTATCGCAATTTTTTAATCTATAATATCTTCAAAAATATTCATTTAAGTCATATGATGTAAAGGGCCATATAGATCTATATTAAATCAACAATGTATTTAAGGTATTTAATAAGATAAGGATTAATGCTGTATTGGTTAAAATCGCTTCGAAAATTAGCCATTATTTGTCGTAAAAAGTAAATGACAAAAAAATGTTATTGTGGGATATCCATAAGAGATAGGTATATACCATCGCGCAGTTTTCTGTAGACCTTTTCAATGTGTACAATACTTAGTACATTATTTTGATAAATCTCGTAGGGTTCAGCCTGCGTTTGCAATTTAAGCGAAAAAAAAATAATTATTTACGACATAACATTAGAAAACTCAAAAATAACAGTATTTCTCCACTATTTAATGGATGTTATTATACATATAAACGTTCCTCTTGAATCAATCTATCCATTAAAAATAACCGCATCAAAATCCGTTGCGTAGTTTTAAAGATTTAAGCGTACATACATGTGCAGGGACAGAGAAAGCGACTTTGTTTTATACTATGTAGTGATGTGTATTCTGTATAAAAGTGTGTATTTGATAGCATTACATTAATGCGTTGTTCTAAAAATATAGGAGTTCATTTCCCGTATTTTTCATTTTATTTATTTATTTATTTTTTATTTATACTTTATTGTACACCACAACTCCATTAAACACATTTAAAAACATTTACAGACTGTGAAGTACAATGGGCAGAGTTATGGCTATTTAGCCATTTCTTCCAGATAACCTAATTAAAGAAAGGATAAATTTAATATGTTGTTTTAAAATTTATCCCCAATAGGGAAAGGCAAAGGACTATAATCCATACAGCCTAGTCTGAATTTGTAAGTTTCGTTCTGATATATCAAAAGGCCGGAGCCAAGTCTGAAGTAACTTTATTGTTCTTCTGATTCGATGACTGGTAGAGTAAGGCCGAAACCAAGTCTGAAATTTCATATTTTCGTCTACTCTTCTTTGTCTATAAGTGATAGGCGAGGTCGAAACCAAGTCTGTAATAGGCCGAAGCCTGAAATATCAAAATAAAATTTCACATCCGATGAATGAAGGTCCTGATCCTGTTTCAAATATCATTGATAGTATTGCAAATAAATTCAAATATACTAGTATAGTTATCCAAATTAGTCAATAAATCTTGTGTATTGCGCGGGACATTTTTTGGTCCAGAAGTTGATAACAAGTTGGCTATAAATAAGAGGCGTTCCAGATTAAAAGCGGAGCATTCAAAAAATATGTGATCTAAAGACTGTGTAGAGTTGTTGGTGCAATGTGGGCAAACGGGCGATGAGATGATACGCATACGATTCAAATGTGCATTAAATCTGCAATGTCCAAATCTCAAGCGGCATAGTATTGTATAATATTTTCTGCTTCTATGTTGATGCGATTTAGTAAACCAAGGACTTTTTCCAATATCTTGATTTATCTGAGCATACCAAGATCCTTTTCTTAACAAGGTTTGTCGCCAAAGATCACGCCAATCAGATAGGATTTTTGATTTAATAGCAACTAATAGATCAGTGTATGGTACGGCAACATTCTCATCAACAGGGCTGCCGCTGTCACTGTCAACAATTGAACGTGCCAGAAAGTCCACATGTTCATTTCCCCTTACTCCTATATGTGAAGGTGTCCACAATAATTTGATGTTGTAGTTTCTTCTGGATAGTTGATAAAGGAGATGTCTTATTTCTAAAATGATGAAGTTTGTATTAGCACTGAATTGATAATTATCTAAAGCCTTTAGAACGCTCATACTGTCAGTAATGATCAGCCAATATTGATTAGTTTGTTTTTTAATGAATTCTAGGGCAGCAGTAATTGCTAGAGCTTCAGCTGTAAATATTGATATCTCCTTTTTCAATCTGACGCCTTGGCCAAACTTCAGATGAGGTACATAATAGGCCATGGAAACATTTATATCATTTTTTGATCCATCTGTGTAAATTTGTTTGAACTTATCAGAGTATTGTGCTATGAGGTTGTAAACTTCCTGGCGCTCTTTTAGCTTATGGTCAATAATAATATCGATTTGATTAATAAGACAGTCAAACTCCTTTTCGTAACACATCCAATTGCTAGAACTGTGTATTTTGTGTTGGTTATTTAGATTTAACATGAATGAATATTCGAAGAGAATAAATGGGTTATTAGAAGTTAATGGAGCATTTACAGGATATTTACTATGTAAGTAATTAAGCTTTTTAATTAGAGGATGATTACTAATGGAAAACAGTTTTAGCAAAAAACAGTATTTCAAATATTTAAATCTAAGGTGTAAAGGGGAAATGTTGCACTCGACCTGTAACGAATTAATTGGGGTTGTTTTCATGGCGCCAGTGATAAGTCTCAGGCTGTGATTTTGAATAATATTTAATTTGTTAACCAACTTGTCATTAGCAGAAAAACATAGAAATCCATATTCAAAATGACTGCGTACAAGAGATTTATATAGGGTAAGAAGGATTTTTGGATCAGAACCCCAATATGTTTTTGCAAGAGACTTTAAAATATTAAGAGCCTTAAGAGCTCTATCAACTATGTGGTCTACATATTTGTTCCATGATAAGTTATTCATGAATATAACACCTAAAAATTTAACTTCATTTGTGATAAGAAGAGATATATTATTATAGTTTATTTTAATTCTTTCAGACCCTACTTTATTAAAAACTATGACTTTAGACTTTTCAAAGCTAATGTCCAATGCAAGATAATTAAAATAAGAATTTAATTTAACTAAAGCTTCGTTTAACTTAAGATTTAGGGTAGTTATATTATTACTAGAACAATAGACTACCAAATCATCAGCAAACTGTAAATTGTATATATGAGAGCCTAGAATTAAGTTTAATCTATGTATATAAAGTGTGAAAATCAATGGACTCAAAATGCTACCTTGACATGTACCTTTATGAGAAAGCCTTGGACCAATAAGTCTATTATTATACTTAACAAATACCTTCCTACTGTGCAAAAAATTAAAAATCCATTGTATAACTTTTACAGGTAAACCAATCGCAGCTAATTCCGTGGATAGAATATGATGGTTAACATTATTAAAGGCTCCAACTACATCGAAGAAAACTCCAGCGAGAGCTTGCTTTGATTGTATAGCATTATAAATATCAAGATGTAAGTGAGCAATGCTCTCCCTTGAAGACCTGCCTCTTCTAAAACCAAACTGATTAGAAGGTAAAATATGATTAGACTCTATGAAATGTTCCAATCTTTGTTTTAAAAGTTGTTCAAATATTTTTCCCATGCAAGAAGTCAATGCTATAGGTCTATATGAATCAAAGTTAAACTTGTCCTTGTTGGGTTTTAAGATAGGTACTAAACAATCAACCTTCCAATCCATAGGAATAAGATTATGCTCCCAAAGAAGATTCAGGATATTTAATAAAATTAGTTTAGATTGAGAAGACAGGTGTTTAAGCATTTTATATGAAATGTAGTCAAGGCCAGGTGTAGAGTCTTTTCTGGATGAAATAGCAGAATTTAATTCGACAATGGTAAAAGATTTTATAATAAAATTTTGATTAGGAAGAATATGGCAGAAAGAATTAAGATTAAAGGCTGGCTCTACAGTATCTGGAGTATATTTTTTGAGAAAATCAAAGATCCAAGAATAGTCAGAGTTGTTATGGGAAGGTGGAGAATAGCTTTTGTTAAATTTTCGCATATACGTCCAAATGACTGATATAGGAGTCGATCTGTTAAATTGTTCACAAAGTTTTATCCAACTGTTTCTTCTCTCATTTCTG
This sequence comes from Melitaea cinxia, assembly GCF_905220565.1. NCBI lineage: Eukaryota > Metazoa > Arthropoda > Insecta > Lepidoptera > Nymphalidae > Melitaea > Melitaea cinxia. The sequence goes on along the minus strand of NC_059414.1, from coordinate 8,619,587 downwards.
ATAATATATTTTTTGGTGGCTTGTAGTCTTTTAAAATTAATGTAATTAGCCTCAGTGGGATCAGATTTAAAAGTCAAATAAGCGTTTTTGCTATTTAATACGGCTTTGGTGCAATTGAAATTCCACCAAGGAAGAAGTTTTTTTTTTTTATTTAAGTTAGAAGGAGAGCATGAAGATAAAGCTGTATTAACCAAAGAGTGCTTAGAAATAGAAGATGATTTCCACAGTGCTGAGTGTAAAATATCTGTAAATTTTGTGTAGTTATGAAGGGGGTCTTGTGTATCAAGAGAAAATTCAGTGAGCAATAGTTGGACATTTAAATTATAAATGTTCCAATCAACGTTGTTCAGGTTAGGGAAGCAGGGTAGTGAGCTACTATTGGGAATAGGAGTGGCATTGTAATGATTGTTATTAAGTAAAATTTTTGTGATTACAGGAAAGTGGTAGCTGCCTAAGGGATCGTCATGTACTGACCAGTCACACTCTAGAGCCAATGAAGGTGATACTATGGTTAAGTCAAGAGCATTCTGTCTCCATATGTGCGAACCAACAGTGGTCATACTTCCGTCATTAAGTATAACCAAATTATTGTTATTGATAGACTCTAAAAAGTCTTTGCCTCGACAATTAGAAGTAGAACAGCCCCAGGCTGAGTTTAGGCCATTAAAATCTCCTGCTAGGAAGATTGGTTCTGGTAAACTTTTAATTAACCTGTCTAGTTTAGATTTAGAAAAAGCAGGATTGCAATTAGTTGGACTGTAAAAGCTTATGATAGTAAGTTCTTTGTTGCTAGAGTATTTTATACGAACAACAACATTTTGAATGGAGTCATCATAAAAAGTATCAATTTTAGAATAAGAAATAGAGCTATGTATTAATATGGCTACGCCATTGTGGGTGTTTCCTGAATCAAGACGAATTACATTGTAATGACGTATCTTAAATTTTTGACAAGGCTTTAACCAAGTCTCACAAATTAACGCAATGTGAATATTTTTGTCCAAAAGGAAATAATTAAAAATATGTTGATTGTGTAGAATACTCTGAGCATTCCATTGCACAATATTTAAAGTATCCATAAAGTACAAATTATTTATTAGTAACCTTTTTTAATGTATCTTGCAGGACATTTTTAATATTTTGGGAAGAGATAGGTATTTCATTATTTTTGTTTAGTGTTATAAGTTTTACTAAAGCTTCTGTAATAGATTTGAGTATTATTTCGGAATTTAAAAGAGATAAGAACTGATCAGTTTTGTTTAATGATGGAAAGTGAGAGCTGTTTAAAACATCAACAAAGCTTTTTTTCTGAAATTTATCTCTGTTAAGCTGGATTTTTTCTTTTTTAACAGGGCATGCAGGGGATATGGCAATGTGATTGCCAGAGCAGTGACAGCAACTGGCTGCAGTATAAGGAGTCTGACAATCTTTAAAATTGTGACCTTCGCCACAAATGCTGCATCTTTGTGAATTTTTACAGAATTTTGCAATATGACCATATCTTAAACACTTTAGACACTGCTTTACTGGCGGGATGTACTGCCGTACTTCGAACCGCCAGCTGTTGAGGTCCACACTATCTGGTAAATTGGGACAGGAAAAGGTTATAGAAATTGTTTTTGTGGGGATTAATTTTATTTCTCCATTTTCTCTTACACGTCGCATAAATCTACGTATAGATATAATATTTTTCGTGCTAGTTAGAGCTGAATATATTTCTTTATTGGATAATTCTATAGGCACATGAGAAATTACCCCAGTGACCTCTGTAGCGGCAGCCGGAAGGGAAGCTTTAAGTTTGTACCCATCAAGATATTTTTTGTTGCCTAAGACCGCGTTAGCAAAAGCAGGTCTATCAAAGATAACTCCAACTTTACTTTTATTAATGCGTTTTAGTTGTTTCACGCCTTTATTATATTTTTTTATGCTATTAGCGAGTGTCATCATGTCTCTTGATCCGATTGGCTTGTCAGCCTCTGTACTCTCCAGGAATACAATATAGTCAAAATTACCCCCGTTCTCAGGGTAGTGCCGCACGTAATCGGCTACCCGAAACGGGGCATACCTTTCGGCGTCTGTTAGCTCAACAGATTTTATGGACTCGGAGTCGGAGCTCAACGAGTCGTCCTCAGCGTTACCTTCCTCCTTCTTTTTCCTTTTCTTACTTCTCCCCATCTCTTGATTAATTTATAAGTATTTATTTATAAAAAACTCCAGTGAATGAATTATAAAATTAATAAAATATTTTTGAAAAAAAAAGACCGCCTTTTCACTTCAAAGTTCCCGCGCTTTTTTTTCCCAAGATAAATTTAATATAATGTCAAGACAGGTAGATGTCATTTTGTAAGAGTAATGCAACCTCCTCGGAGGCTCGTATAGTAGCATCACTTTATTTTATTTTAAGCGGTTGTGGGTTCGATTTCTACTTTATACGACAAATATTTATAGAGAAAATAGATCTTTTTAGAGATTTATAAATAATTATGATTATGAAGTGAATATGATTTATCTCCATAAATAATAAAGACGTTAATTATAATTTACTATTAATCATGAAAGATAATTGTTGATTTTAAAATTTAATGACTTGTGTATATTCTTTAGTCTGATATAAATTTAAATTTTGAACGTTAGTAACGTATTTCATATTTACCTGGTTGCATTCCTATTTTATTCTTAATATTGATGTTCGTCATTTCACCAGCTTGAGTAGCCGCTATTAGAGCGCCTAAAAGTTCAGCTACAGCACATCTACGATAGTAATAAGACAATATTAGTTGAATATTCTTTGTAAAAAAAAAAAATACAAAAAATTTGTAAAAGAAACAACCGAGTATATTCTAAAATAAATAAATTAATAATTATTCTAATATATTTAAAAAAGTTATATCACCATTAGCATCATCATAAAAAATGAAATTTGGCTCACTGTCTTTGCTGACTGACTGCTTTGTAAATAGATGTTTCTTTTATTTAGTACTAAAAAACGAGTTTTAAATTTTTCCTGTTACTTTTGTCTACTTTTTTGTGAGACGAGTTCCTATATATAAAAAAAAAACTAAAATGTCACCTTGTCAAATTTTGAAAGTAGAACAAAGTACCTCAGTGCATAGTCGCTAGGGTGCGCTGCTCGCAGACACGCGGCGGCGAGCGCGTCCACGTCGGCCGGCGCCAGGCGCGTGAGCGGCAGCATGCGGCGCAGCGCGTGCGCGGCCGCCGCGCGCACGCCGCTCGCGCGCTCGCTCAGCAGCGCCGTGCGCGCCGCGCGCGACACCTCGCGCAGCGCCGTGCCCATGCCCACGCAGATCTATACCGGCAAATGTTGTAGTTCAACTACTGCTTCGGATTTTATATTTATTATTTTAAATAAATTATAATTGTTGTTATTATTATTATTATTAAATTTTAATTTTGATTTAAGTTGTGATTGTAGTCGTGATTTTAATTTTGATATTTGATTATGATTTTAATTTTGAATTTATATTGAATACGGTGATAATTTGAGACAATTTATTATATTGACATATTTTTATTTTTATTTGAATTTTTATCGCGGCTTATTTAGTTTTTTAGATGCATTATAATGAGTGAAATTCGCGTTAACATTAAAAAACAATATGTAAACACATTATATTAATTTAATAAAGGATTAAAGCGGGAAAAAATCTAATGGGAACCCCATTACATTTTTATACATGGAGTAACTAAGTAAACTAAAGAACATCATTTTATTGGATAAATTATTTAGTAGTCTTATCGAGACAATGCCAGTTTATAGTAGAGGGTGTAGTATCTCCAACTCAGCAATTTTTATTGATTGGTACTCTGGACTATTTTTGCCTAAGCTTGCATATATTGAGGTCTTCTAAGTCCTACCAGATATGAAGAGTTCCTATCCTACGATAACCAAAACTACAACCATTAGACATTCAAACGATAAATATTGACTCTATATTACATAATTACATATACACGAAGGTCCATTATTCTAAAGTCGCCTGTTACTTTAAAGTCCTCAGTGGGATATAATCATGTTTCTACTAGTGATGCATGTCCCTAATAGTATCGCAGACAACATACTCATACGCGCAAGATTTCGTTATTATCTCATCAAAGTTTTAATTAACAGCACACGAAGATTTCTCTTTAGAGAAATATTTTAAGAAGATTGGCAGTACTGAACCGACGAACGATCTTTAGGCGGTATCGAACAATTTAGTTCCTAGATTACACATTTCTTCTGGAAAAATATTGAATTATAATATGCAGACCCACAAACTCCCTATAAATAATATAGAGGATCTCGTTTCAAAACCAATTGCCTAATTAAATCGTTTCATCTATCCCCTTAGTTCTGCCACATCAACGATTTGTTTGTTGGACCCTCGCTATGCAACAGACAATTATGTACCAACTGTGTTTCTATATGCTAAGCCAAAGTAAAATACCATTTATAGACTAAAATGTTATTACACATTAATCTTAAATGACTGCATTATGAATAGCTTTCAATAAAAAAAAAAATAGCAACTCTATGATTAGCCTACCGTTATTTGAATAAACTATTTATTTCAACTATGTTCAAATAACACAATTATGCATATTTATTTTACCGTTACAAATTTTGTTTTAAACTATTATATATTATTATATATTACTCAAGCGAGTCAATTCATGAACTAAGAGTAAGGGAACATTTAATTGGTTAATCCTTGTAATAATCTATTTATACACACGGCGGTTTCCTGTCCGTAATTCTACTGTACCTTATCAAGCGTATTCATGATCTCAAGTCGAGTTTGCGACTCTGAACTCTTCATAGACCGCACAAGAGTCGTGACCGTTTCTTCGTATGATCGTCCCATCATCCTTCCCAATTTCTCGTACATACTTCCGAGACAGCATATTGCAGCTCTAAAAACACATTCAAATAACAAGATTTTACGTTTGTGGTATACTAATCGTTATAGATTCATATACAAGAAATCATTATTTTCTTAGATAAAATATTATGATTTAATGGATGTTGCTAATATGAGCTGTTCATTATGCAGCAATGTTATTATGAGTATAGTAATTGAGTAATATTTAACAAATAATCTTAATTGTTATAGAATAATTATAAAATAACAATTATAATATGAGCATAAATGTAATTAACTTACCCTTTAAATATTTCGATATATGACCTAATATATATAAAGTACTAAACTCACAGTCTGGTTGGTAAATACGATGGCGAGTCATCCTTGACTTTTATTATATCATTGCACTTGTTCACGGTGTCAAAAAGCAGAAATGTGTCCCCAACGGAGAAAAGTGTAGCTAGACATCTTGCGAGTAGCCGTCGAGCTGGAGGCCCGAGATTTTCACGAAGCAGATTCACTAACTGTGCCACTAGCTTTTGCTGACAGCTTTTAAGGTCTGACTGTGGGTCAATAAATACGTAAAATTCATTTTTAAAATCTTATAGCGTTTTATTTTGTATTTTATTTTTTATTTGTTTTTGTAGATTAATATGTATTTTGTTTGTACAAATCTCGAGAGTTATAATCGGGCACCATTTATTGAGTACTCTGGGAAATTTAACAATTAATCAAGCGATCATATCAAAATTCAATACTAGATCTTGCAACTTAAATTTTGCTCAAATCAAACCACCGTACCAAGTGTAATAATCATAACTAAGAGCCCTTTTGCACAGACAGTTTTAAACTCTACATTTCGAAATTTTGGAAGCTTCAAAGTTAGAAGCCAAGAGTACAATATATATGATCATAAATATTCTTAGTTCAGGACTACCTGATATGATTACACCAATTTGAAGAGTCCTATTTTCTTACAAGCTCTTCATTGAGGATGATTTTGTAATTTGTTTATAAACAGCTATCAAACACAACTGTACGAGTCATGGTGTTCAGTAATAAGTAAAACTGAGACGGATGTTTAATATAGGTAATTGTTATAATAATTTGCAGCTTTTCTGACCAACGTATTTAAGAAAATGTGATAAGTGTAATAAACAAATAACAATAAGAACATATTGACTTGAATTTGAACTTAATAACTAACCACCTTGTCTATATAATGGACTAAACATAAAAAGTAAAAACAAAATTAATGTAGAAATTTATCAATTCAAAAGAGTTTATACTATGTGGTACATAGAAAAAAGGTTATATATGAATAAATAAATCTATTTCTAAACTACAACATCAGTGATATTTCTATATTAAGATTTTTATTGTTACTTCCTAAGACTTGAAACCTTATAAATTGCATGACTTATTATAATGAAAGAATGCATGGCTTACATTGTAAATCTATGCCAATTTATGTTCAAGTTTATAAAACATTGATATGACATAAATAATATACTATTTATATCACAAATAATTGACCCTATGTTTTGAACAAAGTCAGGACTAGCAAAGTAATGGCACATAAACAAAGATTTACACAGTTACACACAGATACACACAGTGGTCTATTCATAAGTTAAGCAACTTAATTCTTGTGTTTAAGCAGATATAGTTACAGTTTTATTGACACATTTGGATTATACATGTAGCAACAAACAAATAATTATATTACACCCCGACTCAGGAAATAGATCTAACTCACAAGCCTCCAAGCAAAAAGCAGGATCACTGGGCTAGTCTATCTTGACAATAATGTTTTAGTCTGCATTATTCTAATCTGACAGTAATATATGTCTAGATTGACAATATATTTACATTATATTACATGTAGCAAAATTTTGAATATGAGTAAACATACATAAAATTATGAGACATTCTGGTGACTAGCATATGGGTATTGTTTTTTGGCTATAAACAGATTTGATGTAACATATTAGCCTCATTATTTTTTAGTCACAAACAGGTTTTTTTTTAATAAATAAGTTTCATTATCCCTGATTTAAATTAAGATTTATCTAAAGCAACTAAATTGTTATTTTTAATATTAATCAATTGAAGTAGGTGTATTTTAAATGTAGAATTTTAAAATATATTTAGTTGTAATCTATATTTGTATATTCAGTACAAATAAAATTAAGTTTTGAATGATATATTCATGTGTAATATTATTAACTAGCTGTGTCTAATCGCGGGCGACTTCGTCTGCGTGGAATTTGACAAAAAATTATTGTTCAGTTTGTAGTTATAAAATAAATAAATTTCTAAAATAGAAGTAGCCTAAGTTACTCCTTACTACATCAGCTATCTGGCAGTGAAAGTCCCATCAAAATCGATCATGCCATTTCAGAGATTAGCCGGAACATACAGACAGACAGAATTATTTTAGTAGGTACATGTACCATGTATATATCCATATGCATTTAGTAAAAAGTGGCTATTTTAATATTATAAACAGACACTCCAATTTTATTTATTTGTATAGAATAGATAATCTCTTTTTATTGTAAATTGTAGTAAACACAATATTTTTTATATAAGCACAAAAAACAACATCAATAAATAACTGAGTTTAATATATTATACACATGTAATATTTACAGCTGAACATATGCAAAATTAATTTGTTTATTTACCTTATGTGCAGCAACAAGAACTTTGTCGAGAAACCTCAACCATTCAAATATGAAATGGGGTTTCTTATCATCTGGCAGCTGCTGCAGAGCAGCCTCGTTCAGAGTTAATGAATGTGATACCTCCATGTTTCTAAAACAAAAATTTGACAAAATATTAGCACAAAAATCACAGCCCTTATAGCTGTTGCGAATTCCATCTGTGCACATAGCATACATTTATTACATCTGTTACAGTCTGGGCGTTTGTGCTTGTGTATTGTGTGTGTCCTGATCCCCAACACAGGAGTAAATCTTTGTGAAGGCTTATGTAAAGGTATTTTTTATTGTGTTGAACATATTGTGTATCATCCGACATGCTCAAAGTAATGTATTACATAAATTAAAAAATGTTTTCTTTCTAATGTTTATTTAAGTGAATTATAAAAATTCTTATGAGAATAAAATCTTGAACCAATATTATAACATCTCTGTGTACTAATGTATCACGTTTCTTGCTTTTTAGTTAATTAATATTAAAGTATTAAGTTTTAATCGTTCCTATAGTTATTTCACTATTTATATGATATTATGACAAATAAAAAAATACTTTTTATTTAAATTAATTCGAAATACCTATCTAGGTCGTTTTCATTAATTGGAAATTATTTTACTAAAACGATAATTGTATACTTCCGTTAATGTTTCAGTAATTCGCCGACCTTCGTGATAACTGTGCGAAATTGTAACATAATATAATCAGCTTTGTGGGTCGCCATCGTAAACAATGGCGTCATCCGTGAATCAGATGTTAACTACATTAAAACAATTTGCCTTCACTATCTAAGGAACACATTTTACTTTTCATAAATATAAAACACTTACTTTCTTACTTAATAAATTAGATCATTACAAATTAACGAATACTTACGATATTTTTTGTTTTCTTCAAATTAACATAATTAATACACTAAAACGACTAAACCAGTATTGGTGAAAAAAATAAATAAAAAGTAAATCAATTAAAAAAAAAGACCTACTAATTGCAACTGTTTAAAATTCTAAAATAATCTTATAAGTTGAAATCAAAGGTAAATAGCATCAATGAAAAACCAACTGTCAGATTGACAGTTATTGAGATATGACAGTAGGTGCGTTCCACTGCGCGACCAAAATGACCGCGAAGCCTATTTTATCGTTCCACGTAAGGTCCGTGGTCCGTGGTCGCGAGCGATCGCTCGACACTCTCACTTACACTGTTCGTGACCACATTGTGGCCACTTCGCCCACCAAATATAAGTGGGTCAGAGTTGACTTTCATCAAAACGTGGTGGGAAAAAATCCAACGATAAATTCCCGGAAATCCATGTTAAATTCAGTTTGTTATTAAATATAAATAAATATTGTATCATTAAAATTTATAAATATCTGCACAAAATATACACGGTCGTCCGTTCTGCTATAGCTAATTTTTTTTTTTTTCGATAAACATACTTATTAGTAATACATATATAAATATATAATTATGTATATATTACACCCAGACTCGGGGTGGGAATCGAAACTACAGCCCCTGGAAAAAAGTAAGGTCACTACAAACTGCGCCAACGAGCTAATCAAATAATTTATGGAATAAATAAAATTCCATGTAAAACATAGAGCAACACGGAGGGGAGTAGCCATTGCGTCTGCTACCGATACAAAACTGTCTGTCATTTTTTGCGGGGGGAAATTACACACATGCACACTTTATCTAATTCCCACATAAAAATAATCGTCTGTCACTACGAAACTCACACATACTAAATTAAAAACACACTTACATTTTTCACACACACATTCTGTGTCATTACAGTATAATGACACGCCGCAACTACACTGACAAGTTGCTTACAGCCGTGGTTGTACCAACTGTCGATATGCATTTTCGATAAATTCAAGTACTCGATTAGGGAAATAAGGTTTTTAAGGTGATACAAAGGTAAGGTGTTATTATAAAAATAGACTTAATTATTATATACAACAAATCAAACATTTTCATGTAAAATAAACGATTATAAAGAGTAAAGATTTGATTGTTTGTTTGTTAGCATTGAATAGGCTTCGAAACTACTGGACCGATTAAAAAAAATATTTCACCATTAAGAAGCTACACTATCCTTGAGCGACATAGGTTATACTATATTTTCAAAAATATTAGGTATCCTTACTAAAACTCCAAAAATGTAACCCAAGGGATAAAAAGATAACCTAAAAAATTCTTTACATTGTGTGTGCTGCAAAAACTAATGATGATAGAAATATATAATGTAGTAAGACTTTGTAGAACACATCATTATTTACAATAATTGTATTTGTTCTGGCGTTAGTGTTGGTTTGGTGCCCTCGACTAATCTTTCTATTGTTCGCCAACACTTGAAAGTTAGTGGTATTGATATGATCTGAACAAATTACACTATTTTTTGTGGGCGTCCAGGTTAATCTGTTATTACCATTTTTTTCCATGTATCCCTTAAATTGGGGTTTTTAGAAAACCTGCCAAATTTTTATATACATAAAACATTATGGTGGAAGTTCACATTAAGTAATTCTAGTAAAATGTATTAATACTCATAATACGTGTATTATATTTAATTTAATGCAATTTTATTATATAACTATGTTTATTAAAAAAAGCTAGCAATATAATATTTTAAATAAATCAAAATCTCAAAAATGTCTGTCTCCTCTTTTGCCTTTGCCGTTTTTATCGATAACCATCTACAAACAAACCGGTAACAACACTATCGCTCGGTGACAGTGACTTCTCGGAAATAGACTCCGATCAGTCGCTCGACCGATCCGTATATTCTATGCGGGCGAGCGGCCTGTGTTTGTAAACAAATCGAGTCAACACGAATGATAATATTTACAAGTAATAATGTGATTAAAAAATACTTACGTATGAAAGGTAACGCCATGTTGTAGTAAATTTGACGTGGCAGATCTTTTTTTGCAGCAAAAAACAGAACAATTTGGCATTTTTTGAAGGACGTTGATTCAATCGCGCAACTAGATTTAGTCTAGTGGTCAGTGCGGCTGCAACTAGTTTTATTGTTTGCATATGGCCATTTGACCTTATACCCTGACATAGGGGAACGCCTGTACATGGCTACTCTCCTCCGTGTTGCTCTTTGATGTAAAATATTTACTCACAACATTTTCTGCAGTCGTGATCGATGGCGTTGTGGGCCTTAGACGGAACGCGCCCTTATTGTATATGACTCTTCTATTATCTGTCAGTTGTTGTCATTTAACAACTGCTAAAGTATTGAGTATTGAGTGCTGGCATATGATTTGATTACCGATTTGTAAAATTATAAAATAGGTAGTGAATTGGTCAATAAATGTTTTTAAGCCACTCATTCAATAATTATAACGGAGTTGTCGTTGGATTATCTGTGATGTCTAGTTTTATAGTAAAGTTTTCTAAAATCGAGCAGTAATGAATAATAACATGAGTGCACAACAGAGCCCGGCCAATATGCAAGCTGTAGATAGAGACAAGATATACGCATGGATTTTGGAGCTGTGTAATCCAGAAACACGTGAGAATGCTCTTTTAGAACTGAGTAAAAAACGAGAAGTTGTGCCAGATTTGGCTCCTATGCTTTGGCATAGTTTTGGTACAATTGCAGCTCTTTTACAAGAAATTACCAATATCTACGTGGCAATGATACCGCCAACTCTTACTGCTCATCAAAGTAACAGGGTCTGCAATGCTTTAGCTTTGATGCAGTGTGTCGCATCTCATCCAGAAACAAGATCGGCTTTTCTTCAAGCACACGTCCCTTTATTTCTTTATCCCTTCCTTCACACTGTGTCAAAAACTCGTCCATTCGAGTATCTCAGACTGACCAGTTTAGGTGTTATTGGGGCCCTTGTTAAGACTGATGAACAAGAAGTGATTACCTTTCTTTTAACTACAGAGATAATACCCTTATGTTTACGCATCATGGAAAATGGGTCTGAACTATCCAAGACTGTGGCAACATTTATATTACAAAAGATTTTATTAGATGACAGTGGCTTGAGTTACATTTGTCAAACGTACGACAGGTTTTCTCATGTAGCTATGATATTAGGAAAAATGGTCCTCTCTCTAGCCAAAGATCCATCAGCAAGGTTGTTAAAACATGTGGTTCGTTGTTACTTACGTCTCTCAGATAACCCTAGAGCCCGAGAAGCATTAAGGCAATGTCTTCCAGATCAATTACGGGATGCAACATTTACAGCATGCCTTCAAGAAGACAATTCCACAAAACATTGGCTGGCACAGTTGATTAAGAACTTGGAAGCCCAGCCACCGCCTGCCAGTCCAGCTCAACAGAATATGTGAGATTTAAGTATTCATAGGTTTTCTCATTACAAAGTTTTTAAGATGTAGTTTCAGCAATTTTTTACAATGCTGTTGAAAGAGAAAACCTTATGAACTTTAATGATTACTGGTAATAATCAATCCATATATTTAATAATGTTGTTGTGGGTTGAGAGTACAGAAATTGTCACCATACAAACTACTTACAATTTTTTTTACAGTCGGATAGATATAGCTAAAATGTGCCTGAATGTGTAAATTCAAAATAATAAATGTTGTAATCTATTAATATTGAATAAAGTACAATATTCTTATGACAAATAACAAGTATTTGCATTGTTTTGCTAGAATATCTTATTCATTGACATAACAATCTAATATATAAAATTCTCGTGTTGTTGTGTTTGTTGCCAAACTTCTTTAAAACATCTGAACCGATTTTCATGAAATTTTGTGTGAATATTGGGTAGGTCTGAGAATCGGCAAACATCTATTTTTATACCCCTAATGATGGTATAAAGGTGACCCACCCTAAATATTTTTTTTTATTTTTTGACAAAATTTTATATTTTTATTTTATTATGATTTGGCACTGAAAAATACAACCCTAAATTTTCACACTTGTACCACCAATCACTATTTTTCAATAGCGTTTAGCGTCAAGACAATGTTTGCCGGGTCAACTAGTATAATAGTATAAAATAAGCAAATAATAAATATGAATTAGCTACATTTTCCAATCTGTGTATAACTTTATAAATATACACAAGAAATATACAAGAAGAACACTTACTTTGTATGTAGTTGTGGAGTTGACTATTAATAAAATAATTCGTATCGAAATATTAGTCTATTAATTAATATATTAAGATTATAAAAATGTTTGTAATAAAAAAGTATCTATGTATGAAAAGCAATACTTATAAGTTCAATACATTATTAAATATGCAAACTTGTATAAACATTGATTAGCAATCATGTTACCGTGGCATGTTGTTCTATTTCTATGATGCTAAATGGCAAATAAATGGTGACAATTACAATGTATTGATGATTGCATATTTAATTCTATGCTAATTAAAGCCTATATCTAAGTTTATATAACACATGTTCGTGAATTGATAGCCCAATGTAAATTCTAAAATGTATAAAATAAATTGAATGTTAAATAAAACTATTTAGTGTCAGTAACAATGTGTAACAATTTTGTATGTTTTTTTTTTACAAAAAAACTGATATTATAACTTAGTAATACAATGTTAAATAATAAATTGGCTAAGTTGTAGAATACAAATATAAAAATGTAAATATTTTAAGTCTGGACCTCTGGTCGGGTAATTTGACAAAGCCCAGTACTTTGCACCTACATATCTTATACTTGGAGGTTTTGATATTTGTGGCTTTTCTATGAAAATTTTATAATTTGTTTCATTTGAAAGTGCCTGTTTCCTTCTTAATTTATATGTCTCTTTACTATCTTGTATTTGTATTGCAACTTCGGCCTTTAATTTACTACAATTTTGTTTGAGTATTCCATTTAAATTATCTATAAATTGAGTTCCACAGCTTACTGTTTCAACACAATGTGTACATGATTTATCTGAAATAGAAGAATTCTTTTTGCATATTGTTTGAATTCCTTTTGAAATCCCTTTTTGATGGTTTCGTTTATGAATTAAAGTTAATGAATTGTTATCACGACTTAAAGGCCCTGAACTCGGTGTGTTTATTGCAGAATTAACTGATTTCGTTTTTACTTCATTTTCATTAAATTTCACTCTATTTTTTAAATCAGTTTTATTTGAAGGCATAATTTTAACAGATTTCTTATTCTCAAATTGGAAAGTTGGATTTGGCTTAACATTATTTCTTGCATTTGGTGTATTTTCCGATTTTTCTGAAGAATTTACCTTTCTTCTGTTATTAGATGAAGGTTTTAAAATAGGTTCTACAATATCGTGGCAAAGTTTTCGGGCTAAAGTAGACATCGGCTTCTCGTTATAAATTATTTTTAACGTTATTGTTTGAATTTATATGAGGCACAACATTGTTAGTCTTTTTTTGAATTATTAAAAAACTAGGAATAGGTAAGTAGTTACATTTTGATTGAAATAAATATTATCAATATTCTATTAATTTTCTACTTTTATATCATCTGTAGCTGTAAATAAAAAGGTTTTATACTGTTTACGGGAATTTCACTCATTATAATGAAACAACTTTTTCGGATTATTCGCGGTGTTACGATACTTTAAAGTATCCGTGTGTGTAGTAAGTTTTTCATTCTAAGAAGGTTTTAACTAAAAATCATTTAAAAATGCAGATGTCAGAGCTATCTTGTTGAAATAGATGATTTATATAACGAGGTCGGCAAAAAAGCGTATGGCTCACCTGATGGTAAGCGATTACCGTAGCTAATAGACGCCTGCAACACTAGAAGATGGCAAGCGCGTTGCCGACCCTATCCCCAATTTCTCACCAGGAGCTCTGGTCACCTTACTCACCAACAGGAACACAAAACTGCTTTGCGGCTAAACAGTGTTATTTAGCTGTGGTCTACTGTAAGGTCAAGGTAACTACCAGGTAAGGAAATTCCTGCTGTTCCTCAGTATAAAGCTATTATACTACGTCATTTAATACCTCGCCTAGTTTTATAGTTGAGCTGTATTTAATTATTTACGCTTCATCACGGCTGACTTAAGAGTTGGTTAATGACAAATTGGTATGTTTTATTTGCCAATGCTTCGATTATTTTATTTAACAAGCATCAACAACTAACGTTTACATAAATTATGACTCAAAATAAGATTTTGGTGTAAGCTAGCTAACCCAGATGTGTTTTTGGGAACGCGTGAGGAACATGATGTCGAGTTCCTCGTCCCCCAGTGAAAAGGGAGATCAGGGGGTGTCAGCTTTCTAAGCGACGAATGCCAGCACAGGCACGGTTTGTTAAAAGTAGATAGCGCTCTACGAAAGAATGAGATAGTCGAATTAATAAAAATGCTAATGCCATAGTAATTGCATATCTACCATTTTAGTAGATTTTGAGTTTGTTATTTGAAGATATACGATATGAAAATGTAAAATTAATTAATTTTTTTGTTTAATTTAAATCAATACCATAATTTAATTAATTCCTTTTTTAATTTTATTCCTTTTACATAAGGTATACTTTTTTAGATTGTATTACTACAAAAAAATCATCCATTCATTTAAATTATGATGGTTGAACTTATTTTTAAGAGAGGGCAATTCTGATAACTTCTGTTGTCTTTTGAATACTGAGCTCTCAACTGTTTTGTGAAATTGCTGGTTTGTTTTTGTTTGTGTTTTCATTTTAAATTTAATAATCATGAATCACAATCTACTGTGCGAAATTGACGCTTTGTATTGTTATTCTCTTGTGCGGAATTGACGCTTTGTGTTGTTATTCTCTTGTGCGGAATTGACGCTTTGTGTTGTTTTTCTCGTGCGAAATTGACGCTTTTCCTGTTTTTCTTTTGTGCGAATTGACGCTTTTCCTGTTTTTCTTTTGTGCGAATTGACGCTTTTGTGGTGTTTTTCCACAATGGCTGGAAAAAGTAGTGTAAAGTGCGCTAAATGCGGTTTAACCTCAAAGGAAAACTCTTCTTTGACCTTTCATAGGTTTCCACTCCCGTCGATGCATGGATCTCTGAAGTAAGTCAATGCACTAAATTACGTTTAAAATAAACTTAAAATATTTTTATTCAATGTTGTACATTAAAGTATCTTATTGAACGTCAAATGAACTTTACTACCGGTTCCAAAACTTGTCCACTGAGAAGAACTGGCAAAACCAACTCAGTGCAACTAATCTTAATCTAAAAATAATCTAAAAATCTACAAAAATTTACACAATATAATACATTTACGGAACCCTTGTAGCAGAAACCTTATTCTTATTATTATTAAAGTTAAACATTTGTTACACAACTTTCTTTTCAAGTTTTTTTACAAAAACATGTTTTACAGGGCAAGAGTCTGGGCAAAATTTTGTTATCCTAATGATGATTGGACTACGGATGAATCCTTGGTGAAGCTATACAAACAGCATATAATGCTTTGTGGCAATCATTTTGATGATTCATCATTTACAAGCAGTGCCAAAACAAGACTGAATAAGTTCGCCATTCCAACTGAAGCTCAAAATATTTTAGCCCAGTTACGACATGATCATCAACTTAAAGAAGTACAAGAAACTCAAGTGAGTGTTTGTTATGTATTAAACAGGTTATTTAAATTCAAAAATTTCTGAGGTCTATACTTTATCTATCTATAATGTAACATTCATTGCAAACTATAAAATAAAATAAAAAATAAAACTTAAAAATTGTCAAGTACTGATGCTCTCTTTTATATTGATGAAATAATTGCCACAGCCCTATATAAATAATTGTAAGTGGAAAAAACCATATAAATATGTATAAACTTCATCTTTGATGGGTAAGAACTTATTTAACTAAAGTGCAGTAGATTCAGAGGAAATTGATTTCAAATATTTAAAGAGTATCCTAAGTTAATAATAAACCACTTTCGTATAAGTATGTTGCAGTACATAATTGTATCCGAAGGTATATAACTATATTAAGGATGTATCTATCTTACTGCAACATATATAATCTAATTATTTGTGGAAAACTATAATATATATAATGTTTTATTTTATAATTATTCTTGTATATTTTGAACAGTAAAACAATAATTGTGTTGCTCTGAAAAGAGAAGTTTTTTTATTTTGCATATAAACTAATTTTACAAAATATTATTTATTATTAAATTATTTACAAACTAACCTGAAAAGAGAAACAACATTTAAAGCTATTGCTTCACCAGTTCTTAATAATAACTATTATTTATATATTTACAATTACAATATAATTCTTACAATCGTTTAATATGAAAATAACAGCTCCATAGCAACCAATTCGCAGATCAAATATCCATCAAAGAACAATTACAAATTATATTAATAACTACTTAAATGAAGTGTCACGCACTTTGTTTACATATATATTATAGTTTTACTTGCATATAACTTGCAAATATTATAATATAACATTTCATGAAATGGAAAATTAATCAATATGCATAAAATGTTTCAGTGTCAAACAACCACGATGCAAATGGACATGGAAGCTACCCCCAGTACATCTCAATGTTCTAAGCCCACAGAACATGTCACTGAATTTAATCTTCAGAGCCCAGATTTGACAAAGGTAATATAATATCTATAGATAGATAGTATCTGCTATCAGTCGCTTCTGTCATATGATCAGATGTTGGAAAGATACAAATGTTATTTTTTTTTTCACATTAGTGTGTAGGTTCTTTTTAGGGTCTAGATGTGCAATATTTTGTGAAATTCCAATGGGAACGCAAAAACGAGATACGATAGAAAAAAAATATCACCCACCAATATCAATAACACTATCAACTGGTGTAATAATACACATTTACACCAGTTGCTATTAATTAGGAACAAATTATCTAAAGACATAGTGCGTGTTGTGGGATCATGATCTGACATTAAAGGTAGTGTAACCTCTGACATGTTTTTTTTACAGGAATCAAGCAAAGGAAAAGGTGTGCTTAAAGATTTAGACGTGGAAAGAATTAAAGAACTCACTCCCAGAAAACAGAAACTTTATAAAAAATGCAGAAGAAATTTAACTGAAATCTTAAGACTTCGAAGAAAATTAAAAAACATTAAAATGTGCAAAAGAGATGTTTTAAGTTCTTTACACAATAGTGATGCGGTGAACAATATTATTAAAAGCAAACTTAGCAGTTCACTTTATTTATTGTTGCAAAGCCAACTGAAAAATGGGCCGAGAAAATTGACTGGTAGGAGATGGTCACTAGATGACAAAGTTTTAGCTTTAAGTATATATAAAAAGTCTAACTCATGCTACAGGTTATTAAGAAAACTATTCTGTTTGCCTAGTGTGAGTTCACTCAAGGCATTATTAAACAAAATACCAATACTGTGCGGAATAAACGATCAAGTGATTGAAACTATTAAAGAAATTACAAAACAAAGATCAATCAGTGATAATTTATGTATTATAGCCTTTGACGAAATGTCAATAAGAAAAAACTTAAGCTATAATACAAAACTGGATCAATTAGACGGCTATCAAGACCATGCTACCCAAGGCCGAACTCAAGAAATCGCAAGTCATGCGCTAACGTTTATGGCTATTGGAATAAGAAAAGCTTGGAAACAGCCGATAGCCTTTTATTTTTCTGGAGCCTGCGTTACAGCCGACAGATTAGCTGTACTCATCAAGGAGGTAGGTCTATCTTTTGTTTGGCACATTAACTTAGACCTTATATAATAGTAAAGAAATTTCGGGCTCCGGAGCAGTTAAAAAAATATAAAATAAGCTAACTAACTGAACATTTACTTATATATGTATGTATGTAAGTAGATCATGAAAAACTAAATGATGCTAGAAAAATTCAAAAACTAATCAGGTACAGTAGTGTTAGCTGCCCGGATGGGGAGGCTTTGCTCGACCCCAGTTAGAAAATATTAATTTAATTTAGCTTTATTTTTGTTATTTAAATACTAACACAGAACATAAGAATATTGTTACTAACAAAGTTCGGCTATATGGCCTGAAAATAAATTATTATTATTATATACTCAATACTTTATCACATTGCAGCGGTTGCATATATTTTCATAGCACCTTATATGTTGTATCATATGTATTTCATCAACTAACAAAAATTTGAAATTGCAATAGCTGTCGTGACAATCAGTAGATTTTCAGGGGAGATGTGGCATAGAGATGCATCTATGTCTTAGATAGTTTTTCAATTAATTTCATGGAAACAATAACATGGACATTAACAAAAAAATTATTAATTTTCAGGTCTTAAGTGCTTGTTTTGGTGCTGGATTGGAAGTAATTGGCGTCGTATGTGATTTGGATGGCGTCAATTTACGGGCAATAAACTGCTTAGGATCATCGACAGATCAACCATTCTTTTACCATGAGGGACATGAAATTGTGACTATCTTGGACCCACCCCACCTTCTAAAATGCTTTAGAAATAATTTTTTAAAGCATAATATACAATTTTTACAAGATGTCCAAATAGAAGGTCAACAAAGTTTAGGTTGGTATCGGTTTATGTAATCTAATATACAAAATTCTCGTGTCGCTGTGTTTGTAGTTAAACTCCTCCGAAACGGCTTGACCGATTCAAGAAATTTTGTGTGCGTATCGGTATCTGAGAATCAGCCAACATCTATTTTTTATTCCCCTAAGTTATAAGGTGGGATTGAGAAGGTTAATAAAATATATGGCAAAACAACGTTTGCGGGGTCAGCTAGTATGTTTATATTTTGGTACAGAATGCCTGGGGTGTCCTCTAAGGGATTGGGAGATGTATACCCTTAATTTTTTATCAAAAATTATATAATTATTTGTATATAGTTCATCATCATCTGCCCATGTTCGTCCACTGCTAGACATAGACCTCTCCTATAGCAAGCCACTGAGTTTGATCTTCAAACCACTTCAGGTGTCAGAAAAAACTAATAATATTTGTAGATATTTATTTCCAAAAACGTTCTTGTATCTAAATGCTATTGTAAAGTATAGCTAATAATATAAACACGAACCATTCCACAACATTTAATCAGTATTCATTTCTTTTTTAACATCTCAACTTACCAATATATTAATTTATTTTATTATTTTCTTTTGCAGGCGTAGCTAAATGGAGCCATATAGAAGAATTCTATAATTTGGAGAAAAACAACCAAAACTTTGTATTTGCTCCAGCATTGACCCAGCAACATCTGCAACCGAATGGCAAACAGAAAATGAAAGTACGGCTAGCTGCTCAAGTTTTAAGCCATTCGGTTGCAGCAGGATTATTTGCCAAAGTAGCCCAGAGTAAGTTTCAAAATCTATCTATTTAGTTTGTGTTATTTACCTATTCTTTTTCCCCTACACACTTGCATTTAAACAAAAATGACAAGAACTCAAGAATGACTAACAATGTAAGGACTAAACCTAACTAACTATCATCATATATAAGCTATAACTATCTCCATGCTAGATTTCATCATTTCACATTGATAATATCAGTAAGGAAATATGTATAAAGATAATGGGTTAGAATGTCATGTCATGTTAATTGTAGATACACCTTTTAATACGTGATGTTTAATTTTTACTTCCAGATGAATTACCACAAGATGCCGCAGGCACTGCTACAATTGTATCAAATATGGACAAACTATTTGATTCCATGAATGGGGATACGCCGGACATAAAAAGGGGGAAAAAATATTTGACCAACATGTCCTCAACCAGTCCTCATTTTGAACTTTTTTGCAAAATGAGAGAATTTTTCTCAACCATAAAGTTTTTAGGAGCTAGGAGTAAGCCCCCATCTCAAGAAGGCTGGTTGAGGACGATAAACGCAGTTGAGCGAATTTATAAAAATTTAAAAAAATATAATGTCCACACATTATGTGTCCGAAGGCTCAATCAAGATCCTTTAGAAAACTGTTTCGGGTGCATTCGAAGCAATTGTGGTTGTAATCCAAACCCCACTTCAGTTCAATTTATTGCAGCATTAAAAACTAGTATAATTACCAATTTAATTAATAATAATAAAAACAGTAACTGTCTGGATGATAAATATGATATTTTAAGTAATTTTAAAGTATTCCTTGAAAAAGGTGAACCAGCAAAAAATAATGCAAACTCTTCTACACCTTTACCAGCGGAAATGTTATCTATAAAGTCTACTTTTGAAGGTGTAGAAGAGTTTGATATACCTCAGTGTTCTGGAGAAATGCAAGCATGTGCATATGTGTGTGGCTTTATTGCTAAAAAGATGGCAGTAAACTGTGAGCCCTGTAAAAAAATCATGTTTGCTGATCCAAACACTGAGGTATTCCATCTATTTACATCTTTTAAGGAATACGACGATGTAAAATTTTATTTAAAATATATCCAGCCAAGTTTCTGCAAAATGGTGGAAAATGCTGCAAACATTATTAATAATTATTTAAATGAAAATTCACATAAAAGAAAAATAAAAAATAACCTAAAAAATAAATGTGATTATTTAAATAAAGATTGGCTGAAGGGGTGTAATGAACACAAGGATATAAATTACATAAACATAATGAAAAGCACAATCGAAATCTGCCTGAAACGGTTTTGCACCTTAAAAAATCGAGAATTTGTTAATGATGCATCAAAAAAATCGTTGATACGAAAAGTAAATATACTAAAAAATGTTTAAAAAACTGGTATCATTCATTACCCTTTACCCTTTAATAACGATACCGGGAAATTCTAAAGGCGTTAGGGAAAAAAAAATACTAATTTCTCTTACGCCTCTTGAAATTTCCGTATTAAAACCTATTAAAGATAAATACAATTCGAATTTCCCGCGGTATCGAATAGTTACCGATGGCAGCAAGTGCAGCGCTAGTGTGCTTCTATGTAGGCAATTACACTCTATGAACTTGTCGTTCTTCCCGTTTAGGGTATATATGTTCTGTGAGGGAGATCCTCCGGCCAGACCATGGAGCATTTTCTCTATGCTCCATGGCCCCGACGGTAGGTTCATGAAGTTTGCACCCAGAATTACGAATTTATAATTTATGATAATTTCGTTTTATTTAATCGTCTGCGCGTATTAAAAAAAAAATTATCATAAATTATAAATTTAGAAATTATCATAAATTATAAATTCATAATTCTGGGTGCCAACTTCATGAACCTCCCGACGGTTGTTGTCGAGTTCTTGCTTTGATATAGGAGTCTATGTATAGGAGACAGGAGTACAAAGTAGGAGTATAGGACTGTTGATGAAATATCGATATATCAAAATATCGATATTATTATTTAGAAATATCGATATTTATTAGTAATACTTTTTTGGACGATATATCGATAGTTCGATATTGAAATTTAAATGTCGACACTCGATATTTTTAAGTACGGGCTAAGATCTAGATTAGGTAAAACCGAATTTCGGGACCGTGGGGGGATTGGGGGGGGAGAGGGTGGGAAACGCTACCCCTGGTACCACTGTCACACCTCGGAACCCCATGGTTATGGAGATATCCATGGTTAAAGTTTTGAGGTTAGAAGAAGAATTTCGAAAGTTAGAGGAACGCTTGGCTCCGGCGCTACGGGAAGTGCAGCCCTTGCGTGCGAAAGCACGCTCACTCATGCTCCGTACAAAAAAAACCGAATTATGGGGTTTTTGGGTGTGGAGGGTGGAGGGTGTAGGGGAATCTATACAAGGTAACACTGTCATACCTCAAAACCCCATGGTTATGGAGATATCCATGGTTAAAGTTTTGAGGTTAGAAGAAGAATTTAAAGCTATTATAATACCTTTGAGCTCGTACTGTTTGCATTGTGTGACAAATCGACACTTTTAAACAAAATAACGCGTCAGACATAATATTCTAATAAAATTAGTAACATTGCGTGCTAGAATATAGGTTTAGAAATTCGAAAAATACCCAAAACCGAATCGGAGCACCCCACTGTCCACGTGGTCTTGGTCTGTCCTACCCCTAGAGTGTTTTTTTTTGTGCCGCGGAGGCGCGAAGGGAGGGCAGCCCTCGCCCGCCGTGCTTTCGCACGCAAGGGCGGAAGGGCTGCACTTCCCGTAGCGCCGGAGCCAAGCGTTCCTCTAACTTTCGAAATTCTTCTTCTAACCTCAAAACTTTAACCATGGATATCTCCATAACCATGGGGTTCCGAGGTGTGACAGTGGTACCAGGGGTAGCGTTCCCCATCCTCTCCCCCCCCCATCCCCCCACGGTCCCGAAATTCGGTTTTACCTAATCTAAAGCTTTACCTAAGTACGTCTTCTTTACGCACGCTTCTTTTAGGGAGTAAGCTGGTGAATATGTTATGAAAGTGTTACGAAAAGTATGATCGAGTGAGGCGAATGGAAGTTGAGAGGGACATATAAGTCAGTGAAAGTAGAACGAGAGAGAGAGACTTATGTTTCGTAACGCTTCAGTCGTGTTGTCTAAAGCTTACTCGTCTTTATAAGTAACATTTCTCCAGTGAGTTGGAGTGGTGCAGTGCTGCGTAGTGGCTACTGCTGCGTCGACCAGGGGAGAAGTACGTCTCTACTTGCTGATCGGCCGAAGTACAGTGTTCTGTACCAAAGTCGTTGAGAAGGCGTTGGGCGATGACCAGGAATGCGCGTCCGCTGCATGCTGGTGGTCAGGATACCCATAGTAGCCGTAGATGCTGGCTGGCTGTATGGATCGCTGCTCGAAAGCTTGAGGAAGTGATAAGGACGATGAAGGTTGCGCTGATATTCATGCTCGGGGTCACCAGTTTGGGGTTGTGAAGAATAGGTTGTGAAGTTCTTCATCCCCCATCGAAAAGGGAGGATCCTCCGACCAGACAGTTATTGTGTCTGGCGGGGTAACGCCCCCAACGGTTGTTTTCGGGTTCTTGCTTTGATAGCGCGATGTAGGATACGTCAGTTGTTCTCAAGTTACGTAGTTCGTAGTCGTGCGATAGATGTCGCCACATGTTCAATAATGACCACTGCAGAAAGTTATAATATGAGTGCGAAGCCTTTTAAAAGTGTAATTGTACCTGGAAGTGTGGGGCGAGGTGTAGGTCAGATGCTGGTGCTTGCATGACTTCAAAAAATGGACATAGGTATGAAATGTTTGCTTATGTGTAAGTTTAATCTACCAAGAATCGACACACAAGTGGACACACAAAATATTAATCACCATTGAGGGCTTCTAATTTTTTTTTGTGAAATTAATTTAAGTTTACACTATGTAAACATTAACGCCCCCTGTTGTGAAAAGTTTAATTTAAATTTATCCTAGACTACCGCAACGCCTTCTTCATGAATGCTTTTCGTCGGACATGTATATAATAATATGAAAGGGCGGTCCCCCCATTTTTAATTTTTTTTTATATATTTTAATTATTAGTTTACAGTAATAATAGTAATTTATAGAATTCCCCAAATGCTCGTTATCACTCTCCATACTAACGTTCTCTCCACACGATAATAATACAATGCTACAAAACGTCAATTTGTTTTTATTTTTAACCGACTTCAAAAAAGGAGGAGGTTACTCAATTCGACCGTATATATGTATATATATAATTATTTTTTTGTGGAAAGGAGATATCCTAGTTTGGTACCATGATAAGGAAACCAGGATCTGATTATGGAATCCCAGAGAAATCGAGGGAAACTCTCAAAAATCCGCATAACTTTTTACTGGGTGTACCGATTTTAATGATTTTTAATTTAATCGAAAGCCGTTGTTTATCATGTCATCATCATCATTACAGCCTATACAGTCCACTGCTGGACATAGGCCTCCACAAGTTGACGCCAAAAATAACGTGAACTCATGTGTTTTGCCCATAGTCACCACGCTGGGCAGGCGGGTTGGTGACCGCAGTACTGTTTTTATCATATGTAGTTGTGTTTATCATGTGATCACATTTAAATTTCATCGAGATCTGATTACAACTTTTTCAATTGAGAATAAATTTAAAAAAAATACTTGCATCGTAATATTTGTGCTACTGTGGTACTACCTACTAACAAAGTATTTTACTTAAACATATGAAAACATCTTAAATAGGTACTAAGAAAAACGCTAAGTGACGCCATTTTGTTTGAAAACGTCTACATGTCAGTCGTTAAACGTCAGTTAGTATCGTTTGTTGATCTTGCAGTCGAGATCGTTTTTACGTACTCCTGTTCGAAAATAACGTGTGAAAGTTGCGGAACGTAGCATGAGTGCACTTTTTGCAGCAGCTGAACTAAGGTGGAGTCAGACGCGGAGCTCGAAGGTATTGTAATAGCTCTAAATTCTTCTTCTAATCTTAAAACTTTAACTATGGGTGTCTCCATAATATCTCCATAACCATGGGGTTTTGCATACCAGAAAGTAACCCATTCCCTTCCTCCAACCCTCCCCTTAAAACCCCATAAATCGACGCCCGCTTGTCTAGAGTATAGCCCACACCACTCAATTAGCGTACGCCGGAAAAGTATCAGCCCTATCCCAAGGCTTTGTTGTGTCGATTTTTTCGTAAACCTAATACAACATTGCCGACCAAGATTTGCCTGGTTAAAATACTACTTTAAACAGAAAAATAGTAAAAATATATAAAAGAGCATATTATCTTTGGTATACATCATAATACTTTAGTAAATAAGCCTTAAATATTCACAAAATGAAATTTCTGCTCGAGCCGGTAAAAACGCGTGTATCGTGACTGACTTTGGAAGTGACACTAACAGTTTATTTGTATATTTTCGCATGTAATTTGATTTTTGTTTTGCAATATGCATTGCCGACTTGCTTTTAGTAATACTGTAGACATTAAAAACAATTCCCAACTACAATAATTTAACATATTTTGAATTTAGGCAATGTTGAGCAGTGTTGGCAAAGTTGTAGCATTTAGGGTACGTATATTTTAAAAACACTATGTCATTAATAATTCTTTTATTCATCATCATCATCATTTCAGCCTATCACAGTCCACTGCTGGACATAGGCCTCCACAAGATCACGCCAAAATGGCGTGAACTCATATGTTTTGCCCAAAGTCACCATGTTGGGCAGGCGGGTGCCCATCATGCGGCCTGTGTATCTCAAAACTAGCAGTTGAATAGTTATCCCGTCACCGGTTGGCTTTTTAAGTTCCAAAATGGTAGTGGAACTGTGTTATCCCTAGTTGCCTCTTATGATACCCACGGGAAGAGAGGGGGTGGCTATAATCTTTACTGCCGTACCCACACAACAGATTATTTTATTGTTTCTTACAATTTCGTACCAAGATACTTTCTACCGTTTTTGTCAAATGACAAAACGGGCCTTTTATTTTGTGACGACTATAGTGGAGTAGAATGGCAATTTCAGGTTTTCAGCTGTCGTGATAGATGACGTTTTGGGCCTTTGGTGTATAGTGCGTTTCATCGAATAGTTCCTATGGCGTTATGTTGGCCCCACTGAACTCCACTCTCTGTCAAATTCATTGCAACGAGAAGACGCGACCGCAGATTTTGTTTATTTTCATTTGATTTTTGACTGAAATCATGCCCAAAACTTTGAAAAGTGGTGAAAGAATGATGGTGTTAAAGGTGAAGACATTTTGTGAACGTGAAAAACGTAATAATGCCCCATTAATTCCTTTAAGATGTGTTCAGGCTCTTGTCGCCGCCATGACAGGTTAGTCAAATAGGGTTACCAGTAGCAGATAATAATTTCCTCACTTAAACTAACATTTTTTTAACGGTAATTATTTTTAAGACCTAGGCAAGCATGTGCACTTGTGCCTAATGTTGGTTTACGTATTACTTTGACAATAGATAAACCGCATATTTAAAAAAAAATAATAAACCGAATTATTTTGTTTTAGGTATATCCGAAAAAACCGTTTCTAAAATCACTAAAGAAGGTGAGTTCGCAGCCAGCACTTCGACCAAGGTTTCAACACCACGCAAAACCGGCCCCCGGCCTAAAAGAATCTAACTGGATGACTTCGACCGGTGTGCTATAAGGCATAAAATACATGAATTTTATTCCGTAAAAAAGGAGTTGCCCACTCTAACAAAGTTATTGCATGAAATGCGAAGCGAGATAAATTTCAAAGCAAGTCGTACCACTTTGTGGAGAATAATGAAAGATATGGGATTTTATTTTCAAAATATGTGGATCCAAAAGAAAAGTTCTAATGGAGAGATACGATATTGTCGCCTGGCGTTATCGATACCTGGAAGAATTGCGAAATAATCGTCTCGGAAACCAGCGCCCAGTTGTATATTTGGACGAGACATATATACATTCAACATATTGCGCCGGAAAATGTTGGCAAAGCGAGCAAGAAGAAGGTGTATTATCATCAGACTCCAAAGGGCCACGTTGGATTATCGTCCACGCAGGTGGTGCTATGGGTTTCATACCCAATGCTCAACTGATCTTCAGATCTCAGACACAAGCGGCACGACGATATGAATAAGACGAATTTTAATAAGTGGCTTAATGAAAAGCTTATACCAAATCTGCCTCCTCAATCAATTGTGGTGATGGATAACGCCTCCTACCACACAGTGTAGCTTATCAAAGCACCAACAATGTCAAGCAGAAAGACAGAAATGCAAAACTGGATAACAAGTAATGGTCTTTCTTACTTGCCAAGTATGGTAAAAGCCCAGCTATTTCAAATAATAAAGGAGCACAAACAACCGCCTGTTTATGAAGCCGATGTAATGTTGGAGGCGCATGGGCATAAAGTGGCCACCTTATCACTGCGATTTAAACCCCATCGAGCTGATATGGAGTGTCTTAAAAAGACGAATTGCTGAAAAAAACCTAGGTCAGGAAGCAAATAAAATCGTCCAAATTACAGAAGAAGCATTTGCAACGATTACCGAAGTAGAATGGAGAAAAGAATGTGAGCACGTGAAAAAATTGGAAGAAAAATATTACGCTGATGGCCAAGTTATTGACAGTGAGATGGACAGGTTCATAATTGAAGTGGAAGACGATAGCGACACTTCTGGTGACGAAGATGATATGGAAGATGAAGATGACGACGATCTCTTGGGTATAAGTCCGTTAGATGAGCATCTTTTGCCTGATCATAATTATAATAAAAAAAATTAAATTATTTATGCTTTTCATTACCGTCCTGATTTTTAAAATTACAATAATGGAATAATTTTTAAATATATAATCAGTAATAAGACCTTTACACTTTATTCAGTATGTTTTTTTTTTGTTTTTAGTGTGCAACAAAATAAAAGTAAATAATAAATATATTAGAATAACTAAAAAACGTGTATAAAATTACCCTTACTTTGAGGTAAGTTATTATAGATTATGTGGGAACACTGGAAAACATTACTGCCACATTAACGCCATAGGAACTATTCGATGAAACGCAGTTTAACGCGCCTTATTTTTATTATATTATCTTTCATGTTGGTAAATGTCATTTGTACATTTATATGACATTTATTTTATTTGACAATTGCTTAAGGTGGCTCCACACATGGCTATTTGTGTTTGCTGTTCAGTATTTGTTGTTTTTGACAAAATATTTGACGTACGGGCAAATAGACGATACGACCGTCTACACATGGAGCCAAATATCAAAAAATTTAACATATTTTTGATATTGGCCTTTGATGTGTCTTGCAAAACCGACAGAGGTTCGGTAAGCTGTATTTGATATTGGCCATATTTGCCAAATAGGTAAATACGGCAATAAATTTGGTAATAGTAAATCTCCACACATGGAAGTTATTTGTCAAGTATGGCAAATACGCAAACACAAATAGCCATGTGTGGAGCCACAGTTATAATTTAGGTATTAGAACATTCAATAGTTTGGATTTTATATATTATTCAAAAAGATATGAATACTTATGTATAAAAACAATTAAAAAAATATTTGACAAATAATGTGGGTCTTTGGATACGGTTCTTTAGTATGGAAAGTTGATTTTAAGTACGAGTTGAAAGTTTTAGGTTATATTGAAGGTTATCTCAGAAGATTCTATCAGCACAGCATTGATCACAGAGGAATACCAGAAAAGGTAATCTGGGATATTATGTGCAATCGAGGAGTGTAATTTATGGATAGGTTAGGGTTATTTTTTTTTTTTTTTTTGTATAACGAAACTGTCGTTAAACGTTGTACTTTTTAAGTTAGATAGGTTAGGGTTATTTTTTTTTTTGTTAAACGAAACTGTCGTTAAACGTTGTACTTCTTAAATTAGATAGGTTAGGGTTAAATTACACTCCTCGATTGTACATGATTACCATATAAGTTTCTGATATAATTTATTAGTTGTAGATATAACAAATACTTGCACTTGTTTCAACTCTACTTATAGACGTACAACACAACTTTGGATTTCGATTTGCGAATATAATCTGACAGAAAAAGTGTAGTGTCATGGTGAAATAATTTATAAGCAGATAAAAGTGCTGTCTTTTAAATATTTTTTTTTTAATAAATTCCAGCCTGGACGTGTAGTTACTCTAATACCTTCAGAAGACCCGTGCAGTAAAGTATGGGGTGTAGCATACAAAATAGGAGAAGAGGATAAAGAACAAGTGACAAATCATTTAGATTATCGGGAAAAGAATGGTTATTCTAAGAAGACTGTCACATTCCATCCAAAGGATGAAAGTCTTGATCCATTTAGTCTAACTCTTTATGTTGCTACAAAAGACAACGAATCATACGCAGGTAATAGCAAAAGGCTTTACCCATTAATTGATCAATTTTCTGGTGTATCGGTGTGTTTGTTGCCTAAGCATAGATAGATGTGGGTTCAATTCCTGCTTAGGAAATATTTATATTTAGGGGTCATTCAAGTACGTAAGCAGAATTTTAGTAATTTTTAACCCCCTCCTCCACCTTGTCAGCGAAAGTCAGCAAACCCTATCCTCTCCCCCCTATGCTTACGTAAACATTGGTATGTATAGTTTTAATCTATTCAGAAATAATAAATAAATATTGCTGACGTAACCACACCGTCTAGACCCCCCCCCCCGACCCCATGTCATCAAAAATAAGCAAAACATAGATGCCCAACCCCCTTTGATGTTTACGTAATATTTGAATGACCCTTTATAAAAGTATTTCTTGTCATGGGGTATGTCATTATATTTTTCCTCACATTACTTTAAAGCATGTGGAAATGTCGGTCTTAGTTGTTATCATAGATACCAGAAAGATATTGCTACTTGTGGTAGAAAAACTATAGGCTATATCGCATTGGAACAGTATGGATTAAGCTAGTCTTTTGCTACTTTGAGAGCAAGCCTCATTACTAAATCAAAATATAATTAATAATTTTTTTTTACAAAAAATGTATAGATATAAAGATATTTATTATTGCAGAGATATTATATCATCATAGCTAGACTTGATGGTTTCTATTCTAGCACACCACTGGTTCAATTAAATTACTTTATGTACATTTAATATCCTCTGTTCCATTACAATCTAAAAATGTTACCTACCTAATAACTTTGAATTATCTGATATACTAATAGAAAGAGAAAGAGAGAGAAAAAAGGGCTAAGATATAAGAGCTATAATACTTTGAATATGAAACTGTATTTCAATTATTGTCATTTCAGGTCCGGCTTCAATAGGGGATATTGCAAAACAAGTAATAAGTTGTAAAGGCCCAAGTGGTACGAATAAAGAATATATTTATAACTTGGCAAAGGCAATGAGACAGCTGTTTCCAGGTGTTATAGATGATCACCTTTTCTCACTCGAAGCTGCAGTAAGACAACTTGATCCAGATGTAAAAAAGAATAGTTAATACTTAATAATGAAAGAAAATAGTCAATCTATTAGAAAAATTTATAATATTATTAAATTAGTATTTAGTAAAATTTTATTTATTGTTATGTGATATTCATTTACAATATTTATTTTATTAATCTATAAATATAGAGGTAAAATTATAAATCGATAATAAATTGTATTATTTTTAAGTTACTTTAATTGATTCCACCTGAACATAACTACCTTATTTATTTCATTATATTAATATTATATTATTATTTATTATTTATATGAAAAGTATTTCTTTATTAGATATAAAAATATATATAATTGTGTTTGCAGACAAATGAAAAAAAAACCGACTTCAATTACATCGACAAGTAATACAACAACAAGAAAAAATAGTCAAGTAACTACGCGTTATCAAAGATTACTCAAAAAGTAGTTATCAGATCTCGATAAAATTTAAATGTGGCCACATCACATAAACATCAGCTTTTGATTAAATTAAAAATTATCAAAATCGGTACACCCAGTAAAAAGTTATTGCGAATTTTCGAGAGTTTCCCTCGTTTTCTCTGGGATTCCATCATCAGATCCTGGTTTCCTTATCATGGTACCGAACCAGGGATATCCCCTTTCCAACAAAAAAAGAATTATCAAAATCGGTACATCCAGTAGAAAGTTATGTGGTATAATACAACGTAGGTCGACGAAAAAAGCATCAAGTAAAAACGCATTATTAGATATAACTCGAAAAGTAGTTGTTAGAACTCAAATGAATTTAAATTTGACCAATTGACACACACCACCTTTCGATTAAAAAACTTTGGCATAGGCATGGTATCTAAACATACTTCTCTAGTAGATAAAATATAAACATTTTATTCATATTTTTTGTTAGTAAAAAAATGTGTTTAACTGTTATAGATATTGCTTTTTTTGCTAAGACGTTTTACATACTACCTATAGGCTTTAATATATCAATATTGTACACAAAGAACTTGTCCAATTATTTAATAATTTTATACAGGAAAAATTTATACAAATTGAATGATAAACATTTTTTGTGGTCATGTTGCCTGTGCCTAGGCGCGTATCGTAATTAGGTCAGCGCAATACGTACGATAGGTACTGTTTTCATGTATTTAATTACTAATGACACTTATACGAATGAGGTTTTACGGTCATATTATTCGTTCGTTCGCTTCAGCCTGAAATATCCCGCTTCTGGGCATAGGCCTCTTTCTCCATGTAGTGGAAGGGTCAGAGCTTATCCACTACGCTGCTCCAATGCGGGTTGGCGAATATATATTTTATAACAATCGCTATCAGGTGTACATGATAACAGCCGGGACCGAGGCTTAACGTGCTCTCCGAGGCACGGTCCGACCCACAAGGACTGCAAAAACACCCAAACCAAGGCAAACTTACGTATGACCAAAACAAATGTTTGTCATGTGCACGGATCCAACCCGTAACCTCCAGCGCAACAGCCACAAACCACTGCTGTGACCGTTGCGCCGCGCCAACGCGGCGTCTTATTATTACACATTCCTTCCAAATCTTAGGATGGATATCAGTTAATCTGAAGATACATTTCTAATATACATTTGTGTATCTTAGTAACAAGATATTTAACTCGACTCATAATATGGCATAACAGAACACAGATTTTCACGAACACAAGTTTAGCTTTAGATAATGCTACTTATTTCGATAAAGCGACATTTTTTAAAGCCTTATAAATATTATAAAACTGAAAAGGAATTTCTTTAATAATTTGAATTTTTTTAATGTGTACTAACATTTACCGTTCATTGTATTTTTAGTCATTACTGTTATGAATAAATTTTAGATGTAACAATGTATTTGGCGAAATTTAGAATACGGCTTTATATCTTAAATACAATCAACAAAATTAAAAAAAAATCAAGAACTTGCAAAAATATATCTATATATACATATAATAAATATATATAAATACATATAATAAATATATATAAATTCATATAATATATATAATATCTATACTATCCGAAGGAACTTCGTTCCTACTTGGTGTCCCATGAAACCACATAATTCTTATTATGTACGATTTTATTTTTGTGTTAGCCATACATTAGGAATTCTAAACATTTTTGAATATCATATCAAAAATTGACCGCTCCAGTGGGGTTCGAACCCGCGTCTCCGATCGACACGGTCAGTCGGAGCACATAATTCTTTTTTAACTTGAGTAATCTCAAAATATACTGGTCCAACTTTAAAAAATATTTTTTTGTTTTAAAAAACCTGTACTTGAAAGTCGCATATTGACTTAAATAAGAAGAACAAGGACAAAAACCTCCAAATCAGTCGAGCATATATCTACGCAAAAAGACAAGTTATTTTTAGGATATGTACTTACTTACCTTATTAATAACAATAGGTTATTTAGCTCCCAATAAATTTATATATCACAATAATTAATATATTTTATACATTATAATATAATATATTTTTAAGTTTGTATTTGTCCCTCAAACAACATATCCTTAATTATATTTATTTCAATTTGTTTTCCTTATAAAATTATTTAATTAAATATTGTACATTTTGTAATAATAATAATAATCACATAATATTTTAGTAACATTTAATAATTAAAATAATTTTGCTTATAACATCTAGCAAATACTAATTTTCTTAAACCAAGTCAATAAGTAATGTTTTAGGAGAATGACAATTAAAAAATAATACTATTTACATTCAAACATATACACAAGTCTATAATATAAACATTAGACAATAAGACCGTTTTAACATAAATTTCCCATGCAGTCACAAAAAAAACATACAATAAAATATGAAAAATAATATTAAATTATCAAATGCAAAACAACGTGATTCATTTGAAACGGCAACTTAAACAGGAAACTAATAAATCTAGAATTTAATAAATAACTATGTTCAAAATAATAATTAAATTATTTTATTTTATTCTTTCAAACTTCAACAAAAAGGTATATTGTTGTGTAGAAAAAGTTCGATGTACTTTATAAATCAAAATGTCGTCAGTAGAGAATATTTCGCTCGATAGGGAGTGTCCATCATCACATGGCACATACTTACAAATTATCAAGCTTAGATAACCTATTGCATTAAGATAAAAAATTGAGGAAGCAGTCGTTAGCTTGTATGCCAATATAATTATTACACATATCTGAAAGTAATATAATTTTTTATTTCTATATGTATTTTTTCAATTTTTATCAAGTGATAAGAAGTACTGACGTCACATTTTAAAGCCGGACCTACCTTGGAAATAGTATTTCAAGTTATTTTCCATCATCATTATAATAAAAATGGTTTTGAAAGTTTATACATTTAACAATAGAACAATTAACTTTGAGTAATTAACCGAAATAAAATCTTTGGCAGGGTCTTATTACAACGGTATTTTAATGTATTTCTTTTTTAACTCCTTTGTTACGACCAAGAAGTTTGTCTAGGAAACTTCTCTTTCGCTTGACTTTCTTACCGTCGCCTTTATGGTTTTGTATTTTTTCACCCTCCGCGGTAATTTTTTCAATCAAGGCTGGAATTGTTAAATCACTTTCGACTTTTACTTTCTTCGCAGACTCTTTACTTAATTGTCGTGTAATTGTTGATAGTTCCGGTACGTAGTCATTTTCTTCTAATTCCGATAAAGACACTTTCGAGTCGTTAGTTTTACTGATATTTTCTTTCTTACTTGTATTATTCTTATTTTGACTGTTTTCGGGCCCGTTTTGTATATTTTCCACGTTTGTTTTAACATTCTCTATTGGTTTCTCGTCGGATATATTATTCGTGACATTTTGATTTTCCTTTTTCTCAAAGACATCGTCCGTTTCTTCAGCATCTTTCTTATCAGTGCTATCAATGCTATCACCAGCACTCGATGTAGATTTCGGAACTGAACCCACAACTTTTGGTTTCGTTGGCGGTAAGTTCCAGTTCACGGGTTTACGTTGTGGCGAATACCGTTTCACTAATTCCTCATAAACTTTTTGATGATCGAATTTTGGAGAACTTGGTGAATGATTTGGTAAACTTTGATGTTTTTCATTCTTTTCTACATTTTCACCTTCGCCATCTTTTTCATCTGGAGATCCTAAGTCAACAACAACGCGGCGAACAGGTGTCGGTGTCGAGTACGGTTCGGCAAATGGAAATTTATGAATATTAAGATTTTCAAGTTTGTACTTTATTGCCGACACTGTACTAGTCGTAGGGAGAGAGGCGCGGACGCCGCTCCGAGTAAGTGTGTTTTCTCCCGGTTCGTGGAGGTTTGACTTTAAAAAGTCTCGTCGTAACTTCGATAGCCGTCTATTTCTTTCAGCCATGTTGTATCTGTTGTCAACATCGTCACTTTGATTGAGTTCGGATGTAAAATTGTCGGAATATTTTCGTGGTCGATATTCGTATTGTCGATCTTCGTTCCTCGTTTCGCGCATGCTGGAATAGCCGGGAGTGTTGCGTTTAAAATTAGACGTCGTTATTCCGTGGTTAGTAGTAATGATCGGTTCTACTTCCCTGTACGTCGGAATCGGTGAGGTCGAGGAAGGTAGGGGCAAAATCACAGTGTCGTGCTTTTCGAAAACCTCGCGCCGCTTACTGAACGTGGTCTCGCCGATCATCTCTCGCGACTTCACACTAGTTGTAGGCGATTTAGCCGCCATTTCCGCTCGATAACAAACCACAACACTTTTGTTATTGATACTATTTTCCTGCAAACACTGTATTTCTATTTTTATACGGCACACATTATGACTTCACCGGTAACATCGCGCCTATAAAATCGTACACGTCTACACGTTAAATTGGACAATAAAGGTAGTACGATCGTCCGTATAAGGCGAGTCGTCCGCGATATAATGATGAGTGATCAATAGAGTGGTTCCGATAAGATATGAGTGTCATGTAGCGCTTTACTTATTTTCTTTATCTTTTAGCAGTCGCAACAGTTGGGTAAATAGAACCGAATGAACACAATCATGTTCGTAATTAATAGCGGACCGAGTGAAAGCAACCGGCGGCGGCGGCGGCCGATCGCCGAGCGTTCATTATATAATGAATATTAAAACAAGCGTCCCGAATACGATGCGTTAGACGAACTCGCCGTCCTTACAGAAGTTACAGATGCTAAATATTAAGATATTTAACTGACACGCTGAAACGAACTTATTAGCCATGTATATATTTACTAAAGTATAAAGATATTTCTTGCTTTCTGTGTAGTTATGCTAATGTCACAAATGCTTTGAAAGACTGACTGAAAAAAAAATGTAAGAATAAATTGAAAGTTTTTAAGTTACTTGAACTTACTAATACTTAAAAGTATTGAGTTTTTGTTATGTTTCATACACAATTATTTTGTTTTACCTATTACGCCAACTCCAGCGAGTGTTGAGGCAAAATAGTTTAAAAATGTTAGTGTTATAATAAAATAATTTCCAGAGAATTAATTATAGGTAGTAGGTATATACTAATGGACTAAGTTTGTTTGTTGGAATGCGGTAATCTTGGAATCTATACGATAGCTTTTAAAAATTGTTATTTCGTTATATAGAATGTTTATGTTAAATTATGTATGTAATGTTATTGCTCATCGCGCTAAGTACGACAAATCAAAATATCAACGAGTGAAACCGCGCGGACTTTTAAGTAAAAAAATATGTAAATATTTTTTAATTTTTAAATATTGTCTTCTTCACGCTTTATGATTGTGACATTTTATTAAATACGTGGGTTAAATGACTCACAGTTTTTCTTTTAAAAATAAATAACATTATCTGTTGTTTTTCGTATGAATAAAATAATTAAGTAAGAAATATATAAAATAATAATTTGATACACGTAGGTTCTTTGTGTCTCAAATATGTATGAACTTCTATATGTATTTACTAGCGACCCGCCCCGGCTTCGCACGGGTGCAATGCTGATACTATACTGCAGAATGTCTTTATTTAAAGTGTGAAGCTAGCTTATGACATGGTTATTAACATAATAATAACAATAGTCAAATATGTGTCGTTAGATTACACGTTGTTACAGAATGCGTTGAAGAAATAAAGGTTCACTGCTCGTTCCCCGTAGGTGATAGCGTAATTATATGTAGTCTATATGTTGACCCGACTTCTTAATAATATTCGTGCCTGAAGTAAATCCATGCAGTAATTTTTGAGTTTATCCCGGAAATACATACAGACAAACAGACAAAAATTCTAAAAACTATATTTTTGGCTTCGGTATCGATAGTAGATCACACCCCAAGTATTCTTTTAAAAAAATATTCAATGTACAGTTTTTTGACTTTCCTACCATTTTATTATATGTATAGATGTTAGTGTGTAAAACAAATGCGGTTAAGAGCCTTGTCTTGTGTGGTCAAGTATGTAGAAATCTTTGCTCGCGTATTTCATAATATGTAACCGAGCTCCAACTATGAGATAGTCTGTTTTTTCATTATTTAGGTTGATGCCCAACGATTCAGAATGAAAATGCGTGTCGTACAGTAAAATTTACAAATAGCATTGAATTTACATAGACACCGACGTAATTCGACGTACCTAATGCATTGTTTACAAATAATAATAGTATGGCATAATAGCTGCGTCATGACAGAATAACAAAGCGAAAGTAATAACTTAAATTCGTGAACGATTTATTTATAAGCTGTGACGATTTTTTTTGTCATTTTACCCGGGATCCTGCGCTAATTTTATTTATATGTATAGCTACTATGAGTAAGTACACACGTTTCTCTATTTGTAGCAATTCTCGGTCGGTCAATGACTCGATTAGTTTCTTCCGAAGACGGTCGATCCCTAAAATGCCCGACGTGCGAACACTTCGGATATCGGAATTATTTGAACAGTGATATCATTTCATTTACATACAGGTTCAAGGCTTTCTATTAAGCGGGTGTTAAATATGGTTCTACGTAGGTGGTGTGTATGCGTAATGATTAGGTGTGGTGAATGGTATTTTTTTTCATGGTCAATAAAAAATTTAGTCACAAATTGACTAAAATCTGCTTTACAGACTTGTGTTTCATAAACACATAGTATAGAAGTTATTAATATTATTCTTTTGAATATGTACCTAACTGTAATTTAATTTACGACATTAAAAAACAATAAACAGTGTCATTACAATTTTAATAAAATGGAAATATATAATAATTGTCTATAGTAGAGCTAATGTAGAGTTTACCTACAAGGTATACAATTTCATCAAAAAAATAATAATAATAAAATAAAAAAATAACATAGATGAGGTTTTTGTCGTTTGATTTTTTTATTGCATTTAAATTTTTGTATACGCTAAGAGTTAAAAGTAAAAATTGAATTTATATTATAATACTCGATCGAATATTTGTGTTTTTTTTTTTTCGTTTATTAAAGTTATACCTCTTTTGGCGCGTCCGGAAAAAATGAGAATAATTTTTTACGATGCGCGCGCACACCGTCACAAAAAACCGACACACTGAAGTTAGCTAGCCAATGAAGTATAGTGTACACACACTTCTTTTTTTTTTCGTTTATTTCAATTAATAATTGAACGTAACTTTTTTATCTATACTAGATTGCCCGTTCAGTTTCATCTGCGCTGATATTATTGGTTATGGATTTGCACCTGTTTTGATTGGTAATAAGATGTTTTATAGTCTAAAGTCTACAAGTAACATTCTTCAATAAATATATTCTA
This sequence comes from Melitaea cinxia, assembly GCF_905220565.1. Taxonomy (NCBI): domain Eukaryota; kingdom Metazoa; phylum Arthropoda; class Insecta; order Lepidoptera; family Nymphalidae; genus Melitaea; species Melitaea cinxia. The sequence continues at coordinate 8,581,615 of NC_059414.1, read as the reverse complement.
CTAGGTAATTCTATAAGAGTTTACCTTAGGTAGTAAAGGTAGGTACCATAAGGTAAATGAAATAAATTCACTTGCTACTGATTATAATTGAAACTTTTATTAACTACTTTAAAATCAATTCATCACTCATCATCATCACTGCAGCCTATCGCAGTCCACTGCTGGATATAGGCCTCCACAGGCTCGCGCCAAATCAATTATGTGAATTTTATTGTACTATAAGTTTTAGAATATAGAGTTCTTGAAAAAAAAAAAAACAATTTTATTAGTTGCAAAATTATAAATGTGATACTGAAACTTAATTAGTTTAAACATTTATACAAAAGGATCTTATTAAAACTTAAGGTTTGATAACAAAGTTGTATGTTTACATTGTAGTTAAAATTACACTTAATATATTTTTAATAGTTTGTCGTGTGAAGTGCAACGTTCCAGATACATGCTCAGTTATAGTTAATCGCATTGTGGCTAGTCTAAAAATCTAGCCTTAGGTATCAAGGTGTTCAAGTATGACTAACCGCACTCGCTTGATTGAACTAGCATTCGTGCGTGAAGTTGCTAGCGGCTTCGGTTTGACTAGCCTCGAATGACGTCACCCAATCAATTAGTCAACTTTACCAACAAAAAATTAGTGCATTAGGCTGACTGAAATATGACCATACTATTATATATCATGACTGCTTGTAGTACCAAATGTTAACTGAAAAATACCATCATATGTTACCTATTTTTATTAAGTAAGTACTTTAACAATTCCTATAACTACCTTTTCATAAGTTTATTTGAAACCGGTATAATAATCCTAATTGTATCCGAAATTTCATATTCATAACATACCTGGAAAAAATAGGTACCTTTTTTTTTTTTTTTTTTTTTTTTTTTTTTACGCTGGCAAATGCATTTACGCACCCCCGTCACCCGAAGGCGACGGAAGTCTGAGACTCCCGGCGGGGAGTGCAATGCCGGACTACTCAGTAAAAACCAGCGGTGCCCTCATCGTCCTGGTGGGGCGCCACGGGACCACTAAAACATGTGTGTCAAGTTTAATCGTTTACTATTTCTATTAAAGAGTCTATTAAGAGTGTCTATTAAAGAGAGCATCCATTCTATACTGTCACAAAAATAAGTAAATAATTACTTGATGGGACGTTGTTAGCGTGATGATTTAGCATAATAGGTAAGATTTAGATTCTATTTAAATATCTCTGAAGCTTACTTGTATTTTGCATTAAAGTAACTTTAATGCAAAAACAAGTAAGCTCCAGACCACACTGTGTGGTTAGGGTTACGGCAGTTAATAATAATATAGCAACCCCCTCTCTTCCCGTGGGTGTCTCGTAACAGGTGACTAAGGGATAACACAGTTCCACTACCACCTTGGAACTTATAAAGCCGACCGATGGCGGGATAACCATCCAACAGCTGGCTTTGAAATACACAGGCAGAAGACGGGCAGCAGCGTCTTAGGTGTGACAAAGCCAGCCCTGCGGTCACCAACCCGCTGCCCAGCGTGGTGACACGTCAGCGAGTTCACGCCATTTTGGCGCAAACTTGTGGTGCCTATGTCCAGCAGTGGACTGCGATAGGCTGAAGTGAGTGAGTGAGTGATGCAATTAATATGACACCTACCTATATATCAAGAGTAAAGCCTCAACCTTTCTCAACAAAAGTACAGCAAGAAAATAATTGTTTGCTCGCAAACGAAAAAAAAAATGACTTCAATTACATCGACAAGTAATACAGCGTAGGTAGGCGAAAAATATAGAGATAACTCAAAAAGTACTCATCAGATCAAATTTAAAGAGGACCACGAGACAAGCACGAACATATGATTAAAAAGAGAATCACCGAAATCGGTCCATACAGTAAAAAGTTATGAGGTAACACACATAAAAAAATACAATTGAATTGGTAACTTCCTTTTGGAAGGCGGTTGAAAAGTAGATTTAACGTTACGTTTATTAAAAGGAAACCGAAACTTTGATCATAGGCCAAACATCCTCCTTAATTAACGGGCGATTAACCGATAGGTTAATTACAATCGGTATGCTAACGACAAACTGAAAAATAAGCATGGATTCGTAAGAGATAATTATGCTTGTCGCATCTTTATGCGATCAAATCAGCAATGAGAATCGCCATAGAAAAAAATGGCGTCAGTTTTACACTTTAAAAAGCTGAAGTGCCAATAGTTTTAAGAAAAGATAGTTGCTGCAGACAGTAAATCATGAAAAATATGTAACTACTTATAGGTATATTTTAGTAACAGCAAAGGCAAGATGTTATAATAATGTCAATGTTACGTTTTAGTATTACAAGAGTTGGTGGATTTACCAGAAGCCTTATATATTTTGGACTAGTAACGTTTTGACAAAATAAAGGAAGAAATCAAGAAACGTAGTTTTCTAGCGATATCATAATAACCGGGTTAGCACGAACCATTGCTGAGAGATTTGTGTTGCTTCCTGAAAAGTAATAACTGCTTTATTCATGCAACAAAGTAGTTCTCTATTTAAGTTCTCTTTTCGAACCAGTGGCCTCGCGTGAGGAAGGGGGGTATGACCCCGGCCGGCACACAAAAGGTGAGTGGCGAAATCACCACGATTTTTTTTTAATTGAAAAAAAAAAGAAAACAAACGCGTCCGCCATGTAACGCACACAAAATACAGTACAATTGAGAACGTGGTCCTTTATTGAAGTCGGTTAATGAAAATAATGAAATTTGTGCTTCCAATGAGTATGTTAAATTAATTTGGTAATAATTGTGTTTGAAGGCAAACGAAGAAAAACCGACTTCAATTATATCGACAAGTAATACAACATAGGTAGACAAAAAAAATGTCAAGTAAATACGTATTATCAAAGATTACTCCAAAAGTTGTAATCAGATCTCGATAAAATTTAAATATGACCATATGATAAACACCGATGTTTATCGATTAAATTAAAAATCATCAAAATCGGTACACCCAGTAAAAAGTTATGCGGATTTTCGAGAGTTTCCCTCGATTTCTCTGAGACCCCATCATCAGATCTTGGTTTCCTTATCATGGTACTAAACTAGGGATATCTTCTTTCCAACAAAAAAAGAATTATCGAAATCGATCCATAAACGACGGAGTTATCCCCGAACATACATAAATAAAATAATTTTTAACAAAAAAAAAACCGACTTCAAAAAGGAAACTAAAAAGTGAAAAATAAATTTACTTAGTACAAAGTAATTCGTATTTTGATTTAGTTAATCAGAAATGATTAATAAATATTTTATAATTTTGAAGTCGGTGCCAAGTAAAACAATAACTACTCTAGTATCTACTCGTAAGTTGTATTCAGTTTTCTTTCATAATTTGTTTCATTGACTATTAGGTTGAATACTGTTATTATTCTGTTATTGTTTTGACATATCTAATAATATTTTTTGTACTTGTTTGTTGTGTGTGTGTTGTTTGTATTTGTTATTGTAGCCCGGTTGTTGTAGTATTTACTTGGCACCAACTTCAAAATTATAAAATATTTATTAATCATTTCTGATTAACTAAATCAAAATACGAATTACTTTGTACTAAGTAAATTTATTTTTCACTTTTTAGTTTCCTTTTTGAAGTCGGTTTTTTTTTTTGTTAAAAATTATTTTATTTCACAATTTTTAGTGATGGGTATGGGTAACAAGTATGCTTTTTCTCTTATGTCGGGGGTTCGGAAACATACACAATACATAAACACCCAGACACCCAGATCATGACAAACATCTATATGACCAATACAAATGTCTGTCGTGCGCGGAGATTGAACCCACTAACGCCAGCGCAACAGCCGGTGCTGTGACCGCTGCGCTAACGCGTCGACATACTATGAGTAAAGTTCGCTATCAGGTGTACGTAATAACAACCGGGACTGACAACCTAGCGTGTTCTCCGAGGCTAGGTTGGGAGAACCACAAGGATTAACAACTAGACCAAAAATAAATATTTATATAAACATAAATATCCACTCCGAGCTGGAAGAGAACCCGCGACCGTCGGTGTTTAGGTGCCGCCGACACGGCACATGCACCATTATATCAAAGCGGTCGTCAAACAGCAAAAGGTAACTGCTGTAAATTGTTGAGAAATTCCCTCGAGTGTTTATGGGCTCCATCATCAAACCTGGTCCTGCGACACAGATGATCACACAGCAGGTAATTGCTATAAATCGTTGAAAAGTTCCCTCGACTATCTTTCGTATCCATCATCAGACTGAAATGGCACTTATAACTCATATATATGCAAAGTTCTCATCAATAGAAACGAATTAAGTTCAAACAGCAGGTGATTGCTATAAATCGTTAAAGAGTTCCCTCGACTAACTTTTGTCTCCATCATCAGACTGTAATGGCACTTATAACTCATACAAGTGCAAAGTTCTCATCAATGGAAACGAATTAAGTTAAAAAAGCAGGTAATTGCTATAAATTGTTAAAGAGTTCCCTCGACTATCTTTCGTCTCCATCATCAGACTTTATTGGCACTTGTAACTCATATAGGTGCAAAGTTCTCATCAATAGAAACGAATTAAGTTCAAACAGCAGGTAATTGCTATAAGTCGTTGAAGAGTACCCCCGACTATCTTTCGTCTCCATCATCAGACTGAAATGGCACTTATAACTCATATATATGCAAAGTTCTCATCAATCGAAACGAATTAAGTTCAAACAGCAGGTAATTGCTATAAGTCGTTGAAGAGTACCCTCGACTATCTTTCGTCTCCATAATCAGACTGAAATGGCATTTATAACTCATACAGGTGCAAAGTTCTCATCAATAGAAACGAATTCAGTTCTAACAGCAGGTAATTGCTATAAATCGTTAAAGAGTTCCCTCGACTAACTTTTGTCTCCATCATCAGACTGTAATGGCACTTATAACTCATACAGGTGCAAAGTTCTCATCAATAGAAACGAATTAAGTTCAAAAAGCAGGTAATTGCTATAAATTGTTGAAGAGTTCCCTCGACTATCTCTCTTCTCCATCATCAGATCGACTCCAGACCTTTATTAAATAGTAGTGCTTTATAGTACTTAATGAAAACATGATTAAATTTACTAGTCACCCTTACGATTTTTGAAAGTTTCCCTCGATTTCTCTGGGATCCCATCATCAGATCCTGGTTTCCTTATCATGGTACCAAACTATGAATATCTCCTTTCCAACAAAAAAAGAATTATCAAAATCGGTTCATAAACGAAGAAGTTATCTCCGAACATACATAAAAAAAAAAAAAAAAAATATATACGGTCGAATTGAGTAACCTCCTCCTTTTTTTGAAGTCGGTTAAAAAACATATACTTAAACGGTCGAATTGAGTAACCTCGTTCCTTTTTTTGAAGTCGGGTAAAAATAAAATAATTGGTAGGGGCGGCAAATTTTTGGTTGAAAAAACCACCACGGCAAAAAACCACTGTTTCGAACATTTTCGTGTTCACCAATAGACCAACAACCAACAACCAACAACGACGGATCTAGGGTAGCCACCAGTTCGGGTCTTTCTTTAAATCTAAGGTTAAAGATCTTTATTTTTAATCTAGAACTTAGAAAATTATTATAAAACTGGAAAGTATGTTTTGTAGTAGTACCTACATTTTTATTTTTGTTAAAACAAAAAAGGTCTATAAATTTTACGTAAAATACTAACAAAAATAAGCTGATTTTTTTTTAACAATCTAGTATATAATGTAAAATGTACAACACAGTCAAACACTTCTAATGTTAAAAGCAATAAAATTAAAACTAAAATTAAAAACAATAGAAGACTTAAAACAATTCCAATTATATCTAGATGTTCGGGATGCCCTCATTTGTCGCGTTGTCCGATGATCGGGATCAAAGGATAACTCACTATACTTACGGCCGAACCCAATATTCAATCTATCTCTGGTTATGTCCTACTAGAGACAGAAATATCTATCTATCATTCATTTTACTGACCCAATAAACTTGTCGACGATAGGCCATCTTATCCTTCAAAGCTGTCTATCGACGAGAGGGAGGATAGCTTACTAGAGATAACAGTTCGTATGAAAATGACAGTGTAAGCGTCCCAATAATAATAGAGTTCTATCTGTCAGTAACGTTGGTTATCTTTAGTAACAACAATATCCGATCTATAGTTTTCGGGGGATAACTAAGATTTATTAATTGAAAAAGTATTTTCTTTGTTTAAAACAAAATTAATTTCGAGTGAAAAATAATGGCAGACTCAAGTTCAAGTAGCAGTTCAAGTGATATTGCTCTTTTGCAACAATTAATTGAATAAAAATAATATGTTTCTTGTGAAATAATACTTACTTTACTCATCTTGTGAATAAAACAAACAATTTGGTGAATGATTGTACCTATAATTTGCAATGATTTGTATAATTTGAATTTTGATTTGTAAAAAAATTATACAAATTCAAACGAAACAACGATTCAATAAAGCGTAATGGCGTCGTAGCGTCTTTTCGTGTCGTGTTAAAACGTTCCGTTACTAGATTTACCATGCATTCCATATTAAAATAATATCATTTATTATAAATTAAAAAGTCTGTGTAAAAATTAATTTGTCCATATTTTTATAAAACAAGATTACTTTAATATGAATAAAATTTGTATGGCAAATTTAAATACTACAAAACATCTGTGTAACATAACTGAGGCCGTCCGTGACGCTGCGTATACTGGAATGTAAGGAAGAGCTCAGGTAGCCGGTCTATCTACAGCTAACTGGAGATAGTTGTCCCCTATGCGAATTATTGGGACAACTACAAAGGATAGATAGCTAGTTATTAGCAGTCGATGATAACTACCTATCTCTATCTTTAGATTGAATATTGGGTTCGGCCGTTACTGTTTTACGGCCGAACCCAATATTCAATCTATCTCTGGTTATGTCCTACTAGAGACAGAAATATCTATCTATCATTCATTTTACTGACCCAATAAACTTGTCGACGATAGGCAATCTTATCCTTCAAAGCTGTCTATCGACGAGAGGGAGGATAGCTTACTAGAGATAACAGTTCGTATGAAAATGACAGTGCAAGCGTCCCAATAATAATAGAGCTCTATCTGTCAGTAACGTTGGTTATCTTTAGTAACAACAATATCCGATCTATAGTTTTCGGGGGATAACTAAGATTTATTAATTGAAAAAGTATTTTCTTTGTTTAAAATAAAATTGATTTCGAGTGAAAAATAATGGCAGACTCAAGTTCAAGTAGCAGTTCAAGTGATATTGCACTTTTGCAACAATTAATTGAATAAAAATAATAAGTTTCTTGTGAAATAATACTTTACTCATCTTGTGAATAAAACAAACAATTTGGTGAATGATTGTACCTATAATTTGTAATGATTGGTATAATTTGAATTTTGATTTGTAAAAAAATTATACAAATTCAAACGAAACGACGATAAAGCGTAATGGCGTCGTAGCGTCTTTTCGTGTCGTGTTAAAACGTTCCGTTACTAGATTTACCATGGATTCCATATTAAAATAATATCATTTATTATAAATTAAAAAGTCTGTGTAAAAATTAATTTGTCCATATTTTTATAAAACAAGATTACTTTAATATGAATAAAATTTGTATGACAAATTTAAATACTACAAAACATCTGTGTAACATAACTGAGGCCGTCTGTGACGCTGTGTATACTGGAATGTAAGGAAGAACTCAGGTAGCCGGTCTATCTACAGCTAACTGGAGATAGTAGTCCCCTATGCGAATTATTGGGACAACTACAAAGGATAGATAGTTAGTTATTAGCAGTCGATGATAACTACCTATCTCTATCTTTAGATTGAATATTGGGTTCGGCCGTTAGTGCCGTGAGTAAATACGTCCGTAACTTTTCGTTTATTGGACTTTACGATTTATATTTCCTGTGTAGTAAAATTTATTTATAAAATGTTTACAAATATCTCAGTGTAGCGTCTCTGGGCAATATTTTTGTGAATCATTCAGAATTTTTTATTTAGTTCTATCGGAAAAAGTTATAAATAACAGTTGTCTCGTATATTGTAATCGTACCTACTAATATTATTGGCCAGGAACGTATCACATAATGTATAATAACGGAATTGTAATGACCTTATTTCAAAACTTGTAATTAATTTCTTAATAAAAAAATATAGTTTCACATCAACAAAGAATATTGTAATTGTATATAACTTAAGTAATAACTGTTATTAATTTTGTTTTTTTCCTCATGAATCATTTCAGCTCATGATGTTTGTATCCATGACTATTCATATAGGTAACTAATTAACTATATAGAAGGTATACTGGTATATGGAAGCTAATTTTCATGTCTAATGAAATATTGAAGTGTGTAGTTGAGTATTTTAAGTCAAGGTATACATATATAGATCACCTGAAAGTTTCTGTAAATAAGATTTACCATAGACTGCTCACTGAGATACTTCTTGTTTCAATACTTCGGGTCAACTAAATTAGTTGATTTGGGATTCTAATTTTTACGTTTTACGTAAATTAATATTTGAATAGTTTTATATGTTTAAAAAGTTTTAATGAATGCGTGAAATCTAATGTTGCCGAGATTAAATAAGTTAAGGCGCTCTTTAAAGTGTCCCAAATAACGGACATTGCTAATAAGTCTACAAACAATATTTTCTACGAAAATGTATGTAGTTTATTATCAATAGCACGTTCTTTAAGGTGGGCATTGACGATCAGTTTTTCGCGTCAGTTTAACTGGTCAGTTTTTCGCGCTCTCCAAAATTTGATCGTGAGTGTAGAACCATCGCTCCAGAGTTTTAACTGACGACGCGCCACGAAAATCCAATAAATTTATAATTAATGTCACTAACGACACCGTGCATGATCGATTGACCATTGACATACTTACTACAGATAAGGTACAACTAATAATAAAAACTGTTCATATAGAATTATAGACCACTGTAGACCCAGTATATAGCAACAAACAGCCGCTTTAAGAATTAATGTTTCTTCTTCGGATTCAGAATCCATTTTTTTTTCTCAACAAAAATAGGTAGTACCTACACTTCCTTAAAACAGCCCGGTCGGTTGAAAACTGAAGAGCCGGAGTGACGCCAGTCAGTGGGGAAATATATCAACTGACGCGAAAAACTGATCAGTTTAACTGACGCCAAAAACTGATCAGTTAAACTGACGCGAAAAACTGATCGTCAATGGCCAGCTTTATATTAATAAATTGCTAATGATGTGTGCTTTCGGGATTGAAACAGTATTCTGTGGTTGTTTACACTTGATATATCTAAGAGAAACTATAATAATGTACGATGATTTTTTTTTGGCAATGGCCATGGCTAGTGTAGCAAAAGTCACTTTATGGTTCAAAGCCCAGCAAGTATATTTTTTTTAAATGTATTGTTTCAGTATGATATTTATATATAAAAATATAAATATATAATTATGTATATATTTTATTTTGTAGATTTTTTTCCATTGACAAAGAGAGAATAGATTTTAAAACTATTTCGCTAAAAATCAGTATTAGTTAACTATTTATTTTACCACGTAAGGAAAGAAAATCTACCAGTAATATTACCTACAGCAGGTTGAATATTAAGAAGAAAGATATGCTTTCGCATGTGAAACGTGGCATGGCAAACGAAAAAAACCGACTTCAATTGACAAGAAATACAACGTAAAACTTAGACGAAAAATTAGTCAAGTAAATACGCATTATCAAAGATTACTCCAAAAGTTGTAATCAGATCTCAATGAAATTTGAATGTGACCACATGATAAACATCGGTTTTCGATTAAGTTAAAAATTATCAAAATCGGTACACCCAGTAAAAAGTTATGCGGATTTTCGAGCTTCCCTCGGTTTCTCTGAGATCCCATCATCAGACCCTGGTTTCCTTATCATGGTACCAAAACCAGGAATATCTCCTTTCCAACAAAACAAGAATTATCAAAATTGGTTCATAAACGACGAAGTTATGTAAGTATATACATATATACGGTCGAATTGAGTAACCTCGGTAAGTCGGTTAAAACAAACTATTGTCTATTGTCCTAAATTGAGTTCTACTGCAGCGAAAATCCCGTCAGTACCTACGTTAAACAAACAAGACATTCAGATATTGAAGAGCAAACGCAATACTACTATTAATTTCCAGTACTAAATAGCAAATCTAGATTTAAAAATCATTAAAAATTTAAAACCGTTTGCTAACAAATCTTCATCGGAGATGAAACTAGGTGAAATCGAATAAATAACCTGATGTAATATTTTGAAATTATTGAACAAAGACGATGCTGTTTCTATTCTATAGACAAATAAATAATATAATGTAAAATAAGATCTCAATTTCGTTTTACTCAAATAAAAAAAAAAGTACTATTTGACAGACAAAAATAAAATTAGGTAATTTTTGAAGGTTCCCATGTATTTTTTATTTTTTATTCAATTGTATATTATTATATTAAACGTTTCCCCTAAACTATGTTAATATGTTTTTCTTCGTACGGTAGTTTACTGTTTCAATATTTTAGAGACAGTTAATATAGTATTTCAATCATTGAGTAAGCAGGTCTGTCCGTTTTATAGGAGTTAGGACATTAAAAAAACATAGGTATGTATTTTCCCAATATTTTTTTAATAGTATTTCTAATTACATCCATAATGACACTTTAAACACCCGATTTTTAAACCAATATAATTTTCCTTCATGGTTTGAGCAGCTTTGTAATAAATAGCTAATAATAATATAATAGAGAGAGAATAATTCTCCAATTGTTAGATAATAACATCATTTTAATTTGTTATATTTTAAGATATGTTTTTTATTACAAAAACAACACTGACTGTTTGACTGTTGTCTTGTCATTATGGTAGAAATATATTAATTTCAATGATAGGGGAATATATCATGAACAATTTCTTCGTCGTACAAACGACTATAAGATAAATTCAGTTGCAATTATTTAGTAAGTAGGTATGTGGAATAAATACATCTATAAATCAATTACGACATTTAGTTTTATCATGTAATGAAATCTACCTGAGAATTATGATAAAGTAACGTACCTACTTGATGATAATAATAATTAATGAAACGTGATAAGAAAACACCGTTACGGTTATGTAATTAGGGCGTTACTTATAACTAGCATACAAAATCATAATAGGAGTCTATTTTTAGAAAGGAAGGAATAGGTTGTAATTCATTTTTGTCGCCGTACAGAAAGACAGCAATTGAGTTAGTATGAATAAAAAAGGTAGGTATGATTTTGTTATTAGCGGATTTATCTGTGAGGCTAGGTGTGAGCTATGGTTTATTCCAGAAAGGTTATCGTGATGCTTATAACCTGGGTAGGCCCAGACGAACGAAAATAACAAAACTTGTAAGCAAATTCAGTCTCTGAGATAAGATAACAAATAAAAGTCGTATTTTTTGTTTTGTATGTGTGACGAAATTAAATTGTTTGGCTTTGTAATTAATTGTGTACTAATCGCAATTTAGTTGTGGACCGGCGCGATAAAAATAGGTTGCGGTTTTTCGAGAATTTTCGATACCAATTACCAACATAATAATTGTTTTATTGTTAGTAGGTATACCGATAAATTGCGTTCTTCCTCGATTTCATTTGTAACTCGTATAAGTGATTTTAACCTATAGCGATAGTTTTCACAAAATAATTTAACAAAAATATAAGATTAGATTATAAATTTAATCAATTTTAAAAATACCTATCGTTCATAACTTTTATCTATCACTAGCTTCTGCCCATGATTTCGTCCACGTGGAATAGTTACTTTGGGCTAACGCTAACTTTAACCCAAACTGTTTACGCAGCGCACGCAGCGGAAGCTCACTAAAGGAAAAAAAAAACGATTTTGATCCATTCTTCATTGGTGCTCCGCTCCTACTAGTCATAGCGTGATGATATATAGCCTAGCTATAGATTAGCGCGTTCAAACAAACAAACAAACAAACTCTTCAGCTTTATAGTATTAGTATAGATTGATTTACTACCAAAAATATTGCTTTACAATATAAAAAAATCTAATAAATTTTATTTTTATTTTTTTAAGTATCTTCTCTTTGATCGAATTAAAATCATAGAGTTTAATAGAATTGGTAAATTATCGTTATTTTTATTGAGTAGTTATAGGTTTGTTATTTTATGTTAGGATAAAGATCGAAATAAGAATCAGCTTCGCGTTAGTAAAGAAATCTTTCTTTGTATTCGTAAATAGGTCAAAGCGATAACCTTCTACCGTATTCCGAAACGAGATTTCCTGCCCATTGATGGTTGCCAGTTGCTAGATATCAATGAACTCATTCTTTCGTAGACCTAATAAAAATAAAAATACTTGCGTATCCGTTTTTCTAGAAATACTTAGGTGATTTATTTTAAGTAAGTAACGATAATTATCAGCCATTTATTAAAATAATAGCGGGCAACTGCTCCGTTTTCAGAGGTCTTTTGAAGTCTCAAATTCATAGAGACAACCAATGAGATCAGAAACATATACTTACACATATTTTGAATTTTTTTTAATTCCGCTACAATCGCTGACAAATCGTGAAAGCTGCCAAGGACTTAAAAAAAACTGGCCCTTTGGCGAAACGGTTATAGGTCTAGGGTGCGCACTATGGCTTCCACTCTAGTAAATCAAAATTCAATGAGAATACAAATTGCAACCGTTTAACGGTGTATGAAGCCCTTATGAATCACTTTGGAGCTGTACCCTAATGGCAGCAAAGTTGTCGGGTGCGAGCAAAGTTATACTCCTCGGAGACGTCAACCAGTTGCCATATATCGACGGAAAAAATCTCTTTGAAATGAGGTACTGCTACCCTTACTTGACAACAAACATCACGTGGGACTTGTCTTGCAGGTACCGAAGCCCCACCGAAGTTGCATATGTCATCAGGGAAGTATACACAGATATCTACTCGTCCAACCCTATTATCCACTCCTTGAGCAGAGATAGGTATAAGAATGACTAAATTAAGAACCCTGTACTTGATTTATACGCAAGAGGAAATGATAACCAAGACCAAGGACCAAGGATACGGAACCAGTGAAGGGTTGCGCGTCATGAATATTCATGAAGCTCTACCTACGACGAGGTTATCACCAGAGCAGATACGAGACATAAAATACGAATAAGAACTGAATACCTAAAAGTGAAAAACGTTGTTATCAATAAGTCAGGTTAAGCTATAGATCACCACAGTACCTGTATATGTAAATGTCTTGGGAAATGAAAATTGAAAATACTGGTAAGTAATAGTAGTGTGTGCTATGAAGACATACTTGCTTACTATTACTGACCCTTCCTCCTACCTCCGACCTCTGTTTTCCTAAATGGAGAAAGAGGCCTATGCAGCAGTGGAATATCACAGGCTGAATCTTAATCGTAATTAAAATTAATAATTTGAATATTGTTACAACAACCCTGTTAACTAATTTTAATCGTAATTTTATAATATTTTTAACTTTGTAGTTATTATCACTATCTACTTGGATTAAATATTTTTTTCCCGTTATTTAAATGAGAAGAAAGACCATTGCTATACTTGTTTTTGAAGCTCATGCTATAAGTTTTACAGAGGTTTATGCAAGGAAATACAGTAAAAACAAATAATTCGAAAATACGAAATTCAAATTTAAGCTTTCATAATTGTTGAGTACATTTTGGTAATTTGCTCACACTCTTGCTTTTCAGTAAAATTTGTTTTCATTTTCAGTTGCTTAGCTAAATTAAACAGTCCCTGGTTTCAGGCTCTAAGTTTCTAAGGCTTTACATTTTGAGACAACAAGTATCGTCTATTATATCTAAATGGGCATTGGGCTCGCATCCACGGAGCCCTGGGCTTAAGCTCATTAAGCCCTTGGGTAGATCCGGCCCTGGTCAGAGCTCCTATGGAGGCTCGGTGGTAGGGTCGGCAACGCGTTTGCGATGCTTCTGATGTTTCAGGCATCTATAGGGTACGGTAACCGTTTACCATCATTTGGATCGTATGTTAGGTAGGTACGTCGTATAAGAAATATTATATATTACTAGCTGACTCCGCGAACGTCGTTTTGCCATATATATTATTAACCCTCCTTTTAACTTAGGAGTATGAAAAATAGATGTTGTCCGATTCTCAGATCTACCCGATATGCACACACATAAAAATCAATCCAGCCGTTTCGGAGGAATATTGTAACTAACATTATGAGAAGAGAATTTTATATACCTATATGATTTACCGTTTTTATTTTAGTATATCTAGAATAATTAACTGAGGTAGGGCACAGCAGGAATTTCCTGCTCAAAATTTGGAGCAGCCCGACTGGGGTAGTACCTCGACCTTACAGAAGATCACAGCAAAATAATACTGATGTCAAGCAGTATTGTGTTTCTGTTGGTGAGTAAGGTGACCAGAGCTCCTGGGGGGGTTGGGGATTGGGTCGGCAACGCGCTTGCGATGCTTCTGGTGTTGCAGGCGTCCATAAGCTACGGTAATCGCTTACCATCAGGTGAGCCGTACGCTTGTTTGCCGACCTAGTGACATAAAAAAAAATAATTGTCTAGAAAAAAAAATACATTTATATTTAAACTTAGAAATGATTGATTATGTAAAGATACAATATCACACAAGTCATAGTGACTAAATTACTGTATCTTATCACGATCTAGCCTTGTTGATTTTAATGAATAATCGATATGAAATGATTTTATTCCATTTTATATATATTTTTCCAAAGCTTATTAAGTGAAAACTACATACTAATAGAAAAAATTGTGTTGGACTGACCTGTTCTGATTATAATTGACCTCTGTTAGTAATAAAATAATAAAGTTTGTGAGACTGTAGAGATGAACTTTTAAACTACTTGTACCAGTTTTCAAAATTGATTCAATATTATATAGAATGTTAAATTATTCCCAAGTCAAAGGTTATTGAAACGACGACAACGTTACGAAAATAAACGCAATAATATTCGTAAGTTTGCGAGAAAAAAAAAATTACATTTGTAAATTTTTGTTGTGCCGCTTTATCCGCTTACCATGACGTGGCATGCAAATGATATATATAATGCAAGTGATACGTTATTAGAACGTGTTACAAAGATGTCAATCTCTAGATCACATCATTACGTCAGCCTATGGCAGTCCACTGTTAGACATAGGCCTCCCCAAGTTCGCGCCAGACATCCCGGTTTTCCGCAATCCTCATCCAGCCCACACCGGCAATATTACGTAGATCGTCAGTCCAACGGGCCGGAGGACGTCCCACACTGCGTTTGCCAAGACGCGGTCTCCACTCCAGGACCCGTCTACTCCAACGGCCATCGGTCCTGCGATACAGATGACCAGCCCACTGCCACTTCAGCTTGCTAATTCTGTGGGCTATGTCGGTTACTTTCGTTCTCTCGCGAATAGTCTCATTTCTAATCCTATCTTTGAGAGAAACCCTAAGCATAGCGCGTTCCATTGCACGTTGAACGACTTTAAATTTGTGGACCAGTCCCTTCGTCAGTCCACGTCTCTGCTCCGTATGTTAACACAGGCAGGACGCATTGCTCGAAAACTTTTGTCTTCAAGCATTGCAGAATCTTCGAAGTGAAGACTCGACGAAGCCTGCCAAATGCCGCCCAGCCTAACCGAATCCTCCTGTCGGCCTCCTTCTCGAAGTTGTTGCGGCCTAGTTGGATAGTATGGCCTAGGTAAATATAGTCCTGAACAACTTCGAGAAGGGTACCATCGACCGATACCGGTCTCGGTATGACTTGGTTGTTAAACATAACTTTCGTTTTGTCCAAGTTCACACAGAGACCGACACGCTGGGAGGACTCGTTTAGGCCGGCCAGCTTGTGGCCTAACTCATCCAACGTCTCCGCAAAGATGACAATATCGTCGGCGTACGAAGGTGAGAGAAGAATTCACCGTTGACGTTAATGCCTCGTTTTCCCCAATCTAAGGTTTTAAAGACATCCTCTAGCGCAGTGGTAAACAGTTTCGGTAATATTACACAGTTACAGTTGACAATTTGATTCAGGAGGTGGACACTATTTGAGATCTTGGTGTTTTGTTTGATAGGAAAATTATTTTTTTTTTTATGTCACTAGGTCGGCAAACAGCGTACGGCTCACCTGAAGGTAGGTGATTACCGTAGCTTATAGACACCTGCAACACCAGAAGCATCGCAAGCGCGTTGCCGATCCAATCCCCAATCCGCCCCGGAGCTCTGGTCACCTTACTCACCAACAGGAACACAATACTGCTTGAAAACAGTATTATTTTACTGTGATCTTCTGTAAGGTCGAGGTACTACCTCAGTCGGGCTGCTCCATATTTTGAGCAGAAAATTCCTGCTGTACCCTACCTCAGTTTGTTTCTCATATTAAGAATATTTGCAACAAAGCTTCTAAATTGTTGGGATTTGTGATCAGGTACGCTAAAGACCTCAAACATAGAAATTCTAAAATATTATTATTTAACTTTTTGGTTCGCAGTATCTTGGAATATTGCAGTGTGGTGTGGCGTCCTCATTACTGTGTACACTCTTTACGTATAGAGCGTATACAAAAACGATTTTTGTGGCATCTTGCGTTCTCCGAAGGAAAGACAAAAAAAGTTACTTCTTACAGTAGTAGACTTCAGTATTTTGGTCTGGCGCAATGTTTGTCTACAAAATTTTCAACAACAAAGTTGATTTTCCACATTTGTTACACTCTTTTAACCTCCGTGTTCCCAAACGTACCACTAGGAGACCAATTACCCCTCTATGCCCTCCTCTTAGAAGAACTGTTCTAGGTTCTAGTTCCCTTGTGCCAGGAATCTCTAAATTTATACACGGCTGTAGTGGTTTGGTTGACCTTCACGCTGATTCCATCTATTCCTATGGTAAAAATGTGTTAAAATATATGTACAGTATTTGACAATAATTTTGTAATTTTATTATATTCTGGTACCATCAGCGGATAACATTTCTTTTTGTAGATTTGTTTTTTTTTTATTTTATGTAATGTCTTTAATGTTATACATGTGGTGTTTACCTTTAATTAGTTATTACATTTAATTTTGTAATATTTGTAATTAATTTTAAGTTATATTAATGTAAATAACTGTAGGTAAGCCTGTCAAATAAAATAAATAAATAAATATTACATCTCCCTGTCTTACCCCACGCCGGAGGGAAATAGGTCCTGTTCTCTGGTCCTGGACATGAACGGTCATCTTCGTCGCGTCGTATATACATTTAAGTATCTCGATATATCACCAGTCGATATGACATCTCTGCAGAGAGTCCAGGACAGCCCAGGTCTCGAAAGAGTCGAAGGCTTTTTCGTAGTCCACAAATGCCATACACAACGATTGATTATATTCTTCTGTATTTTGAATAATCTGCCGAGCAGAATGGATGTGGTCCACGGTGCTGTGGCCATTTCGAAACCCAGCCTGCTCTGGTGGTTGGAATTCGTCGAGTCTTCTGGCGAGACGATTCGTAACAACCCTCGAAAACAGTTTATAGACGTGGCTCAGAAGTAAGATTGGTCTGTAATTCTTAAACAGAGTCTTATCGCCTTTGTTAAAGAACAGCACCACTACACTCCTGGACCACGCCTCCGGCGTGGTACCTCGGTGGATAACGGCGTTAGAGTCTTGCCAAGGCTTTTAGGACAGATCGTCCTGCGCCTTTAAGGAGCTCAGTGGTAATTCCGTCATGCCCCGGGGCCCTCCCGTTTTTAAGCTGCCCGAGCGCTGCATTAATCTCGCCCTCTTCGAAGTCGGGGATACTCTCCGAATAATGGCGCAATAATGGTGCCCGTGGATCTTCGGTGTCCCAAGTCGCAGGCTTGCGTGCGCTTGACGAGTACAGCTGTCCATAAAAATTATCAACCTCTTCTCGGATCTGAGGGCGAGAGCAGACGGTTCTGCCATCCGCTGTTTTGAGCTTCGCAAGAAGGCTTCTCCGCAATGGTCTTTGGAAAACTTTGGACCCCCTAAACTGCTCAATCAGAGTAGCAATCTCTCTCGTATTTAAGCAGCGGAGGTCTCGGCGTAGAAGTTTCCGTACCCTCTTGGAAAGAGCCCTCTATTCTGGCGAAGCAGCCGCAATTTGCGCCTCTGCCGCATCAGATCCAAGGCTTTGGGAGAAAGTTTGGTCTGCTTCGTTGACTTTAATGGTGGAATGTGCCTGCGACCCAGTGTACACACCGTTTTCACCACGTTGTCGTAGTCTTGTGGACCAGAAAGCGACGCCACCTTGAGAAAGCCCATCACCTTCACGGAAGTAGAACAAGTGCCCGGAGTCCAGGATCATGTATTAATTTAAATCCTAATTTTTTTTATGGCATTGATTTTAATGTTGATTTCATTCATAATTTTATAATTGATTGTTTTATTATTAATCTTTAGTATTAATTATAATTTTGTAGTATTAATTTAAATTCTAGCGTATGATTATTAATTTTGTTAATTAATTTAAATTGGATTATTTTATTCTTAGATTTATTGTAATAATTTAATTTTCATTGATTTAATTCGATATGTTTTTGTAATGAAAAACTTTCATGTAAGCTGTATTATTGTATATTGTGCTGTATACTTGAGGTATCACTCAATTGTTTGTACCCTGTGCTGATGATTATAGTGAATTTATTAGTGTTATAATAAATAAATAATAAATAAATAAATAAATAAATCATCGTGTCCTCACTCTTTTTTCGGACTTCAGATAACCCCAGTATGCTCCACTTAATGTGACTAAGTTCTACTTCAAATTCGATAAGGTGATGGTCTAACCGTAGCGTACGTCCATTATACGTAGCCACTTGACACTCTCTACCCCACCTTTACTATGGCCGCTGCCGTAGCCGGAAATAGTGGGGCTGCCGGGAACTGGGGGCCTTTATTTTAAATGCGAACTCATGAGGGTTTTTGCCCATAGTCACCACGCTGGGCAGGCGGGTTGGTGACCGCAGGGCTGACTTTGTTGCACCGAAGACGTTGCTGCCCGTCCTCGGTCTGTGCATTTAAAAAGCTAGCAGTTGGATGGTTATCCCACCATCGGTCGGTTTTTTAAGTTCCAAGGTGGTAGTGGAACTGTGATATCCCTTAGTCGCCTCTTACGACACCTACGGGATGAGAGGGGGTGGTTAAATACTATAGTGCCTTAGCCACACAGCCAGATAAAATCTCTGAATACTATGGTATGGTATCTATCAACTTAAACATTTATTAAAAATTTTAAAGTGACTTATGAGGATATCAAGCACGGAATTTTAATGCTTATGAGTTATAAATAAGAGTTACTTCATGTTCAAAACCATTGTTCTAAAACAAACCTTGTCTTTTATAGTACTGTCTGTGCCCGTGACTTCGACCGCGTGGAATTTATCAAGATAATAATTAAAATTCAGTTCACATGGTTGTAAAACAAAAAAAAAAAAAAAAAAACTAAAATAAAGGTAGCCTTCGTTACTCTTTATTACATCAGTTATCATACAGCATCAAACAGACAGGCAGACAGACAGACAAAATTTATATAAAATGATTTTGGTATATGTAGCTCGTATAACATCCAAATGCATTTAGTAAAAAGCGGTTATTTTAATATTACAAACAGACACTCTAATTTTATTTATTTGTATAGATTTCGATGCACACTGTTATGAAAACTACTGGACGATGAACATTACCGACGGTTACGCTGCAGCTGTGGTTTGATTTCTCTACTTCAAATATATTTAAAACTATACTAATTGAATATTACTAAAACAAAATACTTGAACAATAAACAAAAACTCCCATAATATGTTAAACTAACGTATTTATTATATCAGTGCGCTAATATCTTACAATTATAACATTTAACATACTTGGAATAGACGAAGACAATTGATACATCGAAACTTAATCTAGGATAAATAAATTTCAGTTTAGTAATTGAATAATTCAAGATTTTGACATTATTTCTTTCATGGCCAACTCGATTTTCAATTGTATACAAGCAACTCTCTCTTGAAATATCTGGTTGACCAAATTCAGCCTTTTCTGTTCCAAGATGGCGTTTTCTTTTATCAACTTTTGTCTCAATTCTTGTTCTTCAGGCGTATAATTCTCTTTATTTTCCTTACTAGTCTGTATGTTACCTTCTTGTTTATTTTTTAAAGCAACGTGACTTCTGAGTTTAACAATTTCGAACTGTTCCGAATTTATTTTTGCTTGAAGTAGTGATTTTAATTGCAAATACTCTGCATTTTCTAATTGGAGTTGCAGTACTTTGAGCTCTTTTTCTGTGAATTTAGGTTTTTCCTTAACTCTTTCTGTTGGTACTTCCGTTTCTGTTACTTCTTTAGTTTCACTTGGCTTAAAATCGAAATTATCTTCGAATTCTACTGGGAATGTCGGGTCGGATGCAATTGGAGAATCTTTCGTTCCTTGAAATGCGTCACTGACTGTCTGTATGATTGGTTGTGGCGTTTTTGTTTCGACTTCAATGGCGATTGTTTCGCTTGGTTGTGAGTTCTCTCGGATGGGTTCACCTTCTTGTTTCTCATCGGTTGAAACTTGTTGTACGGGCGCCGCATTCGGTTCAACTGACTTCTGAACCGACCGGAGCTTTCTCTGAAAAAAAAAAAAACGTTGTTTTAATTTTAGTAAATTAGTAACAACCCAGAACGTCCCACAAGCTTAAACACGTTTGTTTACATAAAATATGAGGTCTTGATTGTAGACTAAAATTTCAATTGAATATTATGTCCACATTAAAGAGCCAGAAAAAATTACGTAGTCCTGGACTAATGTATGTACTCGTACTTACGTCCACATATTTCTATTACAATCGGTTTCACACAAAACTTTTTTTGACGTTTTATAAGCTTATGTTAGAGAGTTAGTAGTTGTCATCAGGAGATCAAGTGTTGGCAAACAAGTGTGGGACGTCCTCTGGTCGAGGACTGCGAAAAACCAAGACGTTTTGCGCGAATTTGGGAAGGCCTATGTCCAGTAGTGAACTGCCATAGGCTGAAAAGATCTCTCTCCGAGTAATCTAGTGTGTACCTTCAGTTGCGTGACGATTCTCTGAGCCTCCCACAGCTGCTGGTCTCTGGCGTTGGTGATGAAGCCGGCGTGCATCTCTGCGTGGATCTGATTCAACAGAGACTCCTGCTTGCGTAGTTCTTCGCTTATTTCATTTGCCGTTTCGGGGAAATCGGCCGGGATCGACAAAAGTGGAGGCACATATCTGATTGAGGTTAAATTATAAAAAATAAAGAATATAAGCATTTGTTCCTTTGGCAGTACATGAAAATTATATTGGTAATAGCGGTACTGCCTTGTACTACGTATGCGAATAAACATTACTAAAAAAGTTTTAATTATGTTTCGGACGGTGTTTGTACGTGCTAATAATAATAATAATAATAATACTCTTTATTGTACACCATTAAAAGAAACAACAGAGAAAAAAAAAATCTTCCACAAACTAGCCAACACAATAAAATGCAGTTAAATTTCTTAAATCATCTTTTTTTTTGGAGATACCACATTAAATTTTGCATTGATCGTGTATTAAGAAGTGAAATGACAGATTTCATTCATTAAGTTTCTGCTCGTACAAGTTTTGAAATAACTTTAATAACTTACTTTGTGAGACGTACTTCAGGGAACAACTTATCAGCTTTCGTGATGAAGTAAGTGATCAAGTTGAGAGACATGTTCAACGCTGGACCCATTGCCGTTGCTATCGTTTGAATGTTCGCGTGATTCGTCTAAAAATTTAAACGAAATAGAATAAAAACATTTTTTCCCCATGAGGTTGATTATACACAATCGACGAACGTCAAGAAGAAAAAAAAGAGTAATAGTAGTAAATCAACACGCGCACAAATCGCCATCCTAGCATCAAACACTATAAATATTCCGTAGTTTCTAGTACTTTTTTAAATTTTATTAAATTGGCAATAGCTTAAAAACTCAGTAACCACACCAGTGAAACATCAGCTTATTTTTGACTTTTACGCCTTTTTATAGTTGGAATTTTATTTTTCAATCTTTCGTAACTTTCAATATACTTGTACATAGTATCATATGAATATAATAATATAAGTTATAATAGGTAACGACACATTTATGCAACAACAATATTGGTAGCGTCCAACTGACCTGTTCGTTAGCAACAACGCTTTCAAAGTGTCTCATGAGCCAGCCCAGTAGACTGTGGTTGCAGGCCGGTAGTTTGCTGATCAGCGCCGTCATGGTCACTTCTCGCTGAGGCTCTGCCATCGCTGTGGCCTGTTCGAACTGGCCATGTAGCTCTTGCGTCAGTATTGAGTCTGGCAACTCGCTGGAATATATTTATTATTTACTACCAGTGCTCCGCGGTTTCACTCGCGTGAATTTGATGACAAACGTACTAAAATAATTTATATACATAAATATATAATACATTATTAAATATGACTTCGTAAGTAGGACTATCCAAAACAAAACAAAAAATCAATTCGACCCAGTAGCTCCTGAGACTAGCGCGTTCAAACAAACTCTTTAGCTTTAGATTAATATAGATCCGTACTCAAAATAGACAATTATAATAATAAATCATTTATTTACACGAAATGTAGTTATTTACATGTGACATGCAGTTACAGAGCATCTCAATTACATTTCACCTATCATAGGCAAGCAAATACTTTGACTTTGGTAAAAGTAAAGTGACATCACTTTTGTCTAAGACTTAGTCATAGTAATGTGCTAGCCGTCATATGTCAATGTCACATAATAAAAGTTAAAATAAAAAAATAACCATTTTAATAATAATATTTAATTTTTTATTGTACTCATACAGTTTTAAAACGTGTTAATAAAAGGCATTAATTCCACTTTTTGTTGCATTTTCTACTAGAAAACTTAGATAAGTGCACAAAAATGTGCGCCACGCACTAGACACTAGAAAAATCCAAACATTTCATGACAAAAAAAAACATTCTTTATGTCAACAAATTTTTATTAATATGTCAGGAGCCCTACAACGTTTCAGTTACATTAACGGATTAACCCATAAATTAAGTAAGGTCACATATATCAATAGGTACACACACACATACGTTGTCACAAGAATCACTTGTACATGAGTATGACTTATGACGCATTAGTAATCATGTGAAAATGAATTATGTATTTATTATGCATGAGTTTCACAAATGAGTATTATGCAGGCATGTTGAATTATCTCAAAGAATCCACAAAAAATAGTGTTCCTAAAATGTTGCAAAATCTAACAAAAATAATTGAAATTTTGATTTCATTTGAATGAAAAATTTATACTTAACATAGTAGAACCTTCTTGTTCCCTTGGATTCAGAAAAAATTAATTAAGGTCAAATAATAAATATGTAGTGTAGTTTTCTTAGTTAAGATAGGATAATATCTATCGATAGTATCTATACATAAAATAAAATGGTAGGAAAGTCAAAACTGTACATTGAATATTTTTTTTAAAGAATACTTGGGGTGTGATCTTCAATCGATACCGAAACCAAAAATATAGTTTTTAGAATTTAGTTTTATAGAAATATAGTTTTTTAGACAAACAGACAACTGTTTGTCTGTATGTACGAGTATGTCCGGGATAAACTCAAAAAGTACTGCATGGATTTACTTCAAATTTGGCACGCATATTATTAAGAAGTCGGGTCAACATATAGGCTACATATTATCATGCTATCACCTACGGGGAACGAGCAGTGAACCTTTATTTCTTCAACGCATTCTGTATTAACGTGTAATCTAACGACGCATATTTGTCTGTTGTTGTTATTATGTTTATAACCATGCTATAAGCTTGCTTCACGCTATAAATAAAGGCATTCTGTAGTATATTCAGTATCAGCATTGCACCCGTGCGAAGCCAGGGCGGGTCGCTAGTATAGTATAAAGTTTATTAAAGTAATACGTTACCTAATAAAGCTTTTCAATATCGCACAAGCGACCGGCACATCCCAGTGGTAGGGAAACGTTGGCCCTCTATCTGTATACAGTTTTCGTAGCTGCTGTAGCTTTATCTTGTCTGGTTCAGTCCGATATATTTGATTCGATTTTAAGCCGTATGCCTGTAATGATAAATAATCGTTTTTGATCTGTGTTAATACAACAAAATTGACGTGTCAGCACGGTTGCCACAGAAACTTGCTAATGCCGTTGAGGGTCCAATCTGCGCACATGACAAATAAGTATTTGCGTACACCATTGCGTTTTGCGTTTCAGATACATCGTTAACGATGTCTTTTTGACTAAAATTTATAGTATTTCTAGATCTAATTAAAAATGATATTTATCGGAATATCCATTTATCGAAAAAGTTTGAAATAAAATATTAACTTGCGAATTATAAAAACAACAACAATAACCAATATAACAAACAAGCATTATCTTGTACAATTTGACTGACCTTGTAATGTCTATTTACTGATCTCACTCACACAGTTGTTGTTACAACTGGATCTCGATCTTTTAAACTTCTCAATCCCGTTACATAGTATTTTTTAAGTAATTATTTTTATTTTTATACTTCTTACAAGTGTACTTTCAGTAAGGTAACCAAGCGTACGGCATCACAAGCGCGTTACCGATCCTATCTCCAAACCTCCCCAAGAGCTCTGATCTTCTGTAAATTGAAAGACGAGCTGCTCCAGATGTCGAGCAGACGTTTCTGGTGTGGTAGGTGTCAATAGGCTACGGATTTTTTTTTTTTTTTTTTTTATAACCATATATACCCACGGGCTTATAATGCCCGTGCTTTTGTTATTCCAATTATTTGTTACTCTCGATACCTTGGCACCTACAATAAGGGCGATAGGAAGGCGAATAGGCTACGGTTACCGCTTACCAAATGTGGGCCTCAAGCATGTTATGTTGCCTTTGTAAAATAAAATAAAAAAATAAAATAAACAATGTATAACAAATACTATTTATTGAAAAAAAAAAACAATCCATCCAGAGAACATATTTACTTCAGGTGAACATATGTCATAGTATAACTAATCGGAATATAAGGCATTTTTGTTATTACTGTAACTTTATATTTAATGCTGTAACAGTAAATTTGTATGTTAAACGAATTATTATTATACATTATTTTTAATTCTTCTTTGAAATACCGTTTTACGTTCCGTTTGAGACGTAATCATAAAGCTGGTCAATAATATGTTCGATATTAAACTCGTGACTAAAATGAGCTGTGCTTTAAATATAGAAATGGGTGTGGTGTACTCACATAACCTTTTTACTGTCATATCAAACCTCATTTGAATTTATATACTTTTATAAAAAAAATATTTTTGATACACGCTATAGATTGTCACTAGGTCGGCAAACAAGCGTACGGCTCACCTGATGGTAAGCGATTACCGTAGCTTAAAGACACCTGCAACACCAGAAGCATCGCAAGCGCGTTGCCGACCCAATCCCCAATCCCCCGCAGGAGCTCTGGTCACCTTACTCACCAACAGGAACACAATACTGCTTGAAAACAGTATTATTTTGCTGTGATCTTCTGTAAGGTCGAGGTACCCAGTCGGGTTGCTCCAAATTTCGAGCAGGAAATTCCTGCTGTGCCCCAACTCAGTTAAAATCTTCATGTAAGTATATTATGTATATTAGTTTTTGTCATTTAACTCAATAAATAAAAAGTTAGTGGGATATGAAAGGAACTTGTATTACACCAAATAGAAAAAAAAAATCATATATCCACTACACGGGCTTAAAACAAACTAACTTTACCCCTTAATATTGCTACGAATACGTTACCTGTAAGTAGTCGATACTGTCTCGTACGACAAGTGGTAGAGCGGTGTCGTCGTGGCATCGCGAGCGCTCCACGGACTGTTGCAGCGGTACTCCGAATATTGGTAGAGCAACTGGAATAATACATCGAATATTGTAAGCCTTTAATAGAGCGAGTTAAACTATATACATTATTATAAGCCTTATATTATTTTCGAATATTTAAGCGATTTTCACTCATTATAATGAAACAACTTTTTCGGATTTTATTGCCGTTTATTAAGTTTTTTAGATGCCCGACGTTTCGGATACTTTACAGCAACCATGGTCACGGGAGGACTGAGTGCTCCAAAAAAGTTATTTCATTATAATTAGCCTTTATAAGTTTAATCTCTATAAATAAAAATCGCGCATGCAAAGCGCAGAACTCGAGAATGGCTCGACCAATTCGACTAACTGGTGCTCCTACTAAAAAAAAAAATTAAAAAAAAATTTTTTACTATTAACTGTTGACAGAACGAAGTCTGTCCGGGCAGCTAGTAATTAATTTAAACCATGTTGGTCGACTCGTCTCTTATATGATGAAAGAGGCCTATGCAAACAGGGGGCTTGTTACATATAAATACATATAATATACATATAGTTAAATAATACATATATAAATAAATATCCATATTACACCTAGACTCAGAGCGGAATCACAACCCCAGGAGCAGAAAGCAGGATTACTCCACATTGTGCCAACGGGCTAGTCAAAAAAGTGATAAGAATTCTAAACATAGTTCGTACGTAAAATACTTAAACTATTCAATGTTCGATTCAAAAACAAAATAAAGATGACAGACAAACATAAAAAACCCTAAAATATATTAAATTGAATATATATTTTAACCGACTTCAGAAAAAGGAGGTTCTCAATTCGAATGTATATTTTTTATGTATGTTAACCTCAGACCTTTTGACTTGGAGGACCGATTTTGATGATTTTTTTTTAACCGAAAGGTGGTGCGTGTCATGTGGTCCTATTTAAATTTAATTGAGATCTATCGATCAAGTGCTTTTCAAGTTATATCTATAATGTGTATTTACTTGACTACTTTTTCGTCGACCTACGTTTTAGTACGAGTATACCGCATAACTTGTCACTGGTTATTCAGATTATGATGATTCTTATTTTATTCGAAAGCTGATACTTGTCTTGTAGTCCCATTTTAATTTGATTGAGATCTGATTACTACTTTTTGAGTAATCTTTGATAACGCGTATTTACTTTACTATTTTTTCGTCTACTTACGTTGTATTACTTGTTGATGTGATTGAAGTCGGTTTTTTTTTCTTTTACGATATTTATTTATATTGAAAATAAGAACCATTTTTTTATGTTAGCTGTTTTAGTTAACAACTAGTCTGCTTTAGTGATACTGGATCCTACCATTATTAGAATAAATTATTTGAATAATTGGAGCTGTGGACATTTGAGTAATTAAAATAATACGATACATAATATACGATACATGAGAAGAACTGTCACCACCGAAATTACCGAAGCCTACTTCTGAAACCTTGAATTTATACGTAATAACACTGAAACAACAATAATTGAATATAATAACAACATAACATTGAAATTATACGAAATTATCTTTTCTCGTTGTACTAAAATCCCGAAAAGTTAAAAGCTGTAATAAAACATCTTTATTACATCCCCTAATACAAAAGGGGTTTGAAAATCATTTTCTCTTCAAAATCTCTTTTTGAAATACCTTCCTTGGTCCCTCATCACTTCTGCTACTAACAAAATCCTGAGATTTCTAAACGGACGAGGACATTGTTATGTCACTTATGATTTAATTCACCAAAATGCCGCGATAATGATTACCAGTAGGTAATTTAGATTTATAAACGTAGTTTCTGACTTTATGATCTATGCTTTTTACGTAACATTTTCTATTTTTACTAAAATCTGTATCATTCTTTGGAACATTCAGCAGTTTGAGGGATGTAGCATCTACCTATTGGCATTTTATTATATCATATGACGTAAAATTAACCAAAGTACTTTATTTAAGTTATTTGTGTTAATAACATAAGGTATTTTTAAAACATACATACATTTTTTTGGCGCACTTTATAATATGATAGAATATAATGCGAGTAATTAAAAAGTAAGAAAAGTAAAATATATTTTGCATGCAATTTCTAATTATTACGAGATATCTCAAAAACAGTTACCTACGTTCTAAGTCTTCTTTTTTTTAAATACTAGTACTGTAACTAATTAAATACTGAATTTCATTTCGTTCGATTTTAATCGTAATTTAATATTGTGTCGTGATACTGAAAAAAAGAGCTTGGCGCTCAAAGTCGTAAATAAAATTTTGATTTGGCTAATAAACCGCGCTAAAATCCGAAAAATTTCATTATAATGATTTAAACTCGTGCAAACAATAGAAAACAATATAAAAATATAAAATAAAGACAAATTGACCTTTTGTACCATTTTATTATTTCATATTACCTACAATATTAAAGTTTAAGTTAATTTTCTAATAAAATTTTTAATCAAATGCACTTTACATTACATAATCAAATCGATTAAATACTCATACGAACTTGAATCGATTTATCGTGAGTATCGAATACCGAGTTGTATGTATATACTTCGCTATTTACGTCCCTATGACATACCTATGTCCAAACGGGCCTCTTATTTTGTGACAATAATTTTATTGGCGTGGCTGGCAGTGGCGTGCATAAAGTTTTTAGACAGGGTAGGCAGTAAAAAAAAAATATGAACAGCTACACTGCACCTACTTTCTCGCAATTTTTTCCTAATTTATTTCAATTTTGTTGGGAATAGAGGCTTTTAGATAATTTCAAGAACAGACAAGTTAATTATTGGACACGTAAAGTGCATTTATACTTATAATAATGCAGGCATACAAATACACGTAGGTACAGCTACCAACTGATATTTATCAAACAAATCAGTTACTGGATAGACTGTGACCTCATGAGGCCGGCACTCTGATATTTTCGTTTGTGTCAAACATAGGAAATCATTGATAGCACTATTAATTAGTTACGATTGTATGTTTAATAAAAGTACTTGTTTATTTATTAATAAATGAAAAATTATAACGTCATTGTTATTTATATGTTAAATCGATACGCCTGAAGAATTTTTAATTTATCCGTAAAATCCAACGTGTTGAATGCACTATTTACTTCCATCAAACACACATCTCCGTTACATATTTCACAAGTAAACTTATTCATCACTAATATATTAATATTTTCACTAATAACAAGAACGCACAAACGAAAAATTCACAGCGAATTAACTACTATTACGAAATTAATCTGTGGAATGTTGCGATTATGCGACCGTGTCAAAAATCATAATTATTGGTAAAAACGGTATCGAATTCAAGAAAATATGATTTGACAGGTTAATGTTAGGCTGTGCCTGTCATTGTTAAACCGACAAATGTTAAAAACACAACACTTTGTTCGTATTCCATATGACGCGCGACATTATAAAATTGTAGGATTATATAATGTCCTACTGTCATTGCTAACATTTTGCTAACAATAGTAGGCAGAAGTTTGATTAAGATCCGACGTCAATTCGCGCGAAGCGCTGGTATCGTATATATGACGGTGGGTTTTTCAAATTTAAGCGAATTTAAATTGAATTGTGGTGTGGTGTACCTAATATTACAATGAAGATTTCTAAATAGTATGTTGCTTTTCCTATTTTAGTTATTTGAAATATATATTTTATTTAACTAGGTCGGTAAACCGGAGTCAGTTACCAGAAAAATATTCAAAAAAAAAAACTGACACCTGTGATGAACTTTCAAGCACTGCGACTATAATATCGAATATACAAATATACAATTGATAGGGTAGTAGGTAGTAGTAGGTAAATTCACTATAAACTATTATGAGTCAAACAATCTCTTTGTAATTTTTCATATTATATAATTTTACGTTATTGCTTCAAAAGCACTTTTGAATCATTATTTTACAAATTAAATTACATTTGACTTAATTATTTATAGTTAAAAATGAAGCTAACATCAAAGAACTCCGCAGTAACTGTTTGAAAAGAGAACTACGTTTTATTATAAAATTGGTAATATATACGCCTCACAACTCAATTTATTCGTAGTTAGTGTTAGTGTTATAAATAGGTATATCTTTTATCATTTTTAAAACTAAGTAAATTCGAAATTATAATAACATAGACACTATCTGTTTATACAACACATACATACGTACAAAAAAAACTGTACGTACTCTATCAACAAGTTATTACATATTAATTATAATATACAATTATATACGAATGATCTACTATCGATAGAACATATACTTCACGTAATCAAAAAAAAAAAAAAAAACAAAATGCAAAAAATCTGAAAAAACAAACAGCAATATATTGCAAAACAAAAAAGTTATTACTGAATTTAAAACTTATTTAAAATATTTTACATATTTTAAGATTTTACCGCTGAATTGAAAACAAAAGATTACAAGATTGAGATTATACACAAAGGTTGTCCTTACCGTTAATTTCAAAGCCGTACAAAAAAGGATTAGTACAATGCATGGTTATACCACTGACTGACGTAAGATTTAGCGCTCCAAATTAAAAAAGTTGTGTCACACGTTATCACTTACCTTGAGCGATTGTTTAGTTTAGTCTTTAACACAGATAATACAGCGAATTTTA
This sequence comes from Melitaea cinxia, assembly GCF_905220565.1. NCBI lineage: Eukaryota > Metazoa > Arthropoda > Insecta > Lepidoptera > Nymphalidae > Melitaea > Melitaea cinxia. Next base: position 8,551,099 of record NC_059414.1, on the reverse strand, counting down.
TTGTTAATAGTACTTTTTAGTGACACGCGAACCCGACAATAAGGTGCAGCACAATGACTAGTGCAATTTAAAAAAAAAACCGATTAGATATCATAAGTATATAAAAAAAAACATAGAAATAATTTACATTTATAACTTAACAATAGAATATTAAGATATTTAACATCAGCTATTTACTCGAATTGTAATTTTTTTATCTATGTTCTTTTTAAACAATATGTGGATGTTAAAAACTCTTTAAATTTTGTTGACGGCTCATACGCTCAAAGTTATAAGTGTGTAACATCATTGCCTTTCTTTCAAATTAGGTAGTAAGGCAAAAGGAGGCTGTATAGAAATAAAATACCTCGATCCTTCTATTTTAATGGCTCTTAAATTTAAAAATACAACGGTATACGGTATACGGTAGTCGTTTGGTATGATTCCGATTCGCGCAAGCGATTCCTACTCTCAATTTAATACTAGGTACATATTTCTTTACAACAATCTAAAAATTTTAAAAGGCGAAGTTTTTTGTATGCTATAAGGCAGGTATCCTTTACGTATTACCAGACGAATTCTTAATTAGTGGAATCCCAGCAATAGAAATAGATTATGACTACGAAACCCTAAAAAAAACCTATTAGATAGCTGTTGATTAGCTGTGTGGCTACGGCACTAAAGAATTTAGCCACCCCTTCTCTTCCCGTGGGTGTCGTAAGAGGCGACTAAGGGATAACAAGGTTCCACAACCACCTTGGAACTTAAGAAGCCGACCGATGGCGGGATAACCATCCAACTGCTGGCTTTGAAATACACAGGGCGAAGACGGGCAGCAGCGTCTTCGGTGCGACAAAGCCAGTACTGCAGTCACCAACCCGCCTGCCCAGCGTGGTGACTATGGCAAAACACATGAGTTCACGTTATTTTTGGCGTAAACTTGTGGAGGCCTATGTCCAGCAGTGGACTGTATAGGCTGTAATGTAATGTAACCCTAAAAATGCTTTAAAGGAAATGCTAAGTGTGCTGTGGTCACACACACAAAAAAAAAGATATTAATACAATAAGTACATTACAATAGTAGGTATATCAAGACGTATTAACAACTAGCTGACCTACTTACATGTTGTTTTGTTTTGCGAATTTTACGAATTTTATAAATTTTAGTTTTATATATTCAACATTTACATTACAACTTCCTCGGTAAATGAACTCAAACAAGAAAGGATTTTTCTATTCGAACCAGTAGTTCCTGAGATTAGCCCGTTCGAACAAACAATCAAACTGTCAACTGTCTGTTCTTTGTAATATTAGTAGGTAGATATTATATACCCTAAGAAAATTATACAAAAAAAAAACTTAAAAAAGCGGAATAAATTCGTAAGGTCGTTCTGAATTCATAACGTGACCAAGGAAATGGAATTATCTTAATTAATAAATGGAAAGGGACTTATCATGTGATTACACACCATTATGGATAATGAAGGTAATTATGATGATGATGAATAGGTATAAGAACAGCAATTTTGTTCAATCGACATGGCAAAGAGATATGTGTGGACACTCGTTTTCAGCTATAGTCACATATCACTATACTATAAAGACTATGGAAATCACTATATTTTCATTACTCAATTTGTTCGAAATATGTCTGATGTTTCAACAAGTTAGGATATCTAAATATCTTAGGAAAAACTTACATACGAACGGAAAGTACACAATTTGAATAGCCCGTTAAAGCAATCACTATACACTGCACCAATGGAATAGTCGAGTGACGATGATGATAACATCCATGTTGACATATATAACCCACAAATAATAATCGTAGCGTGTTTTTTAAAGCCCACGTTTTTATGGAGAATATATAAATCGTTGTAATTATACTAGCTGACCCCGCAAATTTCGTAACACTATTATTTTTTGCGAATATATAGATTTTTCAAAGAATTCAAAAAAGAAGAATCAATCTGGTGCAGCTTGTTTGCGTAGACCGTAGGTGAACGATTCAATTTTATGTTTATAGATAGTAGGTACGGTACACCTGTGTATATTAAATATTTACTTTCAATAGGCTTTACTTAATACATAACACTCTATTTTATCTAAGCAAACAAAACCGAAATTTTATTTTCTGATAAATGATAATACCATATCTATAATACTGTATCGCTTTGGTAAAAGTTCGTAAGTTGTTGTGAAAATATTTATCAAAAGCTGTTTTCAATTGTAATTATGTAGGAACTAATTTTTTTATAAGATTATAATTTTATTACCTATTATTATTATTATTATTATTTTATGTACCATAAGATTAATAGTTTAGTTCTGTGCTTAATGGCTTTTAATTGTGTCAGAAGGTTCATAGTAGTCAAACATTGAAAGACAAATGTCAATGACAATGTCAATGAGAGAGAAACTTAAGCCTCTAAAGAATCTTAGCTTTGCATTAGCAAGGTTGTAGTCAAGGGCTTACTTATTACGCATAAAAAAGGTAAAATAAAATGTTCTAACCTCCCAATGTAAATATTTCTTCAAACGGCACCCCTGACGTCACCGTGGACGGCACCTTTGTGAGCTTTTTATCTTTCTTATCTTTGTCTTTATCTTTTACTTTGTCCTTTTCTTTCTCTTTTACTTTATCCTTTTCTTTCTCTTTCACTTTATCCTTTTCTTTCTCTTTCACCTTGTCCTTTTCTTTCTCTTTTACCTTTTCCTTCTTGTCATCTTTTAACTTTTCTTTCGATTCGAGCTTAAATTTAGCTTTCTCTTCTTTCTCCTGAAAAGAAAACGACAAATCTAAAGATTTAAATTCAGACAATGTTTATAAATAAACAGTAAGCTTCCTTTTGTTTTTATTTTTTTACAAAACTAATGCTACAATAAATTTAAAATCTCAGTATCTAAAACCGAATTATTGTTATTTTTTTGATTAATATCTTATAACCTACAGACACAGTCATCTGTTCCTACGGTAAGTAATTTAATACTTGTGTTATAGGTAACAAACAGTCGACTATCATAGCTATTTTTTTATTAATTTACATACAAATAATACATATATAAATAAATACAAATATTACTCCCAGACTCAGGCAGGAATGGAACAAATAACCCCCGGAGTAGAAAGTAGGACCACTACAAACTGCGCCAACCGGCAAGTACAAAATTTCATCATTATAATAGTAAACCGTTTCATGAGCAAAAATTTATGAAATTTGATATTTAATATAAAGCAGGAAACCAATAAAATGGGACGAGCAAATTGAAACATAAACATTCACACACAGACACATTTATTCACGCACACATATAGACACGTTATTTATAACAATAAAATAATTTCACAAGTAAGGTGACACTCGAAATATTATATCGTAATTTTACGCGCCGTCGATCGGAATCAAATCCATCACCTTATTAAAAACACTCCACAGGTGATGCATGGCGCGGTCTCCGAGCAACTGAGCGTCAGTCGACTGATTCCAAGGTCGGAACTACCTACTCAACAGTGAAATTATGTAGGTATTACTGTGCTGGTAAATTTTTATGTCTTTTACGTATAAAAAATAGAATTAACGTGTAAACAAATATAAAATCTATTTTAAGAAAAAAGAAAAAATTTGACTACAATGAATTTGATCCATGTTATTAATTTGATTAAAAAAAAATGTTTGACTTGTAAATTTGTAACTATACAAGTACCTACCTATACAATTAACACTAGATTATATATATTTTCGAAAAGATTTATGATTTAATACGTTTTTTTTTTAGTACGAACTACCCTATCTAAAATATGCAATAATCTGAATTCTGATTAAGGATCCGCATAAAGACAAGTGCTTACAAAATATATAATAAACTCCAGGCTAATAAACTATAGTTTATCGCCTACAAACGAAACAAAAGAACAAAAATGTCAGTTCATTAGTTGTAATAACTTTTAACTTTTGTATTCACATGTTACGAATATAATAAATATGTATCTGGCAAACACAGTGGATTTCTATAGTGAAAAAGGAAAATATATCATAAGCTTCTATCTGTTGGATACATTTTTGGATCAGATAGCTCTATCAGCAACAGATCAATACACTTGTTGCCTATAAAATATATACCTATCTGAGTAAATGTTAAGGTTCGTGGAATCTATTATCCCAACAATCATAGAGGTCATTTTCTATCCAAAGATATCGATCCTTTTCTTGTAGAATTTAATTGTTTTCTTCGACGAAAATCAACAATGTCTATATTTAGAATATCCGTGGGTAAGTTATGCAATAAAATTTTATCCAAAAAAACAATCTCTATAAAAAGGTAAATGGTAGTAAGGTCTGACTCTTGACATATATACATTTTGCCACTAATTAGCGTTAGAAAAACCTTTTCTAATTTCTCATTTAGACGGACCATTGGCGCAGTTGGCTATACCGTTTTGTACTCTAGGGTTGCGGGTACGTTCACCGTCCTGAGTATGTACAAGAAAGGTAATACAATCGGTTATTATCTAAAACACAGGCGTTAAGTTGTCTAACAATAAATTAAATACCTATTATAATTTCGAATACAATATCTACTGTTTTTATAGCCAAATGTTTAAAAGTTTAGTTTTTGTTATATATTTGGGCCTTAAAAATGATTACCATGCCTAGTATTTAAGCTGTACATTTTAAAATACAAGATTTTTGCAATAACTGTAACAAAACTGATAACAGAGATCATTTCGCACGACATCATTTTGTATCTAAAAGTACTTGACGTTTGTAGGCGTGGATTAAGTTAATACCGCAGATTGAATAAATAATCTTTTAGGTTAATGCGATAGGTGAATCTAATTCTCCAGCTAGAAATGGTACGTATATACAACGATATATACGCACTACCTCTTTGTTTATTACCTATTATTTAGTGCGCGTATAAAACTGACTAAAGTACTAATAATATAAATTACAATAAGAATAAAAATTTGATATTTTCCTTCTACCCGTTTTTACATATATCTAAGAGATTACTCTTGAGTAAATCTTCTATTCAGCTGTGTGGTTAGGGCAGTAAGAATATAGCCACCCCCTCTCTTCCCGAGGGTGTCAAGAGGCGACTAAGGGATAACACGGTTCCACTACTACCTTGAAAGTTAAAAAGCCGACCGATGGCGGGATAACCATCCAACTGCTGGCTTTGAAAGACACAGACCGAAGACGGGCAGCAGCGTCTTCGATGCGACAAGGTTAGCGCTGCTGTCACCAACCCGCCTACCCAGTGTGGTGATTATGGGCAAAACACATGAGTTCACGCCATTTTTGGCGTGATTTTGTAGAGGCTTATGTGAGGCTACAGTAATCGCTTTCCATCAGGTGAGTCGTACGATTATTAGTCAACCTTAATTACATCGATAAGTAACACAACGCAAAAAATAGTCAAATAAATACGCATTATTAGACAACTCAAAAAAATTCTAGTCAGTATCGATTAATTCAACTTAACTAAAACCACATGACAAGTACCAACTTTAAATTAAAAATAGTATCATCATAATTGTGTTTGGTCGCAAACGAAAAAAAAACCGACTTCAATTACATCAACAAGTAATACAACGTAGATCGACGAAAAAATAGTCAAGCAACTACGCGTTATCAAAGATTACTCAAAAAGTAGTTATCAGATCTCGATGAAATTTAAATGTGACCACATGATAAACTTCGGCTTTCGATTAAATTAAAAATCATTAAAATCGGTAAACCGAATAAAAAGTTATTGCGGATTTTCAAGAAGTTCGCTCGATTTCTCTGGGATCCCATCATCAGATCCTGGTTTCCCTATCATGGTACTAAACTAGGGATATCTTCTTTCCAACAAAAGAAGAATTATCAAAATCGGTACACCTAGTAAAAAGTTATTGCGGATTTTCAAGAGTTTCCCTCGATTTCTCTAGGATCTCATCATCAGATCCTGATTTCCTTATCATGTTACTAAGCTTGGGATATCTCCCATAACAAAAAAAGAATTATCAAAATCCGTACATGCAGTAGAAAGTTATGCGGTATAATACAACGTAGGTCGACGAAAAAAGCGTCAAGTAAAAACGCATTATTAGATATAGCTCGAAAAGTAGTGGTTAGATCTCAAATAAATTTAAATGGGACCAATTGGCACACACCACCTTTCGATTAAAAGAAAATTTGTCGAAATCGCTCCACCGAGTCAAAAGTTCCGATGTAACATAAATAAAAAAAAAAAAAAAATACAGTCGAATTGAGAACCTCCTCCTTTTTTGGAAGTCGGTTAAAAATCGGTTCATCCAGTAAAAAAGTTATGAACACACATAAAAAATACAGTCGAATTGAGAAACTTCTCTTTTCTTGAAGTCGGTTAAAAATACAATATAAAAAATATCAACGTTTTGGGTGTTCTTTACTCCCTTTCTGTTTGTAATCATTATAATAACCGTTTGCACAACTAAAAGCTACAATATAAAATCGCTGCGCCTAAATACCAAACCGCGAGGGATTACTTTGCTGATTTCAGGTACAATTTTGTGAATAAGAAATAATATAAATTTGAAGAAACAACAAATTGAAAACGTTATTTAATAACTACTTAAATCTAATTGTATTTATTTTAATTTATGAAACATTATAAGAGATATTGCTTTTCAGATGGACAGGTGGTATATAAATATAATAAGTAAAAAAAAAAATAGAATATATAACAATTATATATACATATACATTATACACATACGTACGAAATAAAAAATAAATAAATATCAACATTTATATACACATTAATATATAAATACAGAGATATACACGTATGCCAATGAATTATGCCCGACACTCTAGCTTAATTGAATAACTAATTAGATATCAGAGCACAAACTACTATTAACATAAAATTTTAACTACCACATAATTTTGGCAACGATAAGATGAGTTTTGAGGCATGAATACATACGCTTCAGCCTGTAATATCCCACTGTTGGGCATAGGCCTCTTTCCCCATGTAGGAGAAGGATCAAGAGCTTAATACACCACGCTGCTCCAATGCGGGTTGGCGGATATATTCCCTACTATGAGTAACGATCGCTATAGGGACCGACGGCTTAACGTGCTCTCCGAGGCACGGTGGGGAGACCCACAAGGACTGCACAAACACCTAGACCATGGCAAACACCTGTATGGCCAATACAAATGTTTGTCATGTGCGGGGATCGAACCCGCAACCGCCAGCGCAACCGGCACAATCTATAGCTGTGACCGTTGCGCCAACGCGGCGTCATCATATCATGAATACATGTCATGTCATGAATACATGTTATTTATTAAAAAATTGTTAACTTACTTTGCTTATGAGATGAGACAAGTATGCTCGAACTTTTAACAAGTTTACTAAGCGGTTATTTTCGTTAGTCAATCTGACAATAAAAAATCCAAATAATTAAATACTATAGCGAACTGTACTGACCGTTGACTTTAATCAGATAAGCAGCATACTTTGCTTTTGATAAATTATTCTATCAACAATGTTATGGCACACAATAAAAAATAGGTAGTAGGTAAAAACAAAAATAAATTTTTAAATTAAAACTTATTAAATAAAAAATGCACAAGTTATCATATTCAATATTTATCATTCAGCGAGGTTGAGCTTCATTTGCAAGTCTATGTAACAATCGTTTTCTGTTCGCTGATTTTAACAAGATTCTGTCAATATTTCCACACCGTGCCTATTTTATATTGGGGAATATTTTGATTGCAATGAATAAACATTAGTTTAGTGGAACATCATAAAATAGCTGAGATGGTTCAGTAGACAGTGTACATATAATAAAAAAAATCATTTCAATTTTTTCTTGAATTGATTTTGTCGTCTTTGATTTGGTGTTTTAGGTAACAGTTAACTGATATAACATTTTCATACATTTTTGTAGTAAACTCATTTAGTACAAATACTCATATAGCTCGGGTAAGATAGTACAGTACGGTAGGAGGTCGGGTACGGCCAACTGCGCCAATGGACCAAACAACCAATTAGGGATAGAATTGTATTTTCAAGTGTTAAATGTTTGAAAATTCATCTTGTACTCGGCAAGAAAAATATCATGCGAAAATCGGTGTGCCGTGGAAGACTTTCAGATTGAATATTTAATGGAAATAGACTGGATGTGATTAGGACAGTGTGTCTTTTTTTTTATGTCACTAGGTCGGCAAACAAGTGTACGGCTCACCTGATGGTAAGCGAATTACCGTAGCTAGAAGCATCGCAAGCGCGTTGCCGACCCAATCCCCAATCCCCCCAGGAGCTCTGGTCACCCTACTCACCAACAGGAACACAATACTGCTTGAAAACAGTATTATTTAGCTGTGATCTTCTGTAAGGTCGAGGTACTTACTACCCCAGTCGGGCTGCTCCATATTTTGAGCAGGAAATTCTTGCTGTGCCCTACCTCAGTTGTGTCTTTAATATTGTATATCAATGCTTCAACCAAAATTTTGAATTAGTACCTATTAGTCGCATTGTTAGTACATGGAATACTTAATATATATTACAAAGTTCTTGTTTCTCCACAAATTTTTCAGGAACCATTCTGTCTATAAAACCACATGAAAATCTGTTATCTAGTAGTTTATTTAGCTAAGAGTTTATTGCGAACAGACAGAAAGGCGCGGCAGGGGACTTTATTTTACAATATGTTAAGAAGTAGCATAAGTGTTTAATATATTTATCACATTAGCAGCGAGCGTGGGAAATTGTTTTATAAAATACATATAGAGTAGCAGTATCACTAGATAATTGTGTATTATATTTTGTTTCATTTTGCCTATTCGATTATTTATTACACACTAACTGTGCCCTGCGTTTTCACCCGCATTAAATTGAGAGAAGTAAGTACAAAAATATTTTATGTATGCCTTCCTAGGTAAACTGTGCCCTGCGTTTTCACCCGCATTAAATTGAGAGAAGTAAGTACAAAAATATTTTATGTATGCCTTCCTAGGTAAACTGTGCCCTGCGTTTTCACCCGCATTAAATTGAGAGAAGTAAGTACAAAAATATTTTATGTATGCCTTCCTAGGTAAACTGTGCCCTGCGTTTTCACCCGCATTAAATTGAGAGAAGTAAGTACAAAAATATTTTATGTATGCCTTCCTAGGTAAACTGTGGCCTGCGTTTTCACCCGCATTAAATTGAGAGAAGTAAGTACAAAAATATTTTATGTATGCCTTCCTAGGTATGTCTTCCTCAGTAGGTCTATCCAACACAAAAAGAATTTTTCAACTCGTACCGGTAGTTCTTGAGATTAGCGTATTAAACAAACAAACAAACTCTTCAGTTTTATAATATCAGTCTATACTATGTACAAAAAACTCAATATTGCAGTTCGAAAAGTTTAGATTTTGTTAACTAAAATATAAAATGTCTAATAGCACTATGTACCTGAAATATAATTCGAACTGTAACCATAACATAATTTATTGCTCATAGTAATTATATTACGCGACGCCGCGTTGGCGCAACGGTCATAGCCCGGTCAGATCCCCGCACATGACAAACATTTGTTTTGGCCATACAGGTGTTTGCCGTGGTCTGGGTATTTGTGCAGTCCTCGTGGGTGTCCCCGCCGTGCCTCGGAGAACACGTTAAGTCGTCGGTCCTCCTCGGTCCGGTTATCATGTACACCTGATAGCGATCGTTACTATAGTAGGGAATATATCCGCCAACCCGAATTGGAGCTGCGTGGTGGATTAAGCTCTGATCCTTCTCCTACATGGAGAAAGCGGCCTATGCCCAGTAGTGGGATATTACAGGATGAAGCAAGTAATTATATATAAGTTCTATGAATCTATGGGTTGATGTTGGGAGTAAATGATGAAATTTCAGAAGAAGTCTGCACTTCTATAAATGTCTACAATATCAACAAGTAATAAAATGAAAACATCATCGACATAGGTAGTCAAAAAAATAGTCACTTAAATATGCATTATAGGTGATAACTCAAAAACCACTTGCTCAAATTGCAATTGCCATTTTGCTCAAATTTAATTGGGATCAAATGACAAGAACTCTCTTCCAAATTAAAAAAAAATCATCAGTTGGTACGTCTAGGAAAAAAATATGAGGTAATACATATAAAAAACATGCAATGAAGAATAGAAAATATCCTAATATCTACAAAGCTTACCTTATCCTTTTCTCTTAATTTTTCTCGCTTTTCTTTCTCTTTCTTTTCCTTCTCCCGCTCTTTTTCTCTCTCCTTTTCCTTTTTTTTCTCCTTTTCACTAAGCTCCTTTTGTTTTGTTGCATCATCTAAAACTTTTTCTTTATCTCTTGACTTTTCCCGTTTTTCCTTACTTTTAGTTGGAAATTTAAATGATTTAGTCTTCTTACTTTTTGAAGGACTTCTAGAGACAAGAGACATTTCATAAATGGTTTGTTTTATTACATACTATCTTTTCATATACAGTCTTACTCATTTGGATTACACAAATTTGGCTGTTCTCTTTTCTCCTATTAAAATATAGCCTACCTTAGTCAATGATATTTTAGGTAGCCAGTGATAAGTAATTCTTCTAAAGTTTTTATATTCGATCCAGTAGTTTTTGAGTTTCTCGATTAAAAAAAAAAATTTTTTTTATATAATATTATCCATATTTATGCTTGCCTTTATTAAATATGCTTTGAAGAATCTTTATTTCGATTAAAACAAACATACTTAAGTTAATTTAAATGTACAATCAAATAATAAATACTTCTCAAGTTTTAGAAACACATTACACTTTAAGTACTCACTTTGTATCAGTGTCTTCTTCAGGAGAACTTTCGCCTTCTAAAGCTGCATAGCCTCTGTCTTTTTTTGACTCCTTTTTATCTTTACGTCGTCCAAGAAGATCTTTTTTGCTAGGTTTCTCATGGTCTCCACCGTCACTAACTAAATTTTAATAAAAGTTTTAATGAACACATTCATATTTTAATAATTACATGTATAAGCAAGGCATCCACTGTTCATGCAGATCTGATCTATTGATGAAAGTTTCAGTAGAGTTAGGCATTTAATTCCTGTTTGTAGAAGTTGTTGTAGTGAATTTTTATTTAAAAAGAATTTGTTCATATATTGCGCATATATTTTTTCGGTGTAATTCTTGTAACCTCTAACTAACCTAACATTAAAACAAAGAAATAAACATTTCACACTCAACGGCCACCAAAAGGATATGAATCCTTTGCGTGTGTTGTTCGGAAATACACACAACATAACCCAAAAAAGACAAACATGTGTATTATAAATAATCTGACTGCTTGGAATTTAAACAATCACAAATGCCCAAATCTAGACAAACAACTGCTCTATAAAAACATTCATGTGTTGGGATTGAAACCCCCGCAACTAGGGCATCAGGCAGCAGGGCTAGTTTCCGTGACCACTACTCCATCAGGAAATGCACATAAAACTTATGTTGCCAGCTGTTACTCGATTATGGTGATCAGTTTAGTTGATAAGAAAAGTACTATCATTGCATAGTGGAGCAATGAGCCCTATTAAACTCCCACTATAATCACATTTAAAAGTGGGAGCCAAGAGTACAAAAAGAGAATGTTTTAAGTCTGTTTCTTAAGAGTCCTCTTGTTTGTTAAAATAAATGCACATACAATAAAATTCATTCACATTCCTAGAACAATTTGAAATATAGTTATAATTATTTATGTTTATATTACATCAATAGTACACATTTGTTAAGCTGTAGTGGTATTGATTAGTTTAAATTATTTTTATAATATGTAACTATATTTATGTAAATTTCTGGCAGGAAATACGTTTAATACTACGGATCTAAGAAATAATAACAGATGCTTTTTTTGTTTTGATTAATGTCAAAAGTAAGAGATATAGAAGTAGCATGCTGCACAATACTATACAACCATCCTCAAAACTAAAGAATTCTATTCCCGTAGCGTTTTCACAGAACTCAACAAATACATTTTAGATTCATAACAACTTACAGTCACTTTCGTTACTTTTACGTCCAGTTTCCGACGCGTATAATCCTGGAAAATCTTTCTCTACATCAGGACTTTCGAAGTCCATGATTTAAATGTATAATTGATAAAATATCTGAATTACGGATTATTTATTTCACTTACAACAACACATTAGCGAAAAAAAATGCGATTTCCATGATTATAAACTAAATCACTAATTGTCAAAATTTTACTTGTCACAATGTCAATGTCAAATGACATTTTGCAGTAGAATTCAAAAGTTCAAAACAAAATAATTGTTTGCTAGCAAACGAAAAAACCCAATTTCAATTACATCGAAAAGTAATACAATGTAAGTAGACGAAAAAATTAACAAACGGACTAGTCATCACTACGATTTTCGAAGGTCCCCTCAATTTCTCTGGGATACCATCAACAAATCCTAATTTCCTTATTATGGTACCACTCTTGGGATATCTCCTTTTCAACAAAAAAAGAATCAGCAAAATCTGTTCATAAACGACGAAACTACCCGCGAACACACATAAAAAAATATAGGTACATACGGTTGCATTGAGAAACCTCCTCCTTTTTTGAAGTTGGTTTAATAATGTAAATTGAAAACTATTCACATCAGATAATTATATCATTTAAGAATTAAATATATAATCCTTATTAAACTATAGCATATTTATCTTTAATAAAAAATAATTTAATATATTTCTGTTTTATGTTTGTTATTAAACGAAGTTAAGTACAAATGGCACAAAACCATGACTTAATAAAATAACGGAATAATGAGATCCCACCATATTTTGAATGCATAATTCATAATATTTAAAAAACATTAATCGACTTCAAAAAGAAAGAGTTCCTCATTTATATTGTATTTTTTTTTTTTTATTAAATTTATCCTTCCTTTAATTGGGTTGTCTGGAAGAAATGGCTAAATAGCCATAACTCCGCCCATTGTACTCCACACTTTTACAGTCTGTAAATGTTTTTAAAGGAATGTGTTTAATGTGGTTGTGGTGTACAATAAAGTATAAATAAATAAATAAGAAAAAAGAAAATCCGGATTTGACTGGAATTCTTTTTTTATTAGGTGAATCTTCAAAATTAGGGTAAATCTGGAAAAATTAGGACAGGATGGGGTGTCCTACTAAAGCTTATAATTTTTTAAACAACTAGTCAACATAATTAATGTTTGGTTTTTTTTTTAGGACATGACACTGACTATAAACTTGCGTTCCCGTAGTAATAACTTGCTTTAGTACCTCTTTGTCGCCTTAATCACTAATGCGTATGGTAGTTCTTTCACCACTAAAGTGATCAAACTTTGGAATTCCCTGCCCACTAACATCCGTCAAGCAGAGTCTATAAATATTTATAAATATTTTTAAGAATCGGTTGCACAAATACTACTTAACTCTTACATAATTTTTACATGTATTCTATTGGTATATTGTTTTTATTTGTATGTTTGTATAAATATATTTTGTATGTATTTACATATGTATGTACCTATATGTTGATGTAGGTATATACCGTTTGAGGTGGCGAATGTTAGCGCGACCCCATCTCGCCCTACCCAGACGGACGACTACTCACACGTGCTGGTTTTTTAGTCGGTAGGAGTCTGACATAACCCTCTGGCGCTCCCGCGCTGGAGGGTATCCATGAAGGATTTTCCCCACGTAAAAAAAAGGTATATACCGTTTAAATGTTTGGATATTGTATTGTATAACTATGTTTAGTGTTATAAATTGATTTAATTATGTGTAATAAACATGCGTTGTTAATTGCGCACTATTACCGATTTATTCTTTCTATACTACTTTTATTAAAGGTTGCCTGGAAGCGATCGCTAAAAGCGATAAGGCCGCCTTTGCATACACTATTTGTTTTTATATCTAATCGTTTTAAAATGTATTTTCTTGTGTCCAATAAAGTATTAATAAATAAATAAATAAATGTATTTTGCTTAAGCTTTTCATTTTCTAATATTTTTTACTTTAATTTCTTGGTCTTGGTATAAAGCTTAATGTATAGTAAAAGTAAATGAAATGAAATTAAAAAAAAAATCTATTATAAGCAGTTATTTTATTTTAAATATTTTATACTTGCACAATACAATATACTCTTTCATCTTGTGTGATTACATTTACTCAACAAGAACCATGTTTTCCTCTTTATTATTTTTGTATTTACTAAGTCTGACTTTCACTTTCACTATAACTTCTAAGCGCTTGAGAAGTTCAGAAAGTTCTGGATCATCTATGTCGTCTTCATCAGGGTCTGGAGTAGTTGTTGGAGGAGTTGTCGTACTGGTGGGTGGGGAAGTAGTCGTCGTACTGGTGGGTGGGGAAGTAGTCGTAGGAGGAAGCGTACTAGGGACTGTAGGAGGTGCTGTGGTAGGGGGAGGTGTGGTAGGAGAAGGTGTGGTAGGAGAAGGTGTGGTAGGGCTGGGACTGGGTGTCGTAGGAGCAACAGTAGTTGGCTCAATATCTTCTTTCAGATTATTAAAATCTATTCCAGTGATCTGAGTAAACCATTCATGGAAAGGTCCAGGACGTATGAAAGCTGAAATGAAATATATTTTTTCTGAATAACTTAGTTACTATTTAATTTTATTACTTAAGTTGTTGACCTACAGATAAAAGTTAACATAATCATTCGAGTGAATGTAATTAAAACAGTATTGTGTGTGTTTTTCTAGAATGAAAGTATTCTTAAGCCTGGTTCCTATACTTAAAAACGTCACATGTTAATTTAAAAGCCTGTAGTATTTACTTTCTTTTAAATTAACTATTTATTTTTAACGTATGTCAAAACAACGCAAAAATAAATGTTGTCGGTAGCCATGGGCGTACCCAGGGGGGGGCAAAGAGGGGCAGCTGCCCCCCCCTGGATTTTGTTAACCTCCCTACTAACTATCTACTATTGTCGATAAAAGTTTTTATTTGCCATTTGGAATAATTTTATACTTTTAAAAATCGCGCGGCGCACCTATTCTACTTGCTAGCAGCCTGTAGGCAAACGCCGCGCTCGCTTGCCAGTGGCTCGGTCCGTGGCCGCTTCGGCTCCGCGCCGACACGGCACACGAACATTACCGAATCTAGCCGAGCCACGGCGAGCGCTCGTCTTGCTCGACGTGATGTGCCGCTACGGTGGGAGAGAGTACGAAAGGCTTGCATTTATTTGACATGTAATTGTTTTGAAAGAGCACAACGGGCTTTGGTGATGAAAAATATTAATTCAAAGTAGGTATATTAAAAATATTGGTAGATACTGTGTTACTGAGTTATTGTATTCTGATAATACGTATATGTACATATTCTGTTGAACAATAATAAAACGTTGAATGAAAATGGATATTCGGAACTTTTTTTGTGAGAATTTTATAATTAAAGAATTTGGCTAAGATCTAGACTAGGTAAAACCGAATTAGAAAATCTGAATTATGGGGTTTTTGGGTGTGGAGAGTGGAGGGTGTAGGGGAATCTATACAAGGTAACACTGTCACACCTCAAAACCCCATGGTTATGGAGATATCCATGGTTAAAGTTTTGAGGTTAGAAGAAGAATTTAAAGCTATTATAATACCTTTGAGCTCGTACTGTTTGCATTGTGTGACAAATCGACACTTTTAAACAAAATAACGCGTCAGGCATAATATTCTAATAAAATTGGTAACATTGCGTGCTAGAATATAGGTTTAGAAATTCGAAAAATACCCCAAAACCGAATCGGAGCACCCCACTGTCCACGTGGTCTTGGTCTGTCCTACCCCTAGAGTGTTTTTTTTGTGTGCCGCGGAGGCGCGGAGGGAGGGCAGCCCTCGCCCGCCGTGCGAAAGCGCGCGAACGAATGCGTAGAGGAGCGGCAGCCGGCTCCGCTGCGGAACGGAGCAGGAGTGAGCGTGCTTTCGCACGCAAGGGCGGAAGGGCTGCACTTCCCGCAGCGCCGGAGCCAAGCGTTCCTCTAACTTTCGAAATTCTTCTTCTAACCTCAAAACTTTAACCATGGATATCTCCATAACCATGGGGTTCTGAGGTGTGACAGTGGTACCAGGGGTAGCGTTCCCCACCCTCTCCCCCTCTTCCCCCCACGGTCTCGAAATTCGGTTTTACCTAATCTAAAACTTTCCCAAAGAATTTAAATAAATAATTACCTATTTTACTTTATGTTTATTTATTTGACTAGGTGCTTATACGAGTAAAATTTGATTTGCCCCCCCCTGGCTCAGAACCTGGGTACGCCCATGTCGGTAGCTTTTCCTTACCAATTCGTATTTCTTTAACCTTTTGAATACAGAGTGAAATTTGAACAATAATTTATTTATACATATACTAAGAATTTTTTCACGATTAATTATAATCTTAACAAGTACAAAATTAATGACGACATAGATATTTACCGCCAGGAAGGCCGGAGTGGCAGCCTTGGGGATTACCCGCAACGAACGAGCTTATACCGATCAGGATCGGCTCGTTATCAGAAGACACATGCACCAATGGTCCGCCGCTGTCTCCCTACATAAGTTTAAATTTTTTTACTGTTAATAACTTTGGCAATTGTTTTTTATATTTGTTTCTGCTCTTTGTGTATGGCTTTATAAGTCCCACATAAAGTGTCTTAGTGAGCGTTTTCAGTGACAGATTAAGCTCGAAACATTCTACCTATTTAGAGGAAGTTTTAACCTAGTAATAAAATGTTTACAGACTGTTTTTGTTGTTGTTCGATGTTGGTCTAATCGAATTAAATTAATAAATCTGCTAGTAAACGTGCGTAACGTCTACTAGCTGTTTTATTGTGGACTAGCTGTGCCCGCATCTTTAGCCACGTGGAATTGAAAAATATATTGTTTAGTTCGCAGAGTTACAAAATCAATAAATTTCTTAAATAAAAGTAGCCTAAGTTACTCCTTATTACATCAGCTACCCAGTGAAAGTCCCGTTAAAATCGGTCTCGCCGTTTCAGAGATTAGCTGGAACAAACAGACAGACAGACGGACAGACAAAAATTGTAAAAAATGTTATTTTGGAATATGTACCGTGTATACATCCATCCTATATAATAAGTAGCTGCCATTTTAATATTACAAACAGACACTCCAATTTTATTTATTTGAATAGATTGCTCATTGAAATGGTAAGTTTTATTTTATTATTAATTCTTGATATTTTATAAAAAAATAAAAATGTATTATTTTACCTGGCAGATGGATTGTGAAGTCACATTGTAGAATCTCGCACAGATTGTAGTTGCTGAGACGTACCTAGTCGTGAAAATGTTTGCACAAGCTTGGTTGCTAATTGACCTTAGGTAAACCCACATGAGGTGCGCAGATTGAGAACCTGAGAAAAAGTTATGTGAAATTACTAATTCGTAATCAATTTTAATAATCTATTAATTTATTTATTCCATTTTTTTTAATAATTTTTACTTTTCTGATGCTAAAATACCGAAGTTTCTTTAATATTGAAGTGTGTGTTTCAGTAATTGTAAAATTATTGTGTGAAAATGTTGTGATCATCTGCTGGAGAGCACATAAAGTTGTCGATCGTGAAGTATATTTAAATGACGAGTAAAATTATACATACCGCCAGTCCATGTTCTGCCAAAACCACTTGCACGAACAACCTGTGTATCATAGTTTCTGAATGCATCTGATGAAGGTTGTACACGAATCGAACGTAAGTTTTCTGCAAATACAACGTTTACTTAGTGTTGACATATTTGAAATAACGCTGATATTTTTTACAACGGCTATAACATCAGCAGGTACGTAAGTATTGTCTTTTATTAGCCAATCGAGAATGGGCTTAAATATACTGGAACATGACCCAGGTTGGGCAGATTTATTGTAATACTAGCAGTATTATTTCATTTATGATAAAGAACGTAGCGAGATCTTTTATAGCCCATAACAGAACTTTTGTTATACAACTAAGTTGGCAAACAATCGCTCACCGGTTGGTAGTAGCCTATAAACGCCTAAAACATCGGAAGCATCGCAAGCGTATTGCTAACCCTAATCCAACCAAGAGTTCTTCTGGTCAGCTTACTTACTACACAACACTGCTTAAAAGCACATATACAGCTATTATTTTACTGTAAGATTGAGGTACTTCTCCACTCGGGCTGTTCCAAATTTTGAACAGGATATATTCTGCTATCTTGGTGATACCTTCACGAACTGGACTTTAGAACCTAAGCAGATTGAATTGAAGGTTGGTGTGTTCCAACACTTCCAACCATAAAACTATTTCGTTTAATTGTATTAGTATTAGAATGTATCGACAGAAAAACTTACCGGAATATATTAATGGTTGTTGTAGCTTGACAAGTGATATGTCATCAAGTTGCACCTCGAGTGGTCTTGAGGCGTCGAATGTGGGATAGACGTAGTACTCGTTAGTCTCTAACATCATTTCAGGACGGGTCATGTGGACAAGTCCAGCGCGTACTATCAATGAAACTTGGCTGAAATATATCATTGATAATATTATAAACAGACCATTCCCATTATGATACATTGAAGTAAAAATTTTAAGTTTTAATATTATGTACTTAAAACTGATAAGACAAAAAAAAATATAGATACTATCAGATGTAGATGTCATCGTCAATAGTTGTGATTTGAAATTTAATGAAACGGAAATGCGTCACGATAAATAAACAAAGACATAAATGTATGGGAGGTGTGTAACGCCTAAAAACGTCTAAGGGGTGTTAGTAAAAACATCTTTATTTAGTGACGTCAGAGGTAACGTTATCGGTATCGTTGCAAAGGCCCGCGTAAGAGTGCGACACAGTCACATTTTACTTGACTTGTGATATGTACATACCATGTACTGTCAACAATATTTCTTTTAATACTCACGAAGCAGTACAGTGAGCTGCAGTCAGTAGCCATTCTCTGTGAATAACATTTCCTCCGCAGCCAGTTACAGTTCCTAATCTGTTAACCATCCGTAGGGAAACTTGGTGAGGGTGCTGACCTGGTTGTGCCTCCCAACCAGATACGATACGAGACTGTGCCCCTGTAAGGATAAGAATTATTTTTGTTTAGATTTATCTTAAATCTTATGCGTTCGCTATACTTAAATAAGTGTTCACACAAATAAAAAAAGGGATCTTTAGATTTCTAACCTAAAGATATTTATAAAATAACATTTTATGGTTGACAGACTGATTAAAAAGAAATTATTAGCTAAAGCTTATTATTCGAAAGCATATTACATAAAAAGATACATAAAGTTTCACTTCAAAAATAATATCTTGAAGGGAATGAAAAGGGGTTGTAAGTTATACCCCTTAGTAAAGACGTGTCTATTAGATCTGCAGATATGTTTCGTATTAAAATAAAAACATATTAAGACTTTTACCTGATGTACGATACTCATAATAAAATTTAAGTATGTACTAAGTATACTGTGATCTATCGCTAAAAGCATTCGCGGAAAACGGTATTTGTATGGTATAAGTAATAACAATAATTCTGACAATTAGGTGACGAAAGAGATTAAATTAATTACACCTAAATTAAAATCTGTTGTAGTAGTCATCATTATTATTTTTATCAAGTTTTCATATCTGTTTGTCGGATCAACCGACAAAAATAAAAAAATCTGATTAAAAAAAATCACAGATCGTGGATAAAATTGATAAATAATTTAAGTAGGTACTTTTAAATAATTTGTTACGTACGTTTCTTTTCATTTAGATATATAAGTAAAAATTAATCGCTGAATTTCTTTACGACTGCATTAAATTGTATAATTATATTTTGTGTTCGTTGTTGTTAGGACAAGGTTTCTAAAAAAATATAATTGTATTTACTTACGAACGAAAAAAAAACCAACTTCAATTACATCGATTAACACTCTCTAGTTTTCGATTAAGGAAAAAATGATCAAAATCAGTACATCCAGTAAAAAGTTATGAGATATATAATATAATACTAGCTGATCTGGCGACCTTCGTACCACCTTATATTTTCTTAAATATAATAATTACATGTGTCAAAATAAAATTAATCCTATCTTTCAAGTTGGATCCAGTTGCACGCGGTGTGCAAATTCCATTTAAATCGGTTAAGTAGTTATTCCGTCGCGGACACACAACGTGACGCGTAATTTATATAATATAGGTATATACTATCTGGCCTAACGAATTCCTTACGTTTTTTGTGAATATAATAATTATTTATATCGGAATAAAATATAATATCTTTCAAGTTGGATCGAAGTGCAAACGGTGTGCAAATTTCATTAAAATCGGTTAAGTAGTACTCCATCGGGGACAAACAACGTGACGCGTAATTTATATATATTAAGATTAAGAAGATCGGTCGATGAAAAAATAGTCCAGCAAATACGCATTATTAGCGATAATT
The DNA here is from genome assembly GCF_905220565.1 of Melitaea cinxia. Lineage (NCBI taxonomy): Eukaryota > Metazoa > Arthropoda > Insecta > Lepidoptera > Nymphalidae > Melitaea > Melitaea cinxia. Next base: position 8,530,734 of record NC_059414.1, on the reverse strand, counting down.
CAAAATGTACTTCTCAGATCTTAATTATATTTAAATGGGAAAATATTTAAATTTCACTGACACGCAGCACCTTTCGATTAAAAAAATAAATAAATATCGAAATCGGACTACCCAGTCAAAAGTTATGAGGTAACATAAGTACATAAAAAAATATAGCCGAATTAAGAACCTCCTCTTTTTTTTAAGTTGCTTAAAGTCGATGTATTCTCGTTTGTTATGAAAATAATCATGTATTACCATTACCTTCAGGGTCGGCATTTTCTATGTATACTGGTTCATACTGGGCTGAGACCTGTAATATATAAAAATTTAGAATGTAATATCCCACAGCTGGACATAGGCCTCTGTCCCCATGTAGGAGAAGGATCAGAGCTTAATCCACCACGCTGCTCTAATGCGGGTTGGCGGATATATTCCCTACTATGAGTAACGATCGCTATCAGGTATACATGATAACAACCGGAACCTGCACAAACACCCAGACCACGGCAAATATATTTATGGCCAATACAAATGTTTGTCATGTGCGGGGATCGAACCCGCAATCGCCAGCGCAACAGCAACAAACCAGTGCTGTGACCGTTACGCCAACGCGCCCACGCGTTAAAAATATTGTTATTAAATTGAATAAGGTAAATTCTAAAAGAAATTTCGTTAGAGCTATCCGAACAACGTTAAATTAAACACGTAGATATTTCAGCACACGCTAATATCTATAAAAATAACAGGAACGTATGATCTGTTCCTTGATTCCTTCGTTATTGCATGTATCGCAGGTCAGGCAGATTAATTGTTCTGTCATCCTGTTCTTAAAGAATTCTATTTTTTTTACTTTCTATCGTTTACTGGGAGACGAAATAACAGCTGCCAATTGTAAAAAGCAATTTTCGTACTAAAAATATATATTAGTAATTTTCTTACCCGTTGGGCCGCGAATGCGACTAGGCAAATTGTCACTAGCCACATCTTTCACACACACTGACTAATCTTTAAACCGAATCCTGTTTATAATACCTTTACCACAACATAAATAAAAGGTACTGTCGATAATATTTATCATTTTAATTGCATAGTTATCCTTATCATTTGATAATAATCTCAAATATCAATATCTAACACCTACTATTAATTATATTACTTTTTTTTTTAAATAAAATAGTTTTTTATTTAAGATTTTACTATTAGATAATTGATTAGGCTTCCATTAAAAATCTGTCATACATAGTTAGCCAAAAACAACATTTCAAGATGGAACGATAGATCAGATAAAAATTCTGTAATGAATAAATTGTTAGTATTTTACAGAAATGAAGTCTATTTACTTTGGAATTCGTACAAAAATGGTATCGCGTGGACGGACGTGTTCGATGTAGATGAAAAGACTGTTAAGTTGGCAGATGAAATGAGTGACTACAATAGGGTTATTTGAAGTCCGAAAAGACGGAAGGGATACTACTCTATAATTTATATTTAAAAAATCCCACATAACCCCGGCTGTTCCCCACTAGCTGGGCATCATTTTGGAGATTTCTCCTTCCCCAAGAAAAAAAAACAAACTTTAAATTAGGTCAAACGAGCACGCTTGTCAACGAGTTTAGTATAATAAAAAATGTAAGAATGAAGAAACTGTGAACAGTATTCGTAGTAGGGTAATTTTATTTTCAAACATTTGTTTTTAAATACAAATACATACGTATCCCGAGCGGGTCAAATTTTGATCTAGCGGGTACATCGTTCCATAGTTTAATTGGCTAGAGCACCGACACAGTCAGTCGGAGATGCAGGTTCGATCCCCGCTGGAACGGTCGATTTTTGATATGATATTAAAAAATGTTTAGAATTTCCTAATGTGTGGGTAATACAAAATAAAATCGTACAAATGGATTTGGTTTTCTACTTGGTAACCTGCAGTCACTTGTCATGATTTTGGTCTTATAATACGCTTCAGCCTGTAATATCCCACTACTGGGCATAGGCCTCTTTCCCCATGTAGGAGAAGGATCAGAGCTTAATCCACCACGCTGCTCCAATGCGGGTTGGTGGATATATTCCCTACTATGGGTAACGATCGCTATGAGGTGTACATGATAACAACCGGGACCGACGGCTTAACGTGCTCTCCGAGGCACGGTAGGGAGACCCACTAGGACTGCACAAACACCCAGACCACGGCAAACACCTGTATGGCCAATACAAATGTTTGTCATGTGCGGGGATGGAACCCGCAACCGCCAGCGCAACAGGTACAATCCATGGCATATTTTGCTTTTATGTACGGTCAGCCACGGTTGCCACCCTAAGGTTTAATGTCATGCAGATTAAAGGACAACGTTAGTTTCGCTGGCAGATCGATCTGAAAACTTAAAAAAAAAAATTTGGAGCATCTGAGGTAGGGCACAGCAGGAATTTCCTGCTCAAAATATGGAGCAGCCCGACTGGGGTAGTACCTCGACCTTACAGAAGATCACAGCAAAATAATACTGTTTTCAAGCAGTATTGTGTTCCTGTTGGTGAGTAAGGTGACCAGAGCTCCTGGGGGGGGGGGGGGGATTGGGGATTGGGTCGGCAATGCGCTTTCGATGCTTCTGGTGTTGCAGGTGTCTATAAGCTACGGTAATCTCTTACCATCAGGTGAGCCGTACGCTAATATATATATATTTATAAATGTATTTATACAATAGTATGTTAAAAATAATTTTATAAGATTATTTAAATAAAGGCTATTATTATTATAAAATTGTTATTACTTGTGTTAGTTTTAATATAATGAAAACATAGTTAATTATTTTATTTTTATTTGCATTTTTATTTATTTACTAGCTGCTGCCCACGACGTCGTCTTCGTGAACGCTATACAGCACAAAAAATACCTACGATTATACCTTTTAAAATAACATTCATTTACCCGTTTCTTCTTTACATTTCATATCTACAGAACAATCTCATAGATGGCGCTGCTTTAAAATTGTCTTATCTACTTATATTCATTTAATTATGTTTACCGGCTTAATAACTTATATTGCGTGATTTTTATAGTGTGAAGCTAGCTTATATAGCATGGTTATTAACATAATAACAAAAACATTCAAATATGCGTCGTTAGATTACACGTTGTTACAGAATGCGTTGAGGAAATAAAGGTTCATTGCTCGTTCCCCGTAGGTGATAGCGTGATAATATGTAGCCTATATGTTGACCCGACTTCGTATAATATTCGTGCGAAATTTGAAGTAAATCCATGCGGTAATTTTTGAGTTTATCCCGGACATACATACAGATAAACAGACAAACAGACAAAAATTCTAAAAATTATATTTTTGGCTTCGGTATCGATTGTAGATCACACCCCAAGTATTCTTTTAAAAAAATATTCAATGTACAGTTTTGACTTTCCTACCATTCTATTATATGTGTAGTGTATGTGTATTACTATTACTGTAATTGGAAAATTGAAAGAAGGAAGAAAGAAAGAAAAATATATTTATTTGGGACGTCACAAACATTGCAGACAATGACTAAATATTAATACAAAAAATAAAAATAAAAAATAGAAATAAAACACGATGAATTATTCAAATTCAAATTCAAAATATTTTATTCAGCATAAAATTATTACAATTTCTTACTGAACGTCATGAGTCTACTACCAGTTCGGAAAGAAGAAGCCTCTGACCTGAGAAGAACTGGCGGAAGAAACTCAGCGGGACTAATATCATTTTTTTTTACAGTAATGTTTTTTTTCCCAAAGCAAATCGAATTGAACAATAATTTTATAAGTTGAAATAGCCTGGAAGCGATCACATCATTCCCAAGGCGTACTGTCTTCTAGAAAATCATTAATCGAATAATATCCTTTACTACACAATCGTTTTTTCACAATTTTTTTAAATTTAGCAATAGAAGCTTTTTGAACGTTTTCTGGGAGCCTGTTGTATAAGCGTATACATTGTCCATAAAAGGAATTACTGACTCGGCGTAAGCGAGTTACAGGCACTACAAGTTTATGTTTGTTCCTAGTATTAATGCTATGCATGTCGCAATTCCTGGGAAATTCGTGTATATTTTTATGAACATACATAACATTTTCGTACACATATTGAGAAGCAACAGTCAATATTTTTATTTCTTTAAACTTATCTCTTAATGATACTCTAGGGCCTAAACTATAAATTGCACGAATAGCTCTTTTCTGCAGGACAAAAATAGTATTGACAGTAGCTGCATTTCCCCATAATAAGATTCCATATGACATAATGCTATGGAAATAACTAAAATATACTACGCGAGCTGTATCTACGTCAGTAATAAGTCTAATTTTTTTAACCGCGAACGCTGCAGAGCTGAGCCTATTCGCTATCCCCTCAACATGAAGATCCCACCGCAATTTCGAATCTATAGTGATGCCTAGGAATTTAGTGGACTCCACCGGTTTTAACATCTCTCCTCCCAATTCTACACCATTATCAACAAGTTTAACATTAGGTGTCGTGAATTTTATTAATTTTGTTTTTTTGTTATTTAATAATAAATTATTTGAATCAAACCAGTAGACAACCTTTGAGAGAGCATCGTTTACATCGTCGTACATAAGTAAATTACGTTTCACCTTAAAAATAAGTGAAGTGTCATCAGCGAACAATACTATCTCATGCTTGTCCTGTACAAAAAATGGCAAATCATTTATGTAAATAAGGAAGAGAAATGGGCCAAGGATAGAGCCCTGTGGAACCCCCATATCCAGAGGAGCCCCAGGAGATCTCTTACCATTTACATCAACCCTCTGTATTCTATTATTCAAATAGGAATTCAGGAGGCTGAGTGCCCTATCTCTAATCCCATAATGATGCAGTTTCCTGATCAACGTCTCATGGTGCACACAATCAAAGGCCTTGGATAAGTCACAGAATATCCCAAGAGCATCCTGCGACCTCTCCCATGCCTCAAAAATATTTCTAATTAGCTCAACACTAGCATCTGTTGTGGAGCGACCTTTTGTAAAACCAAACTGTTTCTTATGTAGTAGATTGTGTGCATTAAAATGCGATAACATTTGCCCGAGGATGATTTTTTCAAAAATTTTACTAAATGTTGGGAGTACTGAAATTGGTCTGAAATTATTAGGATCTAGGGTACTGCCTGATTTAAAAATAGGAATTACTTTACTGTGTTTCATTAGATCAGGAAACACACCATGTTCTATACAGCCATTAAATATAGTAGCTAGATGAGGTGCGACAACATCAATTATCGAACTAACGACTTTTACAGATAAACCCCATAGATCAGCTGTTTTCTTGACGTCCAGGCTTCTGAAGGCTATTATTATATCTTTGGGGTTTACAGGTTTAAATGTAAATATTACATTACATTCTTTAACGTTTTTCTTTAGCAAAAATTCGGCAATGCCTGGAGACGAATTAAGTGATTGCGTTGTTGAAAGCGGAATGTCAGTGAAAAATTTTTCAAACTCAGATGCAACTTCTCGGTCTGAGGTAACAAATTTATCATTGACATTTAACTTAAAATCGAAGCTGCGATCTGTGACTCTTCCACTTTCACAAGCAATTATGTTCCATGTCATTTTAATTTTATTATGCGCATTTCTTATTTTGTCTTTAATATACAAGGATTTTGCCATGGAACATACTCTTCTAAACATTTTTGAGTAGGCACTTATAAAAGAAGCAAACGATACACTATGATTATAGGCTTTTTCACTGTACAATTCATAAAGCCTTTGCCTGCTCTTATATATGCCAGTAGTTGCCCATTCACCAAATGTCAAGAGACCCCCTGAATTGACTGTTTTTGAAGTAAATATTGTAGAAAATTCAGTTTTTACTAATTTAAATAAAGAGTTATATAAGTTATATAGTTATAGTATAATTAAAACAGTTCATAAAAAAAGTAAACTATGATCGTGACATTTTAAATTTTTTGTTGTATTTGTTTGTATGAATTGTTTTTATGGGCCATTTCTTACTTGAAATAAATGATTGAAGAAAATATACTTGGATTTATAATGTCAAGATACTTAAAATGTAAATTTTAGATTTTTAATCAGATTTCAAAGCAGATTAAAATTGAATAACGTTATTTATTAAATGTGTGGTCTTGTTCGAAATATTATACCGGTTCATTTTTATTTTTTATTAAATATCTCTTCTAATTTCAATTCAATTTTAATTCAATTTCTTCGTTGTATTGTATGGCTATGGCTAATTTGTGACACAGATGATTTCGGTTGTCACCTCGGTTGTCACGTAGGACGAAATCAGATGTTCTTACTTTGTTTACGTGTCATTGTCACTGTCAACTTGTCTACAAAGCTGAAATTGTTTTGTGTCATGTTAGTTTCTAATTTCAGGCTTAAATTTCTCATGATCGCTAAAACAAAGGTTTTGATATAAAAATATTTACTAAATTAAACGTGATGTGTGCGTATATGTGTGCATTTTAATATAAGAAAGTGAAATGATAGAGGAACAGTTTATAAGGAAAAGTCTAACTTCTAACACTTAAAACAACATAAATAATATTGTTATAAATGTCGTGGTTCGCGGATCTTGCTGGCAAGGCGGAAAGCCTGCTCAACAACCTCGATGAACAGACAGGTGTGGTTCTGCGCCAAAGTAATGGTGTGAAAGAAAGAAAACATGACATCATATATAACCACGAGAGTTCATGGGGCCAGAAGAAAAAAAACAGTCCAAAGAATACAAAAAAGAATATATTTACTCCCGAACCAAGGTCAAATTATGCACCAACAGTAAAAACTTCACCAACAAAACCCCATCAACCGCGATCTTTGATTAAACAAAATCAAGATAGTACTAGAACCATCCAGGAAAACATTAGAAAAAAGTCTCCAACACGGAGAACGGCCCAATATAATCTCAATAACAGCCCTAAGACATTAGTTGGCGATTTTAATGACAGTAAAGGAATTGATCATTTTGGACTTCGGCATAGAAGTAAGCTCACTTAAGTTAGGCTTTTGAAAACAAATGTTTATATCTATTTTAATTTTTATGATATCTTTTCTTTTAATTTCTATGATATCTTTTCAGGATTCAGTTTACCTTCAGACTTAGAAATAATAGACAGTGAAAAATTAGCATATAATATGCAAAACTTGGAAGTTGAGAATGCAATGTTGAAAAATGAACTTAATGTTATGAACAGAGAAATTTCCGAACTGCTTGACAGATTGCGTATAACAGAAGATGGTATGGACACAATTGTTTTTATTTGTAATATATAAGTTTTGTGTTAATTATTTTAACTTTATTGTTATGTCAATGTATTTAAATATTGGTTATCAGAACTCAAAAGCACACAAAATAAATTCGAAAATAGTGAAAAATTAAATTACACACTACAAGATGAAAAAGATTCATTGGTTGCACAAATTGAGAAGATTAAATCACAGGAAAATGAATTCAAAAATGTTCAAAGTAAATATAAAGAACAGAATCAAGATTTTGAAACAAATATCCACTTGTTGGAGTATAAAAATAGTGAATTTGAAGATAAGTAAGTGTTTCTTAAAAGTTACCATTGCTAAAGTAATTGGGTATTGTATTTTGTATCTTGTGTTGAAAATTTTTTTATTTTAAGAAAGTTATTAATTAACTTATAATTTAGCTACATGCTTAATTAAGTAAGGCATTTTTAGAAAATCTTAGCACTATTTAGAGGTAAATTGTAACTGATAATTATCATTTATATTAAACACACAGTATATATATTTTTTTAAATTTATATTTATTTTAGAATAAAAGTGCTAACGGAAGAAATAAGTCATAAGGAAAGAGCTCTAAATAAATTAGAAACTGAACTACGTCACGCACAAACAACTATACTTGAACAACAAAGTAGCATTGAAAAATCAAAGACAGAGTGCAATCGCTTAGAGAAAGATTGGGAAGCTTATAAATTAAGAGTTAAAAACATGCTCTTCGCCAAAGATAATGAAATTAAATCTCTACGAGAAGGAGCAAACCTCACTGAAGATGCAAAAATGTTAATGGAGCAAATAGAAACATTAAAGTGAGTATTTATTGTAATCATGTAAGAAAATAGAATTTGGATCTATAAGACAATTTTTATGTATTATTTATGTCTGTATATATAAATAAACTAGCGGACCCGGCAGATATTATCCTCCCAGCAGGAATAAATTTGATTGCTGACATACTGATAGCAGCACCACATACAGGATCCGTATGTGTTTTAAAACCATCCAAGAACCCATAAAATATATGTACAAAATTTTAATCAAAACGGTTTAGCATTTAGTGTAGCCATTTAGAGTTCAGTGACAAACGCACACATAGAAGAAATATATGTAAATGAATAAATTGTCACAAATAACATCAATTAAAATTTTTCTTAAAAAATACTCATAATAAATAAATAGGTTTTATGAAAAAACTCAAAATAATTAAAAAGATGAACGAACGAAAAAAAAAAAAATAGAAGAATTACACAGTATGATATAGATACATAAGACGTAATTATATTTGTTATCTTGATTACGAATTGACGTTTTATTTTTTATATTTTCTGATAATCTGCTACAAAACATGATTTAAAATAAATACTAATAACATGATTTCAGTTTTTCCCACTATAAATCCTCTAATGAATTTATTACAAAAGCTTTCTTACATTACTTTCAATTAACTTATTGTATGTGATTTTCGTTATCTGATGATCTGATAACCTGGTACATGTTATTTCGGTTTTATCTATAGATTCCAATAACTGTAATTTTTTTTTTTATCTAGAATGGAATTTACCCATTTTGATTTAATTTTAAGATTAACAAATCTTTGTTTTTAATCAACTCAACTTAACAAAAAAGTTGCATGTACTCAAATTCGCAACACTTTATAAGACGTTGAATTATCCAGTTTCAGTTGTTGGACTTAATAATTTTTTTCTATGTATCGGACACAGACACCTATACTAACGACGGTCATTTTAATTATAATATTGTATACGTCCTTATAAATAGAAATGTTATTTATTGTAAACCATAAAATGTATATTAAAAAAAATCTTTATGAAAACTTTACCTTAAATTGTATCTTAAACGGAGTCAGAAATAGAGAGGGTACTCACTAAAGATGCTTTTCAACCGAATCCAAAAGATGGCGTTAGAGAGAGACTTCAAAAATATGTACACGATAATTGACGGTAGACATACATATATAGAGCATCCCCACCTTTCTTTTAACACATAACTGAGGTAAGGCACAGCAGGAATTTCCTGCTCAAAATATGGAGCAGCCCGACTGGGGTAGTACCTCGACCTTACAGAAGATCACAGCTAAATAATACTGTTTTCAAGCAGTATTGTGTTCCTGTTGGTGAGTAAGGTGACCAGAGCTCCTGGGGGGATTGGGGATTGGGTCGGCAACGCGCTTGCGATGCTTCTGGTGTTGCAGACGTCTATAAGCTACGGTAATAGCTTACCACCAGGTGAGCCGTACGCTTGTTTGCCGAACTAGTAATATAAAAAAAAAGACGTAACTAAATTACATTGATTGATAATGTATTATTTTGCTTCCATAGACAATAAAATTATAATTATCAAAGTAGGTTACTATTGCAATATTAAGGATGAGGTCTTTATCGTTTTCCGCTGTCTAAGAAAACTACTCTGCTATATATTATGCTCTTTTTTATTTACAGACAAGAAAAAGAAGAATTATCACAATCAATAACACTTGTTCGTAACGAATGCAATGAAATAAAGCTATGTATGTCACAATTGGAGCAACGTCACGCTGCTGCCGAGCGCGTCGTGACAGCCCTGAGGGACACCTTGAAAGAAGAGCGTAGCTCTAGGAATAGGGCTGAAGTACAATGTCTTACTCTTGGAAAGGTAGTTTGACTTTTCTTTTTTTGACTTGATGTTTATATGAATTATATTAAAGGAAAAATTATTTAATTATAGAGTTTAATAAAGTTGGATGTATTTTCGAATACTTCCTATCTGTTTTGGTTGTAAGTAATGTATTTTCGAAGTAAAAATTCTTTACGCACTACTACTTTACGTGTACTTGACTTGGGAAGTAAGCTGTTGAATGCGTGACGAGAACGTTACCAAAAGTGTGATCAGGCGATACTAACGGAGCAAGAGAGAGGTGCGAGCACACATTTTCCTTCTCTCTTTCTCTCATAGCCAGTTACGTTTCGTATATCTAAGACACAGTGCAGGCCTATTGTGCAGAAGTTTTACTTCAGTCGTGTGGTCTAAAGTATATTTGTTTGTTTTGATAGTAACCTATACATATTAATATCGGTTTACGATTTTTGATTTTATCATTTACAAACAAAATAAATTACATTTAACGTAAAGGTTACCGTTTTTATTTATTTATTATTTCGTCTCTTTGTTGAGGTAAACCAACAATATTAAAGTCACTTTATCATACACAGTGAATATAATAATACTTAAAGTAGTAACTAAACCGTTTACCACAGATTCATTTAATTCTTTATTAATTTGTATTTTAAATTATTAATTAATTATTTTCAGGAGTTGCAATCTCTTCGGATGGAGTCCGCCCAAACAATAGCCAGTCTACGGACAGCTTTACAAAACAAAGAGGAGGAACTAAATAATCTTATAATCAACGAAACCGCGTCCACAGCACGAACGACTGATACGAGCGCGTTGAACGTAGCAGACTATGACGTCATCAGAGACATTGACAATGAAAAGATAGAATATCTGACGCAAATGTTGATACAGAAACAAGGAAAGATAGACACGTTACTGGCCGATAATAATATACTGAGGATTCAGTTGGATAAATTAGAGGTGCGTAATTAAATATAAGGTATATAATAAATTAACGCCTCATACTTACGGCCCCAATGGGATTTAATCCTGTATCGAGGTCCGGCACCAACTCACACAATACATAAGCATAAACGCCCAGACCACGGAAAACATCTGTATGGTCAATACAACTCTTTGGCATGTGCGGAAATCGAACTCGTAGCCGCCAGCGCACAGCCACCAGTGCTATGACCGTTGCGTCAACGCGTCGTTAATACTATCTATTCAGAAACAATAGGGTAAATAATTGAACGAAATTGTTAGTAGTATTTTTGTTCAGTTAGTAATTTTTGTTTTTGTTTTCGCTACTCTCATAGTATTTTTAAATGTATTGTTAGCATAATATCGATTATTTTAATACGTTTCGTGACGTCGTGCAACAGTGTTAATAAAAATAGTTCCCTACCCGCGTTTTGTAACGTCATGCAACAACGTCAATAAAAGCAGTCCCTACCCGTTCAGAGGGCTCTTTTGCTTCTCGGCTTTCGGAACGATAGGTCGTTGTTTCATGACGAGTGCGTTGATCATTTTTATATTCAAAGTAACGGTTGTTTGCCTGGTTAATTAAAATTGTAATTCTCGGTCATTATTTTCGATTAAGTTAGTGGTTAAGGTTAATTTTTGTGATAATTGTTATATTTGTAAAAATGAGTAATAAATAGAAGTTAAGTGTTCGGTTTTCTGTTTTTTTTTTAAATAAATAAGTTTGTTTCTCCTAAAATCAGAAGTGGGATTGCTCCTTACGACACCACTTCATAAGCAAACAGCCGTTAATTTGAAATCGTCATGCCGCGTTCACGATCGTGCGGTTCGTGTTCACATAGTCGATCAGGCAGGACTCCTAGTCGTGAAAATAGGCAGTCCCGCGGTAAATCTATAAGGAACGAACAAACGCGCAATAGGCCGTCACGGGTAAATCGCCGTCGTCATAGATCGCGAAGTGAATCTGACGATGAAAGGTTATCTCAGGTGTGTGCAATTGTCGCAAGTGGGCGTCGTGTCAACTTACTGAACGTTCCCTGCGACCACGCAGGCTGTGTTCGGAGAATCGCGAACGGTTATCACGCAGTAGCAGTGAGTATTCGTTACTTTGGGTAGATCTCGTTCGCGCAGATGTAGTAGTTCGATTACGATATACGATAGATGCGATTATGACTCGTCTGTCTACTATCGAACAATCGACAGTCAACTCATCACGAAATTCATTGCTTAAACCAAGCCGCAGAGTTATTATGTCTCTAATTTTGATCCGGCTGTGCACGATTTTGGAGTGTGGAAGTAAATAGGACGAAGTGAATTAATAATTGGGACGATTTAGTGCTTATCGCGAGTCACTAATTGTTTTAAGGGCGATGCCAAAATTTGATTAAACGAGAGGATCAGTAATGATCGTTCGTCGTTTAATTTCTGTCGCGAGTTTAGGTCGTGTGGGTAGTTGTTTACGGGATGAAGCGCGGTCGTGGTTAAATGATTGTGTGATGCAGGATAGAACGTGGAGCAGCTTTAAGTCGAGTATCTTTTTAGAAACAGGTAGAATATCTTGGTTGATTAATTTACCAAGGTCAGGTGAGGCCGAGCTTTAGTAAAATTGAGGCGCTTATTCAGTCACCGAAGCCTACCAACGCAAGACAGGTTAACCGATTTCTAGGTCTTACAGGCTATATCTGTATTGCCAAATTATTAAGAAAGTGCGAATCTTTGCTGTAGAGGACCTTGTCTTTGTGATTAAAATCTAGCAAGCACTTACAGTGTGCTTAGCGCACTCCCGCATAACCGATACGAGTTGAAGTTGCTGGCAGGCTCATATGGTAAGACGATACGAGCAGCCTCTGAACACATGGTTCAGTGGCTCGGTGAGTGAATGCCAGACACATGCTCCGCATTCTTCGATAGCGGTTTGTATACACCGCCATGGTAGCAGTACGGGTAAGCAAGCGTGAAGCCTCTGCTATCATTATCATTACAGCCTATACAGTCCACTGCTGGACATGGGTCTCCACAGGTTTGCGCCAAGCGTGGCGTGAACTCGTGTGTTTTGCCCGTGGTCGCCACGCTGGACAGGCGAGTTCGTGGCCGCGGGGCTGGCTTTGTCACGCCGGGAGCGCTGCTACCCATCTTCGGCCTGTGTATTTCGGGGCCAGCGGTTGGATGGTTGTCCCGCCACCGGTCGGCTTTTTGGGTTTCATGGTGGTGGCGGAACTGTGTTGTCCCTTGGTCGCCTCTTACGACAAGCGCGGAAAGAGAGGGGGTGGCTATGTTCCTTAGTACCGTAGCCACACAGTACTATATTTACACTGCTATATTTTTCATGAATTAGCAAGCTAACCAATTACCGTATTTTACAGCCAGGGTTCGCCAAACCGATTCATAAAGGTAACCGTTTGAAACGATTACCGTATGAATCGGATACCGATTGAAAAGGTTACCGTTTTATTTCGGTTCCAAAACCGTAATAAAACGGTTACCGATTAAACTGTAATACCGAAATATAACGTTATGTATTTCGGTTTTAAATGATTCGGAGAAGTAACAAAGGGTGACAAAATCTGTGAGCCATCGTTTAAAATGAAGAATCTGTAATGTTCCTTGCTTTTATTGATAATGCTTGGTTTTTCATAAGACTGGCTTCTTTAACTATGAAAGTAATTAAGTTTTTTGTTTTGAATTATTCGTTATATGCAATATAAACATTAACGCGAAAAAGAGATGAAAACTTGCTCGCGCCACGCCCGGGGCCTGTCGTCTATCACAAATAAGTTTTAAGTAAAATCACGCAACACACGGGAGCGAATGAGATAGAGATATGGTGTACGTTCGGACCGCAATCCGAGCTAGCGCAGCGCAGCTACAAGAACGGGAATTGCCCGCTTAAACTTACGACGCGAACGTTATGCCTACTACCGGTTTATTTCGATACTGTATTACCGATATGATTCGGTTACCGAATGATTCTCTTACCGTTATTTTGATTCGATAAGTACCGTTTTATAAAGGTAAATAACCCATACCGGAATATCCCTGTTTACAGCAATGTACATGAATAGTGTGGTATGTGAGATGCCTTCACGAGTGGTCACGCTTGTCGGCGTAGTCATGCGTGTGGTGGCTCCGTATATGGGTGCGGTGTAGTGCGGAGCTGTACACGTGCGATGGCACCTGCACTTTGCTGGCACGATGTGACAAAATGACCGTTTTGTTATTTGAGACAAGCGTAAAGCCGGGTCCAGACATGTATCATTTGCCCGATCCGATCACCGTATCCGTATCGTCGACGCGTATCATGATCGCATATGTGGACGGGTAATGATATACGTATCATGATACGGGATCTCGATACGCCGTTATGATACGGCCCGTCCCATGTCGTGTCGGTTTTTGTCCGATCATCAAAGGTGATACAGATACGGACGTGGGTCAGTCTGGACGCATCACTCGCGACGCTCGGTCGGTTGCACGTGCGCGTCATTTTCAGTCCTTGCCGTGAAGAAAAAACAATGAATTGGAACAATGAAAATGTTATTAAGGCCTATAAAGAAAAGCAAGTTTTATGGGATCCCAGCCACAAAAGTTATTACAACAGGAATCTGAAGCAGGAGGCCTGGGATGAATGACATGTTTGATCGAGAGCAGAAACTGAACTGGGCAATTTGATACGCGATCATGACTATTGTGAAGATACGGATACGGAGCAAATCGGAGGCGTCCGCAACTTGATACGGGGCTTGACAATACGCACGGTGATCGGATACGGTGATAGGATCGGTCAAATGATCATGTCTGGACCCGGCCTAATACTGCCTCTGTCTGCTTTCTGTGATGGGTATTGCGTAATACTGCCTCTGCCCAAGGGATAATATCGCGTAATACTGCCTCTGTCCCTGGATCACATCGCGGGTATCGCGTAATACTGCCTCTGCCCGTAAGGTAAAGTAAATGTTGTGTGATGGGTATTGCGTAATACAGCCTCTGCCCAAGGGATATCGCGTAATACTGCCTCTGTCCCTGGATCACATCGTGGGTATCTCGTAATACTGCCTCTGCCCGTAAGGTAAAGCAAATGTTGTGTGATGGGTATTGCGTAATACAGCCTCTGCCCAAGGGATATCGCGTAATACCGCCTCTGTCCCTGGATCACATCGTGGATATCGCGTAATACTGCCTCTGCCCGTAAGGTAAAGTAAATGTTGTGTGATGGGTATTGCGTAATATAGCCTCTGCCCAAGGGATATCGCGTAATACTGCCTCTGTCCCTGGATCACATGATGGATATCGCGTAATACTGCCTCTGTCCGTTGATTACATAGTGGATATCGTTTAATACTGCCTCTGTCCGTTATTACATAGTGGATATCGCGTAATACTGCCTCTGTCCCTGGATCACATAGTGGATATCGCGTAATACTGCCTCTGTCCCTGGATCACATAGTGGATATCGCGTAATACTGCCTCTGTCCGTTGATCACATAGTGGATATCGCGTAGTACTGCCTCTGTCCGTTGATCTTCTTCTTCTTACGGTGCCTCTTCTCTACAAAGGTTGGCGACCATCATGGGTATCTTAATCTTCGAAGCTGCAGCACGGAAGAGAGAGCGAGTACTTAGATTAAACCATTCACGGAGGTTCTTCAGCCAGGATATTTTACTTCTGCCAGAGTCTGCTACAGACGATGAATGTGACAATGCTCAGCTTGGGCCTTCGACGGCTCCCGCTACTGCTTCCCCAGGAGTTCTCCCTGGAGACGGCGAGCTCGAGTCCTTATCAGCGTCCACCGACGGCGTTCGTGGTGAAAATGTGCACCGGGGACGGCGCACGGTCAGGAGAGGCCGTGTTAGCATAATATCGATTATTTTAATACGTTTCGTGACGTCGTGCAACAGTGTTAATAAAAATAGTTCCCTACCCGCGTTTTGTAACGTCATGCAACAACGTCAATAAAAGCAGTCCCTACCCGTTCAGAGGGCTCTTTTGCTTCTCGGCTTTCGGAACGATAGGTCGTTGTTTCATGACGAGTGCGTTGATCATTTTTATATTCAAAGTAACGGTTGTTTGCCTGGTTAATTAAAATTGTAATTCTCGGTCATTATTTTCGATTAAGTTAGTGGTTAAGGTTAATTTTTGTGATAATTGTTATATTTGTAAAAATGAGTAATAAATAGAAGTTAAGTGTTCGGTTTTCTGTCTTTTTTTTTTAAAATAAATAAGTTTGTTTCTCCTAAAAGTATTTATAATAGTATTTTTTATTTTTTACACGGTTCTTATACAATACATATTTAACAGAAATGTTATTTTCTATACTATCATTTTCGAAAACGATACGAGAGCCGTACATATTTGCGTTTATGGAGAGTCACTAAACGTAGCTTCCGCACACATAAAAACTCGAGTCCATATGAGAACGTTCAACACACTCACACTATAGCCTAGCCCACTGCTGGACATAGGCCTCAAATTGCGCGAACTCGTGTGTTGCCCATAGTCACCACGCTGAGCAGGCAGGTTTTTTTTTTTTTTTTTTTTTTTTTAACAAGTCATACATCCACGGGCTTATGAACCCATGTCCTTTTTTACTCTAATACATGCAAATTTTTATTTTTATTTTTTCTCTATTTCAAGGTAGGCGTTAGTCAATAACATCGCTGTTCAAGTCACTATGTTTGTTTTTAATGTCTCCAAAAGAGACGTGAGTCCACCGACCGGTTCTTAATCTAATCTATGGTACAATTTTTTTTTTTTTTTTTTTTTTTTTTTTGTTATTATTATTATTTCCTTATAATACTATACTTATATCTAGCTAAACATTATTTACATGCGTGATAATAGTTTTCTTAAATATATATATATTTTTAATATTATCTATATTACTACCAACGAGGAGTACTCCCAAGCCAAGCAACCTATTCCAATTTTATTTTGACATCTCGAGAATACTCTCAACGACGGCGGTGTCTCTATTATGAATCGCCATCTTGAGACTATGCTCGAGGATGTCTTTTTCCGTAGCCTCCGCCGCCCTCCCGACGAAACGACAGATCGCGTCATCCCTGTAGTCGGTGTAGTAGACACAGGCCTTGGTGTGTCTAGTCACCGCGACTATCGCGTGCGAAACGCTGTCATGTATTCGCAGCCTCCCACTCCTCGTCTGGATGACGATGACACTCTCACTCGTCTGGCCCTGCGCCTCGTGGATAGTCAAGACACGCGACCCCTCCCCTTTCCCGTATCCCCGGTCCACCAGCAACTTCTTCTCTTCCTGCGTGAAGACCAGGTATAGGGTCCAGTTCTGTCTTGCAGAGATTTGCGCGCCCGTGAAGCTTTCCACGCGCAGGGAACGGATTATTGGGCTTGAGCTATAAATATCTTTGTAGACCTCGCTGATGGCGAAGGCGACATCCTTGGGGTTTCGGTGCGTACAAGACAGCTCCCACGATATGCCTGTTATCAGGGTTGGTCTGCTGTACCGCATCTTGAACAGGTTTTCCCTGTCGATGTACGGCAGCTGGTTAATATCTCCGATGAGGACCACCTTCTTGGCCCCTGATAGTCGGGCTGCCATCACTATGGCCCCGAAGTGGTTCATGAGGGCTTCATCTACCGTAAGACGGCTGATTTTTGCGCCCCCTCGAAAACCATTGACCAGTACGGAGGCCATAGTGCGCACCTTAGATTTGGCTTTAACGCCATAGCGGTGTGCCAGCTTCTCCTTAAGTTCTTTGGCAGCCTCGACTGTGGTCGTAATGACGACTTCCTCGTCCTCATCGAATTCCCCGACTATGCGAGTTGTCTTGCCACATCCTGGAACCCCATTTATCCATTCCAGTGAAGGTAGCCCCCAGACCACGGAAGAATCATCGGCGTCACGGTCCCCCGTGATGGTTTGAGCCATCCGGAGTATCCGATCATCCAGCATTACTCTCGTGCATCTGGCCACTACCACCACCGGGTCCCCTGGTGGTGTATTGAAGATCTGAGGCTCTTGTTCCTGCCCCTCAGACTCGACCGCGCTCACGAAGCCTGCTGTGATGTTATATGCAGCCATATACCTCCCCGACATATTTCCTTTGAGTATCTGTCGAGTGTCGTTGTTGTAAATGGCTGCTTCGGCTTCTTCGAGTTCCACCTCCAGTAACTTTAGGTTGTTGTACTGGTAGGTCTGCATGATCTTATTGCATGTGGCCAGGTTCACCTCTCGGTTTGCCTTTGTTATGGCCAGGAACTCGGTAAGGGCATTTTGCGCGTGTTCAGATGGTGTGGACGCTGGTCGAAGTTTTGGTGGTGTTACTTGCCCCATATCGGCCCTTGTTCGAACAGTTGGTGGCGCCTCCGGGTGCTTCGAACTTTCGTCCTCGGTGAACCTTTCCAACGCCTTAATTTGCCGCTCTCTTGTATCGACCTGATTGGGGGACAAGTGGGGCGGTTTTTTGCCTCGTTTTGGGGAGATCGTCGATTGGATAAACTTCGCCATCGACATCAGGCTCGGTTTCGGTGTGGCTTTTGTCCGATTGCTTAACTCAGCCTTTTGGGCCTCGACCTGTTTCTGTAGGCGCTCCGATCCGCTGGGTGTGGGCTCTTCAAGAGCCGGCGATGCGGGGGGTTTAGATGTCCTGATCTTGGGTTTTAGGTAGCCTAGATCCTCCCCCCTGTCTTCGTATATAATGACCTCGTTGTTCAGTGAGGCCTTTAGACACCCGTACCTGTCTGATACGTTGCCTTTGTCATACCCGACTCTCATTGAGTCCACACTGATCCTTCCGGGGGCCCCACCGGAGGCCTCGTCCAGCCGCTGTAGCCACAAACTTGACTGCGCAAAGGCAGACCTTTCTCCTTCCTCGAAAAGCACGATTGTTTTATTTTTCAACCGCACCAGACGGTAAATTAAGTCGTCCTTCAGTTTTTGCGCAAGCGCCTCGATCTTAGAGCGCTTTATGCTTGTGTTTAGCGTGCTACCTGTCATCAGCAGGGCAAGCCCCGGCGAGACCACCAGACGATCGCGACCTTCGGAGCGACAAAAACTCATTCCGACTCTCTCCGCTTCGCTGTCCATAAACAGAGCCACGCATCTGGTCTTTATTCCCACTTCACCGCTTCCTTTCCATTCTTTGAACAAGGCCACTGGTGTTTTGCTGTGAGTAGGTTGCGGAGGTACGTTTTTATTGGCTCTCTTCTGGAACAAACTCTGCAGAGAAGACGGTGTGGTCTGTGTTATTTGGCCACGCAGCGTTTGGGTATTCAGGGGCTGAGAAGCAGTTGCCCCAGGCTGGTAAACGGTATATGGGACACGGACCTGAACGTGTGTCGGTGTCTGTGTAATTGTGTTTGTGTTGGTAGTTGTTGTGACGGTACTGGCACTATGTGGTATGAATGCAGCCTGTGGTAGAGCGGTCGTGCTATTTCTTTTTGCAGCCGAGGAAGCGGCTTTTCTCGCAAATGTCAGGAAAGACGTTCTGCCCGGTTCATTTTCCAAGATGGTGCGGAGCGAGGTCTGGTCTAGTTTTGTCTGGAGTTTGAGTTCCAGAGCCAGCCTTTCTCTGCCGAACCTCGGACATTCCAGCAGAATGTGCAGAACTGTCTCCTGACAGTTTGAGTCGCAGATACACGAAGGGCTGTCCCTAAGGTGGAATCTGTGTAGATACGCCGCAAATCCTCCATGACCGGTCAGTACTTGTGTGTCGACCGGTGTTAGTGCCGATTTTCTTACCAGCTTGTAAGCGGTCTTTACGTCTGGTAGAAAGATTTTCGTGACCGAGCCAGTTACCGAAGAATTGTATCTTTCTTGCCACAACTCGACAGTCTCTTCACGTATCCGCCTTCTGACATACGACACTGGAACTTTATCGTAGTCGGGTGCCGTCTTTTTCGTTAGGGCCGCCTTTTTAGCCAGTTCGTCCGCTCTTTCATTTCCCGGTGTACCTACGTGGGCCTTCAACCAAAAGAACCGCACCGTTCTATTGTCTTCTCGGATTTGCCTGATGCGACTCTTCATCTCAATGGCCAGAGGGTGGGTTACCGAAGGACTCCTTAGTAGATCAAGTGACGATCTAGAGTCGCTCAAGATGTTAATAGGGCTTTTTTTCGATTTCCTCGCCATGTCCACGGCTCGGAAGAGTGCGTACATCTCCGATTGGAAAACGGTGTTATGCGGTTCAAGCCGGAACGTGGAGTATCTTACTTCCTTGCCTTGATCCCACCACGTTAGGGCTTCTCCTACTTTGCCCTCTATTTTGCTACCGTCGGTGTAGATGTATGAGCCGACGATGTGGTGTTTTTCGAGGTCTTCAGGGTTCAGACTCTCCAAGCGCTCATACTCAGTTGGCATGAGTAGAGATGGATGGGGGTTTTGCATCGGACCCACCTTGCGCTCCAGCTCTCTGCCCGGTGGCAGAAGGTCCTCGCAGTGGCCTTTCTTAATTTTAAACAGCATGGCCGCTTCTCGGATCCGAAGGTCGAGTGGGAGCAGGCCTGAGAGGACGAGTGCCGATGTCAGAGACACCGCGCTTTGCATATTTTCTGTGCGAAGCCTCTTTGCAGTGAGTCTAGTTGCTTCCTTACAGACAACTTCCAAAGGACCACGCGCTTGCCGCATACAGGACGATGGGCTCTATCACCGCCACGTATATGGTTCGGACTATTTCTCCGTTTAGACCCCAAGACACCTTCGCCGCGCGCGCTAAATGTTTATAAATGTTAGCCGCTTTCTTGCATACGGCGGCCACATGCGCATTGAATGTGAGCTTTGAGTCCAAAATGAGCCCCAGCAGTTTTATTTCTTCTACAAGCCTCAACTGAGTGCCGGACATGTGGACTATGGGGGTATCGTATTTTAGCTTCTTGGTCATTACCATCGCATTGGTTTTATGCGGTGCGAAGTTCAATTTATTACGTTTGCCCCAGTCCTGTACGGCCGCTAAGGTGGTTTCAGCCGAAGCTTGCAGGTTGCTGGTTTTCTGGCTCGAGAAAACGAGGACCACATCGTCCGCAAAGGCTTGGCAGTACACTCCCATGCTTTGTACCTCTCTCAGAAGCGAATCCAGGATAAGGTTCCAGAAGGTCGGTCCACCTATGGATCCCTGGACACATCCCTTCGTGGTTTCCCTCTCACAGGATGCTCTGGCATAGTTTACTATGACTCTTCGGTCCTTCAGATATGAGTCGACCAAGGCGTATAGGTTCCTCGGGCAATGTTTTTCTACTAGCTGTTTCTTGAGAGCTGGCCACCATGCGTTGTCGAAGGCGCCCTCTATATCGAGCGATACCAGAAGTACTATCTTTTTTAATTTAATTTCCCTCCTGATATGCCCGACTAAGTCGTAGAGGGCGTCCTCCGTTCCCTTTTGTGGCATGAATCCATACTGGCTGCGGTGCAGCGTAGGGAATAGTCTCCACTGAAGTCTACCTATTAACATTTTCTCGACTGTCTTTCCGAGTATCGACAGGAGTCCGATAGGTCTGTAGGACTTCGGGTGGGTGTAGTCTTCCTTGGCTGGTTTGCGGAGAATGCATACGTGGGCGACTTTCCACTGCTTGGGGAAGTGAGACAGCGATAGACATTTATTTGCCAATGCTAAAAACAACCCCACATCGCAGTTTATTGCCACCCTGCATATGTCAGATGTTAGTCCATCCGGACCTGGAGCTTTCTTTGGATTTTGGTTCAAGAGAACTTGTTCCAGCTCGGCAGCTGTAAAAGGTGGATCATCATCCGAAAGGTCTTGTAGCTCCGCAGGAGTTCTGTATTCTACGGCCTCTCTGACCTGTTTGTGATAGGCAGTTTCGGTTGTCACAGAGTCCATCGGGTAGAATGTGTTTGCTAGGAGTTCAGCCGATTGATCCGGTGAAAGTGTTTCGCCGACCTCGCTCCTTAGCAACGTGTCTTCGTTTCTGCGAGATGTTTTCCTGATGACTCTGTAAATACCGTCCCATACGCTTTCACGGTCTTGTGCCGTACAGAACTCCTTCCAGCTTTGGGTGGCTGCTTCGCTTGCCGCTAGTTTGGGCAGGCAGGTTGGTGACCGCAGGGCTGGCTTTGTCGCACCGAAGACGCCGCTGCCCGTTTTCGGCCTGTGTATTTAAAAGCCAGCAGTTGGATAGTTATCCCGCCACCGGTCGGCTTTATAAGTTCCAAGGTGTAACTGTGTTATCCCTTAGTCGCCTCTTACGACACCCACGGGACACCAGTGGGTGGCTATATTCTTTACTGCCGTAACTACACAGCATGAGAATGTTCAAACTTTGTCTCAATGTCTTCTTTATGTAATAGGCTATTTTTAGGCAAATTAAATGGAATTATACGTTAAAAAAAAAACTTAATTTATTTTCATATATTTACAGTCAAAACATCGATCAGAATTAGCGTCTCTCCGTTCGAAGTACTCTCACAGCGTGGTTACAGTACAAGATGGCGACCGCGTGCGTTCAAGAAGTAATTACAGCGGCTCACCTCTATCCGCTTTATCGTTACGTATCGGTGTCATGATCAAAAGATTTCCGATATTTAGACTGCTTATTATGATATATATGGTAAGATTTTTTTTTTACTTTTTTAAAATATAGGTGATTCAAGGCGATCAACCAACCTAACGTATTACAGATTATTATTATAAATAAATAAATAAATGCTTCACACTCAACGATTATTATTATTACATTAAAATTTAAATTACCGACATCATTTTGGAAAAGAGCTGATACTCTTCAAAATACCGAATCAATTTTTACTAAACATGGTTAAATACTATAGTAATGTAAGGTAAACTCACTTTCCATCCATCCATTCATCCAGGTCCATCTGTTCAAGAGCTACAATGCCACACAGACATACAGATAGATATTGGGGTCAAATTTAACACCTCGTTTTTGCGTCGGGGGTAAAAGGAATATATCAAAGCCAGTAAACACACAGGATGCCTAGTATATTACAAATAAATATAATTCATTTGAATTTATGATTTTGGAACAAATTTCCTTTCATTTCATTAGTTATTTTCTTGTTATCAAAAGCATTTGTTTCATCATTGTTTCATTGTTCATGGAGGATATATAGATTGGCGTAGTCCTTTTGAACTAAACTCCTTGAATAAATAATAAATAAAATGTCTGTGTAGTACAAAGATTTTATAATTTCACAGATCGGCTTACATTTGTGGGTGCTTACAGTACTCTTCACGAGTAAACCAGAAGACTTCGTGTCGAGGCCAACGAAATCATGAATTCGAATATCACTTATAGGATAAAAACAAGATGCATTAAATTAAACCACATATTATACGATATATTATTTCTGAGCTGCCAACAAGAAATCAGTTAAATAGAAGGAGTGGCTTAAGTTCAGTGGCAAACTATAGTCTCTTCGCGTTAAGGACTTAGCTTAGTCACGCCCTTATTAATAAAATCGTAGAACTAGAGCGCCACGTTCATATTGGCTAGTTGATGTAAGTTCTTCAGACAGACAGAATTTACTGTGATTTAATTAGCTTGACTAATTAATATATAACAAATTACATCGCGTGGGTGTGGCTAAGCTGAGCGACATCAATGAGTTACTATTTTCTTCACGTGAATATATAATGGTGCCTAAATAGTGCTTCTATTTAACTGATTATTTGTATAGAACTTAGAAATTGAATGTAACAATATGCGGTTTAATTTATTGCCTTTGACTTGTGTCCACTCTGTATAAAAATAAATAACTAGTTAATACTTAAAATCACACAGTACCTTGTGTAAATAAATAAATAAAGCAATATTGATTTAATTTACAATTGTAATTAGAAAGTTTCGTTATGAATGAAGGGTAAAAAAAAACAATAATTGTAAAAATATTTTGCTCATTGTATTCCACTGAATCGTTTGTGACAACATCTACATTCAAAATATTAAATTGTTTTAAAAGTATTGTGTATAGTGTATAAAAAAATTGGGATTGAAAATTGGTAATCTCAGCCATGGATGCGCCATATATTAACTTGCCAGTCTATTCTATTACTACGTTAGCGTTCTTTTTAAAAACAAAATAATGTTTTTTTTAAATTAATTATGTTGTAAAAGCGTAATAAATAAATGTTATATGTATATATTTTTTTATTTATGTAAAAAAACATCATCTTTAAAAAGAATTACTCCTCGAAGAAGAAGAAGAAGGAGAAGAGCGTTTAAGATGTTATTTGGATGAGACT